>NC_052148.1:156036459-156741605 GCF_902713615.1 Scyliorhinus canicula | reverse complement strand
CTGGCCCTGGCCTGGTGGGGAGTCCTTGGGTATTGGGGAGGGGGGGGGGGGGGGTGCATAGACAACTGGCTTCCCCTCCCAGGGTGCCCATGAAGTGGGTGCATTGATGGGTTTTCTCCTTCAGGTCTGGGGTTCCCCCTTGGCCAAGGCTCAGTTATATATCTTTTCTTGGAGGTTGGAGAAGAGCTGTGTCCTGTAGGGGACTGAATTGGCACAAACTTGAGGGGTGCAAGGATTAGGGTGCTGTAAAAGTCCTAGAGGCCTAGTTCTCGAGGTTTGTTTTGTGGTAATGCTGGGCTAGGTCAAGCTTGGCACCATGGTCAGTATCCTGTTGCTCCATGGATGGGGACACTCTTTCTTGGGGTGCCCGTGGGGGAGTCATGTGGTTAGATCCACACCCATCCACCTAATTGTAATAATGCTGGATGGTGGGTCTCTGTGTTATGGACATTTGGTGCAGGCCTACAAATACATGTTGTCTTAAGGTGGTCCCAATCCTTCTCTTCTGAGTGGTCCTGGTTGTAGGAATGGGTTTCCTGGTTTTGGGAGCACGAGGGAGGGCGGCCGTGGACTGACCCTCCCTCCCAGGGCGCTGCCATTTTTGGGGTTGCCCTGATGGCCCCCCACCTCTCTCTGAGGTAGTGTTCCCTTTTTTTTTTGATTGGGCTCGACTGTGCTCTTCTTGACCTTGGGCTTCATGCTATCCTGTTACCCCCTTTGGTGATGTAACATTGCTGGTGATCTGGTGGCTTGTTCTGTCTTTTGGTCCAGACTCGGTGATGCTGGTGTGGGAGCACGCATTCTTGTTTCTGGCTCCTTGCTCTTGTCCTTGATTTTTCCTTATTTCTCAATGAGACACCCTGGTTTGAGATTTGAAGTCTGAAATTTCCTTGGGCTTGTGGTGCCCGCTTCTCTCCTTGTGGTCTGGCAGTTATACAATAGCTGCCTGTTCTTTCCTGGGCCTGAAGAAAGAGTTTAATTGCATTGTAAGCATCAGCATAATTTCCCCTTAGCTCTGGGATTCTCGGCTTGTTTTTCTTCCTTCTTTTATTCCTTTTCGAAACTATGGGTATGATGCAAGTCTGTGCTGATGCCTGCATCCTGGTTTGGTGCAGACAGGTCTTGTACCTGTGAAAGGAACATGTTGGGGATTTTGTCCCTGATTCACCCAGTCTTATTCATTCCCGTTCTTGCAATGATTTCTGTTTTGTGCTGTGCCTGTTGTACATCAATGTCTATGGCTTTACTTTCTCTTTTGTCCCCTCTGATGCGATTTTTATAAAAAGTGAAAATTAAAAAAATACATTTAAAAAAAGTTAAATCAACTCATGAATATTTATTTTACAGAAGTTACCACTCTTCAAAGCTCCACTTAAACCCTCAATGTTTGCTCTGAGTGTGTTGGATAAACGTTACCAAATTGCACACCTGGTGCAGTGCTTTCCTGCCTTTTTATCTGGAATTCAGCCAAGAGGGTCAGTAAAGTTCAGGTACAAGCTGTATGAAGAGAGATCGCCAACTCAGCTAATGCACCCAGCCATGTCACTTCAGCCTGTGTACAATTAAGGAAGATGGGGGGCATGGTAGCACAGTGGTTAGCACTGCTGCATAACAGCACCAGAGACCAGGGTTCAATTTCCTGCCTTGGATGACTGTCTGTGAGGTGTTTGCACGTTCTCCCCATGTCTACATGGGTTTCCTTTGGGTGCTCCAGTTTCCTCTCACTGTCCAAACATGTGCAGGTAAGGTGGAGTTATGGGGTTCTGGGGATAGTGGGGGGAAGTTGGGCCTAGGTACGGTGCTCTTTCAGAGGATCGATGAAGACTTGATGGGCCAAATAGCCTTCTGCACTGTAGGAATTTTCTGTTTGCTTGGATTCGGAGGAAACTGAAGTTAACTGTCTTTGCTCACTAGTGTGTCACAACCCATTAAGCATGGCATAGACCTCAATTGGGAACTGTTGTACTCCAGAAGGTAGTATTGGATGTTCTGTGTACAACCACTGTGCTTTTTGCACTTTTGTTATTCTTGTCTACTCTTTTTCAAAGTAGAAGTGGCAACCATTGAATAAAAAATGCATACTGGCACATTCACATTAAGGTGCTTCTCTGCAGCCAGCAGGCATGGATACAGAGGATTATGTCTAACCTCGAATGATTAGATGAGTTTGTGTAAAGCCCATTGTAAGTGCACACTACATTCTACAGCTTCATAAAGAAGACATGGAGCTGAGATGTTAATGGCCTGCCGGAAGATTTATCCCACACACTGGCTAGTAAGAGTGCCAGTCCCATGCTATCAAATATTTCTATAATAATTATGGCCGAATCCTTTTCCTCCATCTAAAAAATATTTTGCAGAGCTTCTAAACTTTTAAAATGAATGCACGGTTTGCATAAATCACGATACCCATTAAAATTGCATCAAACTTAAACCACTTTTTTTCAGCATGAATCACACATACAATTAGTGTTTGGTTGTTACTTTCTCCAACAAGACGACAACTCAATCAAGTTGATTTTCTTACATATAATATTGAAAATAATTAACATTTTTGGGCAGTATTCCAATGTCTAACATCAGGCATATTACATGCAGATGGCATTAAATTTAAAAATGGTTTTAGGAAAAGGAAAAAGGAAAGAAGACTTTAAAAATAAAGTTGCAGTTAAGGTGGAAATATTTAAATTCATATCTATTCTCTTCATCTCGATAGTTTAAATCAGTGAAGTGGCATTTACGTAGAGTTTTTTTATGTGATGAAAGGAAAGTCGCCATAGTCCACTTGGATCATAAGCGGCTTTTCCATTTTGAGAGACAGCAGACTGGGGTGATTTAACGGAGGGTCACCACATCATCAGGTGAGGGGCAAGGTTCAGAAAGCGGAGCCTTCATGGATAACCCATACTTGATAGGCAAGAGTAAGAAACATTCTGCAGCTGACAAAATGTAAATTTACTCTTTCTGCCCGAATGTAGAAATTGTACTGTTAAAGAACTGTATTTAGTTTTTAAAAATGGCCTCATATGAAATTAAGGAATGGAGGAAGAAGTATCAATGGTGAGTACTAAGCAAGCAGAAGCAAGGTGGCACATCTTGCAAGTCAGTGTTCTACTTCCTCCAGGATGTTTCCTACATTGAGGATTATTTCCTCTGGGCTCGCTGGGAACCTCGGGTTTGTTGGGGGCGTACCAGCAGCTCGACTCTACTTCTGTCCATCGCCTGCATCTTTTTTGTGCAAGCAGAAACATATTGATAAAGTGCTGGAAGTTTGAAAAAACACATTGAAATGCAAGTGGTCACCATGTTTCCTAAAATATGTATCAAACAATATATTTGTAGCATGCAAATTGCTCTTAAAAGTTATGTAAATGGGCCTAAGTATTCAGGAGTAGTTTTCACATAATTGTAAAGCTCTGACAGCTGGTAGATGTGTCATGCATCTAAATGGAGTTACTTATGATAGCGTGTTAGAAACTCTCAAGTGACAACCGTCAGCCTGTGTGGTCACCCAGTCACTCCCTGAACCACCCGAAATATTGGAGGTGTTTTTCATTCAAATTTCATTTAAAAACTGGTCCCTGTAACAGGACTACTAAAAATAATTTTGAATCACGTGGCAAAAACTGGATCAAATGATGAGAGAAGAGAACTCAGTCGTGGAGGAAGTGATGAAAAGATTAGTAACCATACAAAGTGATCAGAATCAGTGGTTGTTCCAGGCAAATGCTGAAAATTCCAGCTTTTACACTTGCAACAATTAGTTGACTCATCAACAGCAAAAAGAGCCTCGTGAATGCCCGGCGGCATACAAATTCAGAGCCTCTGACCTGCCCCGGTAGCCACAGCATGAATATGGCTAGTCCAGTTTAGTTTCTGATCAATGGTAACCTCCAGGATGTTGATTGTGGGGGATTCTGCGATGGTAATGCCATCAAAGGGCGGTGGTTAGATCCTCTCTTGTAGGAGATGGTCATTGCCTGGCACTTTTTTTTAAGCAAATGTAACTTGCCACTTGTCAGCCCAAGCCTGGATATTTTCCATGTCTTGCTGCATTTGGACATGGACAACTTCATTATCTGAGTCGTCGCGAATGGTGCTGAACGTTGTGCAGTCACCCGCAAACATTCCCACTTCTGACCTTGTGATGGAAGGGAGATTATTGATGAAGCAGCTGAAAATGGTTGGGCCAAGGACACCAAACTGAGGAACTCCTGCAGTGATGTCCTGGAGTTGAGATGATTGACCACCAACCACCACAACCATCTTCCTTTGCGTCAGGTATGACTCCATCAAGTGGAGTTTTTCCCGATTCCCGTTGACTCCAGTTTAGCTAGGGCTGCTTAATGCCATACTCTGTCAAATGGCAGTCACTCTCACCCCACCTCTGGCATTCAGTTCTTTTGTCCAAGTTTGAACCAAGGTTGTAATGAGGACAGGAGTCGAGTGACCCTGGTGGAACCCAAACTGAGCGTCTGTGAGGAGGTTATTGCTGAGTAAGTGCTGCTTGATAGCACTGTTGATGATTCCCTCCATCACTTTGCTGATGAAAAGAGTAGACTGGGTTAGATTTATGCTGTTTCTTGTGTACAAGACACACCTGGGCAACTTTCCACATTGCCGGGTAGATGCCAGTGTTGTAGCTGTACTGCAACAGCTTAGCTAGGGGTGCGGAAAGTTCTAGAGCAGCACGGTAGCACACGTGGCTAGTACTGTGGCTTCACAGTGCCAGGGTCCCAGGTTCGATTCCCCTCTGGGTCACTGTCTGTGCAGAGTCTGCACGTTCTCCCCGTGTCTGCGTGGGTTTCCTCCGGGTGCTCCGGTTTCCTCCGACAGTCCAAAGACGTGGAGGTTAGGTGGATTGGTCATGATAAATTGCCCTTAGTGTCCAAAAAGGTTAGCTGGGGTTATTGGGTTATAGGGATAGGGTGGAAGTGAGGTCTTAAGTGGGTCGGTGCAGACTCAATAGGCTGAATGGCCTCCTTCTGCACTGTATGTTTTATGTATCTATGTATCTAGAGCACAAATCTTCACTGTTATTGGTGGGATATTGTTAGGCCCACAGCCTTTGCAGTATCCAGTGCCTTCAGCCATTTCTTTATATCACGTGGAGTGAATCGTATTGACTGAAGACTGACATAGGTGATGCTGGGGACCTCCGGAGGAGAACAAGATGAATCAGCCACTCGGCACTTCTGTCTGAAGATTGTTGTGAATGCCTTTGTACATGTGTTGGGTTCCTCCAGCATGGAGGATGGACAGCCTCCTCCTCCAGTGAGTTGTTTAATTGTCCACCACAATTCACAGCTGCATGTGGCAGGACTACAGGGCTTAGATCTGATGTGTTCATTGTGAAATCGCTTTGCTCTGTTTATTACTTTCTGCTTTCCTGTTTGACACACAAGTAGTCCTGTGTATTAGCATCATCAGGTCGACATCTAATTTTTCGGTATGCCTGGTGTTGCTTCAGGCATTCTCTCCTGCACTCTTCATTGAACCAGGGGTAATCCCCTGGCTTGATGGTACTGGTAGACTGAGGGTTATGACGGGCCATGAGGTTGTAGACGGTGGTTGAATACAATTCTGCTGCTGCGGTGTCCCACAGTGCCTCATGGATTCCCAGTCTGGAGTTGCTGGATCTGTATGAACTCTCTGCCATTTTGCACAGCTGTAGTGCCACACAACACAATGGAGGGTACCGTCAATGCAATAATAATAATTGCTTATTGTCACAAATAGATTTCAACGAAGTTACTGTGAAAAGCCACTAATCGGCACATACCATCGACTGTTCGAGGAGGCTGGTACGGGAATTGAACCCACGCTGCTGGTCTTGTTCTGCATTACAAGCCAGCTGTTTAGCCCACTGTGCTAACCAGTGAAGATGGTCACTTTTACCATTACTGTCATGGACAGGTTCATCAGCAGCAGGCCGATCGGTGAGGATAACGTCAAGCATGTTTTCCCCTCTTGTTGATTCCCTTACCACCTTCTGCTGTACCAGTCTAGCAGCTACGTCCTTTAGGACTCTGCCAGCTCGGTCTGTGGTGGTCTTATTGAGCCACTCTTGGTAATGCACATTGATGACCCCACCAAGAGCATATGGTAAATTTATTCACTTGCATAATTCCCTCAAAGTTAGACTGTCAGATAAATGTCTTCAAATCTTGTTGACTATACAACTGTTGAAAGCAGCTGATGGAGGTAAAATAGAATTGTGAGATTTTCAGTGAATCAAGAAGGACCATTGGCTGCAGCCCATTCCGAGACAGCCCTCTTTAGCCGAGCAGGGCAAGTTTCCAACTTGGACTGGACCTGCAGTTTCAGAGTAAAGGCAGGGCAGGGGAGGAAATTGTGCCCTCCATCAGCCCTAAAAGGGTAGCTTGTGAGAATTAAAGGATCTGGGCAGCTAAAGGAAAATTACCAACACTTGGGGGCAGAATTCTCTTTTTCCAAAAGGTGTCCAGGGGCAAATCTAACGGATTTTAAAATGTAGAGGCAGGAAACAAAATCCGTGGCTAATCATGGAGAAACTCAGCAGTCTTCATAAATGTTTAATGGTTGCTGAAGTGGAAGTGGTTGCTCCAAGTGGTGGATGCAAGATGGATCGGTCTGTTGGATACTCCAATGCAGCATGCACATCAAGAGGTCACAGTCAGAGCCAACACTACAATAGGGCCTAAACCTCTGTAGTGTAGCAATCAGTCGGGTTGTCACTCCACTCCCAAGTTATTTACTTAGAAATCAAGCTGCTCCTTTCTCAACTGGCCTCCCGACTCAAGCTGGATTAGAGCTGTGCAGGGCAGCGCACTAGGCCTTCAGTCGGGGGCTGGAAATTTGGAGGTAAGGCAGCCATGCCCCCTTTCTTGCGGTATGAACTGACATAAAGCATATAAATTTAAAAGGTTCAGCCACTTTCATAAATAGGAAGAAGGTAGGTTTGTATGGTCAATGGGGCTGGTTGGGTGATCATTGGTGGGTGTGAGGTATTCAGGGAGGTCATACGGTCAGTGGGGAGGGTCAGATCGTCAGTATTGGGTGGTCAGTGGGATGTTCAGGGAGTTCCCATGGGGGTTGATTCCCATGGTGGGTCAGCATTAAAGTTACCCAGGAACTAGAATTAGTCTTAATTCTTCTAACTTTGTCTTGGTAACTATTACTATAAGTCAGTTGGATCCATCCAAAGTTTGCGATTCATATTGTACTTCTGGTTCCAATTGCAAGGCAATTACCCAATGGAAGTTTGAACCTCCCAGTCAAGGCAATTCCTTATCTGGAGTTTTCCAGGAAAGGGAGGATTCCCAAAGAATCTTTGGGGTACCCCTCAGTTACAACTCCTGGAAGCTTGGAAAATATGGGCCTATTTATGCCAGTCACAGGTCTTGGGAACAGACACAAAGAATACCTCAAAAATGATGTCAAAGTAAGATTACAAAATAATAACACATTTTTTGTTCAAACATGGCAGGTCCTCAGAGCCCTGCAACACATTAATTATCCTGTATATCCAACCTTTAGTAGTGCACACAGTCAAATGGTGACATACAACTGGAAGGAGAGGCATAACCATGCTATCAAATACATCACATATAAATCACTAACAATTTAGCTGATGCGGTGGAATCAAGGGTGGCACAATAGCACAGTGGTTGGCACTGTTGCTTCAGAGCACCAGGGTCCCAGGTTCGATTGCGGAGTCTGCACATTCTCCCCGTGTCTGCGTGGGTTTCCTCTGGGTGCTCTAGCTTTCTCCCATAAATCCTGAAAGATGTGCTGTTAGGTAATTTGGACATTCTGAATTCTCCCTCTGTGTACCCGAACAGGTGCCGGAATGTGGTGACGAGGGGCTTTTGACAGTAACTTCATAGCAGTGTTAATGTAAGCTTACTTATGACAATAAAGATTATTGTTATTTCCTGGTGCACAGGATGGACTGCAGGTTGACATTTTTTCAGTTTATCTCCTCCCTCAACCTACTCTGTGCTTCTATGTTCAGATGACGCATAAGTAAGGGAAGAAACGGAAGAGGAGAAAGACTCTGAAAGTTCAAGCTCTTAACGTTTTAGGAAAGGGTACAGTAGACATCCTTTTCTGGAAAATCATGGAAGGAATTGAGGAAGGTGAAATCATAGTCCTCCCTCCAGATTCAGGGCTAATAAAATATTGCTCTCATGTCTTGTCCCTTGGCACATAAAGATCATGCAAAGTTTTTTTTTTACAATGCATGCTCTGAAGATATGTTTCTCTATATAAACATTCTATATTTGCGACCCAGGCAGAGTTATCTGGCAGCACTTACCTGTTGCTCAGAACAGGACTAGGGTTGCCAACCCTCTATTATTGGCCTGGATTCTCCAGAAATTGAAGATCAATTTCCAGAACACTGTTCTGTTCCAATGTTCATGGGGACATTAGAATTCCTTTATTTTGTCATTTTCTTTGAGCTTTTCTCTTTACCAGACTGAGAATATTGAAAATTGGAGAAAAAGGCTGGTTGGCTGACAGTCAAGTATAGAACATAAGAACATAAGAACATAAGAACTAGGAGCAGGAGTAGGCCATCTGGCCCCTCGAGCCTGCTCCGCCATTCAATTAGATCATGGCTGATCTTTTGTGGACTCAGCTCCACTTTCCGGCCCGAACACCATAACCCTTAATCCCTTTATTCTTCAAAAAACTATCTATCTTTACCTTAAAAACATGTAATGAAGGAGCCTCAACTGCTTCACTGGGCAAGGAATTCCATAGATTCACAACCCTTTGGGTGAAGAAGTTCCTCCTAAACTCAGTCCTAAATCTACTTCCCCTTATTTTGAGGCTATGTCCCCTAGTTCTGCTGTCACCCGCCAGTGGAAACAACCTGCCCGCATCTATCCTATCTATTCCCTTCATAATTTTAAATGTTTCTATAAGATCCCCCCTCATCCTTCTAAATTCCAACAAGTACAGTCCCAGTCTACTCAACCTCTCCTCATAATCCAGCCCCTTCAGCTCTGGGATTAACCTAGTGAATCTCCTCTGCACACCCTCCAGCACCAGTACGTCCTTTCTCAAGTACGGAGACCAAAACTGAACACAATACTCCAGGTGTGGCCGCACTAACACCTTATACAATTGCAACATAACCTCCCTAGTCTTAAACTCCATCCCTCTAGCAATGAAGGACAAAATTCCATTTGCCTTCTTAATCACCTGTTGCACTTGTAACTTGAAACCAACCTTCTGTGACTCATGCACTAGCAGACCCAAGTCTCTCTGAACAGCGGCATGCTTTAATATTTTATCGTTTAAATAATAATCCCGTTTGCTGTTATTCCTACCAAAATGGATAACCTCACATTTGTCAACATTGTATTCCATCTGCCAGACCCGAGCCCATTCACTTAACCTATCCAAATCCCTCTGCAGACTTCCAGTATCCTCTGCACTTTTCGCTTTACCACTCATCTTAGTGTCATCTGCAAACTTGGACACATTGCCCTTGGTCCCCAACTCCAAATCATCTATGTAAATTGTGAACAATTGTGGGCCCAACACGGATCCCTGAGGGACACCACTAGCTACGGATTGCCAACCAGAGAAACACCCATTTATCCCAACTCTTTGCTTTCTATTAATTAACCAATCCTCTATCCATGCTACTACTTTACCCTTAATGCCATGCATCTTTATCTTATGCAGCAACCTTGGGGGCACATAATGTGATGAAACCTCCAGGAATACATTTAATCAGAGTTGGGAATCCTAACCAGGACAGCTCCCATAGCAGTCTCTATGTCCACCACTAATATTTGTAAGCATCTGTACAGTTACATAGAACCTCAAGGTTTCTCAGCTTGCGGTAGCGCCAGAGAGTCATAGTGCACTGTTTACCTTTGTCGCCAGTTTAATAAGACGAATCAGATGAATAACACAAAGACGACATTTATTTATAATGCATACTATTTACAAAGGGGCCTGGTTGAACCTCACCGGGTCCTCTCTCTCTCTGTCAGTCGGTTTCTATCTGACCGACATGGTATCAGCCCTGGAGTTAGTCGGGGAGCTCATACTCCTCGAGCCACGTAGAGAAAACAATCAACCCAGCCCCATGAGTTCCGAGCAGGTTATTACAGTTAGCTCCAAATTTCTTTGCAGAAGATGATACAGCTTGACAACTGGATTCTGTTGATTTGGAGCATGCAGACACTGATATCCTCAACTACTGACGTGCCACAAAAGCGAAATACTGCAGATACTGGAAATATGAAATAAAACTAAAAATGCTGGAAACGCTCATCAGATCCGGCAGACTTGCTGAGTGAGGAATAGAGTTAATGCTTCACGTCAATCATCGAACCGAAAAGCCGGCCGGAATCTTCTGCTCTGAAACCAATCTTTCATTCTGGAGACTGGTGGCAAATGGTGATGACCAATGGCCATGGTACCGTGGTGATTGGCGGTGGTGATCGATAGTGAGCCCAGGACAGAATACTAAGGAATGAAAGACTGAAAGAAGCTGAATCCTAACTAAAGAGGCGTGCATCCAAGTAGAAAATGTGAAGAAAAAAATTGAAGATGCTTCACTACAGACTTGGAAGTGAGGAACCACCAACTGAGTGAAAGTCCATTGCAAGACCCCCGAGTGAAAAACCACAAGGTGAGTGAGTGAAACCACAGAAAATTGGAAGACCCCTGAATTCGAATCCACAAGGTGAGTGAGCAAAAATACTAAAAGAGAAGCTGCACTTACAAAGGCTCAGCATCAGCTGGAGGAGAACTGCAAATAAAAACAAAGTGGGTGGGTTTCTCCGTCCCGCCGCACCCGTTTTCTGGTGCGATGGGCCCCCACCAGCAGCGGGATTCTCAGTCCCGGCAGCCGGCCAACGGGGTTTCCCATTAGCTGTATGGGCGTGCTCCAGCACAACCAGTGCCATCTTGTTGGCTGGGATGAGTGTGTGTGGGGATTGTAATGTGTATGTACGGCTGCAGCTTGTCAGCCTCCCGAGTGTCAATTACAGACCCGCCAAATCCCACACCTTTTTCCATTGGAATAGACTGTGGTCCATGTGGCACCGTGCTAGCCCCTTAATAGCAGCGGAATCGGTCCAGCTGTGACGCCTGTTTTGCTGTCATGAAAGTTTACAAATTCTGCATTGGCATCAACACTTAAGTTGCAGAAATGCAGAATCCCAACGTAGATGTCCCAGACATCCTGAAAACCATTTGAGCTGAATGAAAAGATTCATAAGTTTGGAAAATGATTTGAAAGTAAAACAGCAAACAAAAGTTTGGCTGAGATTGTGAAACAGATGGAAAGTAAGGTTTCCATTTGTGAAATATATACATCCAACAAGAATGTGGCAGACACCACAGATACCAGGGTCTGCATGGCAACATAGTGGTTAGCACTTCTGCCTCACAGCAGCAGGTTCAATTCCAACATTGGGTAACCGTCTGTGTGGAGTTTGCACATTCTCCCAGTGTCTGCGTGGGTTTCTTCCCGGTATGTCAGTTTCCTCCCACGGTCCAAAGATGTCCAATTAAGTGGATTGGCAATGCTAAATTATCCCCGAGTGTCCAAAAGATTAGGTGGGGTTACTGGGTTACAGGGGATGGGGTGGGGACGTGGGGAATAGTAGGGTGCTCTTTTAAAGGGTTGGTGCAGACTCAATGGGCCGAATGGCCTCCTTCTACACATCGTCACAGCAGGGCTAGGTGACTTGGAGTTTTGCATCTCGAGAAGGTCAAGTTCACAATGAGGCGGCGGCACTGCAGTTCAGTGGTTAGCATTGCTGCCTCATAGCGCCAAGGACCCGGGTTAGGTCCTGACCACGGGTCACTGTCCGTGTGGAGTTTGCACATTTTCCCCGTGTCTCATCCCCCACAACCCAAAGATGTGCAGTGTATTGCCCATGCTCAATTGCCCCTTAATTTGAAAAAAAAATTGGGTACTCTAAATTTACTTTTTAAAACTTTTTTAAAAAAAGTTCACAATGAGGGGAGCGATTGAGGGGCTCTGCACTTGACCACCAACCGCAGCATAGCGCCTGACATCAGCCGAAGTTCAACGACCTGTGACATCGATCGACAACCATCGAACACAGACAACCCACTTGACCTCCAGCCAACACACGTGAGGAAACAGATAAGGCCATATCTACCCTGCACCAAGCTGGTCATTTGGAAGTTAAGTCAAGGTCATTTAAATTGATAGTCATAGTCTTAGTGTGCATGAACGTGCGATTACGCAAGTATATAACTAACCTTGTGCCTTATAAATAAACTGTGATGGAACTGAAATAAGAGTATGCTCCTTTGTCCAATACATGGAGGTACACTCACACACAGTGGTTACAAAAGACAAACACCATGTTTTTTTTTGCTGGCGTGACTCCAGCCTGCGAGCGCGACTCCAGCCTGCGAGTGCATTGAAGCCTCCAAGGGAAGAGTGGCTGCCCCTTTGGAGACCCAGGTACAGCAGTTTCTGCTGGATTTGCGCTTGGCCTGCACTCAATTGCACGATCAGAGGTTCAGCAGTAGCTAAGCGAGAGACAAATGACGAACATAGACCTCCCTCCAGGGGATTCTTCTCAAGGAGTCCGGGAGGGGCCCTCGACACCCAAAGGGAGAGAGGCACCACCCAGACATCCTACAACCAGGATACTCCAAAAAGGTACCGTACCGTTTCGCCAGTGACACAATCGACTCCAAAAATTCAGGCCGAGGAAGGTGCATTGGAACCTGAGCAGGAGACCATTGCAGGTCTGTGCCCTCAATCTCAGGACACCAGAGCATACCTGCCAAAGTCATCTCAGCCAAAAGGCCACAGCAGTCAACAGGCTCCCTCCACCTCAACTGTGGATGTCAGAGCTGCACCCGAATGGAGCGGTAGGGTTTGAAAGTCAAAACATTTTGAACGTACACTGGTGGCATTGGTGTTTACTCATTGTATACATTTGTTACTTTCGTAAATGTGTGAGAATCTATCTCCAAGACCCATGGATTCCATTTTTACTCAACTTGTTTCAATGTTTTGTAGTCACTTAAGGGTCCAGAACATTGTCCCCCAATATAGTGCCACCAGGATCTTCAGTTTTCCCAGTTTCACCAGGATCAACAGACTAAAATTCCACATCAAGCAATGTGTATGATTTGTGACTGGTGCTGCCTGGCCAATACTCCTGTCAGCCAATTATCGCAGGCAACCATGCTGTGTCCTCAGGAGAAGTGTTCATCGAGGTTATTGATTTTACTGTTGCTGTTGCACTCATATGTCAGTTATTTGTGGATGGTACAACTAGTCGTAGGGATTTAAATCAAATTAGTCTGTCCAATGTGTAATTTGGAACGACATTCACGGTGTGAGAAACTGTTTTTGAGCACTGTAATGTTAGCATTTGAAGCCACAGAATTCCATGCTTCTCTGCAGAAAGATATAGTGTCCATACTGAAGGTTGAATGTCCTTCCTTGGTGATTTGTCATTCTCAGCGAGCATGGCACTGAACTAGTCAAGTAAGACTACAATATTGGCAGTAGTTAGGCGAGAGACAAATGAGGAACATCGACCTCCCTCCAGGGGATTCTTCTCAAAGAGTCAGGAAGAGGCCCTCGACACCGAGAAAGGAGGATTGGCACCACCCAGGCATTCTGCAATTAGAATACTTTCAAATATATCATACCATTTCGCCAGTGACCCAATCGACTCCAAAAAGTCAGGCTGAAGAAGGAGCATTGGAACCCGAGCGAGTCTCGACTGCAAGGGGACTACAGCTTACAAATTATGGGGCAAGTGTTTTTATTGATGACGCTGTCTCCTGAGCTCCCACAATCTTTATTTGGACATGTCCTTTGTTGATCTGACCCTTCCCTTCGAGGTTTTCTCAAGGCCACCTGCACACTTACTTCCAAAGACAGCCCCCCCCAAGAGACCATCCAATACTCCCCCATGGCTTTAGAATTTCAGACTTACTGGATTCAAATACCTCCTCTGAATGCGACTGTGCCCTCTGCATCCCAGTAACTTGCTCAAATCTCCAGGACCAACTGCCTTAGTTGACTGAATATGCCCTTCATACAATTCTGTGCATGACTGTCACTGCCTGAAGAGACCTTCCACTGCTCAAGCCCAAGACCAAGACAAGCGTGCCATGCAGACCTCTCTAACATGGCCTGTACAGTGTGGCCTCATTCAGAGGTACCTAAAATTGGTGTCCAATAGAACCCCGAGGAGCAAAGAGTCTGGATCAATATGAGATAGCTAACAGCGAGGAAGTTGGAATTTGAGGCAAGGCCCAAAGGTGATGACTTCAGTCTTCAGTATGTTCAACAGAGAAGTCGCGGCTTCTGAAGGACTGGATGCCAGATAAGTAATCAGTGGAGGAATGGAGAGAACTGGTGGAGGGGTAAAACTGGTTGCCATTAGCATGAATGTGGCTCCCCCCCCCCCCCCCCCCCCCACCCACACAGTCATGATTGAGTTTGAAAATCTAGTGGTAGCAAATAAGAACATTGAGTATCAAGGTTGAAACCTGTAATTCAAATCAATTGACAGGCTTTGATTCTGTAGCAGCTACTTATTCCCATATAGAATGTTGAAACAGAGAGGCATAGGGCTGGATTTTCTGCTTTTGGGTCAGAATAATGGGTCAGGAGATTTCCCAATGCCACAATACTCACTCACATTATTTTAATGCTGAGGTGGTGAGGACGTGCTGGAATTTGGGGGCACCCCCCTCTGTAAGTAGACCCGAGGTGGGAACAGAGTTGGGAGGATACCAGGATGGCCAGGTCAGGCCTCCATTCGCTGGGATATTGACACAACCCTGTACGTGAGTGTTAAGCACCCTAGCCCTCATCACATCCACATCCAACCCCTCTATATCTCCTCATGCCCTCCATACCCCCACATGCCAACTCCATGCTTCAATGTCCCCATGACCAGTATGCACAATGAACAGATCTCATGAGCACTATAATAACGTTGGAAAGTCTTCAATATGGTAATTAAACTGTCAAAATGAACAATCATTCAAAAACCTCTTCAAAATACTTTAATCCTCTTAAGACATCAGATAATAAAAACAAAGCTCACAGTCCCCTTGACAGTGGGATCAACAACTGCTGCTGAGCTGAATCCATTAGTGGGGTTTGGAGCCAAAACAAACATTCATAATGAGATCTAATTTCACAACTGTGCCAACAAAGCCTCCAGAGCTGAATACATTAAAACTAATGAAGTATTGGAAGAGGTGGCTATCTTCAAAGGCTCAACAGATAACTCAGATGTTCACTCAAATAAATCAGCTATCTGTTCAGCTAATTCAAAGGTTCAATAGATGGCTGGACTGTAAATCAATGTAAATATCAAGCACAGGGAAACTGGCATTTTAAAATGAATCACAAAAGAGTGTTTAAAGCAGAATTGCACTTAATCCATACAAAATGCACAAATGTATTTGAATACTTTCATAATGGTGTTAATTTACTAGTCACTTTGATTTTAGAAAATTATCTGCATAAAAATATTCTTAAATTATCATACAGATTAATCATGACATGGGAAGCTGGAAACATTGCAACTAATTTGTAAAAGTTTCCTGACACCAGAACAGGCTTCCCCCATGCTTCACAACCTCTATAACCTGTTTTGATTCACACATGCTTCAGAAGCCCAGCAGCCTCACTAAAAAATCTCAAACTCAATTAAATACAAAATAGCGGTCGGCAATAATCAGGCAGTTCTCATGTCAGTTTTCAAGCATGTTGGGTCGTATTCTGCCACATTTTGCACAAAATTGCAGGCAGCGGGATGGAGGTCACAATTTTGGATATCCTGTCACCCCACCTCCATTTGAATCCACCCATTGGTGGGGTTGCCACTGGTAATAACGGCAAAATCCGATCCACAATGTACACAATTAATAATTTAATCTCATGTTTTCAATTACCATACAAAATCCGACAATGCAAATATTTGAATCGCTGTTATCTAAATTCACATTGGCTTCACTCATATCTGAACGGTAATAAACAGTCTTTTTTTTTTTTAAATGTATTTTTTACAAACATGCATCAAAACAGGATACAGCAAATAAACTCCCCGGGAAACATGGGGCGGATTCGCCCAGCCCTGCACCGGGCCGGAGAATCCCCATGAACGGGCCACGCCACCCCGACGCCTGCACGCGATTCTCCGCAGTGCAGAGAATGGGCGACATCTGCACCGGCGTGGTTGGCGCAGCACCGGTCGTGGGCCGCTCTACGCAGCCAGCCTGCCGATACTCTGGCTCAGATGAGCCAGCAAACAAACAAATGTTAAACACAAGCAGTCCCGTAAAACAGATTGGGGGGATGGGAACATCCATCCCCACATGAACTTTTCACCCCTACAACCCCATACAATCCCAACGGTAAACAGCAAACCCCCCCCCCCCTCAAAAAGACGATAATCCCCCAATCCCTACCCCAACTTTAAACATGCTTCCAACCATTACAAGGTGCCAGCAGCCCAGTTCTCAAGCATTGTCCACTCAGTCTTCCCCCAGTTTATGATCCTTAATGAAGTTTTCGGCCGCTCCTGGGGTCTCAAAATAATACTCCCGGCCCCCGAACGTCACCCATAATTTCGCCGGAGCACCCCAAACCAGATCTGCCACCAGTACTGCACTGCCTTAGCCTTGTTGAAGCCTGCCCGCCACTTCAACTCGCCTCAGATTTCCTGATAAATTCAGACCTGATAAATTCCCCTCCCAGTCGCACGCAAGCTTCTCGCTGGCCTAATTGGCTGTTGCTGCAGTACAGGCCCACTCCAACTCTTTAAGCCTTGTCTCTCACTACCTTGTGTCGGTTTTGATAACCAGCAGTCATACCACTCCTGGGGGAAACTACTCCTCCAACCTTCACCTATGCCTTTTCATCAAAATTCCACCCAGTAATTGGGTAAAAGAGCTCTTTACTGTGCCTTCGAGCAAGAGCTGCCCTTTGTGTGACCATTCATACCATGGCCACCACCGGAAGTCGGTAATAAACATATTCTTGGAGGCTCTGTTCCGTTCTCGCCAGCTGGGTACTCCACAAGCCCATTGGTAGTGGCAGCCCTGAGGGGTGGGAGGGCAATGGAGGCAGTACATGAGACTGGAGGGGGCGTTGATGTGGTCACCAATCTACGCTAAACACCAGTTTGCTCCAGGGGGCTGGATGGGGACTTAAAGGAGGTGGCAGCGGGCAGGGATTGTGAGATTTGGGGATGTCTTCTTGGAGGAAGGTTTCCTGAGCTTGGAAGAGCTAGAGAAGGGGTTTGAGTTGCCGGGTGGGAACGGATTTCGGTACCTGCAAGTATGGGACTTTGTCCAGAGGCAGGTTCCAGGCTTTCCTCACCTCCCCCTAAGGGAACTACAGGATAAGGTGATGTCAAAAACAGGGGTTCGGGAAGGGAGGGTCTCGGAAATACACAAGGAATTGATGGAGTTGGAAGGGGTCCCAATAGGGGAGGTGAAGAGGAAGTGGGAGGACGAGTTGCCGGGGGGGGGGGGGGGGGGGGGGGGGGGGGGGCAGTTGGAAGTCAGACTATGGGAAAAGGCCCAGAGGAGAGTCAATTCATCCTTGTCGTGTGCCAGGTTTAGCCTGTTCCAGTTCAAGGTGGTCCATAGGGTTCATATGGCTGGCCCAGATGAGTAGGCGTTTCGAGGAGGTGGAGGACAGATGTGGGTGGTGGGGGTGGGGTGGTGGGGGGATGGGGGTGGGGAAGCCCGGTGAATCACATGCACATGTTTTGGGCATGTCCGAAGCTGAAGGGATTTTGGCAGGAATTCTCAGATATCATATGGTCCTGGAAGGGAGAGTTACTCCGAGTCCACAGATGGCAATATTTCAAGTGTCAGAAGATCCAGGAGTGGGGCGTTCGCCTTAAGTGGTTCAATTCAGGGGCTTGCTTGGAGGTGGCAGCCATTCATCGACTTCTTTAAGAAAAACTGACTGTCAGCAGAAGAGGCGGGGGGGGGGGGGGGGGTGAAGGGAGGCATGGCAGTGAAGAATACCGGTAGGGAATCTAATATATGGGTAGTCAGGAGGTAGGGCGGGGGGGTGGGTAGAAGTTGGGTATGTTATTGCGAGGTTGTTGCGTGTGTTGGACCGCTCAGTTATTTAGAGTGTTAAAATGCTAAAATTACAAATGCCTCCATAAAATGTTTTCTTAAAAAAAAAACATATTCTGTACTTGCCCCCATGTTTATAAAATTATTTTGGTTTGGGATCAGATGTGTTGAAACCAGAGCAGAGATTCAGCGTTCAGCACTATCAGGAAGTTCTAAAAATCAAGTGGGAAGGCAGCAAGGGCAGCAATTAGTATATGTAGCGCAACCACTTAAATACAAATTTAGATATGCAAACCATTGAGACTGTATTTAGCCTCACAAATAAGTTTTGCTTCTTTGCTGTTTAACAGAAGTCACTGGAAATAGAGTGGTAGTGCTCGAAGACTACCAATGTGTGGTATTAACATTTGTGGCATTGCTATAGCATGGTTCTTATAACTGCTGTTTTTTATTGCTGTAATTTCCAGGCATGTCTTTTTGCACGTCATGTCTTTCAACCATGGTGCCCAGACTGTCTCACGAGTACAATTAAAATATAGACCAGGTGTTAAACATCTGTGGTTCCTTGGAGCATGTATTAGTATTGTGCTATATTATTTATTTTAAATGACTTACAGATGCTACCAACCTGCTTTTTAGGTGAAATGTTTCACAGAGAACGCCTTGTGTAAAAGTGATGAGAAACCATATTTGGTGGATAGCAATTATTTTTGTACTGTTTATATAACAGAAATGAATTTGATCAGTAATCTCAATTGAACCCCAGGCACCCTGATATTTCATTTTTCCCTTGTAGTGATACAAACAATTCTTCAATAGTTCAAGAGCCACTATGTTTACTTTGTACATTGATACAAGCAATTTTCAGTCAGGAAAGTACAAGTAATTGATAGAATGGCTGCCCAGATGGTTGCTATCTTTTTACCAGTATGGTTGAAATTCTGAAAACGGTCACATCAACATTCAAACGTGACCATTTTGTGTGCGGTTGTCCCATTAGCCAACCTTCTCATTGGACTATCACCATTTAATTTTGATAGCTCAATGCTAAGGGCCCACCAGAAATCATTAATCTACCAAAATAAATTGTCAATGGTCCTCCCAGCCTTTGCCTCGTCCCCCCCAGCCTTTGCCATAATTGCACAGCAGCCTAATAGCACGTAGGGCCAGGGTTGTTCTGCAGCAATAGAAGAAATGTAGCCTGAAGCTGATCCATCTGAAGGTTCAGAACACAGCAATCAGGAACCATCTTGAGCCTAACAGTAATATAAAGCTGCCACCTTCCATTTACAGAAGAATCACCGACATCAAATACCAGAGTAGTTAGCAGTGCGCAATAGTCACCCAGTCTTAGAAACGGATAGTGCCTTGGTGAAAAGAGTTCATTTGACAGTAACAAGTTGGAAAGTTGTTCAATAAATGTTGGCGCAAACTATGCTGGTGCAGTGTTCTTTGTAGTATAGATCAGGTTTCTGTAACTGGTAGTGTTGGTGACTGAAGATGGATTCTGAATGGCTTCATTCAAAAAGACAGCTGAAAGGGGTTAGAATTTCAGAATGCCTGAAGTGCTAAAAAGATTTCACCAGGTACTTCTTCCAGTAGCAACCTGACTGCCACCTGCCACAATGATTGGGGTGACCTGTACCAGGTTGTAATGAAGAATGTCTTCTGTGTGATCCAGGCTGTCAAACCTCTGCTTTAATATGCCTACCATGGTTTATGTCAGAGCATAATTCTATCTTTGCACCACTCTTTTAGCAAGCAAGCACAGAAATAACAAAAAAAGGTAGCCTGTCCTCCAGCAGCTTCAAAAGGAAGCTGTGCTGACAAGACAGAATTAATTGTCAGTCTCAAGTTGCCACCTGAGCCAAACACATTAGTGCAATTTAATGCATGCCATGGGGGTCATGCCTACCAGCTGGAGACCTGGCGAGAGCCCACCCTCACCTTAATTCAGGAAGGCCCACCATTGCCCCTGGGTTCAAGGATTAGGAGAGGTGAATGTGCAATGAGACCTGGGTGTCCTCGTACACCAGTTGCTGAAGGTAAGCATGCAGGTGCAGCAGGAGGTAAAGAAAGCAGATGGTATGTTAGCCTTTGTACGAGAGGATTGGAGTACAGGAGCAGGGATGTCTCGCTACAATTATACAGGGCCTTGGTGAGTGTGCAGTTTGGGTCTCCTTATCTGAGAAAAGATGTTCTTGTTCCAGGGGGAGTGCAGTGAAGTTTTACCAGACTGATTCCTGGGATGGCTGGACTGACGTACGAGGAGAGATTGAGTTGGTTATTATTGTACTTGCTGCAGTTCAGAAGAATGGGAAGGTATCTCATAGAAACCCCATAAAATTCTAACAGGACTAGACAGAGTACATAGATAGAACATAGAACAGTACAGCACAGAACAGGGCCTTCGGCCCTCGATGTTGTGCCGAGCAATGATCACCCTACTCAAACCCACGTATCCACCCTATACCCGTAACCCAAACAACCCCCCCTTAACCTTACTTTTTAGGACACTACGGGCAATTTAGCATGGCCAATCCACCTAACCCGCACATCTTTGGACTGTGGGAGGAAACCGGAGCACCCGGAGGAAACCCACGCACACACGGGTAGGACGTGCAGACTCCGCACAGACAGTGACCCAGCCGGGAACCGAACCTGGGACCCTGGAGCTGTGAAGCATTTACGCTAACCACCATGCTACCGTGCTGCCCAAGAAAGCAAGAAAGACGGTCCCAATGGTGGGCGTGTCCAGAATCAGGGGTCACAGTCTTAGGATACGGGGGTGGACTTTTTAGGACAGAGATGAGGAGAAATTTCTTCACCCAGAGAGTGGTCGGCCTGTGGAATTTGTTACCAGAAGAAGTAGTTGAAGCAAGAACATTGTATGTTTTCAAGAAGCAATTAGATACAGCACTTAGGGTGAAAGGAATCAAAGGATATAGGAGAAAAGGCAGGATCAGGCTTTTGAGTTGGATGATCAGACACGATCATTATAAATGATGGAGCAGACTCAAAGGGTTGAATGTCTTCCTCTTGCTCCTATTTTCTATGTTCCTATGATTGCAAGGGCAGGAACACCACCTGCCAAGTTCTGCCAGCCAATCCGAGATCACCAGCACTTCATTGCTTTGCAGCGCCACCGGGGAGGCAATGGCTGCTGTCAGAATGCACCAAATTGAGTCCCAGTATTGCCAAGGGACCCAGGCCACAGGTGAGTGATCCTGAGAAAGAATTGGAGGGTAGGGATCGCAGTGGAGGAGGAAGGGGAGTCAGAAGCAAGAGCAAGGGGGCAGGGGTGGCTCTCAGTGAACCCATCCCTGCATCAGCCCTCGAATGAAGCACCTCCCCACCACTGGAAGCCAACAATCAACTCTGCTAGCATTTGCTTTTTGGGCTTCCCACCTGCACTAGCTGAATACCAGCAGTGGCGAGATGAGGCCCTTAGGTGGGCATTAATTGTTCACTTAAACGTTTGATTGGTGGCAGCAACGCTCGTCCATGAATCTTAATCAGGGAAGAGGTGGGAAGGCAAGAGGGTCTCCACCTGCCACCCTCTCGCATGATTAAATGGCCCCAGCCAACAAACATACCCACAATAAATGGGCAATAAATTCCCATTATGTGGGATTGGAATTGCAGATAGACTAGACGAGGTAGAAATAGCAGATTTCTTTTCCTGAAGTATATTGGTGAATCAGTTAAGTTGTTACAACAAAATAGAAGATTTCACGGTTACATAGCCTGGTGCCTGTCAGAAATTGGCGGATGCCTTATTAGTGTGAGATTTGAACTCTCGTCACTTCACAACAATTAATCTGTTACATGGTAATTCGCTGACATGAGTAATATTGAAGAAAAAGTACTGGGCTGAATCTTCCGAGGACTGGCAATCACCATTGGATTGCTACTCCACTCCTATTTCTTTACCTTGTACATGAGCTTTGCCGGACTTCTGAATCAAGCTGTTTTGAGATGGTCCTTCCGTCTGTGGACCCTAGATATGGTATTTGATTAGTCGACAGACAGTAGTCACACTCTACTATCTGCTTAACACTTGTTTATTACTACTACATCGGAACAGATTACAGAGTAGGCAAGTTGCTCCTAGCATGGTGTTCCAATCCCTCTTGTGACAGTCTCACACATGACTGACTGATATCAGGGCAGCACGTTGGCACAGTGGGTTAGACCTGTTGCCTCACGGCGACGAGGTCCCAGATTCGATCCCGGCTCTGGGTCACTGTCCGGGTGGAGTTTGCACATTCTCCCCTTGTTTGTATGGGTTTCGCCCCCATAACCCAAAGATGGGCAGGCTAGGTGGATTGGCTATGCTAAATTGCCCCTTAATTGAAAAAAATAATTGGGTATTCTAAATGTTTTTTAAAAAATGACTGATATCATTAGTACATCATCTACATCATATATTAGCACTTAACATCTGTTAACTCTTTATACTACATGGGCCTCTTAAGAAACGTGGGGCATAGCTGTTTTCGGACTCCTTCCTCATAGTGCAGGATTATTGGGGGAAACCAAGCCATGTTAACATTTTACAGCACTAGCTGCCGTATACCAGTAAGTAGAGGGTTTCAAGGTTCCAAAGCCACTTTGAGAAGCTACGGAAAGATGGTAAGTGTGTAAGCTAAGCGGGTGAGGAGATAGGGTGGCAGATGGGTTGACTGGCAGTTGAAATGGCAGCGATTCCAGTAGGGAACCAGTCGTGTAGGTACCAGAGTGTTAGAACAGGTTTTAATCCTTCTAACATAGACGCTGGTATGTGCACCACGGGCAGGAGACCCCTGTACTTCCTAACACCAGGGGCTGTAATGATCCAACTCAGTGACACAGGTGGGTCAATGGGTTCAGCAGCACGGTACCGTCCATGAAGACCACCTCAGCATGGAGGGTAGGAACTTGTCTTCCCTGGCAGAGTTGTGTACAACGCAACTGGAGCAGCACAACATTACGGCAGTTAGGTTTTGTTGCACTCACCGGAGGTCTCTTGCCAACTGAGGACCGCCTTGTGCGTGCCACTCTTTAGCAGTCAGGCTTAAGACTGACGTTGACGTGACAGAAAATTGGAAAAAATTGTTCAGAAACTGGTGGGCCGTTGTTTTAATGAGCATTCATAAGATGCAAATTATGTTCATGCCATCAGTCAGTGGGAAGATTGACCTTCCATTAAAGTGCCATTGAGAGAATTGCAAGGTGATGTTACACCAGCAAGTTTCCCACTTTTTGGCTCCCACTAGATTCTCCACTTCCGCCCACCACCAATTCCACCGCGGGTGAGATGAGAGAATTCCACCCAGAGTTTAGGAGGGTTCCAGGCCAAGTTCAAACCTTCGGGATAATTCCCACAGTCAGTTCATCGGAACCTCGGAGGGCATTATTACTGTACCATCATACTTACTGTAGCTAATAGCATAAAACCTCAAAATACATTATGATCAACCAACCTGTAGCCTCACTTCCATTTAAGGTGTAAAATATTCAGGCGAGCAAATATTGTCCAATGCAAGATGGCCCACCCCAGATCAGAAAACCACTGATCTCTTTAACCGTTAACATTTTTGACAGTTACACAGCATGGAAAACACTGACCAACAATAAAGCTTTTCAACATTGGACAATGCTTATTCCTGAAAATCTACTCGTCCAAATTATGGGGCTGTTTTTTATTTATAAAATTTATAAATATTACCCGCAGCTCGTAAATTTCTGTTTTTTAAATCGGACTATAACGTTGCTTCTATAATTATATTTGGAGGGTTGGTAGCATTGCCACTGAGCCAGAGAGGCTCCACATCAGCAGGTGAAAATCTCCATGTTCTCCCTATTAATGGACAGGAGGCTGATTAAAAATATAACTCCATTGTTTTACTTCAAGCTTATGACTGCCATAATTAGAAATGCTGTCATCTCTATCTCCAGCCAATTATATATTCACAAGGTCTGGAGTCAAACATATGATAAAACAGAATACTGCTTTCTGAAACAAAAAAAGTTTAAATTAATAGTTTAAATTATAATTAGCATATGGCTCTAGAAAATTTAAAAGGTGATAGTCAAACTATCACAAAGTCCCAGATACAGATACAGTGGAATTTTCTGACAAAATGGCAAAATGTCAGGTTTTAATTCAAAACTAGCGTGCTACTCTCCAGAAACAGCAAGGTTTCTGTTCAGATCTTTTAACACTGTCAGAAAATAATTTGCAGCGTGTGTTTTGCGCGGGGATTCTGCTTCGGAGCGGGCAAGTCCAGCTACACCTAATTATGTCACCGGCTGGGGGAGGGCGGGATTTCAAACTGAGATCTCGCCACGGGCCCCGAGAATCGTGCCCAGTATCAAATATATGCCTGGAACTAAGAAATTGCTCTGAAACAATTGTACACAAAAATATATAAAATAGATACAAAATATACAAACTAAATTTCCCAAAATTTAATCTGGTGCATGGTGAAAGAATTAATTTTCAGATTTCGACACTTGGAAGTATTTGTATTGCCTTTGGAATAATTTAAGAAGCCAGGGCCGGAGTTTCCATTTAGTTCCACTATTTTTCTTCGTACAATTTCATCGAATCCCTACAGTGCAGAAGGAGGCCATTTGGCCGATAGAGTCCGCACCGACCCAGGCGGCACAGTGGTTAACATCGTCATAGAATGTCGTAGAATTTACAGTGCAGGAGGCCATTTGGCCCATCGAGTCTGCACCGGCCCTTGAAAAGAGCACCCAACTGAAGCCCACACGCCCACCCCATCCCTGTAACCCATTAACCCCATCCCACCTTTTTAGACACCAAGGACTAGTTTAGCTCACTGGGCTAAATCACTGGCTTTTAAAGCAGACCAAGAAGGCCAGCAGCACGGTTCGATTCCCATACCACCCTCCCCGAACAGGCGCCGGAATGTGGCAACTAGGGGCTTTTCACAGTAGCTTCATTGAAGCCTACTCGTGACAATAAGCAATTTTCATTTTCAATTTATCATGTCCAATCCACCTAACCTGCACAGGTTTGCACTGTGGGAGGAAACCAGAGCACCCAGAGGAAACCCACGCAGACACGGGGAGAAAGTTCAATCTCCACACAGATAGTGACCCAAGCCGTGAATCGAACCTGGGATCCTGGAGCTGTGAAGCAACTGTGCTTACCACTGTGCTAACATCTTCCCTTGCTACCTCACACAGAGCCAGGGTTCCGGGTTCGACTCCGGCCTTGGGTCACTGTCTGTGTGGAGATTGCACTTTCTCCCCATGTCTGCGTGGGTTTCCTCGATGGGCTGTGGTTTTCTCCCACAGTCCAAAGATGTGCAGGTTAGGTGGATTGGTCATGCTAAATTGGCCCTAGGTGGGGTTATGGAGATAGTGGGGGGGGTTTGGTCCTAGGTAGGGTGCTCTTTCAGAGGGCTAGTGCAGACTCAATGGGCCGAATGGCACTTTGGGGGTTCTATGGACCCTTCGGAAGAGCACCATACCTAGGCCCACTCCCCTGCCCCATCCCTATAACCCCACCTAGCCTTTGAGTGTAGCAAAATACACATCCAGAATACAAAATGGATGATCGCAATGACTGTAGGGAAATTTGGACAAAACAAGCAGACACAGAGCCTGATTGCATATTGGAGAACGCAGCTGCCAGACGAGACAAACTGTAGGTCAATTAACATACTGATGGCCCATCTCCAAGAACAAAGGAAAGACACTCAAGCAACCGATACAGCTCGAGACTTCCCGGCACCAGTTCCCCAAACCGAAAGCATAAACAAAGCAAGGCCAACGGCCACCAAAGACACGCCCAGCCATCAAGGCACCCACCCCTTTATTGGTCAAGATCAATACCAGTGATCAGAATGCAGCCCAATTAAGTGGGGCCAAGTTCAAGGCCCGCCCAAAAGCGGACGAAGCCCCTTCAGGTATAAGAAGAAGCCCCCCTGAGAGAGAATCGCTCTCTTGGACTCGGCTCTCAAAGCGGAGAGACCCGTCCACCAGCTGCACCAGAAGCAAGTACGTCCAAGGTCAATGCTCGCTACCAGACGGACGACCTTAACTGTTCTCCTGTATAGTTTCGAACCCAACAGCCTCAGATCGGAACAACGGCCATTGTTCCTCTGACTGAGTGGGCACCCGAAGTTAAATTAGGCATACCCCTTTATTGACATTACATTTTATTATGCTGCCATTTTATTATGCTGCTTAATCAAACTAACGGATAGCAAAATGTGCGCTTAATGAAAAGCAAATGAGTCTGACGAGAAACCCGGGCAAGCGTTTCTCAAAAGTAGCACAACCTTCAGTGCAATTTGCACCATGACCACCGATTCTGGACAAGGTGGCAATGTTACCTCTTGTACTTAAAACCAGATCTTCCAATATTTGAGAGATATTATGGGTGGATCAAATCAGGAAGGATAGAGGCAGTAAAAGCATAGAAAATGGTCAGACAAGCTAACTGCTGACATACTTCTGACTCCAACACCTTTCCCTGAAATTTAATTAGCACCAGAATTAATCACCAATTTTCAGCCCTTCTACATGTAAAATCATGACAGGATTCACATTCCTGGTCCATTTTCCTCTCACTCTCTGCTGTTCCTCAAGACTAGATGCCCCAAAGGCTTTTCATGGAGGGAGCAGGTCCAGTAGTGCAGCCCCGACTATTTTACCTTGATCTCACAGCAGCTTAAGTCTTGATTTCAACCAAGATCTTCAACAAAAACTGGATGTATTCTTCAGGTCTCTTCTGCCATATTAAGAGCCTTTTAGCCTCTTTTGTTGCTGCATTACACAGTAGCACAGCAGATAGCACTGTTGTTTCACAGCACCAGGGACCCGTCTCAATTCCCAGCTTGGGTCACTGTCTGTGCGGAGTCTGCACGTTCTCCCAGTGTCTGGTTGGTTTCCTCCAGGTGCTCTGGTTTCCTCCCACAAGTCCCAAAAAATGTGCTATAGGTGAATTGGACATTCTGAATTCTCCCTCTGTGTACCCGAACAGGTGCCGAAATGTGGTGACTAGGGGCTTTTCACAGTAACTTCATTGCACTGTTAATGTAAATCGACTTATGACAATAATAAAGATTATTTTTTTACCAGTCTTGCTGCTGCACTAACAGAATTCCCCCTCCTTGCAGTGTGGGCTCCTATTTGCTAATGGGAACACTGCTGGAGACCGGACTCTTCAATATAATGGTACCAGATCCAAAAACAATTTTGGTTGGGAACGTGAGTGGCATCCAAACAGGTCATATTTTCAAGCGAAAACAAAATAAACAACTTGCAAATATATAGTGGGCTGGATTCTCTGCCGCTCACCTCTGATGGCTCAGTTCCCGGTGTGATGGAGAATCCAATATGTGGGGAAAAATCGGGTCGCTGACGGTTTCTGATGCACCAGTCCTCCGCTGCTCACTCCAACCCACCAGGAGCGCCCCACCCAATCAGAGATCCACATCAGAGACCCCCATCAGACACCCTCTATCAGAGACACCCATCAGAGACGAACATCAGACCCCATCAGAGATGCCCACCAGAAACCTCCATTAGGTATTCCACCAGAGACACCCTCCCCGTAACAGGGAACCTCCCACAGCAGAGAACGCCCCCCCCACAAGAGGGAAACCCTAATAGCAGAGAACACCCCCCCCCCCCAATCAGTCACCGCTACCTGAAAGCCGAGGAGCAGCCCAGGAAAAAACTGAAAAATAAAATCACTACTTTTTCACCCAGTGTCTTACACCTTCTACCTCAGACAGGTGTCTAGAAAGCAGCAGTTGTAACTTGATAGTAAGTCAAAACCGATGACATAACAAGGCTTTAAATCATCTCATATCTTTTGACCTGCAAGGCTTCCACCCATTTCAAGGCTTCCACCCATTTCAAAGAGAAACAGCTTTTGGTAGCCTGTAAATTGACAGCTTCCAGAAAGCCAGATATCTGGATTGTTTAATTTCATTTGCCTTCATGCTTGAATGGATCTCAAGTAACCTGCTGTGAAACTAACTATAAGTCTATAAAACCTGGGTGTTAAGTGCTTTCACTTCCCCTTTTTCTTAGCAGAAAGCACTTAACTGCTTTTAGTGTAGTCATGGGTTGGAGGCCTCTGGTTGGAGGCCTCTGGTTGGAGGCCTCTGGTTGGAGGTCTGATGGAAGTCTCTGGTAGTGGGTTAGTGGAGTTGTCGGGTCACCCTCATGCATGCATTCTGTTGGGGGAGGAGTGACCTAGCAATTCCCATGGTGGGTGGGGGGGGGGCAGGATTTGTTTTGTGGAGAGAGGAGGCGAGCCCCTAGACCTGCTAATGAGATTCGCAACAGAATCCCTTGTGATCCCCACCATAAATTTGAATGGCAAGGGACACTGAAATGCTTCTGCGTGCCGCTCCCAGTGACAGCGCGAAATGGAAGCGATTCAGCTCCAGCGGGAGAACATAATCTGAACGGAGAATCCAGCCCAGTGTCTTTAATATAGGAAGCATCTCAAGATGTGCCAAAATATGTCTGGTCTTCAAGCCAAACTCAGACGTGCGAGACCACAACAACTTTACTTTGATCATACTATATCAAAATTTTTTGGCACAGATTTGTGCACATTTATTTTTCACCTCCTCCCACCAAGCTAATCTGATCAAGATTATCAGCAGAGTTAACATTTTCTAATAACTGCCAGGGTCAAGATAGCAACGCTTACATCCAGCAATATAACTGGGATTACAGTGTTAAGAGTAGAATTTATGAGAGCATTAGAAGCTCAGACAATGGAGCTTCAATTTTCAATATGCGCTCCCAGACATGAGAACTCAAAATAAATCCTGTAAAATTATATCCTTCTCTGTTGTTGGACATGCAGCAAGAGCCAGGGGGAAGAGGGATGTGGGGGCCTGAATTCCAGCTGCAAGTCAGTCCCAGTGGTGACCCTGCCAGTGCTTGGAATTATTTACATTCCTTATTTTGTTATTTATGTCAGCACCACTCAGTCATATCGCTCATTGAAGTTGAAAATGGGAGCAACTGGAAAGGAAAGTGCAGGACAGTGAGGCAGGGTGAAATGAGCAGATAATCTGCCCTGAGGAAGATCACCGCTACATTACACTTGTAGTTCTGCGCGGTCCATTGAATCAACGACTGCACAAGGGACTTTAAACAAACAGAAGATTGATTAACTAAACATACGGGCCTAGATTCTCCGTTTGGGAGACCCCGGAACTGAATTATGGTTTTATGATCGGCCTGGAGCACAAACCAGGAAGTAATTCGTTTTCCACACTGTGCAAATTTATGAACGACGTGGAATAGAGTTATAGAGAAATACAGCACAGAACAGGACCTTCGGCCCACGATGTTGTGCCGAACTTTTGTCCTAGGTTAATCATAGATCATATGACCCGGAGGAAACCCACGCACACACGGGGAGGATGTGCAGACTCCACACATAGTGACCCAAGCCAAAATCAAACCTGGAATCCTGGAGCTGTGAAGCAATTGTGCTATCCACAATGCTACCGTGCTGCCATTAAGAACAAATTAATCCACACTGCATTATTCTATCATAATCCATGTACCTATCCAATAGGTCCCTAACGTTTCCGACTCAACTACTTCCACAGGCAGTTCATTCCATGCCCCCACTACTCTCTGGGTAAAGAACCTACCTCTGACATCCCCTCTATATCTTCCGCCATTTATCTTAAATTTATGTCCTCTTGTAATGGTGTTCTCCACCCGGGGAAAAAAATCTCTGACTGTCTACTCTATCTATTCCCCTAATCATCTTATAAACGTCTATCAAGTCGCCCCTCATCCTTCTCCGTTCTAATGAGAAAAAGCCTTTTCTTGACCTTTCCTCGTAAGACCTATTCTCCATTCCAGGCAACATCCTGGGAAATCTCCTTTGTGCCTTTTCCAAAGCTTCCACATCCTTCCTAAAAGGATTTTGTACAGCTGCATCATCACTTCACGGTTCTTAAATTCAATCCCTCTGCTAATGAATGCTAGCACACCATAGGCTTTCTTCACAGCTCTATCCACTTGAGTGGCAACTTTCAAAGATCTATGAACATAGACCCCAAGATCTCTCTGCTCCTCTACATTGCCAAGAACCCTACCGTTAACCCTGTATTCCGCATTCATATTTGTCCTTCCAAAATGGACAACCTCACACTTGTCAGGGTTAAACTCCATCTGCCACTTCGCAGCCCAGCTCTGTTTCCTATCTAGGTCTCTTTGCAGCCGACAATAGCGCTCCTCACTTTCCACAACTCCACCAATCTTCGTATAATCTGCAAATTTACTGACCCATCCTTCAACTCCCTCATCCAAGTCATTAATGAAAATCACAAACAGCAGAGGACCCAGAACTGATTCCTGCGGTACGCCACTGGTAACTGGGCTCCAGGCTGAATATTTGCCATCCACCACCACTCTCTGTCTTCTATCGGTTAGCCAGTTCATTACCCAACTGGCCAAACTTCCCACTATCCCATGCCTCCTTACTTTCTGCATAAGCCTACCATGGGGAACCTTATCAAATGCCTTACTAAAATCATGTACACTACATCCTTCATCCACATGCTTGGTCACCTCCTCAAAGAAGTCAATAAGACTTATAAGGCAAGTCCTACCCTCACAAGTCCGTGCTGACTATCCCTAATCAAGCAGTGTCTTTCCAGGTGCTCAGAAATCCTATCCCTCAGTACCCTTCCCATTACTTTGCCTACCACCGAAGTAAGACTAAGTGGCCTGTAATTCCCAGGGTTATCCCTATTCCCTTTTTTGAACAGGGGCATGACATTCGTCACTCTCCAATCCCCTGGTACACAGTGAGGACGAAAAGATCATTGCCAACGGCTCTGCAATTTCATTTCTTGCTTCCATAGAATCCTTGGATATATCCCGTCAGGCCCGGGGGACCTGTCTATCCTCAAGTTTTTCAAAACGGCCAACACATCTAACTTCCTAACAAGTATCTCCTTGAGCTTACCAGTCTGTTTCACACTGCCCTCTCCAACAATATGAATACGAGAGTGTGTCCCAGGGAATCTCGCTAGCGGGCCGCCAACTTGAACGGGTGGGCCCGATAGCGAGGTCCCGTGGTCGGCCATCTCCCCCCCCCCCCAAAATCGCAAATCAGCCCCAAAACCCCAGCACCCCCTACACTGCACAGCAACCGCCCCCACCTCCCCCCCCCCCTCATCTGATTGCTTGGGGGCCTCACCCACTTTCAAGTATAGGGGTGAACGGACTCATACGCTCCTCCCCAGAACCAGTGTGATAGGGATTTGTGGATTAGTTTATTTATTGTCACGTGTACCGAGTTAGTGAAAAGAAGTTTTCTGCCAGAAGCTCAAACAGATCATTTAGCACATGAAAAAAAAAGAAAATACATAATAGGGCAACACAAGGTACACAATGTAAATACATAGACACCAGCATCAGGTTAAGCATACAGGAGTGAAGTATAATCAGGTCAGTCCATAAGAGGGTCACTTAGGAGTCTGGCAACAGCGGAGAAGAGGCTGTTTTTGAATCTGTTCATGCATGTTCTCAGACTTTTGTATCTCCTGCCCGATGGAAGAAGTTGGAAGAGTGAGTAAGCCGGGTTGACGATGTCTTTGATTATGCTGCCCGCTTCCACAGGCAGCGGGAGGTGTAGATAAGAGTTAATGGATGGCAGGCAGGTTCCTGTGATTGACTGGGCTGTGTTCAGGTCTCGGAGGTTTCTTGCAGTCTTGGGCAGAGCAGTTGCCAATCAGGCTGTGATGCAGCCAGACAGGAGGCTTTCTGTGGTGCATCTGCAAAAGTTGGTAAGAATCAATGTGAACATGCTGAATTTCCTTAGTTTCTGGAGGAAGTATAGGCGCTGTCGTGGGTGGCCCAGGACAGATTTTTGGTGATGTGAACATCTAGGAATTTGAAGCCGTCAACCATCTCCACTTGATGCTGACAGGGGTCTGTACAGTACTTTTCTTCCTGATGTCAACGACCAGCTCTTTAGTTTTGCTTGAATGGAGGGATAGATTATTGTCATTACACCACTCCACTAGGTTCTCTATCTCACTCCTGTATTCTGACTCGTGTTCGAGATCCAACCCACTATGGTCCTGTTGTCAGCAAACTTGTAGATGGAGTTAGAACCAGATTTTGCCACGCAGTCGTGTGTGTACAGGGAGTATAGCAGGGGGCTAAGCACGCAGCTAAGCACGCAGCTTTGCAGGGCCCTGATATTGAGGATGATTGTGAAGGAGCTGTTGTTGTTTATTCTTACTGATTGTGGTCTGTGGGTCAGAAAGTCAGAGGGAGGCGTCAAGTCCTAGGTTTTGGAGCTTTGATACAAGCTTGGCTGGGATTACAGTGTTGTAGGTGGAACAATAGACAATAAATAGGAGGATGTAGGAAATAGGAGTCTGATGTAGGGGAGCACCTAACCGAGACCCCTGTAATAGGGCGACTGTCCACAGGGACCTGTGCAATAGGGGGACTCCACCCAAGGACCCCCTCCCCCACAAGGACCCGTGATAGGAAGACAACCACAGGAACCCCTTGCCCAAAGGGACCGCCCCACAAACCACCCCACCCCCATACATAGACCACCCCCTGCCCTGTCCGGAAGCTAGAGAGCAGTGCGAATAATTACAGCTGCAACATTACCTTTCAGCACAACATGCCCATTCCTGGAAAGAGAGCAGCTGCGACTTGCCTGTGGTTCCCACAAATCCATTAGCTGCAAGCCATTCATAGTTTCTATGGTGGTCTGTGACCGACAGCTTCTACAAACCATCTGCAGCTTGGATTCATTCATCTCCCTTCACAGTTCAGTAGCCTAAGTGGTGAAACCTCAATGTTTGTAAACATTGATGACATCATAGAGAGGCATGTGCATTGAAATCACGCGTTTGAGTTATTGGGATGCATTTGGTGCTTGGAATACACTTAAGGGAGTATTCCAGGAGTCCCTGTGGAGTCTCCCCGTCACAAGGGCCCCTGTGGAGGGTCTACCTAATACGGTTATCCCGGTGAGGGATCTTCCTATTACAGGAGTCCCTGTGGGGTCTCCATATCACAGGAGTCTGTGTTGGGGGGGGGGGGGGGGGGGGTCTCCCTATTACAGGGGTCTCTGTGGAGGGTCCCCCATTACAGATGTCCGAAGGCCTTGGACTTGCCGTGCATTAATCCAATGGTGTCCGGGTTGAGCGAGGTATGTGGGGCCTGAGGTCCAGGAAAAGTGATCCATTTGAGTAATCAGCTGTTGTGGTTGTTCGGCTACTGTCAACTAGAGATGGCGGTTCCGTATATACTGACCATCATTGGAGGCCACCATGTAGCTGCTGGGTTGTAGGGCCTTGTAATTAACCACTACTAACTGTAAAGAATATAGGAAACGGTCATTTCTTTTTTGCAGGAATGTTACGAAAACCTGGGTTAAGGTGCATTGAGGCAGCATAACTGCTAGGGTGGTGATTAAGGTAAAAGTGAGTTAATTATTGATTTGCAGGTGAAATGTTGTGCTAATAGACCTGGAGACCAATCTACTTGTTTAAGTCTGAAGGACCCTGGAGGTACAGACAATCTATGAGTAGTATTGGGTTTGGCTAAACGAGTCAAGGGACAACTTGTAAGAGACAAAATAATAGATTATGTTAATAGGAAGAGCGAGGTCTGTCTGAAGAGTCAAAAGGTTCTAGAACTCTAATCTGAACAGAAACGTTTCAGTTTGGTCCTGAAAAGTTCTCTCTCCAAAGATTTTGCATAGAAAAAAGTAAAACCCTGGTTTTTGACTTTGTTCACGAGTAGTATTTAATATATACTTGTTTGCTTAATTGGAATATGGTGGCACGTTTAAGAACTGTCATAACTGTTAACTGTAAAGTTTTTTTTTTGTTGCTAATATAGTACATTCTGTAATTATATTAAAGTTTGTTTTTAACATAAAATATACCCATCACTCCTGTGATGCAGTAAATTTTCACAAGTTTTACAAATTGAAAATAGTTGGGTCCTCGTTCAGGATCCTAATATAACTGGTCGTAGCCTCGTGCGCTATGGACAGTTTGGTCCAGTGCTAGAGGATATTACTTGAGTATGTTTGTCATAGAGAGCCTTCTTGTTTAATCTGCATTGTAGCAGGGATTCATGCATGTTGGGTACAAGTTCAGGCTGCAACATGACCTTGGGAAAGAGCCGTTGAGCTGACAAGTGCAAATCCTACATAGAACATAACAGCGCAGTATGGGCCCTTCGGCCCTCGATGTTGCGCCGACCCGTGAAACCATCTGAAGCCAATCTGACCTACACTAATCCATTTTCATCCATATGTCTATCAAGTGACCACTTAAATGCCCTTAAATTTGGCGAGTCTACTACTGTTGCAGGCAGGGCGTTCCACACCCTTACTACTCGGAGTAAAGAAACTGCCTCTGACATCTGTCCTATATCCATCACCCCTCAATTTAAAGCTATGTCCCCTCGTGTTGGTCATCCCCATCCGAGGAAAAAGACTCTCACTGTCCACCTTATCTAACCGACTATCTTATATGTCTCTATTGAGTCACCTCTCAGCCTTCTCCTCTCTAATGAAAACAACCTCAATTCCCTGAGCCTTTCCTCGTAAGACCTTCCCTCCATACCAGGCAACATCCTAGTAAATCTCCTCTGAACCCTTTCCAAAGCTTCCACATCCTTCCTATAATGTGGTGACCAGAACTGCATGCTGTACTCCAGGTGCGGCCGCACCAGAGTTTTGTACAGCTGCAGCATGACCTCGTGGCTCCGAAACTCAATCCCCCTAATTGTTAGGCAAGATTACGCAGGCTTGGAAGTGCAGCACAGAAATCAGTGTTGTTCCACGCACACTTTTCCAGAAAGCGTTGGGTGGAGTGTACAGCTCTCTCAGCAAGCCTATTAGACTGTAGGTATAATGGACTGCTTGTTACGTGATGAAAATCCCAAGTGCAGGCAAAGGTACGGAATTCAGCAGAGACAAACAGGGAAGCATCGTCGGTCATGAGCTTTTGCGGTATGCCATGCATGGCAAAGTGTTTCAAGTTTCAGAATTACCGAACCACTGGTTGCACTTAAAACAAGTTAAATAATCCAGTTAAACAATTGAAAAATATCTGCAGCCATGAACATCCATGCGAGATCTGGGACTTCATGCAAGTGTAGGGGCTCTTTTGTTTGGTGTGATTTAAACACATTGCAGAGGAAGAAAATGGAGATTCTCTCAATGTCAGTTTGCATGAACCATTGAAACCATTCTGTGGCCTCTTCCACTTGCGTAATTATGCCCATTTCTGTCATTGGTTGCAGCTCATTGATGATCTTTTGTTTCATCGCAATTGGTATCCTTCTTGGCGCACATATTGTGGTGTGACCGAGTCATCTAATGTCACATGGTATATAACAGGTAGCTTGCCAATTGTTTGACAGTCTAAAATATCACTGGACCTCATCATCTCTGGGGCTTGATGTTACACAACGTGGATTTCTGGGCCAAGTTGAATGGGTAGCACAAATGGCTAGCACTATGGCTTTGCAGCACCAGGGTCCCAGGTTAGATTCCCTGCTGGGTCACTGTCTGTGTGGAGTCTGCACGTTCTCCCCGCATCTGCGTGGGTTTCCTCCGGTGCTCCGGTTTCCTCCCACAGTCCAAAGACGTGCAGGTTAGGTGGATTGGCCATGATAAATTGTCCTTCGTGACCAAAAAAAAGTTAGGAGGGGTTATTGGGTTACAGAGATAGTGTGGAAGTGAGGGCTTAAGTGGGTCAGTGCAGACTTGATGGGCCGAATGGCCTCCTGCACTGTATGGTCCATGTTCCCCAACGAGATGCAGTCCCCGGGTCCTCGTAGTGGCTTGAGATTTTAGATCACAATGTGGAAGTAAAGGTTTCTCTGACACAGCAAAGTATGGCCACACCCATGGTGGTGATTTCTGTCCACCGAAAATCACAAGGTCGGACTGCTGATTGGGATCCAGTGTTGACTCCGGGTCCATTTCCCGCAGTTTGTTTCTGGATAGGACATTGCACAGTGCTAGTTTTAACTTTTAACTTGGTCTTGGTTGGGATTCTCTGCAGTGAGATGAATATTTCTCCCTTTTGAGTGGCCGATTCCACACTTTCGCTTTATGATTTGATGATTGTGTTAATGGTGCCTTGATAGTTTCATAGAATCCCAACAGTGCAGAAGTCCATTCGGCCCATCGAGTCTGCACCAACCCTCCGAAAGGACAGCCCCCCTCCCCGTTACCCAACCTAGCCTTTGAACACTCGGGGAAATTTAGCATGGCCAATCCACCGAACCCACACATCATTGGACTAAGGGAGGAAACCGGAGCATCCAGAAGAAACCCACGCAGACACGGGGAGAACTTGAAAACTCCACATAGTCATCCATGGCTGGAATCGAACTCGGGTCCCTGGCACTGTGAGGCAGCAGAGCTATCCACTCTGCCACCGTCTGTCCTATTCAGATGACACTAACTCACTGATCCTAGTTACATGCCTGTCCCTGGGAAAGCAACTGTCAGGGATACAGCTGGCATAGGAGACTGCTGTGGTTTGTATCTGCAGCATTTGGCGAAGTGCCACAATGATTACAGTGTTTCTTTTTTAAAAAGGCAAAACATTTTGCCCTGTTGGGAGGGTGCTGACAGCTGCAGTTAATGCAGAGCACCCCCCTGTACTGCACATCAGCACAGTTTATGCTGTATCTCACCTGAATGTTCTGTTTGAATTGTCAGACTGCTTGTTTAAAATGCACATTTCTAAAGCAGACTGAAAAGTCAAGTCCCTCTTTTTCACTAGCTGTTTTTGGAGTACATTGTGTTCGATGTTCCCTACCAAATGATCTCTCATGAATTCGTCAGTAAATGCTCCAAATGCACATTTATTTTTCTGGGACTGGATTGATTCGAACAGTTTCTGATTAGCAGAATGGAATGTGTGGCAGTCTAAAATAATGGGTGGAATTCAACCATCATATTTCTAAGGGCGGGATTTTCTGTGCACCCACTGCATGTTTTTCAGTGGCAGAGGCAGCCAGCCACCAGGATCCTCTGGTCCTGCCATCGTCAACAGGATATCCCAATTGAATGCACCCCTCGTCGCCGGGATCCCATGGCAGGGATGTGTAGCCACCGAAGTTGGCCATTCCCTAAATACAAAATGGAGGAACGCAAAGCATACAGGATAAAATGGACAATGTTTGCAGCACCAGCAGGCTGCACCAAGCAGGTGTGGATTCTGTCTGCTAAGAGAGCAGACACCCCGGCACCAGCGGGGTTCGAAGACAAAGAAACTGAAAGCCCGCCCAGCAGCCAAGGAACAGCCTCGGTATTAGGATTCAAACATATCGATTGGGAAGAGACCCACTCGATTCTGAGCAGGTAAGGGAGTCCGCCCAAAGGGGCGCGGATCCCTGGGACCTATAAAAGACAGGTCCCACACTTAGTTCGTTCTTCTTGTCCACCCCTCCTCTCTCCTTGACCAGCCCTCCTCTGTGGACCAGCACCTCGACCAGCTTTGGCCAAGAAGACCTTGAACGAGAGAGAGGAGAGGTGTGGGACAGCAGCCGCCAGCAAGTAAGTGACTCACAACGATCGCTACCAGAGATAGACACTCCTGACCCCTTTTAACCTATACCAACCTGAAGTATGCAGACCAGAGCAGAGCAAGAGGACTTGTTCCCTGATCCGGCAGTTCCTTAGAGATAAGTATTAGTTTATTTAGCGGTAGAAATAGTTTAATCCTTTTAGCGTGTGCATGGGTAGTTTTATAATGGTATTATAATAAACTCAGTTGTTTGAACTTACTAATTGGTGTATGGTTTGATTGCTTTGAACTTCACCTTGAAACTTGTGGTGGTATCTTAATGACACCTGGCGACTCCAGAGCTAAGTAAAGAAACAGAGCCAAATTGAGTGTTTAGCACACTCACCCAGAACGAGCAACAGATGCACCACCGACGAGACTGGAGGATCCTACCGGTGTGAACAGCCGATAAATTGCTGCCCAAATGTCATTTTGGCTGGGTTCGGCAGCGTGTTTCCCGCCAGCTTTTTGGGCGAGATCAACACCGATATTCACTTAGTCATTATTTTAGGCCTTGGGGAATTTCAGAGATCGGGCCGCTATTTTGAAAGGGTGCCCCTATCTTTAAATGAGCTGAGTGTCCCCCGCACACCCACCCATGTACACTGTCCCCCCCCCGCACACATGGGTATTACCCACAACCCCGTAAGTGAGGACAAAGCACGATGGCATTGCTGAAGGCCCCCTTTTTTAAGCCACCCCACCTTCAGGCCTCCCCCTTTCAGGACCCCCACCCTTAATCCCCACAACCTTTGTGAGGCCCAGTCATACTCACCCTTCATCCCCCTCCCCCCCACACACTTCATATCCTACCTCATCTACCCTTTCATGGGCATGGCCCCCTTCGGGCCCAGACTGTTTTTAATGCCACCATGGCACTGCCACCCAGGGAGATTGGCAGTGCCCCAGCCAGTCTGGCAGTGTCCAGAGGTCTGAAGGTGCCCAGAGGGTGAGACAGGGGACCACCTTGCTCTGTCCCCAACACCCAGGGGTCTCCAATGACCTGGGAAACCCTCCAGGTGCCACATTTGTGTAAACCAGTACTAAATGGCTCCCTGGCGAGATCTCGCTGGGGAGGCCGTTAGTTCCCGGCCGCTGGAAGAAATTGGAGATCACATATTTAAATGAGCTTAATGGATCATTTAAATATTCGGATCTGGATCCCACTCAACGACGACGAGATCCAGGTTGCGCCGCCTAGCGAGTTTCGGTTGAATCTTGCGAGACATCTCAAGTGTCGCGCCACTCGTAAAAGGCCTCTCGCAAGATTCAATGGCCTCATCTTGACACCAAAGTCGGGGGCAACAAGGCTGGTATGTCGCACCCAATACTTTTTAAGCGGGGAGCATATTTTATCGAATTTCTCTAACATGATTGCAGGTCCTCTTTATTTTCTTCTGAGTCGAATATAAAAATCTAAACTTTGTGCCCTCGGAGGGACCTGGTATGTTCAGCGGAGTACAGTCTTGTCCCCGTTTGGTTATTTTCAGACAGAGCTGCTACACAGACGATCATCTATTCCTGCTCGAATCTGTCCCAATGTCCCCCACATCTCATCAAAATCAAGTCCCTGGAATGAAGAGCTTGTCGTATGAGAAGCGGTTGAGCACTCTGGGTCAGTACTCATTGGAGTTTAGAAGAATGAGAGCGGTTCTTTTTTAAACTTACAGGATACAGAGGGGCCTGGATAGAGTGGAAGTGGAGAGGATGTTTCCACTTGAAAGAAAAACTAGAACCCAAGGGCACAGCCGCAGGATGAAGGAACGGTCCTTTAAAAGTGAGATGAGGAGGAATTTCTTCAGTCAGAGGATAGTGAATCTGTGGAACTATTTGCCGCAGAAGGCGATGGAGGCCAAATCACAAAGTGTCTTTAAGCCAGAGATAGACAGGTTCTTGAACAAAGAAAAATTACAGCACAGGAACAGGCCCTTCAGCCCTCTAAGCCTGCGCCGATCCAAATCCTCTATCTAAAACTGTCGCTTATTTTCTAAAGAACGAAGAAAAATTAATTGATTGATTGATAAGGGGATCAGGGGTTTTGGGGAGAAGGCAGGAGAATGGGAGTGAGAAACATATCAGCCATGATTAAATGGCAGAGAAGTATGATGGTTCCAATGGCCCAATTCTGCTCCTGTGTCTTCTGGTCTTAAGTGGGCCAATGTTGCAACGTCCCTGTGCCATACTGCCAGCCCTGACACTATTTAGTTGTGCGATATCCACTGGATCAACAACAACACAAGGGAAGTTCATTAACATAGAACATTACAGCGCAGTACAGGCCCTTCAGCCCTCGATGTTGAGCCGACCTGTGAAACCACTCTAAAGCCCATCTACACTATTCCCTTATCATCCATATGTTTATCCAATGACCATTTAAATGCCCTTAATGTTGGCGAGTCCACTACTGTTGCAGGCAGGGCATTCCACGCCCTTACTACTCGGAGTAAAGAACCTACCTCTGACATCTGTCCTATATCTACCACCCCTCAATTTAAAGCTATGTCCCCTCGTGCTAGCCATCATCATCCGAGGAAAAAGGCTCTCACTGTCCACCCTATCTAATCCTCTGATCATTTTGTATGCCTCAATTAAGTCACCTCTTAACCTTCTTCTCGCTAACGAAAACAGCCTCAAGTCCCTCAGAAGATCTTCCCTCATACCAGGCAACATCCTGGTAAATCTCCTCTGCACCCTTTCCAATGCTTCCACATCCTTCCTATAATGCGGCGACCAGAACTGCACGCAATACACAAATACTCACAATACATCCTGTGTCAGCCTTGTCTGGAACCAAAAATATTGGGGAAAAAAACATCAAAACATTCTATCTGATCACCCAGTGAAAGAGTCATATTTGTAATGAAATGAAAAACAAAAAACAAATGCTGCAATATCTCAGTTGCCATATTGCCAAACCAAAACTGTTGTTTGGACACAATTTGCAAAGTATGTACGCTGCATCATGACAACGTACTTGGCTTTGGCCATAAGAAAAAACTGAACTACTAAGACTTTTAGCAGTGTATATTGTCACCCAATCCTGCTTCTTTCAATGTCAGGATGCAAGGTTCAGTGGAAGACATATACCACCTCCATCAGAATTTTGAAAGGGATAGAGGCCCAGCAGAACTAGTTCCGCTCGAAATTCTGACCACCCTGTACGCCATTTGACAAAGTGTAGCCCTCTTGAAATTCAGAACTTTCCCAGACTCTTCTGATTACTTGGAACATCAGAGGGCTAAACAGACCGGTTAAGAGGGCTCGCATGTTCGCACATCTGAGGGGATTGAAGGCGAACGTGGCAATGTTACAAGAGACACATCGAAGGTTATAGATCTGACCAAATTGAGGAAGGGGTGAGTTGGACAGATGTTCCATTCAGGGCTGGACTACAAGACCAGGGGGGTTGCAATCCTGATTAATAAACAGGTGGCATTTGAGGCAGGGAGAATAATGTCAGATACGGTGGGCAGGTACATAATGGTGAGTGGGAAGCTTGAGGGGATGTGGGTGGTACTTGTGAACGTATGTGCTCCAAACTGGGATGATGTGGAAGTTAGGTAAGATCCTACACCTAGAGTCGCATAATTTGATCATGAGGGGAGATTTCAACAGTCATTGATCCAGGATTGGAAGGGTCAAAATCTAGGACAGGAGGGTACCAGCGACGGTGAAGGAACTAAAGGGGTTTATGGGGCAGATGGGGGGGGTAGACCCATGGAGGTTTGGACGGCCAAGAGTGAAGGAATTTTGTTTTTTCTCTCATGTTCACAAGGCATACTCTTGGATCAACTTTTATCCTAAGCAGGGCTCTACTGCCTGGGGGTGGTGGATACAGAGTATTCAGCAATCGCGGTGTAGGATCATGTCCCACATTGGGTGGATCTACAGGTCAGTATGAAAGGTTATGGAGGTTTGATGTGGGACTATTAGCGGATGAGGCGGTCTGTGGGCGGGTGAGCAAGTCCATCCAGAATTATCTGGAAATAAATGATAGGCGAGGTGGGGGGGTAAAAGAGTCTCGGCAGCAACTGTGTGGGACACTCTGAACGCAGTGGTTAGAGAGGAATTAATTTTGATACGGGCCCGTAGAGAAAAGGTGGAACGAGCAGAGAGGGATAGGTTGGTTGAGGAGATACTCCGGGTGGATAGGAGATATTCGGAAACCCCGGATGCGAAGTTACTGAAGGAGCGGCAGAGGTTACAGGTGAAATTTGGGCTGTTATCTACAGGAAAGGTGGTGGATCAACTGAGGAAGACAAGGGGAGAGGTATACGAGTATGGAAAAAGAACAAGCAGAATGTTAGCGCACCAGCTTAGGAAAAGGGAGGTGGCCAGGGAAATAGGGTGTGTAAGAATAGAGGTGGGAAGGCGGTCCTGGACCCAGTGGGGGGTGAATGAGGTGTTTAAGGATTTCTACAGTAAATTATATGAGTCGGAACCCCCAGTTGGGGTTAAGGGGATGAGGCAGTTCCTGGGTCAGTTGAGGTTCCCGAAGGTGGAGGAGGAACTGGTGGAAGGGTTGGGAGCCCCAATTGAATTTGAGGAAATAATGCGAGGGGCTGGAGGGCATGAAGTCGGGCAAGGCCCTGGGGCCAGACGGCTACCCAGTGGAATTCTACAACACCTTTTCGGAGATATTGGACCCACTGTTCATGAGGACATTTAATGAGGCAACGGTGAGGGGGGGGGGGGGTCCTTCCCCCAACAATGTCACAGGCCTCGATCTCATTTGCGGGTATACAGGCCAATCTCCCTATTGAATGTGGCCGGCAAACTGTTGGCTAAGATGCTGGCCACAAGGATAGAGGACTGTGTCCCGGGGCTGATAGGGGAAGACCAGACGGGGTTTGTAAAGGCCAGGCAACTCATGGCCAATGTTAGAAGGTTCTTAAACGTTATTATATGCCCTTGGAGGCGTATGTGGGCAGGGGGGGGGGGGGGGGGGGGGGGGGGGTAACAGGTGGAGGTGGTGGTTGCGATGGATGCGGATTAGGCTTTTGATCGGGTGGTGTGGAATTACTTGTGGGAGGTGTTAGGAAGGTTCGGATTTGGTCAGGGCTTCATTGACTGGGTGTGGTTGCTGTTATCAGGCACCAGTAGCAAGTGTGCACATGAATGGGTTGATGTCAGGCTATTTTAAATTGCACCGAGGGACAAGGCAAGGGTGTCCCCTCTCCCCGCTGCTGTTTGTACATTTTGGAACCGTTAGAGGGGATGGAGGAAATTATGCGGATCTTAGGGGAATCTGGCAGGTTTTCGGAGTATAAATTGAACATGGGGAAAAGTGAGATGTTCACGGTCCAGGCGAGAGGGCAGAAGAGGAGACTGGGAGAGCTGCCGTTTAGAACGGTGGGAAGGAGCTTTCGTTATCTGGGAATCCAGGTGGCTCAGGGATGGGAGACATTGCACAAGTAAAACCTGTCCTGGCTCGTAGAACAAATGAAGGAGAACTTTAAGAGATGGGCCATGCTCCCGCTATCACTGGTGGGGAGGGTACAGACCGTGAAAATGATGGTCCTCCCCAGATTCCTGTTAAGTCTTTCAATGCCTCCCTATTTTCATCACGAGGGCCTTTTTTAAACAGGTGAATAAGGCAATTTCGGGCTTTGTGGGGGCAGGTAAAACCCCACGAGTGAAGAAAGTATTCTTGGAGCGGACTCGGGGGAGGAGAGGGGAAAATAGCGCTGCAAACTTTTGTAACTACTACTGGGCAGCGAATATAGTCATGATTAGGAAGTGGGTAGTGGGGTGGGGGGTAAATTGTGAAGATGGGAGACCTATTCATAGACGGAAACTTCCCTAGCTTGAAGGCTTTATAGAGGAGAAATTTGAATTGCCAGCAGGGAATGGGTTTAGATATCTGCAGGTACAAGATTTTTTGAGAAGGCAGGTTCCAACCTTCCCGCTCCTGCCACCACGGGGGATACAGGACAGGCTAGTGTCCAGAACATGGGTGGGAGAGGGGAAGGTATCAGATATCTATCAAGTACTTATGGAGGCGGAGGAAACTCCGATCGAGGAACTAAAGGGCAAGTGGGAAGGTGAGCTAGGGGGAAGAGATAGAGGCAGGTTTGTGGGCGGATGCCTTAAGCAGGATTAACACATCCTCATCATGTGCCAGGCTTAGCCTAAGGTAGTTCGCCAGACACACGAGTGGCCCGGATGAGCAAGTTCTTTGGGGTAGAGGACAGGTGTGCGAGGTGCGCGGGCGGTCCAGCAAATCATGTCCACATGTTTTGGGCATGCCCGAAGCTTAGAATGTTTTGGCAGAGTTTTGCTGAGGCTATGTCCACGGTATTTAAAACACTGGTGGTGCAGAGTCCAGAGGTGGCGATCTTTGGAGTGTCGGAAGAGCCGGGAGTCCAGGGGGCGAGAGAGGCTGACGTTTTGGCCTTTGCCTCCCTGGCAGCCCGGAGACGGATTCTATTAATGTGGAGGGACTCGATGCCCCTGAAATTAGAGATTTGGGTTAGTGACATGACTGAGTTTCTCAGTCTTAAGAAAATAAAGTTCGCCCCAAGAAAGTCAATATTGGGGTTCGTCCTGAGCTGGCAGCCATTCGTCGACTTTCTCGGAGAAAATTAAATGTCAGCAGAAGCAGATATCTAGAAGGGGGTGGGGGCTGTTTAGGCTATTGTTTCATTATTGGGGGTGGGAAGCACAGGATAGGGTTGGAATTTTTTATGTACCATGTTGATGTTCCTCTCTGTTATTATTATAAAAACTACAGATACCTGAAGAAATTTTTTTTTTTTTTAATTAAAAGCTTACTTCAGGATCTTGTATGTTTCATTGAGATCAGCTCTCATTCTTCTAAACTCCAATGGGTATAGGTCCAAACTATTCAACCATTCTGCAGTCCTTCATCTAGGGATGAGTCAAGTGACTGCTTTGAAAGCAATTATGTTTTTTTTTCTCAAATAAAGAGACCAAAACTGTACACAGTATTCCAGATGTGGCATCGCTAAGACTCTGTACAGCTTCAGTAAACTTTCCTTACTTTTATATTCCATTCCTCTGGCAATAAATGCCAACATTCCATTTGCCTCCTCATCACTTGCTGTACCTGCACACTAATTTTGTGATTCATGGACCAGGACACCCAGATCCCTCTGTACCAGAGTTCTATAAATCTTTCTCCATTCAAATAGCACACTGCTTTTCTATTCTTCCTGCTAAAGTGAATATGTTCACATTTACCCACATTATACTCCAGCTGCCGATTGTTTGCCCACTCACCTTACCCATTTATATTCCTTTGCGGACTCTGTACCGCGTCCTAACAATGTACTTTACCACCTACCATAGTGTCATCAGTAAATTTAGCTACCATACATTTGGTACTTCATCCAAGTAATTGATATAGATTGCAAAACATTGAGGACCCAGCACTGATCCCTGTGGCACTCCATTAGTTACAGCTTGCTGTGATGAATGTAATATATATATGTATATATGATAATTCATACTGTCTTTGTAAGCGCAGTAGCGCTATCGTACCACTAGGGGAGTAGCTCTGGGAGTACTCAGGAACATGTACTGGGCTCCACCCTTGGCTCCGCCCATGACTCCTCCCCTAGTGCAGCTGTATAAATACCCTTGTCCAGATTCAGCCTGAGTTCACTAAGAGTTCATCAACGGGTAACAGGCTGGCTCTGAAGTAAATCGATTAAAGCCTAGATTCATATCGGAAACACGTGCTTGGTGAATTGATGGTTCCATCAATTTAATCTACTTAAGAACAGTAAAGATCGATTATGGAAATCGGCCCTCAAGCCTGGAACTCGACCCACAGGATGCAGAGGCTAAAGAAATCTTCTCCCACTGGATCCGGTGCTTCAAGGCCTACCTGACAGAAGCGAGCACAGCCGAAACGACAGAGGATCAGAAGCTAAGTCTACTGCACGCGAGGGTGAGCCACAGAATCTCTACGCAACTAAACTCGGCCAGTTCATATACTGCGGCGCTAGCAGTTCTCGATAACATTTATGCAAGGCCTATTAATGAAGTTTACGCTCGCCATGTGTTCACGACTCGCCGCCAGCGGCCTACAGAATCACTCACCGAATTTCTAAGGGAACTCAATAATTTGTCCAATGACTGTAATTACCAAGTGGTTACCGCGGCTGAACACAGGGAACTTGTGGTACGCGATGTTTTTGTAGCGGGCCTCAGGTCTAACGATGTGCGCCAACGACTGCTGGAAAAGGGGGCTCAGGACTTAGAAACGACTGTGGAAGCTGCTACCACGATGGAGGTCTCCTTCCGCAGCTTTAACTCGTTCCCCGCGACCCAATCATGGGCCCCCAACCAGCGACTCCCCCAGGCCTGTGCTACGCGGCCACCCAGACACCATGCTGCCCCAGCCAGTCACTACGCCGCCCCAGCCAGCCGCTACGCTGCTCCAGCCTGCCATTTCTGCGGCCAGAACCAGCACCCGCAGCAGCACTGCCCGGCCCGCAACGTGCCCTGCAGCAGCTGCGGGCAAAAATGCGATTACGCAAGAGTGTGCCTCGCTAAAAGGGCCCCAGCTTCCAACTCCCCAGCGACTCGAAGTAATCGCTCCCCTCACTCGCAGGCCCGCGGGGCCCGAAACGCTGCAGCCTATGCCCTGACTCCGCCCCCTCCAGCCACGTGTGATCCATGGGGGCCGCCATCTTGGAAAACCTCATCACGCGGCCGACCAAGTGTGCCTCATGGGGGCTGCCATCGTGGACGCCATCTTCCTCGTCGCCCGCCACGTGCCCGATCGGCATCTCCACGCTCGGACAATTCTGCGGAAGAATTCGAATATGAACTCAGAGGGCAGTCATCACGGGGCCACTCCAGCACAGCTGATCGAGCCGCCGACTACCCGCAACTCAGTGCGGTCACCCTGGACTAATCACGCCCAAAGAATCTACGAAACTTGATGGCAGAGGTTCATATCAACGGGTACAAAACGCCATGCCTCTTCGACTCCGGGAGCACGGAGAGCTTCATACATCCAGACCTGGTAAGACGCTGTTCGCTCCCCGTTTTCCCCGTGCAGCAAACTATCTCGCTCGCTTCAGGCTCCCATTCGGTCCAGATCCAGGGGTGTACCGCCGTGACACTTACAATCCGAGGCGCTAGCTACTCGAAATTCAAACTCTACGCGCCACTCTTATTAGGCCTAGACTTCCAATGCAACCTCAAGAGCCTCACCCTCAGCTTCGGAGGGCCCCTGCGCCCACTCACAATCTGCAGCCTCGCTACGCTGCGAATTCCCCCCCCCTCCTCTCTTCGCCAATCTCACAAAGGACTGTAAACCCGTAGCCAATCGTAGCAGGCGGTATAGCCTGCAGGATAGGGTATTTGTCAGAGCAGAGGTCCAAAGGCTACTCAGTGAGGGGGTTATAGAGGCCAGCAATAGTCCCTGGAGAGCTCAGGTGGTGGTCGTTAAGACCGTGGAAATATTCTGTATGGTGGTCGACTACAGTCAGACCATAAATAGATTTATGCTCCTTGACGCGTATCCCCTCCCCAAGATTTCAGACATGGTAAACCAGATCACCCAGGACCGGCTCTTTTCTACGGTGGATCTGAAGTCTGCATACCAACAGCTCCCAATCCGCCCGGACGACCGCCACTACACGGCATTCGAGGCCAATGGCCGCCTCTTCCATTTTCTCCGGGTCCCTTTCGGCGTCACTAATGGGGTCTCGGTGTTCCAACGAGCAATGGACCGAATGGTGGACCAATACGGGCTGCGGGCCACGTTTCCGTACTTGGACAATGTCACCATCTGCGGCTATGACCAGCAGGACCACGATGCCAACCTCCACCGTTTTCTCCAGATGGCACAGAAACTGAATCTCCCGCACAACAAGGAGAAATGCGTTTTCCGCACACTCAAACTAGCCATCCTCGGCTATGTCGTGGAAAACGGAGTCCTGGGCCCAGACCCGGACCGTATGCGCCCCCTCTTAGAACTCTCCCTCCCCCATTGCCCCAAGGCCCTCAAACGGTGCTTGGGCTTCTTTTCCTATTACGCACAGTGGGTCCCTCAATATGCAGACAAAGCCCGCCCACTCTTTAGGGCCACACGATTTCTCCCGTCAGCCGAGGCACGCCAGGCCTTCGACGGCATCAAGGAGGACATCGCCAAAGCGGCCATGCGGGCTGTGGATGAATGCACCGCATTTCAGGTAGAGAGCGACGCCTCAGAGGTAGCTCTTGCAGCCACGTTAAATCAGGCAGGGAGACCAGGCATTTTTCTCCCGTACCTTCTCCGCTTCAGAACTCCGACACTCTTCAGTCGAGAAAGAAGCACAAGCCATTGTGGAGGCTATCCGTCACTGGAGGCACTACCTCGCAGGTAGGAGGTTCACCCTCATCACCGACCAAAGATCGGTTGCCTTCATGTTCGACAACTCGCAAAGGGGCTAAATTAAAAACAACAAAATTCTGAGGTGGAGGATCGAACTCTCCACCTACAATTACGATATCAAATATCGACCCGGGAAGCTCAGCGAGCCTCCGGATGCCCTATGCCACGGGACATGCGCCAGCGCGCAGATCGACCGATTAAAGGTCATCCACAATGACCTCTGCCACCCGGCTCGCCCACTACATCAGGGCCCGAAACCTGCCTTTCTCCAACGAGGAGGTAAAAGCTGTCACCAGGGACTGCCCGATCTGTGCGGAGTGCAAACTGCACTTCTATAGACCATACAGGGCCCACCTGGCCAAGGCTTCTAGGCCCTTTGAACGCCTCGCGATTGATTTCAAAGGGCCACTCCCCTCAACTAACAAGAACGTTTACTTTTTAAACGTCGTAGACGAGTTCTCCCGTTTCCCATTCGCTATCCCGTGCCCCGCATTACCTCCCACACAGTCATTAGGGCCCTGCATAGCATCTTCACCCTGTTTGGTTTCTCCAGCTATGCACACAGCGACCGGGGTTCGTCCTTCATGAGTGACGAGCTGCGTCAGTACCTGCTCGACAAGGGCATTGCCTCGAGCAGGACTACCAGCTACAACCCCAGGGAGACCGGGCAGGTGGAAAGGGAGAACGCGACGGTCTGGAAGACCGCCCTACTGACCCTCCGGTCTAGAAAGCTCCAAGTCTCCCAGTGGCAGGAAGTCCTCCCAGACGCGCTCCACACTATTAGGTCCCTTTTGTGCACGGCGACCAACCAGACCCCTCACGTGAGGCTCTTCATTTTTTCCAGGGGCACTACCACGGGGGTCTCACTTCCGGCATGGCTGAGGACGCCGGGCCCCGTACTTCTGAGGAAACACGTCAGGGCACACAAAACCGACCCCCCTGTTGAAAAGGTGCGTCTGCTCCACTCCAACCCCCAGTACGCATTTGTCGTGTTCCCTGACGGCCGTCAGGACACAGTGTCCCTCCGGGATCTGGAACCCGCCGGATCCAGCACTCCCTCTACCCCCACAGAAGGACCTCTCACCCTACATCCCATGCTGCCGCCCCCTTGCGCTCCCGAGTTCGCTCCACCAGTTCCGCACCGGCCAGCCCCCAGCGCTCCCATTAGGGGGAGTAGCTCTGGGAGTACTCAGGAACTTGTACTGGGCTCCACCCTTGGCTCCGCCCACGACCCCTCCCCCTAGTGCAGATGTATAAATACCCTTGTCCGGAGTCAGCCCGAGTTCACCAAGAGTTCATCAACGGGTAACAGGCTGGCTCTGAAGTAAGTCGATTAAAGCCTAGATTCACATCGGAAACATGTGTCTGGTGAATTGATGGTTCCATCACTTGCCAATCTGGAAATCAAAACATTTATCCCTACTCCCTGCTTCCTATTAGTTAAAAAATATTTTATCCATGCTCAGACATTATGTCCTACTACATGTTCTCTTATCTTGTGTAGTAACCTTTGATGTGGTGCATTATCAAATGTCTTTTGGAAATCCAAGTGAGTCTGTCCCAGATTTGCACATCTCCAGGGATATCTCGGCCTTCAGTCACTAGTTCAGGGACATTGAGCTGTGAAGCAATTTAACAACACTCCAACAAAGAAGGGATGGGGTGGATTTTCTGTAAGGTTTAAGCCAGAGCATAGGCACAATGTATGACTTCAGGCAGGAGAATGGTGTGACTGTCAGGGAGCCAGGGAAATACAGACTTAACAAAGAACAAAAAGAACAAAGAAAATTACAGCACAGGAACAGGCCCTTCGGCCCTCCCAGCCTGCGCCGATCCAGATCCTTTATCTAAACCTGTCGCCTATTTACCAAGGATCTACTTCCCTCTGTTCCCCGCCCGTTCATATATCTGTCCAGATGCAGGGTAGGGCAGCAAGGTAGCATGGTGGTTAGCATAAATGCTTCACAGCTCCAGGGTCCCAGGTTCGATTCCCGGTTGGGTCACTGTCTGTGTGGAGTCTGCACGTCCTCCCCCCCCCCCCCCCCGTGTGCGTGGGTTTCCTCCGGGTGCTCCGGTTTCCTCCCACAGTCCAAAGATGTGCGGGTTAGGTGGATTGGCCATGCTAAATTGCCCGTAGTGTCCTAATAAAAAAAAGTAAGGTTAAGGGGGGGGGTTTGTTGGGTGATCATGGCTCGGCACAACATTGAGGGCCGAAGGGCCTGTTCTGTGCTGTACTGTTCTATGTTCTATGCATCTTAAACTTAGGAGAGTTTGAGAAGAAGGAGATTGCACAGTCTTCATCCTGTTCAACAGCGGTGATATAATTGCTACCTGTGAGAACAAGGAGAAAAATATAGTAGGGAGAACAGACACATTGCAGATAAAGAGCTGCATTTTACATGCTCCCACTGACAATGTTTTCAGCTTGGCGGGTGTCCACCTCACCACCGACCCCCGAACTCATGGCCAGTAATACAGGGAGTGGGCTCTAAACTCGACAGCCTGCCCTCCATATTTAAATAGATAAGCAAGGGTCAATTGGGCTGGTTATCAAACCAATTTACCCTGATAGTATGCTACAAACAACCATCAACGCTGCCCACACCATCAAACAGTTAACATAGCCAGTCAGGTGAAAGTGGGCAGCCGATTTAAAAAAGGTGTCAAAAGGCAGGAAAGAAAGGGAGTACACCATCCTCAAGGGTTACCTTTAGTGGGTTGGTACAGTCTACCCGCCTTACCTACCTTCCCCCCCCCCCCCCCCCCCCCTCCCTCAAAAGTTGGAAAATCCCTTTCTTCCTACGTGCCTGCTGCATAAGACACCAAGAACCCACCCCCCAACCTGCCAAAACAATCTCTGCCCAAGACCCTGGACGGACCTGTCTCCGCGATCCATCGAGTCTTATTCTTCCTGGTTGTAGTTCTGGCAGCACCCACTAATGTACTCTTGCCACAGCATGCTGGGACTGATGGAGCTGGCTCTAGAGAATGGGACTTCCTCCCCAGTGAGGGGCGGAAGCCCCACACTGCCCTTAATTAGCCTGGAACAGCACGTTGTGGCTGACTGGCAGGTTGGCGTGAAGTGGGTTGGCTCCACATCAACTTTGGTTCTGGGGGCAGGTCCGTCCCACTGTTATATTCTGCCCCAAGGCTCAGACAATTACCTCAGGGGTGGAAAGTGGATAGGGGAAATAGGAACTGAACAAAGGTTTTTTGTGGGAGGAGGGTGGACAGAGAGGAAATGCAGGAATAATAAATTCTGTCCTGTACTCTGAAAGCAGAGAGGTTAGCAGTCAAGAAGACCTTCTCCATTGGCCGATCTGGAATTGGGACACGGATTGGGTGGAGAATCGGTTCCGGGCGCCGATTTCATGCCAAATCTCAATTATCTGTCGCCTTGACAGTGGCGGCAATGTGTTCCAGAACGCATGTACAGTAAACGCCATTGGCATATCATTTGCAGGCCTGACCCGTATTCTGCTGGGCCCCAGTGCCATCTTGTTGGCTAGGATGGTGTATGTGGGGAGTGAAGTATGGATTTGCGGCTCCAGCTTGTCGGCCTGAGTGTCAATCAAGAATCCAGCACCATTTCTCATTGGAATCGATTGCATTCCACGTGGCACCGGTGCCAGCCCCTCAACAGTCGCTGAATCGGTCCAAGTGCGGCGCTACATTTGCTGTCATGGAAGTCCAAGAATCCTGCCCCAGCGTCAACACGCAAGTCTCAGGAATGGAAAATCCAGTCGCTAGACTTTCTGCCCAGCGTTCAGAAGATTGACTGACCTTCCAAAACACTGAATTTGTGGGCAGCATTTTCTCCCCAGTGCTTTTTGGGTTGCAACTTTGGCCTTTGTATGGAAGTGGATTCAAAACATTTAACTGTCCTCAGAATGCTGTTCGCCTATTTGGAATGTGGAGTACTGGGCAATTGGTATAACACACACGGCTCTGAAAAGATAGGGATGATTAACTACCCCATGGAACTTGCAGAACACGAGGTACCCAAATAAGGGGGTGGGCACCCTTCACAATAACCAAAAAGAAAATGCTGGAAAATCTCAGCAGGTCTGGCAGCATCTGTAGGGAGAGGAAAGAGCTAACGTTTCAAGTCCAGATGACCCTTTGTCAAAGCTAAAGACAGAAAGTGGGAAATATTTATGCTGTGGAGTGAGAATGTTTGGTTTCAGATTCCAGCATCCGCAGTAATTTGCTTCTATCCAGGGCTTTGACCCTTAACAATGCTTGGCTTTGGATAAATAGAGTCAGCCAGTAAGGCACCGACTAGAGCAGGCGCAGCAAGGAACTACTGGAGTTGTATATAATACTAGTTCCCCACGTTCGATTCCCAAATTGGGTCACTGTCTGTGCAGAGTCTGCACATTGTCACCGTGTCTGTGTGGGTTTCCTCCGGGTGCTCCGGTTTCCTCCCACAAGTCCCGAAAGATGTGCTTGTTAGGTGAATTGGACATTCTGAATTCTCCCTCCGTGTACCTGAACAGGCACCGTAGTATGGCGCTACAGGGATTTTTTTTTTTTTTTTTTTTTTTTAAATAAACATTTTAAAATATTTATGATTTTATAACAGCAAAAATATACAAATGTAAACATAATTCAGTGCGTACACCCTCGCCCACCCAACAACCATACCCTGCAACATAGCTTATACACACACAATCCCCAAATCCCTCCATCTCTTCTCACTGAACCCATCTAACTGAACTAAACTAACTCCCCCTACCCCTCCTATACCCTAACACCCAGCACCCCCCCCTCCTCCTTGTTGTATCTGCGAACAGTTTACATTTCCCTGAAGTCTATAAATGGCTGCCACCTTCGAATGAACCCTAACACTTATCCTCTCCGGGCAAACTTAATTTCTCAAGCCTGAGAAACCCAACCATGCCGCTAACCCATACCCCTGATTCTGGGGGTTCAGAGTCCCTCCACGCTAATAAGGTCCGTCTCTGGGCTACCAAGGAGGCAAAGGCCAAAACATCAGCCTCTCTCGCCCCCTGGACTCACGGATCTTCCGACACTCCAAAGACTGCCACCTCCGGACTCGGCACCACCCTCGTTTTTAGCATTGTGGACATGACATCGGAAAGTCCCTACCAAAATCCCTGAAGCTTCGGACATGCCAAAGTCATGTGGACATGATTTGCGGGCCCTCCTGCACGCCTGACACACCTGCCCTCTACCCCAAAAAACCTGCTCATCCGGGCCACCGTCATGTGTGCCCGGTGAACCACCATGAATTGTATCAAGCTGAGCCTGGCACATGAGAAGGACATGTTGACTCTGCTCGGAGCATCCTTCCAGAGACCTGCCTCTAATTCCTTTCCCAACTCATCCTCCCACATACGCTTTACCTCCCAGTCCGTAAGTTCTTTATAAATATCCGAGACATTCCCCTCCCCCACCTCCGTTCTAGAAACTACCTTATCATCTATCCCGTGGGGGCAAAAGCGGAATGGTCGAAACCTGTCTTCGCACAAAGTCCCTCACCTGCAGATAGCGAAACCCATTCCCACCCGGCAATAGTATTACTACAGTAGTTGTAAAATAAATTAAGATTTGTTTTGACCTACTAGGTGGAGACTCTCCATTGCCACTTACAAAACTGGCGACAAGGTTGGAATAACTGGATAGCTACCAACGCTGCTCAGCCACCTCCTCATATTTCTTGGACACAGGTTGGAAATTTTCTTTCACCATGCCTCTTTTCACACGTTTGATGTCGGACTGGAAGATAGGAATCAGTACCCACAGAGGATGTGTTACTTTTACTGGGCTAACCATATCGTAGGGAATGGCCGCCAGATAGTCATTTTGCTGACTGACTGTGCCGCGCATACATTCAGAGTGATACGGAGCCTTACATACACAGCAGTCTCAGACACTAGAACTATCGATGAGCTTGTGGATTTAGTGGAGCAACGTTTTCACAGGACCCCGTCCATTATCATATAACTGTACTAGCTTAGCTAAGGATCCTGGGTGAATCCGTCACCAGGATTTTGCAGAGATTACGTAAAATTACAGAATGCTGTGATTATGACACTGCCCTCTCTGAAATGCTCTGTGGTCGCTTGATTTGAGGGATTAACAATGCGGCCTCTCAGAATAAACTGTTAGTCGAGCCTTCCTTGACCTTGCAAAAAGTCATCCAAATTAAGCTGTCCCAGAAAAGCGCAGAGCAAGGGTGCTGGACTTACAAGGGATATTGGTGAACACCCTAGGATGTGCCCCTTCCCGTGAAGGGGCCCCTTCCTGAACCGCCGCCTTGGCTTGGATCGCACAACCCAAAGGCCTGACCTGGTGGAAGAAGAAAGAGCCGTCCGGACAGGAGACTTCCCCGGACACTGTAGATGGGGGAGCCAGGTTGATGTGGGGCTTGTGGTCACCTACCCCGGCAGGCCACGGGTTAACCAGAGGTTCAGATGCCCCAGTAGAGGCAGATGCCAGCCCAAGGCCATATTTTCGAGATGAGCCAGATAAGGCTGACGACTGCATGCAGTTGCAATGCATGGTAGCCCCCCCAAGTGGCCCCCGTTAAAACTGCAGTGTAGGTTAATGATATGGAACTCGATATGGAATTGGATGATGGTGCAGCAGTCCCTGACCTGACAGAGAACATTCGACCGCATTAAGCTGGGAATTCCGACACTAGATTTGACGAGTACCCAGGCCAGGTTGGCCACCTACGCGGGAGAACCTTTGGATATCGCAAGTACTATGATCCCGGTGGTTTATGAGCACCAGTCGGTGTACACCTCGCTCATTGTGGTAAAGGGTCACGGGCCCAGCCTGTTGGGCCATGATTCATCGAGTCTTCTGCAGCTACATTGGCAGCACATCCTCCAGATGGGTTTCGGTGGTTTGGGCGAGGTGTTAGGAAAATACCCCTAAGTGTTCCAACCCGGATTGGGGGAAGATAAAAAGGGACCATAGCCTGCATGCAGATTGACCCGAAGACCCCACCATGTTATTTCCTGGCACATGCAGTTCCCTATGCCTTGCTCAGTCAGTTGGATATCATCAGGTCCATCTGGTTCACTGATTGGGCAGCACCGGTGGTACTGTTAGTGAAGCAAAACAAAACAGTTTGTTTATGCGGGGACTACAAATTGACAGTAAACATGGCTTCCCAGTTGGACCGCTAACCCATGCACCTGCACAGTGAATCTCTACTGAAGCTTGGGGACAGGCTTTCATTCGAGAATCTCTATACGAGCCACACCTATTTGCATCTCGAGTTGGACCCTGCTTCCCACAAATACATCACCATCAATACGCACAGGGGCCTGTACAAGTGCACGCAGCTGCCTTTTTGCAGTGTCCTCCATCTGCGCTATTTCCCAGTGGATAATGGAAACATACTGCGAAGGCTGCGATGTGTGGCTGCTTATACAGATGACATGCTGGTCATGGGAGCCTCTGAGCAAGAACACTTGGACAACTGGGAGGCTGTGCTAAAGTGGTTCACGGAGGCTTATGACAAGTGAAGTGAGTATTTCATGCGAGGGAGGTGGCCTACCTCAGTTATCAGGTGGACCTCAAAAGTTTTGCATCTCGTCGCTGAGAAGTTATGTGCCATCCAGTAGACCCCATCCCAATGGACACCCGAGAACTTCACTCTTTCCTTGGTCTCCTTAACTAGTACGGAATGTTTCTCTCAAACCTTGCAACCATGTTGGCTCCCTTACACCTTCTTCTGAAGAAAAATCACATATGGGCCTGGGGCCAGCCGCGGGAAGTAGCTTTTTGGTGGGTGAAGAAGTAGTTATCATCTTCTAGGTTACTGACCCATTTAGATGTCATCAAACCCTTGCTCATCACCTACAATGCTTCCCCCTATGATATTGGGGCCGTTTTGTCGCACCGGATGGAGAATGGGAGGGAACAGCCAATCGGCTTCTCCTCCCGTAAATTGGCTGCAGCGAAAAGGAGGTACTCGAAGATCGGTCTGTGGCGGTGGGCTTCGCAGTGAACAGTTTTCATCAATAAGCCTACAGCTGCCATTTCACTATCGCTAAGGATCATAAGCGCTTGCTGGGACTTTTAAAGGAGGATAAGGTATTTTCGCCATTGCTTCTGTGCAAATCCAGCACTGGGCTATGTTACTAGCTGCCTACGTGCAATGTTTTGAACATAGGCCTATGACACAAATTGTGAATGCTGATTCACTGAGTCAGTTGCTTTTGTCGACTGGCTCCTTATCAACCCCCAGGAGGGTTGAGGTAGTCGTGATTCTGAATTTCACGGGCTCTTCACCTATCAGAGTCCAGATCCTTGAGTTGGTCCGATCCTATCAAACGTTTGGCACATGGTCTTATACGGTGAATGGCATTGACAGCTCCCAGGCAAGTTTTTTTTTTTAAATAATTTTTATTCAAATTTTCACAGTTACACAAAAGAGAAAACAGTAACAGAAAATTCGAAGAACAAATAAAAAACAGAACCCCCCCCCGCCGTAAATACAAAAGAGAAACAATAAATTAACGCCAGTCATTGGCAAAAAAACAGATATTCAATCCAAAACAAAAACAAAGAGTCAGCCCCGCCCCCCACCACCCCCTGGGTTGCTGACCTTTTGTTTTTACCGTTTTACCGTTCTGCCAGGAGATTCTGGAATGGTTGCCATCTCCTGAAAAACCCCTGTACTGGGCAAATTTCACCCTCTCCAATTTAATAAACCCAGCCATATCTTTGACTCAGGCCTCCACGCTTGGGGGCCTCACATCCTTCCACTGAAGAAGAATCCTCCGCCGGGCTACTAGGGACGCAAAGGCCAGAACACCGGCCTCTTTCGCCTCCTGCACTCCCGGCTCCACTGCAACCCCAAATATTGCGAGTCCCCAGCCTGGATTGACCTTGGATCCTACCACCCTCGATACCGTCCTTGCTACACCCTTCCAAAGTTCCCCCAGCGCTGGGCATGCCCAGAACATGTGGACATGGTTTGCTGGGCTCCCTGAGCACCTAATACACCTGTCCTCGGTCCCAAAAAACCGACTCATCCTTGTCCCGGTCATATGAGCCCTATGCAGTACCTTAAACTGTATGAGGCAAAGCCTCGCACACGAAGAGGAGGAGTTCACCCTTTCTAGGGCATCCGCCCATGTCCCCTCCTCAATCTGCTCACCCAGCTCCTCTTCCCATTTATCTTTCAGCTCCTCCACCGAGGCCTCGTCTACCTCCTGCATCACCTGGTACACTTCCGAGATCCTCCCCTCGCCAACCCATACCCCCGAGAGCACCCTGTCCTGGACCCCACGCGGCAGCAGCAGGGGGAACCCCACCACCTGCCGCCTGACAAACGCCCTTACTTGCATATACCGAAAAGTGTTCCGGGGGGGGGGGAATGCCTGAACTTCCCTTCCAGCTCACCCAGGCTCGCAAACTTCCCGTCTATGAACAGGTCCCCCAGCCTCCTGACAACTGCCCTGTGCCACTTCAGGAACCCACCATCAATTCTCCCCGGAACAAACTGGTGGTTTCCCCGTATCGGGGACCCCATCGAGGCCCCCACCTCCCCCCTGTGCCGCCTCCATTGTCCCCAAATCTTGAGGGTAGCTGCCACCACCGGGCTCGTGGTGTACCTCGGAGGGAGCGGCAGCGGCGCCATTGCAAGCGCTTCCAGGCTCGTACCCACACAGGATGCCATCTCCAGCCTCTTCCATGCTGCCCCCTCCCCGTCCATTACCCAGTTACGCACCATCGTTGTGTTGGCAGCCCAATAATACCCACAGAGGTTGGGCAACGCCAGCCCCCCCCTTCCCATCCCTGCCCCGCTCCAAGAACACCTGTCTCACCCTTGGAGTTCCATGTGCCCACACAAACCCTGTAATGCTCCTGTTAACCCGCCTGAAAAAGGCCTTCGGGATAAGGATGGGGAGGCACTGGAACAGAAACCTCGGGAGCACCGTCATCTTGACTGACTGCACCCTACCCGCCAAAGACAGCGGCAGCATGTCCCACCTCTTAAACTCCGCCTCCACGTGCTCCACCAGCCTTGTGAGGTTTAGCTTATGCAAGGCCCCCCAGCTCCTGGCCACCTGAACCCCCAAGTACCTGAAGCTCCTCTCCGCCCTCTTCAGTGGGAGCCTCCCAATCCTCCCCCCCCTCCTGGTCCCCTGGGTGTACCACAAACAGCTCGCTTTCCCCCCCCTCCTGGTCCCCCGGGTGTACCACAAACAGCTCGCTTTTCCCCAAAGTTAAGCTTATACCCTGAGAAATCCCCAAATTCCCGGAGAATCCCCATCACCATCGGCATTCCCCCCACATACAACAATAGGTTAAGCTCCCAGGCAAGTTAAGGGTATTTTGCTCCACGTTGTCTGAATTCAGTGTGGAGGATGGTAGCCTGCTGTGGGTTATGCGCATAATCATCCCAGAAAAAGGACAGGAGTTGGTCTTAAAAAAGACCTCCACAACAGTGATCCAGTCATGCCCAAGATGAAAATGCTGGCACGCAGCGCTGGTTTAGCTCACTCAGCTAAATCGCTGGCTTTTAAAGCAGACCAAGCAGGCCAGCAGCACGGTTCAATTCCCGTACCAGCCTCCCCGGACAGGCACCGGAATGTGGCGATTAGGGGCTTTTCACAGTAACTTCATTGAAGCCTACTCGTGACAATAAGCGATTTTCATTTTTCATTTCATTTTTCACATATGGTGGCTGGACCTTGGACACGGACGGAGAGTTGATGGCCCAACAATGCTCCAGAAGCTCCTGCCGGCCATGCCCCTGCATGATTGGGAATGGCAGGAGGGCTGTGGGAGTGGTTGCATGCCGACTCTGCCAGTCCGTTTCAAGGTTCATGTTCCATTTGTTAATTGACGGGAACCATGTCCTGGGAGACTATTGAGAAGTTGAGTTTATCATTTCATACGGTCAGCATCCCTGAAGTGCTCGTCACTGATAATGGCACTCCTTTCACGAGTGGGGAGTTCTCCGGGTTTATGAAGGCAAATGAGGCGCGACATATTCGTACCACCAATACCACCCGGCTTATAACGGTTCAGCGGAGTGAGCGGTGCAAACATTTAAACGGGGCCTCAAGAAACAGTCTTCAGGATTGAATGACACTAGGCTGGCTGGTTTCTTGTTTTGCTGCAGAACAACTTTGCATGCAGTGACTGGTGTAGCTCCCACCAAACTGCTGATGGGCTGAAGGTGCTGTACCCACCGTAGCATGATTTTCCGAGACATAGGTGTGAAAGTTCGCCACAACCAGGAGCAGCAAGGGCGTCAACCTTCAAGATACTTTGTACCAGGTGACTCGATGTTTGTTTGAAACTTTGGCAACAGCGTCCAATGGATCTCCGGCATTATCATTCACAAACAGGGACAGTTTCTTACCAGGTGCAAGCCCAGGGTCGTACTATGCAAAAGCATCTTGACCATATTTGGTCCAGGCGACCACGTCTTTGGAAAATTACTCGTCCTCGGAAACGTCTTCTGAAACTGCATCTGCTGACTGATCAGGCCACAGTGGAACCCCAAGGGGGTCAAGAAGCCAAGATGACCGGGGCCGTCGACTCAGACATGGAGACTCAGGGGTTCTCCGATGAGGAATCCTTGGATCCACAGCCTCAGGAACTGTAGCCGCCACATCCTTAGTGTCAGAAGTGGCATTCACCTTTGAGATGCACACAGCCGATCCAGCACCTTGGGTGCACAATGCCCAGCCAGATAACAAGAGGGTCCGGGTTCCTCCTTCACTACGGTCTTTGGACTTTGAGGGGAGAGGGATGTTATAACCCACATGGGTCTTGTGTGGTAGGGATGATTAAGTACCCCGTTGATCTTTCAGAATACGAGCTCCCCCGATAAAGGGGGCGGTGGACCCTTAACAATACTTGGCTTTATATAAATAGAGGCGGCCAATAAGGTACTGACTAGAGACGACCCAGTTGGAAACTACTGTATATAATAGTTATAGTAAATAAAGTACATTTTTGTTTCAACCTACTCAGTGTGGACTCTTTGTTGCCCCTTACAAACAAAATGGATTGGTTAATGGAATTGAGCTGAAATTGATATACCAAGATAATTCATAATAAGTAGAAACTGCTGAAGATAATATGCTTTTCTTTGATCATATGATTTTTGTGTTCAGTGAAGAGTAAGGTGTGCTGTAAACAGCTGAATGGCACCAAAACTTTCAGAGATTGCTCTTTTGATAATTGGTATTGATGGCTTCTGTTCTGGCTGGTGAAGGAGAGTATGTTCTTTAGCATTCTGTCATTCTGAAGAGTCAGGTTGCAATAAAACAGAAAAGGCACTGCATTCTCTCGTAATGTTTGTGTGCCTGGACTGCGTGGGAAATTTTACTGCCAAAACTGAGTGCCTGAGAGCTCTACATTTAATAACCCAAAATTTGCTGCCAACATTACAGTGAATTAAATGACACCCACCATTATTGCTGTGTAAAGTGTCCAGCAACTTGTGGCAAGGGAGAAATATGCCATGAATCGTCACAAATTATTGGAAGATTGGTGCCACATTGGTAGCTATGCATATATGCAAATTACCTAACATACACTCTGCAAAAACCTAAAGTATACAACTGCAAAATCAGCAAGCTTGAAGTTAGACCAGAGTATTGACTAAGTGAAACTCATTACATCGAAAGCAGTTAAAGCATTTCATATTAACCTTTTTAAAAAGACACAGATTAGTATCTAGCTGGGAATTATATTGAAGATTATAAGAATAAGAATATACCAAGATAGTGCCAGGACTCCTGGAAAAATCATCATGTATTTTATTGATAACTCTATTCATGTAAAAAAATCAAGTCGAAAACTGGTTATGCAAGATTGGATAAACATTCTGTCGTTTTGCTTCATTAACTTTTTTTAAAGCTCAGGGAGAATATTTCTCAGGAGATTAAATAAATGTGGCATAATTGTTTGGCTGCACAATTTCCCTGCATTATAACAGTGACTGCGCTCCTCTTCTTTATGTGGTGACCTGTGGACAGAGCAGAGTTGGTGAACTACATTATCGATTTTCATTCTCTGCTTCCTTCGATTCTTCTGCAGTTGGACTTTAATATTTCAATTAGGAAGATTGAAGTTTAGGCACTAGTGAAAACACACAATTGTAGATTTTCCAGTTTAAAAAAACCCTTAAGCATGAAAGTTAAATGTAGGACTGGATTTTTAAAATTTCTCCATAATCATCAGCAACTACACTGGAACTGCTGTTTTTGAAACTGGAGAATTTATTGAAGAACATATGAAATAGGAGCAGAGGTAGGGCATTCAGCCTCTCAAACCTGCACGACATTCAATAGGATACTGACTGATCGGTTTATATTTCGTATTTTATATTCCCATCCAACCCCCCCCAAAAGCTTTGTTTCCCTTGTCTAACAAGAATCTATCTACTCTGCCTTAAAAATATTCAGTGATCCTGTTTCTAGCGCCTTCTGAGACAAAGTTCCAAAATTGCACAATCCTCAGGTTTATATAAAACCTCTGCAGGTCGTATTCAGCTATATGCAGATCTATATTTTATCTCAGGGGCAGCAAATGAGTGAACTCTTGATGCAGCTTCTGATTTGTTACTGCAAGGGATTGGACAGCAAAATTGCTGTCTTCTCACTGACAGTATCAACTTCAGCAGATGCATGACTTCGCTGAGAGTAGACTCGGCAGGAGGCTGCAAACGGGAATTTCCGTTTTGAAGATACAGCAAGAATTTCCATCCATAGAGACTGCACCCAAAGCAGCGTCAGGCAAGAGTCAGACCAGTGCCGGCAGGACCACAGTGGGAGAGTGCTTCCCTGAACTGAGTAAAACAGATAGAGCATGACTATGCAGTGGAACCGATGAGAGCTTGATGGGGTGGTGATGCGACCATCAATTCACACGAAGACAGAGAGTTGAAGTAAACAGTGGCTTTAATCAACTAGAACAGTGCCTGCCTGCGACTGCTCTGCAATGAGAGCCACCTACAGGGCAGCTGCTCTTTATACCTCCCCTCAAGGGGGCAGAGCCCACAAAGGCACCAACATGATTCAGTGTAGTACAGTACAGTCCAATGGTCCATAGGTGGAGTCCACATGGGCAACAGCGTGGCACAATGTAGTACAGTGGTGAATGGTTACCATAATATGTTCACCACAGGTGGTAAGAAAAAAGACTGCTTCTCATTTGGGAGGTGGAAAAGTGCCTTGATAAACTGGAACGAGCTTGGGGAAGTGACAGTCTGTATGCTCTGTTAAATATTAACAAAGAAAGTATGAAATTTTCTGATAAATTTTTAGATTAAAAATCTATTATTTTAAGTTTAAAAAAGGTATTTAAAATCAAGATGAATTTACTATTGTAATGCAAAAATAAAACATCATCTGCGGGGGAGCATGTCCCTGGGAACTGCCCTTCTCCTGCCTCTTTAAATGCATGCGTCACTGGGCATTGTAGAGATACAATAAGCATTTGTATATTTCTAAATATCATTAACCATGGCCAATAATCTTAAAATGTTCTGCAGCCTCAGTTGCTTCAGCCTATGTTCACCAAGTAATAATCTATTTTAAATTGGTTTATCATGTCAACTACAATGCTAAAATTGCAAATCTATTTAACCTCATTAACAAACAAAATGTTTGGGATCGCTTGCACTCTTATCCATTAACGCTGCTGCAGATTAAAAGATTTGATGTACTTCTAATACCCCTTTTGGTAAATAAAACCAGAACTCACCACAACACCTTGACCATGCTATTTACATTTACCAACAAAGCAACTTAAATCTTGCTCCAAACTGACAGTGAAGGTATGACAACAACTATCAGAACAATAAATAGGCCAGATTATTTTAAAGCAGAATGGCAGCACAGTGGGAATGTTACTGGACTAATAAGCCAGACGTGTTCAAATTTCACCACGGCAGCTGGGGAATTTAAATTCAATTAATTAATAAATTTGAAATAAAAAATTGAGTCTCATAAATAATGATCATGAAATGACCAGATGGTCATTAAAAAAAACCCTGCCTGCTTCACTCATGTCTTTAAAGAGAAGAAATCTGCCATCCTTACCTGGTACAGCCAAAATGTGACTCCAGACCCATTGCAATGTAGTTGGCCCTGTGAAGTAACCTAGGAAAACACTCCAATTGTATCAAACTGCTTCAGAAAAATTGAATATCACAAGCACATAGACCTCCTGGCACCAATCTAGGTACTGAAAGCTACAAAAGCGAATCCTGCCCAATCAATGCTGCAATGTCTTCCTCACTTTCGGTGGACTTGTGCCAAAATTGGGAAAGCTGTCTCAGATTAGTCAAGCAATATCCTAACAGTCGTACTCATTGAATCCTACTTACAACCAATGTTCTAGACCACTCCATCACCATTCATAGGTATGTCCTGTTGCTGCTGGCAGGACACTCATTAGATGTAACAGCATAGTGATGTATAGTCGGGAGGGAATGGTCCTGGGAGTCCTCAAAGTCCTAAGCACAGATGTCTCACAGCATCATTGGCAAGAAAACATCCTGCCATTTACCAAATACCACTTTCCCTCAGCTTTGAATCATTACTGCATGTTAAACACCACTTGGAAGAGGCACTGAGGGTAACAAAGGCACACAATGTAGAATGGAGGACTTCATTATCCATCACAGTTGGTAGCACCACCACTGACAGGCCTGAAGGACATAGCTGCCAGACTGAGTCTGTGGGAGGTGGTAAAAGAACCAACAAGAGGGAAAAACCTTCTTGAACTCGTACTCACCAAACTACCTGTCACAGACGAATCTGACCATGATTAGTGTTAGAAGTGGCTACCATACAGTCTTTATGGAGATGAAGTCCCATCTTCACAGAGGACACTCTCAATGTTATGTGGGGGGCAAAACGGTGGCTCAGTGGGTTAGCTCTGCAGCCTCACGGCAGTGAGGTCCCAGGTTCAATCCCGGCTCTGGGTCACCGTCCATGTGGAGTTTGCACATTCTCCCCATGTTTGCGCGGGTTTCGTCCCCACAACCCAATGATGTGCAGGCTAGGTCGATTGGCCAAGCTAAATTGCTCCTTAATTGGAAAAAAAATGAATTGGGTACTCTAAATTTAACAAACAAATTTGTTATGTGGCACTATCACCATGCCAAATTTGCTGGACACAGTAACTAGTAGCTCAAGATCGCCATTGATGAGGCACTGTGGGTATCAGCAGAATTGTTTTGATTCATTCCATGGAATTCCAAGAAATGGCTGAAAGCACTGGATAGAGCAAAGGCAACATCATGGCTGTGGAACTTAAGTCTTATCCTCCAGAATTAGCCATGTTCTTAGCCAAGCGCTTCCAGTATAGCAATAATACTGGCATTTACCTGACAATGTAGAAAATTGCCCACAAAAAGTAGGACATATACAATTCCCACCCCACCAATAACTCAAAATCATCAGCAAAGTGATGGAAGGTGTCATTGGCAGTGCTATCAAATGGCACTTCTCAGTGCTGATCAGTTTGAGTTTCACCAAGGGCACTCTGTTCCAGACTTCATTAAAGTCTCAGTCAAGCAGCTCCTTGATCTTAAAATTCTCATCTTTGTTTTCAAATCCTTTCATGGCCATGCCTCCCTCTTCTCCTGTAATCTCCTCAGGTTACAGCCCTCAGATATCTGTGTTCCTCATATTCTGACTGTAATTGCTCCATTAGTGACAGTTACCGGTCCCTCAAGCTCTGGAAGTCCCTCCATACACCTCTCTACCTCACTTTCATCTTTTAAGTCACTACTTAAAACAAGACTTTTGGTCATCTAATTTAATATCTCCTATGTGGCTCACTGTCACAATGTTTTAGAATGGTGAAATTCTGAGAAATTCCATGTTAAAGGCACCATATAAATTTGTTGTTGTTGTTGGGGGCCAAACATGGGCAAAACAGCTGTATTCTAGGGGTGAAGCGAGAGGACTGGCCTTAACATCAAGAGAGCATTTGACGGAGTGTGGCATCAAGGAGCCATAACAAAACTGAAGTCAATGAGAATAAGGGGGGGGGAAATATGCCACTGGTTGGAGTCATATCTAGCACAAGGAAGATGACTGTGGTTGTCAGAGACAAAATCATCTTAGGCCCAGGGCTCAGGTATTCATCAAGGCAATGTCCAAGATCCAAGTATCTTCAGCTGCTTCATTAATGATCTTCCATCAAGTTAAGGTAGATTTGGGGATGTCCTCGTAAGATTGTGCAATTTTCAGTACCATTTCACAACTTCCCAGATACTGAAGCAGTTTGTGTCCATCTACAGAAAGACCTGGACAACAATAAGTGGCTAGTAACATTCACGCCACATCAAATGCCACGCAATGACCATCTCCAATAAGAGAGAATCAACGGCAGCATGGTGACACAGTGGTTAGAACTGTTTTCTCACAGCGCCAGGGACCCAGGTTCGATTTCAAACTCGGGTTACTGCTGTGTGGAGTTTGCCCATTCTCGCCATGTCTGCGTGGGTTTCCTCCAGGTGCTCCGATTTCCTCCCACAGTCCAAAGATATGCTGGTTAGTTGGATTGGCCATGCTAAATTGCCCCTTAGTGTCTGAAGATATGCAGGTTAGATCGGGTTATGTGGATAGGGGAGGGGGGGGGGGAGAGAGAGGGAGAGGGGGGAGAGAGAGGGAGAGGGGGGGAGAGAGGGAGAGGGGGGGGGGAGAGGGAGAGGGGGGGGGAGAGGGAGAGGGGGGGGGAGAGGGAGAGGGGGGGGGGGAGAGGGAGAGGGGGGGGGGGAGAGGGAGAGGGGGGGGGGGAGAGGGAGAGGGGGGGGGGGAGAGGGAGAGGGGGGGGGAGAGGGAGAGGGAGAGGGGGGGGGGGAGGGAGAGGGGGGGGGAGAGGGAGGGGGGGGGAGAGGGAGAGGGGGGGAGAGGGAGAGGGGGGGGGAGGGAGAGGGGGGGAGGGGGGGGGGAGGGAGAGGGGGGAGGGAGAGGGGGGGGGGAGAGGGAGAGGGGGGGGGGAGAGGGAGAGGGGGGGGGAGAGAGGGAGAGGGGGGGGAGAGGGAGAGGGGGGGGAGAGGGAGAGGGGGGGAGAGGGAGAGGGGGGGGGAGAGGGAGAGGGGGGGGGAGAGGGAGAGGGGGGGGGGAGAGGGAGAGGGGGGGGGGAGAGGGAGAGGGGGGGGGGAGAGGGGAGAGGGGGGGGGGGAGAGGGAGAGGGGGGGGAGAGGGAGAGGGGGGGGGAGAGGGAGAGGGGGGGGAGAGGGAGAGGGGGGGGAGAGGGAGAGGGGGGGGGAGAGGGAGAGGGGGGGGAGAGGGAGAGGGGGGGGGGGAGAGGGAGAGGGGGGGGAGAGGGAGAGGGGGGGGGGAGAGGGAGAGGGGGGGGGGAGAGGGAGAGGGGGGGGGAGAGGGAGAGGGGGGGGGAGAGGGAGAGGGGGGGGGAGAGGGAGAGGGGGGGGGAGAGGGAGAGGGGGGGGAGAGGGAGAGGGGGGGAGAGGGAGAGGGGGGGGGAGAGGGAGAGGGGGGGGAGAGGGAGAGGGGGGGGGAGAGGGAGAGGGGGGGGAGAGGGAGAGGGGGGGGAGAGGGAGAGGGGGGGAGAGGGAGAGGGGGGAGAGGGAGAGGGGGGGGAGAGGGAGAGGGGGGGAGAGGGAGAGGGGGGGGAGAGGGAGAGGGGGGGGGAGAGGGAGAGGGGGGGGAGAGGGAGAGGGGGGGGAGAGGGAGAGGGGGGGGGAGAGGGAGAGGGGGGGGAGAGGGAGAAGGGGGGGAGAGGGAGAGGGGGGAGGGAGGGAGAGGGAGGGGGGGAGGGAGAGGGAGGGGGGGGAGGGAGAGGGAGAGGGGGGGAGGGAGAGGGAGAGGGGGGGAGGGAGAGGGAGAGGGGGGAGGGAGAGGGATGGGGGGGGAGAGGGATGGGGGGGGGAGAGGGATGGGGGGGGGGAGAGGGATGGGGGGGGGAGAGGGATGGGGGGGGGGAGAGGGATGGGGGGGGAGAGGGATGGGGGGGGGGAGAGGGATGGGGGGGGAGAGGGATGGGGGGGGAGAGGGATGGGGGGGGAGAGGGATGGGGGGGGGAGAGGGATGGGGGGGGAGAGGGATGGGGGGGGAGAGGGATGGGGGGGGGGGAGAGGGATGGGGGGGGGAGAGGGATGGGGGGGGGAGAGGGATGGGGGGGGGGAGAGGGATGGGGGGGGGGGAGAGGGATGGGGGGGGGGAGAGGGATGGGGGGGGGAGAGGGATGGGGGGGGAGAGGGATGGGGGGGAGAGGGATGGGGGGGAGAGGGATGGGGGGGAGAGGGATGGGGGGGAGAGGGATGGGGGGGGGAGAGGGATGGGGGGGGGAGAGGGATGGGGGGGGGGAGAGGGATGGGGGGGGGAGAGGGATGGGGGGGGGAGAGGGATGGGGGGGGGAGAGGGATGGGGGGGGGGGAGAGGGATGGGGGGGGGGGAGAGGGATGGGGGGGGGGAGAGGGATGGGGGGGGGAGAGGGATGGGGGGGAGAGGGATGGGGGGGAGAGGGATGGGGGGGAGAGGGATGGGGGGGAGAGGGATGGGGGGGAGAGGGATGGGGGGGAGAGGGATGGGGGGGAGAGGGATGGGGGGGGAGAGGGAGAGGGGGGGAGAGGGAGAGGGGGGAGAGGGAGAGGGGGGGAGAGGGAGAGGGGGGGGAGAGGGAGAGGGGGGGGAGAGGGAGAGGGGGGGGAGAGGGAGAGGGGGGGAGAGGGAGAGGGGGGGAGAGGGAGAGGGGGGGAGAGGGAGAGGGGGGGAGAGGGAGAGGGGGGGGGAGAGGGAGAGGGGGGAGAGGGAGAGGGGGGGGGAAGAGGGAGAGGAGGGGGGGGAAGAGGGAGAGGGGGGGGAAGAGGGAGAGGGGGGGGAAGAGGGAGAGGGGGGGGAAGAGGGAGAGGGGGGGGAAGAGGGAGAGGGGGGGGAAGAGGGAGAGGGGGGGAAGAGGGAGAGGGGGGAAGAGGGAGAGGGGGGAAGAGGGAGAGGGGGGGAAGAGGGAGAGGGGGGGAAGAGGGAGAGGGGGGGAAGAGGGAGGGGGAGAGGGAGAGGGAGAGGGGGGGGAAGAGGGAGAGGGGGGGGAAGAGGGAGAGGGGGGGGAAGAGGGAGAGGGGGGGGAAGAGGGAGAGGGGGGGAAGAGGGAGAGGGGGGGGAAGAGGGAGAGGGGGGGGGAAGAGGGAGAGGGGGGGGGAAGAGGGAGAGGGGGGGGAAGAGGGAGAGGGGGGGGAGAGGGGGAGGGAGAGGGGGGGGAGAGGGGGGGGGAGAGGGGGGGGAGAGGGGGGGGGAGAGGGGGGGGAGAGGGGGGGGGAGAGGGGGGGGAGAGGGGGGGGGGGGAGAGGGGGGGAGGGGGGGGGGAGGGGGGGGAGAGGGGGGGAGAGGGGGGGAGAGGGGGGGAAGAGGGGGGGAGGGGGGGGGAAGAGGGGGGAGGGGGGGGGGAAGAGGGGGGGAGGGGGGGGAAGAGGGGGGGAGGGGGGGGGGAAGAGGGGGGGAGGGGGGGGGAAGAGGGGGGGAGGGGGGGGGAAGAGGGGGGGAGGGGGGGGAAGAGGGAGAGGGGGGGGGAAGAGGGGGGGGGGAAGAGGGGGGGGGGAAGAGGGGGGGGGGAAGAGGGGGGGGGGGGGAAGAGGGGGGGGGGGGGGGAAGAGGGGGGGGGGGAAGAGGGGGGGGAAGAGGGGGGGGGGAAGAGGGGGGGGGGGGAAGAGGGGGGGGGGGGAAGAGGGGGGGGGGAAGAGGGGGGGGGGGAAGAGGGAGAGGGGGGGAAGAGGGAGAGGGGGGGAAGAGGGAGAGGGGGGAAGAGGGAGAGGGGGGGAAGAGGGAGAGGGGGGGAAGAGGGAGAGGGGGGGGAAGAGGGAGAGGGGGGGGAAGAGGGAGAGGGGGGGAAGAGGGAGAGGGGGGGGGGTTGGGAATCTGCCTGGGTTGGGTTCTCTTTCAGAGGATCAGTGCATCTTGATGGGTTGCATAGCCTCCTTTTGTACTGTAGGGATTATATGATTCTAATCATCTTCCCTGAACATTCAATAACAGTACCAGTGCTCCATCCCCCACTATCAACATCCTGGGAGTCACCATTGGTTAAAAATCCTACCTGGTGCAGCCACTTAAATACTGTAACTAAAAGAGCAGATCAGAGGCTGAAAATTCTGTGGTGAGTAACTCACCATCTCATTACCCTAAAATCAGTCCACTATTTACAAGGCAGAAGTGTGATGGAATTCACTCCACTAGCCTGGACAAGTGCAGCTCCAAAAGCATTCAAGAAGCTTGGCGTTAGCCAAATCTTCTTTGATAGCACTTTCTAACCCCGTGACCATGACATGGTAAGAAGTCTTACGGCACCAGGTTAAAGTCCAACAGGTTTGTTTCAAATCACTAGCTTTTGGAGCCTGAGGAAGGAGCAGTGCTCCGAAAGCTAGTGATTTGAAACAAACCTGTTGGACTTTAACCTGGTGTTGTAAGACTTCTTCCTGTGCTCACCCCAGTCCAAAGCCAGCATTTCCACATCGAAGGACAAAGGCAGCAGACGCATGGGAACACTACCACCTGCAAGTTCCCCTTCCAAGCCACTTACATCCCAACTAGAAACCCTATCATCATTCCTTCACACTGGCTGGGATAAAATCTTGCAACTCCCTCCCAAACAGCACCTATACCACATGCACTGCAGCGGCTCAAGGCGGCAGCTCACCACCAGCTTCTCAGGGACATTTAAGATGGACATGGATGTTGGTCTTGTCAATAGTACTCACAACCCATAAATGAAAAAGAAATACGATAAACTTAGTAGCTATTGTACCCATAGCAAATTAATATGTAAAATAAAATATTCTTCTCGTTATACACAAATACAAATGGATCCATAATGCCAGATCACTTAAAAAAAGGACAATGTCCGAAGATATTTTCCTATTATTTAATAATCTCTGGTAAACTATATGCATAGAACTTGACATACAAGTCACGGGAACATGACCATCTTACCAAAACGATCTCTTGAAAAGGTTTGTAAAGGGCGGTGTTGTTTTCACCACTTTTCCCCCCGGAAAGGTAACTCAGCAAGCGCGGCAATAAAAATAGAGAGCACAGCTGCTCCAAACTATTTGTGAATTCCCACTAAGAAATTACAAGGAGTGTCGTTCATGTTGATATTGTCCCCGGAATATCTTGCATTCAACAGTCTTTATTTTCAAGTCTGAAAGGTTATATGTTCTACTCATACCAGCTTAATAAAACGAAACACCCGGTAGAAGATATTTTTTATTTTCTTGCTGCTTTATGCGGAGTTTTTATTTAGGTACTAGCGGCCAAGTAAGTTTGGTCGATTTATTAGTGCGCTGAATGAAAAGTGTGGGGAAAGACGGTCTCCTGTAAAAGGCAACAATACACCATCTCAAACATTTCACCGCTTACCGGGGACTGAAGCAAATTAACCGCGTTATTTGAATAGGCATAAACGAGACTTAGGCATTTCGAACCAACCTCTTAAACATTATTCAGAATAAAACGAGTTTTCATTTTATCCTTTTTAACCCAGAAAGTTTCCACTATTCAAAACAGCCAGTTCAAACTGGCAGCAAATAAAACTGTACCGAATATTCCTTCCCATACAGCGACTGTGTTTGAGAAACACCTCCTTAATGTTGCAACACGTCCATGCAACCTTCGGTGATCATACCTTGGTTAACTGGGCTATCTTCTTGCTTATTTTCAAGTGCAGGTCGGGGTTGTAGTGTTGCACCGGGTCTGGCAGAGTCGCTTTCGAACCATTGCATTTGGCGCCCTGGTCTGTCCAGTTCACTCCCGTCGCCATAGTTTCCAGGCTGGTAGAAGTGGCGCGCGAGCCCTCCGAAGAACGCGCAGGGGCCGGACGGCCGCTCTGGCAGATGTGCGAATCCCCCTCCTCGAAGAGAGCGAGCCGCGGAGGAGCCCAGAGCGCGTGCAGCTGATTGCTGGCTCGTCAGCTGCTAGTGGTTGGAGGCTGTAATCCCAGCTGTTCAGTCAAAGCGCTCGGCCACTGCCAGTCATGAAGACTGAGAGGAGCGCTCTCTCTCTTAGTGGGTAGATGCTCCCTCACTCCAGGCGCTGTCTGCAAAGTTTTCATGAGATGAGATCCGTGTTTTACCACCATGTGAAAAACACAAGGCGGCAACGCCTCCTAAAGGAAGAGAGTGTGCAGTTGAACTGTCCGAATTGTGGTGAATTGCCTCGTTTTTAGACGCTTTAATTCACTGAAGCGCAGGCAGTCCTGATACTGCACTTTATAAACTCGCTCTCCAGGTATTCCTGATTTTATGCTTCAATGCCCCATCCATATCGAGGAGTAGGTGGGTCTTCTTAAAGTCTCCAATGTTTGCCACGGCGAGCGTTTCAAGATGAAGGACGTTTACGATAGGCTAACTGACTACTAACCTCCCATGACCCGCAACACCGTGATTTTTAAATATATGAACTGTCAGGGGTCTTTCAATTCCACCAATCATTCCTCCAGCTATCAGATTCAGTGGAAAATCCCTCACTACCCGTTTATAACGTGGATTGTTGCTGCTGACATGCACGCTTCTTTTTACAGTTGGCCAGTAACTTTTAGCGATGTGATATACAGTCCTTTGTTCGTGCTTCTTTGAAATCGTTTCCACATTTTGTATGAAATCATACCATAGTCTCAACTAGCGGGCACTCGTCCTCTGTCGAGTTGAAAGGCCGTTGGCACTAATTGCTGGCTCATCAGCTGCTAGTGGTTGGAGACAGTAATCCCCTCAGATTGTCTTTTGGGTGAGTATTAACCAGGTGTTATATTGTTAATAGTGACTGCACCCTGGTGAAATCAGTGCTTTGCTCCATCGTTGCTTCTGTGTGATTGCGAAAATCCAGTGAAGACACTGGCTGAGCTCAGCTTCAAGTTTGTTGGGGAAAAATTTAATTAAGTCAACATAACTGCTGTGTAGGTGTACAAATTCGTAATCTCCCAGAAGACTCAACCCAAATCATCAAGAAGTCCTCAACTGCAGGAATGATGAGCAAAATTGCAGCTAAACTGTTGATTAAAAAAACTAAAAGAGACAGTAGCTGACTTCAAACTTTTTATTAGAAAAGATGCAAATCTTAATTATGGGCCCGATTCCTAAGTGTTGTAGTGAGCAGGAATTGCCACGAGCTTCCTGGTGCTGGGCCCAGTGAGGCAAGCAACGCTATTCAATGTTAATTGATCCACTGAACAAGGCCCCACAGGCTTCGCACTGCAAATGAAGGCTCATCGGCTGATTGGTCAGCACCGCGCACTCCAGCCCTCCACTAACACATAAGCTGCACTTGTTTTATTTTAGTAATTTTTTAGTGTCACAAGTAGGCTTACATTAACACTGCAATGAAGTCACTGTGAAAATCCCCTAGTCGCCACATTCTGGCGCATATTCGGGTACACAGAGGGGGAATTCAGAATATCCAAATTACCTAACAGTATGTCTTTCAGGACTTGAGGCGGGAAACTGGAGCACCCGGAGAAAACCCACGCAGACACAGGGAGAATGTGCAGATTCCACACAGGCAGTGACCCAAGCCGGGAATCGAACCTGGGACCTTAGTGCTGTGAAGCAGTAGTCCTAACCCCTGTGCTACCATGGTTCAGCCAACCCTAGCTAGCTCGCAACGATGGCACCGAAGAGACCAGCGCCAAGATTCGGGGACGCTGACTTGGGGAGGCTCTTTCCCCAATGGAGGCCAGGAGGGATGTCCTGTTTTCTCAAGGGTCCCGGAGAGTGGGGACTTGTATTACACATTAAACATCCTTGTGTACAACAATTATGACAACTCTGTCACTTTCTCTGCAATGCGGTCTGACCTCCGAGCCCTTGGTCCATCTCTCCAGGCATCTCCTCCCCCCCAATGGCACCCACCCTATGGCCGTGGACATGTCCCCGGAGCTGTGTCCCATCCCTGGGTGTTCGGATGTTGGCTGTTGCATGTTTGGTGTTGCCTCTCGCAGTATTAGGCAAAGTCACCATGCACCAAGGTATGATTGAGATGCTAGGCAATTGCACCCACCTGCTACATGGACCGCCCACCCTCGGGAACCCCCTTGGAATCTGTGAAGTGCTCACATAACCACGATTGCCAATTCCCTATTAGAAATAGCCTTAAGCCACACAGCCAAAAATCTAGGTGGTCATTGGGGCAGACGGGCAGGGACAAGGATTGCCCCTGGAACGGCTACACATGATCCAGGGGTTGGCATGATGGTGCCCCAAGCGGTTGCTTCCCGGTTGCCACTCCCAAGTCCTCCTATGGTGGCTCATCCCTGTGGAATGTCATCTATCCCCAGCCAAGGGTCCCCACCCGCCTGCTGAAAAAAGGGGCGGCAATCCCAGGACGCCCGGGCTCTTTGCCTGTGACCAAAGATGGCAACTCACCTTCTCGGCTCCCCACAGAAGCCCTTCCACCAGGTTCAAGTTTTTAAAAAGGAGTACTAATCGGCGCCAGCGTGACCACTTGATGGGGAGACCGCTGAATGACGGGAGGCCGCTGGATTTGGGTGGCTCTCGTTAATTGTACGGAAATAGGGCTTAAATGGTGTAATTGGTTTCTCGCCACGCTACGGCGAGATTATGATTTTGCCAACGGGAGGGTTCTGGTTGCATCGCAAATTGTTGGTGCCTGGCACGGCTCTCATTTTTGGCTTCTCCAGGTATTCACCAGCCTCGTATCGTTTGAGTGAGAGCGTAACAAGGCTAGAGAATCACATCTCATGTTATTTACAAAATCAAGCAACTTTTTTTAAAATCATTTACATAGTGTAGGCATCACTGGCTAGGCCAGCATTTATTGCCCATCCCCAGTTGCCCTGGAGAAGGTGATAGTGAGCAGCCTTCTTGAACTGATGCAGTCCCTGTGGTGTAGGTACACCCAGATTACTGTTAGGTGGGAGTTCCAGGATTTTGACTAAAATAAATACTTTATATCATACCAATGATTGTGGCTCTGCCAAGGCTCCTTCCACTCTCTCCGGCCTACAAACACTACCTGAAAATATCTGGCATTGACTCAGCAGTCATTGCTGATCTGACTTCATACAATATAATTTGGAGTGATCCTGGAGCACTTGAAAAAAATCAATTTAACTGGTATTGTTAAAAGCACTGAAAAATACTCAAGCTATCGTGGCTTGTCAAGGTTGTAGAAGCAATTTTCTTTGTTCGGAAGGTGATCATTGTTAGGGATATAGACAGGTTAACTGAGTGGACAAAAAACTTGGCAGAGGTAATATAGTGCATGAAAATGTGAAGCTATGCACTTTGATCGGATGAATAAAGGAGCTGAATATTATTTAAATGGAGACAGACTGCAGAAAGCTGCAGATTTGGCTGGATTCTGGTGCCAGGGTGCAGAGAATCCAGCCTATGAAACATGAGAGAGCTGAATGGGCCAGTCAAATGGTCGCGTGTGTTCGCGCATCTGTGGAGCTTGAAGGCAGAAGTGGCCTTTTTGCAAGAAATGCATTTGAAGGTTGGGGACCAAACTATGCTAAGGAAACGGTGGGTAGGGCAAGTATTTCATTCAGGATTAGATATGAAGACGCAGGGGTAGCAGTGCTGATAAACAAGCGGCCGGCGTTTGAGATGGGGAGGAATCGGGAGGTTGGTTCGTGATGGTGAGTGAGATGCTGGAAGGGATGCCAGTGGTCTTCATGAATGTCTATTCCCCAAACTGGGATGATGTTCAGTTCATGAGGCAGGTGCTGGGGAAGATCCCGGACCTGGACTCTCACCGGTTGATTATGGGGGTTGGGGGGGGGGGGGGTACTTTAACACGGTTATTGAACCAGGTTTGGACCATCGAGCCTGCAATCGAGGAGGGTTATTGCATGGTGAAGGAACTGAAGGGGTTCATGGAGTGCATGGGGGGGGGCCGGATCTGTGGAGGTTTGGGAGACCGAGTGTGAAGGAATTTTCGTACCTCTCCCATGTGCACAGGGTGTACTCGGGGATCAATTATTTTATGGTGGATAAGACGCTGCTGGTGGGGTGGTTGACTCAGGGTACTCGGCGATTGTGGTCTCTAACCACACGCTGCACTGGGTGGACTTGCAAGTGGACCGGGGGGGCCCAGCGCCCGCAATGGAGACTGGATGTGGGGTTGCTAGCGGACGAGGAGGTGTGAGAACGGGTGACGGCCAGTATCTGGGGGTATGATACGGGTGAGGTTTCGGCCGCCATGCTATTGGAGGCGCTTAAGGCAGTGGTCGGGGGAGTTTGTATCGATCTGGGCGAATAGGGACAAGGTGGAACGAGCAGAGATGGCATGGCTGGTGGACGAAATTCTGCGGGTGAATAGGAGGTACTCGGAGGCCCCAGAGGCAGGGTTGTTGAAGGAGCGGCAGAAGCTCCAGATGGAGTTTGGGTTGGTGTCCACAAGGAAGGCAGTGGAGCAGTTGCGGAGGACCAGAGGGGCAGTGTATTAGTATGGGGAAAAGGCGAGTAGGATGCTGGCTCACCAACGTAAGAAGCAAGCGATGGCGAGGGAGATTAGAAGGGTGAAGGACAGAAGGGGAAGAGTGGTAGTAGACCCAGTGGAGATGAGTGGGGTTTTGAGGAGTTTTATGAGAGGCTCTACGAATCGGAGTCCCCAACCGGGGTGAGGGAATGCTGCGATTCCTAGACGGGTTGGAGTTCCTTCAGGTGCAGGAGGACCTGTTGGAAGGGCTGGGGGCCCTCATGGGATTGTTGGAGGTGAATCATAGAATTTACTGTGCAGAAGGAGGCCATTCGGCCCATTGAGTCTGCACCGGCTCTTGGAAAGAGCACCCTACCCAAGCCCACACCACCGCCCTATCCCCATAACCCAGTAACCCCACCCAACACTAAGGGCAGTTTTGGACACTAAGGGCAATTTATCATGGCCAATCCACCTAACCTGCACATCTTTGGACTATGGGAGGAAACCGGAGCACCCGGAGGAAACCCATGCACACACGGGGAGAACATGCAGACTCCGCACAGTGACCCAAGCTTGGAATCTAACCTGGGACCCTGGAGCTGTGAAGCAATTGTGCTAACCATGATGCTACCGTGATGGAGGGTATGGGGATGATGTTGGCAGGGAAGGCTCCTGGTCCGGAGGGGTGCCGTCCTTTCCGAGCTGCCGCCCCTGGGGCTACAAGATAAGATGATATCGAAAGCAGGAGAGGGACAGGGTAAGGTGTCCGAGATTTACAAGGTGCTAATGGACTGGGAAGGAGCCCCAATAGGGAAAGTCAAACAGAAGTGGGAAGAGGAACGGGGAGGGAGGCTGTGATTTGGGAGAAGGCTCTGAGAAGGGTGAATGCATCTTTGTCATGTGCTAGGCTCAGCCTTATTCAGTTTAACGTAGTTCACAGGGCGCATATGACAGTGACCAGGATGAATAGGTTCTTTGAAGGGGTGGAGGACAGGTGTGCATGGGGAGGGCTGCAAACCATGTTCACATGTTTTGGGCATGTCCAAAGCTGAAGGGTTCTGGCAGGGTTCACAGATGTAATGTCCGAGGTGCTGAAGATGAAGGCCACTCCGAGTCCAGAAGTGGCGATTTTTGGTGTGTTGGATGACCTGGGATTCCAGGGGACGAGAAAGGCTGACATTTTGGCCTTTGCCTCCCTGGTAGCCCGGAGATAGATTTTGCTGGAGTGGAGGGACTCGGTGCTGCCGAAGTCGGTGGTATGGGTGAGCGACCTGGCAATGTTCCTAAGACTGGAAAAAATTAAGCTCGCCTTTAGAGGGTCAGTTGATGGGTTTTCACGGAAATGGAAGCCGTTCATCGACTTCTTCAACGCAAATTGAGGTATCGGCGTGGTGGGGGGGGGGGGGGGGGGGGGGGGGTCAGTGGAATTTTAATTAGAAGTACATAACGAAAGAAGAAAGCTAGCTACTCACCAAGGTTCCAAGCCCTCAACCTCTAGCACCTAGAATGACAAGGGAATGCAGATGCATGCAGCCACCTCCAGCTGCAGTTCCCTCTCCAAGCCACACACCATCTTAACTCGCCTTTCCTTCACTCTCACTGAGTCAAAATCCTGAACCTCCCTTCTAACAGCCCCTGTCTACTTGGCCGCTGTTCACCGAGATCCAGGAGCTGGAAGGACAATGTGGAACAACAGTAGGGCCCCCATCGGCTTCCAACACCTGCAACAATAATGAGGAGCTCAACTGGTAATCAGGAGGAGTCACTGTAGCGCAGGGTGGGGTGACGTCCAACAAAATCGCCATGCCTGCCCAAGAAAACGGGACACCGCAGCAAGCTTTATGCCTGAAGGTGAAAGATCAGAAAAAAGTGAAATATAATGTGTGTGGTGAATGTACTTCATATAATTCACACTGTATAGTATTGTGTCCTTGTGGGCTCTGTCGGTGAGCCGTTGCGTGGCTCTGCCCACAGGGGGAGATGAGGAGCTTGTACAGGGCTCCACCCTCGGCTCCGCCCATGGCCCCCTCCCACTACAGGAAGTATAAAGTGCTGCAGCCGTGTGAGCCTGCCCTCAGTTCTTCTGGTTGCAGGCAAGCTCAGTTGTAAGTCTATTAAAACCACAGTTTACTTCCAATCGTGTCTCGAGTGAATTGATGGTCACATCAATTTAATAGACTTAAGAAAACTGCTATGGAATCAGCCCTCAAACCTGATCGACTAGAACTCGACCCGCAGGCTGCAGAGGTGAAGGAAATCTTTCTACACTGGCTTCGGTGTTTCAAGGCCTACCTGGCTGCATCGACCACCTCCGTCTCCTCTACAGAGGAGCAGAAACTCAGCCTACTGCACGCACGGGTGAGCCATCGCATCTCTACGCAACTCAACTGTACCGATTCCTCTACTGAGGCCCTCGCTATGCTCGACCGATTATATGTGCGGCTGGTAAACCAGGTCTACGCACGGCACATTTTTGCTACCTGCCGCCAGCGCCCCGCAGAGTCGCTAGAGGACTTCCTGCGCGACTTAAAACCCCTTGCTCGGGACTGCAACTTTCAGGCTGTAACTGCCTCCCAGCATATGGAACTCGCTGTCCGTGATGTGTACGTTACGGGGGTCCGGTCTAACTTTGTGCGCCAGCGACTACTCGAAAAAGGGGCCTAGAACTTGGAGGAAACGGTAGCGCTAGCAACCACTATGGAGGTCGCGTTTCAAAGTCTCAACTCATTCCCTGCAGACCAAGCGACCCCATCGTGGGCCCCCGACCAGCGACTGCCCCAGGCCTGCACTGCGTGGCCACCCACTCACTATGGAGCACCAGCGTGCCATTTTTGTGGCCAGCCCCAACACCCACGGCAGCAGCTGCGGTCGAAAAGGACGTTATGCCAAAGTATGCCTGGCTAAATCAAAACCTACTAACTCCCCCGCAGTCCAGAATAATCGCTTCCCCAACTCGCAGGCCCCGCAACGTTGCAGCGTGTCTGCCGACACCGCCTCCGCCCGACATGTGCGACTCATGGGGGCCGCCATGTTGGCAACCCTCCCCCACGCAGCCGGCCATGTGCGTGTCATGGGGGCCACCATCTTGGGCGCCATCTTCCTCGACACCCGCCATGTGCGATCCACGGGGGGGCCATCTTGGACGCCATCTTCTTCATCGCCCGCCACGTGCGATCAACGGGGGCCGCCATCTTGGCCATCACCCGATGTTCACCTCGACGACTACGACCTCAGTGGACAGTCATCACGGGGCCACTCCAGCACTGCTGATTGAGCCGCCGACTACCCGCAACTCAACGAAGTCACGTTGGACCAGTCGCGTCCGAAGCACCTCCGGAGCTCGATGATGTCCGTTCAAATCAACGGATACAAGACGCCGTGTCTCTTCGACTCCGGGAGCACTGAGAGCTTCGTACATCCTGACCTGGTAAGACGCCGTTCGCTCCCTATCTTCCCTGCACGGCAAACTATCTCCCTCACCTCGGGCTCGCACTCGGTCCAAATACAAGGGCACACCCTTGCGACCCTAACAATTTAGGGCGCCTGCTACTCTAATTTCCAGCTGTACGTACTCCCCGACCTCTGCGCCCCACTCTTAGTCGGGTTCAACTTTCAATGCAACCTCAAGAGCCTCACACTCAGCTTCGGCGGACCTTACTTCCTCTTACTATATGCTGCTTAGCGACTCTAAAAATCGAACCCCCTCCACTCTTCGCTAACCTAACGGCTAACTGTAAACCAGTAGCCACTCGCAGCAGGCGGCACAGCCTGCAGGACAGAGTATTTATTAGAGCCGAAGTTCAGCGGCTCCTACGTGAGGGAGTCATAGAGGCCAGTAACAGCCACTGGAGAGCTCAGGTGGTGGTCGTCAAGACCGGGGAAAAGTTCTGGATGGTGGTTGATTACAGCCAAACCATTAACCGTTCATGCACCTCGATGCGTACCCCCTCCCCAGAATTGCAGACATGGTCAACCTGATCGCTCAGTACCGCATCTTTTCCATGGTGGATCTGAAGTCTGCATACCACCAGCTCCCAATCTGCCCGGAGGACCGCCACTACACGGCGTTCGAGGCAGATGGCCGCCTCTTCCATTTCTTCCGGGTCCCCTTTGGCGTCACGAATGGGGTCTCAGTGTTCCAACGAGCAATGGACCGAATGGTGGACCAGTACGGGCTGCGAGCCACGTTTCCGTACTTGGACAATGTCACCATCTGCGGCCATGATCAGCAGGACCACGTTGCCAACCTCCACCGATTTCTCCAAACCGCCCAGAAACTGAACTTCACCTACAACAAGGAGAAATGCGTTTTCCGCACTACCAGACTAGCCATCCTCGGCTATGTCGTGGAAAACGGAGTCCTGGGCCCCGACCCGGACCGTATGTACCCCATCTTACAACTCCCTCTCCCTCATTGTCCCAGGGTCCTCAAGAGGTGCCTGGGATTCTTCTCTTATTACGCACAGTGGGTCCCCCAGTATGCGGACAAAGCCCGCCCACTATTTAAGACCACACTCTTCCCACTGTCAGCAGAGGCCCGCCAGGCCTTCAACTGCATCAAGGAGGACATCGCCAAAGCCGCCATGCGGGCAGTGGATGAATCCGTCCCCGTTCAGGTGGAGAGCGACGCCTCAGAGGTCGCTCTCGCCGCCACTCTGAATCAGGCAGGGAAACCAGTCGCCTTCTTCTCCCGAACCCTCTCCGCTTCGGAACTTCGACACTCCTCAGTCGAAAAAGAAGCTCAAGCCATTGTGGAAGCCGTACGGCACTGGAGGCACTACCTCGCAGGTAGGAGGTTTACCCTCATCACCGACCAAAGATCGGTTGCCTTCATGTTCGACAACTCGCAAAGGGGCAAAATAAAAAACGATAAAATCTTGAGGTGGAGGATCGAACTCTCCACCTATAATTACGACATCATATATCGACCGGGGAAGCTCAACGAACCCCCAGATGCCTTGTCCCGCGGCACGTGCGCCAGCGCGCAAGACGACCACCTAAAGGCTATCCACAACGACCTCTGCCACCCGGGGGTCACCCGGCTTGCCCACTACGTCAAAGCCCGAAATCTGCCTTTCTCCACCGAGGAGGTAAAAGCCATCACCAGGGGTTGCCCGATCTGCGCGGAGTGCAAACCGCACTTCTATAGACCAGACAAGGCCCACCTGGTAAAGGCTTCCCGGCCCTTTGAACGCCTGAGCATCGATTTCAAAGGGCCACTCCCCTCGACCAATCGAAATGTGTACTTCCTCAACGTCATAGACAAATTCTCCAGCTTCCCCTTTGCCATCCCGTGCCCCGATATGACCTCCCACACAGTCATCGGAGCCCTGCACAGTGTCTTCACCCTGTTTGGTTTCCCCAGCTACGTACACAGCGACAGGGGTTCGTCCTTCATGAGCGACGAGCTGTCATAGAATTTACAGTGCAGAAGGAGGGCATTCGGCCCATCGAGTCTGCACCGGCTCTTGGAAAGAGCACCCTACCCAACCCCATACCTCCACCCTATCCCCGTAACCCCACCTAACACTAAGGGAAATTTGGACACTAAGGGCAATTTATCATGGCCAATCCACCTAACCTGCACATTTTTGGACTGTGGGAGGAAACCGGAGCACCCGGAGGAAACCCACGCACACACGGGGAGAACGTGCAGACTCCACACAGGCAGTGACCCAAGCCAGAATTTGAACCTGGGACCCTGGAGCTGTGAAGCATTTGTGCTAACCACTACGCTAATGTGTTGTACGTGCGTCAGTACCTGCTCGACAAGGGCATCGCATCGAGCAGGACTACCAGCTATAACCCCAGGGGTAACGGGCAGGTGGAGAGGGAAAACGCGACGGTCTGGAAGACCGTCCTACTGACCCTCCGGTCCAGGAATCTCCCGACCTCCCACTGGCAGGAGGTCCTCCCCGACGCGCTCCATGCAATTAGGTCCCTCCTGGGCACTGCGACTAACCAGACCCCTCACGAACGACTATTTGTTTTCCCCAGGGGCACTATCACGGTGGCTTCGCTCCCATCTTGGTTGAGGACACCGGGCCCGGTTCTCCTCCGGAAGCACGTCCGGATACACAAAACGGACCCATTCGTAGAGAGGGTACTACTGCTACACTCAAAACCACACTACTCCTTTATTGAATACCCCGACGGCCGCCAGGACACCGTTTCCCTCCGGGACCTGGCGCCTGCAGGATCCACCACCACCACCACCACCGCCAAGGTACCCCTCACTCTACACCCCCTGTGCCCCCATGCCTATAGGTTTCCTGCACCCCCCTCGCCCGTCGCACCGGTCAGGAACGGAGCTCGGACCGAAACACCCCCAGAGTCCACCCTCTTATCCACGCCGACCGTCACCATCCAGCCACCCGAAGAGGCTGCAACCCCGGTGCTCCACCTATCCCAAAGGACAACTTGGCCACCGGACCGGCTCAACCTGTAGACCCGTCACCCCCACCGGACTTGATTTTTTTTACAGGGGGTGAATGTGGTGAATGTACTTCATATAATTCACACTGTATAGTATTGTGTTCTTGTGGGCTCTGTGTGTGAGCCGTTGCGCGGCTCTGCCCACAGGGGGAGATGAGGAGCTTGTACAGGGCACACCCTCGGCTCTGCCCATGGCCCCTTCCCACTACCGGAAGTATAAAGTGCTGCAGCCGTGTGAGCCTGCCCTCAGTTCTGCTGGTTGCAGGCAGGCTCAGTTGTAAGTCTATTAAAACCACAGTTTACTTCCAATCATGTCTCGAGTGAATTGATGGTCACATCGATGTGCATCAAAGTTTTTAAACAGCCCAATGTATCAATACATAGATGAATACCACAATCTTGCTGCACACCCCTGCACCTCCCTGCTGCCCAAGTCATTCTTGGATCTCATTTCCTCTGTCGTAAGAGGCAGCAGGGGGGAGGCGTGGGGCAGCAGGGTAGCATGGTGGTTAGCATAAATGCTTCACAGCTCCAGGGTCCCAGGTTCAATTCCCGGCTGGGTCACTGTCTGTGTGGAGTCTGCACGTCCTCCCCCTGTGTGCGTGGGTTTCCTCCGGGTGCTCCGGTTTCCTCCCACAGTCCAAAGATGTGCGGGTTAGGTGGATTGGCCATGCTAAATTGCCCGTAGTGTCCTAATAAAAGTACGGTTAAGGTGGGGGTTGTTGGGTTACGGGTATAGGGTGGATACGTGGGTTTGAGTAGGGTGATAATGGCTCGGCACAACATTGAGGGCCGAAGGGCCTGTTCTGTGCTGTACTGTTCTATGGTCTATGTTCTATGTAAGCTCTCAGTACCAAACACCCAGCTCTGATCCGCACCTTTCCCTGCCCCCTTAGGTTTGTCGAAAATGTGCTTACGCCTGACTGTGTGCCAGCCCTCACCCCAGTCTCAGGGCCTCCTCCCAACAGCGCCTCAAAATTTGGGCCAATTCAAGATCCACTCTCTAGCTTTGACTCCCTCCCCTCCTCCACCACCTCAAACCCCTCACCATAATAGATATTCCCACTCCCCTACAGTCTTCCCTTCCTTCCCCCTCTCTCTCCAACTTTCCCCAGTAATGAAAAATGGAAAAATGTGGCATTTGGGCCGTGGGTGTTGTCTTGGGAGGACTTTGGAAGCCGATGTTGGGCATGCGGGTGGCGCATGTTTGGACTCGGTGGTGGGTGGGGGGGAGGGAGGGCTGTTGCTTTTCGGGGAGAAGCGGCGGTTAGGAGCGCGAGCAGGAGGCACGTGTTGGCGCTTGCAGCGGACGTTATTTTTTAAAATAATGGCAGTTAAAAGGAAGTTGGACGGCAATAAGAGAGCAGTTGGAGAAAGGCAGCCGGAGAGGAGGGCAGCCGACGACCGGAGCAGAATTTTTAAAAAGCCAATGGCGTGCGGAGGCTGGGTGGACGGCTCCGCAAAGCAAACAAGGAGCCAGTGGCTATAAAAAACAAGGTCATAAATAAATAAATAAAGAGCTGGAGGAAGGAAGAAGAAAAGACTGTGAGGCTTGCTTTTAAAAACCAATCAGCCCAGAAAATACATCAGAAGACCCAAAATTAAAAGAATAATGAGTGACAAGGAAGACCTGAAGTTCTTACAACTGGTCCAAAGCATCGAAAGAAAACGATCTGTTATATCCTTTGTAAAAAGTTTTAATTTTTTAATTTGAAAATAAAGTTAAGTGGATAACCTGAAAGAGTGGATATCAGAACGTTTACTTATTCTACTTATAAAAGCCTGACCTGTGAGTAGAGCTATTTGAGTGTTAAGTAAACAAAATCTTCCAGGAAGATATGGGTCATACCTGTGACTAACTTGCAACATTAGTTTGACCCGAATAGCACCCACCTAAGTCTTCCTAGGAGTCATGGACTCAAGGGAATCCCTGTTCACCACTTGGAATTTCTTGACCCCTTTTTTGGTTTAGGGGGAGATTTCTTGGTGATTATAACTTCACCCCCCTCCAACTTTGTCTTCTCTCTCCAACTATCTTTTACTGCACTCCCTTTTCTATCTCGGTTTTAAAGGATCGTCCTTTTAGTCTGAGATTGTGCCCTCTGGTTCTAGTTTTTCCTACGAGTGGAAACATCCTCTCCACGTCCACTCTATCCAGGCCTCGCAGTATCCTGTAAGTTTCAATAAGATCCCTTTTCATCCTTCTAAATTCCAACGAGTACAGACCCAGAGTCCTCAAACGTTCCTCATACGACAAGTTATTCATTCCAGGGATCATTCTTGTGAACCTCCTCTGGACCCTTTCCTATAACAAAACACATTAATCCATGTACAGCTGCAAATGATTTAAAGCTTTTGCAAACATTTCACTTACTCAAATGTGTAGCTGAGATCTTTGCTCTAGCTACAACCAGCTTTCGCCACAGAAATATCGACGCTGAAAATGAATTCATGTTTTCAGGATTGGAAAACTATGCATATCATCCTATACCAATCATCCCATATTGGTTTTATGATTTTCCTGTGTTTTCCAGAATATGCTAATGCACAAGAAGACAACAAAAACAACTAAACTGATGATATTTTGATTCACCATTACAGATCATTGTAAAAAGTGTATCTGCACTTACCGAAAGAGTATCTGGACAGTCAAATACACTGGACAAAAAGGTTATTCCAAACTAAATGCATGAAAAGCAATGCATATTGCATTGGTTATTCTGGACAGAAATATCGGTTTGCTTGGAACATTTATTTGTTCACATTGATAAAGTGATGGTTAACACTGAAGTGAGATGAATTTCTTTTAAACGTAAAACCATAAAACATAGAAGCAGAATTAGGCCGCTCAGCCATCGAGTTTGCTCTGCCATTCAATCATGGCTGATATTTTTCACATCCCCATTCTCCTGCCTTCTCCCCATAACCCCTGATCCCCTTATTAATCAAGAACCTATCTATCTCTGTCTTAAAGACACTCAGTGATTTGGCCTCCACAGCCTTCTGCAGCAAAGAGTTGCACAGATTCACCACCCTCTGCTGAAGAAATTCCTCCTCATCTCGGTTTTAAAGGATCGTCCTTTTAGTCTGAGATTGTGTCCTCTGGTTCTAGTTTTTTCGACGAGTGGAAACATCCTCTCCACGTCCACTCTACCCAGGCCTCACAGTATCCTCTAAGTTTCAATAAGATCCCCTCTCATCCTTCTAAACTCCAACAAGTACAGGGCCAGAGTCCTCAAATGTTCCTCATACAACAAGCTCTTCATTCCAGGGTTCATTCTTGTGAACCTCCTCCGGACCCTTTCCAAGGCCAGCACATCCTTCCTTAGATAACATGGATAGCAATGCACACAGTGCCCACAATAAAACAGAGAAACAGGAGAAATAATATTGTAAAGAAGCAGATATTGTTGAGATACAGAAATATCAGGACTGGGAATAAATTTTGCAGAGCACAACATATTTAGTGAAGATGGAGTGAGCAAAGAGGAGTGGAGTTGCTGCACTTAGAGGTAACATAACAACAGCAGAAACTATAAAACATTCAGTAAGAATTCATGTAGATAGAGGTAGAGAAATAAAGATATATCACACTAATAAGGACAGTCCATCATAGTGGAAGAGAGGTGGTGGACAAAATATGCAAACTAATTAAGGAAATGAATAATAAACATAGAAAGTAATCTGGGGGATTTCAGCTACCCCAAAATTAATTGGCCAGAAGAGGCAGGCAAATGGGTTAAAGAATAAAAATGGGTTAAAGAATAATGTTTTTACAATGTGTATAAAAAAAACTCCTTTCTAATCCACTACGTAAGAAACCCAACAAGGCGCGGCGTCATGTAAAGGTACTAGTCTGGGAGCTTTGATAACGGCTCCTTTGCCGTTCTCGCCGACCCGTTACTCCACAAGTCCGGTGGTGGTGGCGACACTGCGGATCTGGGGACAGTGGAGGAGGTACAAGAAGGTGGAGGGAGCGTCGGTCTGGACCCCGATATGCAACAATCACAGGTTTGTCCCAGGTAGGATGAATGATGGGTTCCAGAGCTGGCAGAGGGCAGGTATCAGAAGGATGGAAGATCTGTTCATAGACGGAAGCTTTCCCAGTTTGATGGCGCTAGAGGACAAATTTAATCTGCCACCAGGAAACGTCTTTAAATATCTGCAAGTACAAGCCTTCCTGAAAAAACAGGTAGTGGCCTTTCCGATGCTGCTGCCACTGAGGATACAGGACAGGGTGGTCTCCGGCACCTGGGTGGGGGAGGGGAGGGTGTCGGATATCTACCAGGAACTACAGGAGGCGGAGGAAACCCTGGTGGAGGAGCTCAAGGGCAAATGGGAGGAGGAGCTAGGTGAGGAGTTGGAAGCGGGTCTGTGGGCAGAGGTCCTGGGCAGGGTTGATTCCTCCTCATCATCTGCCAGGCTCAGTCTAATTCAATTTAAGGTGGTCCACCGGGCACACATGACGGCAGCAAGAATGAGCAAGTTTTTTTTGGGTAGAAGACAGTTGTATGAGGTTGAAGGGCAGCCCTGGAAACCATGTCCACATGTTTTGGGCATGCCCAAAGCTCAGAGTGATCTGGCAAGGGTTTGTGAGGGCAATGTCCAAAGTGTTTAACACACAGGTGGTGCCGAGTCCAGAGATAGCGATCTTTGGAGTGTCAGAAGACCCGGGAGTTCAGGGGGCAAAAGAGGCCGACGTCTTGGCCTTTGCCTCCCTAGTAGCCTGGAGACGGATTTTATTAATGTGGAGGGACTCGAAGCCCCCGAGTGTAGAGACTTGGGTTACCGACATGGCTTGGTTTCTCAGCCTCGACAAAAATAAAGTTTGTCTTAAGAGGGTCCACGCTAGGGTTCTCTCGGAAGTGGTAGCTGTTCATCGACTTTCTCAGGGAAAATTGAAATGTTAGCAGCAGCAATCCGTTTGGGAGGGGGGGGCGGGTGAGTGCTTCATTGGGATGGTGTGGGAAGACTGGGTTGTGTGGGGTAATGTCTATTTAATTGTTATTGTATATTCTCTTTTTGCACTATGTTAATGTTCACTCTAGTTTGTTTTGTTATCGTGGTTACTACTGTTTTATTATGAAAATTTCTGCAAAACCTTAAAAAATCCATGCAGATAAGAGAAAAAAGTATGGCAACTTCTGGCCAATAACATCTGAGGTGGTACGGTGGCACAGTGGTTAGCACTGCTGCCTCACAGCGCCAGGGACCTGGGTTTATTACCGGATATGGGTGACTGTCTCGGTGACTTTCAGAACGTAGGCGCAGACCCAATGGGTCAAATGGCCTCTTTTCGCATAGTAGGGATTCTATGGTTCCATTCTAAATCAGCAACATGGGAGTTGTCCGTTGGGCCTGATCACGCCATGTTCTGACAGGTTCTGACTTGTAATGAATTTGTAATTACATTCTACATTCAAGATTAAATCAGCAGTACATGGGAATCTCATGGCACCCAGTTCACATTCATTTACAGGTGGCATGTAAGAGTTGGTTTCTTGGAGTTGTGTTTAAGGTCAATGATTTTCCTTGTTTGACTCGGAGGCATGAGGGAGAGGCGCAGGAGAATTGTAACTTGCAAGGTGGAAGAGGGATCCAAGAGAGGATGGGGGTGGGATTGAGAGCAGGAGGAGAAGATGCAACAAAAGAGGGTTCTTGCTGGTCAACAACAGAGGCTGCAGCAGCAGGGAGCACCAGAAGGGGAGGCTGGTCAGGATGCATGGAAGGCATTGCAGATGATAGGGCCTATCCTGTCACTGCATTGTCAGGAAAAAAAACCTACCTGCAGACGTGGGAGAGGCAATGTCAAAGCTGCCCCAGGAAGCGGTCCCTGGAATATATGAAATTGTGCAGCAAGGTCTGCAGCCATATGGATTTGGCAAGAATTTCTATTGGTCCTCTAGGTGACTGCAGGCTCAATTTCTGTTGCTAGCAGTACCTTCCAGGGCTCCATAGGGATGCATGTGGCATATCACAGGCTGTCCCACACAGCTGCATAAAGGAGGTGACCAATACCCTCTTCTGTTATGTGAATGAATTCATCAATTATCCACAGATGAAGACAGCCAGACAGCAATTATATTAGGCTTTGTAGCCATCACTCATTTCTAAAATGCAAGTAACCAATGGCATTAGTGAATCGTAGGGGATTTCACTCATTGAATGTGCAACTGGTCTGCAATGACAGGCAAAGAATAATGCATGTGTCGCTTGTTTCCCAGAGAGCCCTTTTGACTCATATTGAGCGATGTCATGGATGAGGTAATGGAAGACCTTTGCGAAGGCAATGAAGACCTCAAGGAAGAGGCAACAGAAGACCTCCAAGGAGGCAATAAAGACCTGAAGGAAGAGATGTAGAAGACCTCAGAAGGAGGCAATAGAAGACCTCAGAAAGTGGATAAAGGAAGCCCCCAAAAGGAGGGCAATGAAAAGCCACAGAATGAGGGTAATGAAAGACCCCACAGAAGGGCACTGAGAGATTTACAGAATGGAAACAAGTCAACACTTCGTCGGAGTCAGGCCTGACCAATGGGGAAGCCAAAAGGGTTTGGCTAAAATTAAGATAAGTAGAAATGAAGGTTCCATTTGGTGAAATGTGTATGTCCAATGATGGACTCTCCCCGGAAGAAATGCATAAGTCAAAAGAAATAGGAACTTTTGAACATAAAGAGGAATCAGCAAAATTAATTAAAGCTCGAGAGAAAACATAAAAACAAGATGAAATGACAGAGCAAACTTGAAAAATAAGTTGCAAAAATTTAGAAAATTAAGCTAAGAAGGAGAAATTAATGAGACAGTGTTGAATAAGCTGAACTGCATGAAACAAGCAACTAGAAAATAAGAACAAGTCCAATAAAGAATTGAATCAGGAGTAAAAGAGCTTGAAGAAGGAACATAGAACATAGAGCATAGAACATAGAACAGTACAGCACAGAACAGGCCCTTCGGCCCTCAATGTTGTGCCGAGCCATGATCACCCTACTCAAACCCACGTATCCACCCTATACCGTAACCCAACAACCCCCCCCCCCCCTTAACCTTACTTTTATTAGGACACTACGGGCAATTTAGCATGGCCAATCCACCTAACCCGCACATCTTTGGACTGTGGGAGGAAACCGGAGCACCCGGAGGAAACCCACGCACACAGGGGGAGGACGTGCAGACTCCACACAGACAGTGACCCAGCCGGGAATCGAACCTGGGACCCTGGAGCTGTGAAGCATTTATGCTAACCACCATGCTACCCTGCTGCCCCTGAAGACCTTGAGGTCCTTGAGGTCTTCATTGCCTTCGCAAAGGTCTTCCATTACCTCATCCATGACATCGCTCAAATATATGAGTCAAAAGGGCTCTCTGGGAAACAAGCAACACATGCATTATTCTTTGCCTGTCATTGCAGACCAGTTGCACATTCAATGAGTGAAATCCCCTACGATTCACTAATGCCATTGGTTGGTGCAGGAAGCATGACAATGAGGAATTAACTGAAGAGGTAAAAACATTGAAATTGACAGTAGACTCAGCAATTCAGAGAAGGAAACTGAGATTACGTGGCCGAATAAGATTGCTGAAATGGTAACACTTATAGAAAAGCACAAGAACCAATATGATAAAATGGTTGATGAAAAAGATGCCCGGTCCCTGTTTTTAAATAACACTTCCGCCTGGCGGAGATGGAGCATCGCAGGAGGCTTGTAATAATAATAATAATAATCTTTATTAGTGTCACAAGTAGGCTTACATTAACACTGCAATGAAGTTACTGTGAAAATTCCCTAGTCGCCACACTCCGGCACCTGTTCACGTTCGCTGAGGGAGAATTCAGAATGTCCAATTCACCTAACAAACACATCTTTCGGGACTTGTGGGAGGAAACTGGAGCACCTGGAAGAAACCCATGCAGACACGGGGAGAACATGCACAGCATGCTCAGCACAGACAGTGACCCAAGCCGGGAATCAAACCCAGGTCCCTGGCGCTGAGAAGCAACAGTTCTAACCACAAAAAAAAGTCAGGACTTAACCTTAGCTTGTAAAATGCCTATGTAGAAATTTAAAGTCAAAGCATGGTCCAACCAGATTCCGAGATATTTGTACGTGGAAACGCGCTCAAGCTCAGATTTATCAAGTGTTAACATTTTGTGATCACAGGTAGAGTAAGACTTTTTCCTATTAAACAGGATAAACTTTGTTTTAGTCGAGGTCTGGAGAAGGTGAAGACCAAAACAAGTTGGCCTGATTTAACACACTGAATACGATTAAAAACATATTTTACTTCCAATTCTGCCATTGGGAACGGTGTACCACGGATAATTACCACAGACTAACTGAAGGTTTTCCAGCCAGTCAGCTTCACTCAACAAGCCAGCTCCACTGTGCTCTTGCCTATTTGATCCTGGCAGGTTCCTCACAGCTGAGCGCCGACTGTTAAGTTCAGAATTCTAGGCTAAACCCTTAGCAATTCCCTCTTTGAATATATTTATTACTTGCCTGACAACTCCATGTGGATTTTTCGTTCATCTGAAAACCTGCCCAGGTTAAACCTAGAAGTGAATAGGATCATGTTGGGTTTCGACTAGACACCCCTTACGGCACTTGAATCTCTGCCTCATGTACCCAAAATCGCTGTCCCCTCCCCCTATCCCTCAACAGTTAAAATTCACCCAATATGTCTGGCATGGTCCTCTAGTAAACAATGGATTATTTACCATTTTGTCTCTTAATATAATTTATTTTACGTTTTGATAATATGTATAATTTGCTTTGCTTTTCTTAACCTTTAATTTTACTTTGGGAGTGAACTTGCTCTATGAATTACATTAAAAATGAATCAGAAATGTATTTAAATAACTATATAACAATATGTAGCTCCTATTTATTTTCATCAATTTTCTATCTTGTTTCTCCATTTTTACTTCAATTTGTTTGGCATATTTTCTCCACTGTGAATTGCTGTCTCACTTGTTGCTGTAGTTGACACCTGTTATTTCACCAGTCCTCTAAACTCAAGTGTTTGATTTAGAAATGACAATTGAGATTCTCAAGGAAACTAGATGATCAAATTCTTCTTTCGTCCCCCTCCCCCAACAAGAACTTGTGTCGTGATTTTGGAAATAATGTATCAGTTTTTAAAAATTCTTTCATGGAATACGGGAGTCGCTGGCCAGGCAAACATTTATTGCCCATCCCTAATTGTCCTTGGGAAGGTGATGGTGAGCTGCCTCCTTGAACTGTTGCAATCACTGTGATGTAGGTACACCCACAGTGCTGTTAGAGTGGGAGTTCCAGTATTTTGACCCAGCGACAGTGAAGGAACAGCAACATAGTTCCATATCTGGATAGATGGGAATTTACAAGGGGTGAGTTTCCTATGCTGCCCTTGTCCTTCTAGGTGCTAGAGGTTGCAGGTTTTGAAAGTGCTGTCGAAGGTGAGTTTCTGCAATGCATCCTTTAGATGGTGCACACTTCAGTGGTGGAGGGAATGAGCGTTTAAGGTGGTGGATGGGGTGGCAATCAAAGTGGCTGCTTTGTCTGGATGGTGTCAAGTAGAGTGTTGTTGGAGCTGCACTCATACAGGCAATTGGAGAGTATTCCATCACACTCCTGACTTGTGCCTTGTAGATGGCAGAAAAGCTTGGGAAGTGAGGAGGTGTGTTACTCATCTCAGACATCGGAGCCTTTGATCTGCTCTTATTGCTACAGTATTTGTATGGTTGGTCCAGTTCAGATTCTGATCAATGGTAACCCCAGGATATTGGTAGTCGGGGGTTCATCAATGGCAATGCCATTGAATATCATGGGGAGTTGGCTAGATTCTTTCTGGTTGGAGATGATCAATGCCTGGAACTTGTGAGCAACGAATGTTACTATTTTTCAGCCAAACCTGAATTTGTGCAGGTCTTGCTAAATATGGGCAGCCAGCTTCAGTATCCGAGGATGTGTGAATGGCGCTGAACATTGAGCAATCCGCAGCGAGCATCCCCACTTCTGACCTTTGTGCTGGGTATGACTTCAATTAGTGGGAGTTTTCCCCCTGATTCCCATTGACTCCAATTTTATTGGGGCTCCTTCTACTATATTTAGTCAAATGTTGCCTTTACTAAGAATAATAATCTTTATGTCACAAGTAGCTCACATTGCAATGAAGTTATTGTGAAAAGCCCCTAGTCGCCACATTCCGGTGCCTGTTCGGGTACACTGAGGGGAATTCAGAATGTCCAAATTGCCTAACAAGCATGTCTTTCAGGACTAGTGGGAGGAAACTAGAGCACCTGGAGGAAATCCACGCAGACACGGGGAGAACGTGTAGATTCCGCACAGACAGTGACCCAGCCGAGAATTTAACCTGAGACCCTGGCACTGTGAAGCCACAGTGCTAACCACTGTGCTACCGTGCTGCCCATGTCGACGGCAGTCACTCTCATCTCACCTCTGGAGTTCAGCTCTTTTCTCCATGGTGTCCAGGAGGTTAGGAGCTGAGTCAGCTGGTGGAACTCAAACTGAACATCAGTGAGCAGGTTGTTTCTGAGTAAGTGCCACTTGATAGCACTGTTAATGACCCCTTCCATCACTTTACTGATGATTGAGAATAGACTGATGGGGCGGTAATTGCTGGGTTGGATTTGTACAGGACATAAGTGGGCAATTTTCCACATTGCCTGGTAGATGTCAGTATTATAGTTGTACTGGAACAGCTTGGCTAAGGGCACAGTGAATTCTGAAGCACAAATCTTCAGTACTATTTTAGAATGTTATCAAGTCCATAGCTGTTGAGATATGTAATGCCTTCAGTCATTTCTTCATATCACGTGAAGTGAATTGAATTGGCTGAAGACTGGCATTAGTGATGCTGGGGCCTTAGGTGGAAACCGAGATGGATGGCACTTCTGGCTGAAGGTGGCCGAAAATGGATGGCCTTTCTGGTTGTAAGACCAGACGGATCCTGTGGACATAGCCACAGGATTGAAGAATCCAGCCCAAGGACTCTGAACATTAACTGTTTATCTCTCCACAGATGCTGCTGAGTTTTTCCAGCATTTTGTGGTTTTAATTCAGATTTCTAGCATTTGCAGTATTTTGCTTTTATCACAGGAGTTGGTCACCTGGTCCTGATATTCAATGGGATCATGGCTGATCTGCAACCTAACCCTTTTCTTTTGGCTAACAAAAAACTTTCAATCTTAGAATTAAAATTAACAACTGATCTGCCATCAGTTGTCATTTGTGGAAGAGTGTTTCAAACTTATATCACCTTTAATGTGAGGCTGAGATTCTACTACACTTTGCATATTTCATGGCATGTCCGCATACATACCAAGAAATCCTCAGACACACCGGTAAAAGACATCGTCTATTTTGATTAGAGCAATAGAGAAATGTGTAAAACTCACCCATTGTAATGGACAGCATTCCAAAGTTACTAATGTATCAGGATCCATACACCACGGGAAAGAAGATCGTCCACCAGACAGCCAATGCTGAAGTTCAAAGAAGAACCTGTGATTTTGAAAGACAAATGGTGAACAGTCTGAGGAAATGCAAATCCTTGCTGACATGCATGACACACACACACCTTTTTCAAAGCAACAAAAGAGATCTATGGACCCTGAACACAAGGACCAACACCAGTAAGATCTAAAGATGGCAAGACTCTTCTCAAAGATACACAAAGATAGGCAGTTCCTCGTTAATATAGTGGTTCGTAGCCCCACATGGGAGGCATGGTAGCACAGTAGTTAGCACTATTGCTTGCCAGGGTCTCAGGTTCGATTCCCGGCTTGGGTCACTGTCTGTGCGGAGTCTGCACGTTCTCCCTGTGTCTGCATGGATTTCCTCCAGGTGCTCCGGTTTCCTCCCACAAGTCCGGAAAAACATACTGTTAGGTAATTTGGACATTCTGAATTCTCACTCCATGTAACGAACAGGCGCCGTAATGTGGTGATTATGGGCTTTTTACCGTAACGTCACTGCAGTGTTAATGTAAGCCTACTTGTGACAACAAAGATTATTATTATTATTATACATCCCTTTGTACCTGGCTTTCTTCAATCTCACAAAAGCCTTCAACTTGGTGAATTGAACTGCGCTTTGGAAGGTGCCACAGTAATATGGGGCGGGATTTTCCAGTATCCGGCGGGCGGGCTGTACCGGCTCCAAAGAGTGGCGTGAACCACTCTGGCGTCGGGCCACCCGGAAGGTGCGGAAACCTCCACATCTTCGGGGGCCAGGCCGGTGCTGGAGTGATTGGCACCGTGCCAACCGGCGCCAAAGGGCCTCCTTCAGCCGGCGTGTGTTGGCGCATGCGCAGGAGCGCCAGCGTGTCACCAGAACCGCTGGCGTGATTCCTGCACATGCACAGGGGGTTTCTTCTCCGCACCGGCCATAGCGGAGCTTTACAGCGGCTGGCGCGGAGAGAAAGAGTGCCCCACAGCACAGGCTCGCCTGCAGATTGGTGGGCCCCGATTGCGGGCCAGGGCGCCGTGGGGCTCCCCTGGGGCCGGATCCCCCCCACACCCCCCCCGAGGACTCCGCAGGCCGCCCGCAGAGCCAGGTCTTGCCGGTACAAACCTTGTGTAATTTATGGCTCCAGGACTGGCCGAAAACAGGTGGTCGCTCGGTCCATCGCGGAGCGGAGAATTGCCAGGGGAGCCGCTGACAACAGCCCCTGACCGGCGCGGCGCGATTCCCGCCCCCACCAAAAAACTGGTGCTGGAGAATTCGGCAGCCGTCGTTGGGGCAGCGGGCGGAATTCACGCCGCCCCCCCGAGATTCTCCGGCCCGGCGGGGGATAGGAGAATCCCGCCCATGGATGCCCACCTGCTAAGTTCACAAATCATCTGTCTCCTTCGTTGCATACAAACAAAGAACATAGAAAGGTACAGCACAGGAACAGGTCCTTCGACCCTCCATGCCTGTGCCGACCATGCTGCCGTCTAAACTAAAATCTTCTACACTTCCAGGGTCCGCATCGCTCTATTCCCATCCTATTCATGTATTTGTCAAGATGCCCCTTAAATGTCACTATCGTCCCTGCTTCCACCACCTCCTCCTGCAGCGAGTTCCAGGCACCCACTACCCTCTGTGTAAAAAAACGTGTCTCGTACATCTCCTCTAAACCTTGCCCCTCGCACCTTAAACCTGTGCCCCCTGGTAATTGACCCCTCTACCCTGGGGAAAAAGTCTCTGATTATCCACTCTGACTAGGTAATTTTGTAGACCTCTATCAAGTCACCCCTCAACCTACTTTGTTCCAGTGAGAACAAACCAAGTTTATTCAGCCTCTCCTCATAGCTAATGCCCTCCATACCAGGCAACATCCTGGTAAATCTCTTCTGCACCCTCTCTCTAAAGCCTCCACATCCTTCTGGTAGTGTAGCGACCAGAATTGAACACTATACTCCAATTGTGGCCTAACTAAGGGTCTATACAGCTGCAACATGACTTGCCAATTTTTTTACTCAATGCCCCGGCCAATGAAGGCAAGCATGCCTTATGCCTTCTGGACTACCTTCTCCACCCGTGTTGGCCCTTTCAGTGGTCTGTGGACCTGTACACCAAGATCTCTCTGTCTGTCAATACTCTCGAGGGTTCTACCATTCATTGTATATTCCGTACCTGTATTAGACCTTCCAAAATGCATTACCTCACATTTGTCCGGATTAAACTCCAGCTGCCACCTCGCCGCCCAAGTCTCCAAACGATCTAAATCCTGCTGTATCCTCTGACAGTCCTCATCGCTATCCGCAATTCCACCAACCTTTGTGTCATCTGCAAACTTACTAATCAGACCAGTTACATTTTCCTCTAAATCATTTATATATACTACGATCAGCAAAGGTCCCAGCACAGATCCCTGCGGAACACCACTAGTCACAGCCCTCCAATCATTGCTACTCTCTGCCTTCTATGACCGAGCCAGTTCTGTTTCCATTTTGCCAGCGCACCTCTGATCCCGTGTGACGTCACCTTTTGTACCAGTCTGCCATGAGCGAACCTTGTCAAAGGCCTTACTGAAGTCCATACAGACAACATCCGTTGTCCTACCTGCATCAATCATCTTTGTGACTTAGAACATAGAACAGTGCTGCACAGAACAGGCCCTTCGGCCCTCGATGTTGTGCTGCGCATTGTCCGAAACCAAGATCAAACTATTCCACTCCCTGTCATTCTGGTGTGCTCCATGTGCCTATCCAATAATCGCTTGAAAGTTCCTGAAGTGTCTGACTTCACTATCACAGCAGGCAGTCAATTCCACATATCCTAACCACTCTCTGAGTAAAGAACCTACCTCAGATATCCCTCCTATATTTCCCACCCTGAATCTTATAGTTATGCCCCCTTGTAACAGCTACATCCACCCGAGGAAATATTCTCTGAACGTCCACTCTATCTATGCCCCTCATCATCTTATAAACCTCTATTAAGTCACCTCTCATCCTCCTCCGCTCCAAAGAGAAAAGCCCTAGCTCCCTCAACCTTTCCTCATAAGACCTATCCTGCAAACCAGGCAGCATCCTGATAAATCTCCTTTGCACCCTTTCCAATGCTTCCACATCCTTCCTATAATGAGGTGACCAGAACTGCACACTATACTCCAAATGTGGTCTCACCAGGGTCATGTATAGTTGCAGCATAATGCGGCTCTTAAACTCAAGCTCCCTGTTAATAAACGCGAACATACTATAAGCCTTCTTCACAGCTCTATCCACTTGAGTGGCAACCTTCAGAGATCTGTGGATATGAACCCCAAGATCATTCTGTTCTTCCACATTCCTCAGAACCCTGCCGTTGACCCTGTAATCCGCATTCAAATTTTTCCCACCAAAATGAATCACCTCGCACTTATCAGGGTTGAACTCCATCTGCCATTTTTCAGCCCAGCTCTGCATCCTATCAATGTCTCTTTGCAGCCTACAACAGCCGTCCACCTCATCCATTACTCCACCAATCTTGGTGTCATCAGCAAATTTACTGACCCACCCTTCAGCCCCCTCCTCCAATTCATTGATAAAAATCACAAATAGCAGAGGACCCAGCACTGATCCCTGTGGTACACCGCTGGTAACTCGTCTCCAGTCTGAACATTTTCCATCCACCACCACCCTCTGTCTTCTATGTGATAGCCAGTTACTTATCCAATTGGCCAAATTTCCCTCTATCCCACACCTCCTTACTTTCTTCATGAGCTGACCATGGGAAACCTTATCAAACGCCTTACTAAAATCCACGTATACAACATCAACTGCTCTACCTTCATCTACACACTTAGTTACCTCCTCAAAGAATTCAATTGAATTTGTGAGGCAAGACTTACCCTTCACAAATCCGTGTTGACTATCCCGGATTAAGCTGCATCTTTCCAAAGGGTCATAAATCCTATCCTTCAGGACCTTTTCCATTAACTTACCGACCACTGAAGTAAGACTAACTGGCCTATAATTACCAGGGTCATTCCTATTCCCTTTTCTGAACAGAGGAACAACATTCGCCACTCTCCAGTCTTCAGGCACTATCCCCGTGGACAGTGAGGACCCAAAGATCAAAGCCAAAGGCTCTGCAATCTCATCCCTTGCCTCCCAAAGAATCCTTGGATATATCCTATCTGGCCCAGGGGACGTGTCGACCCTCATGTTTTTCAAAATTGCTAATACATCCTTTGTCAGAACATCTACCTCCTCCAGCCTGCCCGCCTGTATCACATTCTCATCCTCAAAAACATGGCCCCTCTCCTTGGTGAACACTGAAGAAAAGTATTCATTCAATGCCTCTCCTATTTCTTCTGACTCCATGCTCAAGTTCCCACCACTGTCCTTGACCGGCCCTACCCTCACCCTGGTCATTCTTTTATTTCTCACATAAGAGTAAAAAGCCTTAGGGTTTTCCTTGATCCGACCTGCCAAGGACTTATGCCCCCTCCTAGCTCTCCTGAGCCTTTTTTTTTAGCTCATTCCTTGCTACCTTGTAACCCTCAAGCGACCCAACTGAACCTTGTTTTCTATTCCTTACATACTATTCCTTTTTCCTCTTGACAAGACATTCAACCTCTTTTGCGAACCATGGTTTCCTCACACGGCCACTTCCTCCCTGCCTGACAGGGATATACCTATCAAGGACACACAGTATTTGTTCCTTGAACAAGCTCCACTTTTCATTTGTGCCTTTCCCTGACAGTTTCTGTTCCCATCTTATGCTCCCTAATTCTTGCCTAATCGCATCATAATTACCCCTTCCCCAATTATAAACCTTGTCCTGCTGTATGGCCTTATCCCTCTCCATTGCAATAGTGAAAAACACCGAATTGTGGTCACTATCTCCAAAGTGCTCTCCCATACAAATCTAACCGCAATGCACTGATGCAAATTTTCCCCACAAATCTAACACTTGGCCCGGTTCATTACCCAGTACTATCCCTCTTGTCAGCCTATCCACATATTGTGTCAGGAAACCCTCCTGCACACACTGTACAAAAACTGCCCCATCCGAACTGTTCGACCTATAGAGGTTCCAATCAATATTTGGAAAGTTAAAGTCACCCATGACAACTAATCTGAGATCTCCACACCTATCCATAATCTGTCTTGCAATTTCTTCCTCCATATCTCTATTACTATTTGGGGGCCTGTAGAAAACTCCTAACAATGTGACCGCTCTTTTCCTATTTCTAACTTCGGCCCCTATTACCTCAGTAGGCAGATACCCTTCGAACTGCCTTTCTGCAGCCGTTAAACTATCCTTGATTAACAATGCTACTCCTCCACCTCTTTTACCACCTTCCCTACTGTTACTGAAACATCTATACCCCAGAACTTCCAACAACTATTCCTGTCCCTGTTCTAACCATGTCTCCGTAATGGCCACAACATTATAGTCCCAAGTACCAATCCACGCTCCAAGTTCACCTACCTTATTCCGGATGCTCCTTGCATTGAAGTAGACACACTTCAACCCACCTTTCTGTCTGCCGGTACACTCCTGCGACCTTGATACCCTCCTCAGTACCTCACTACTCTCAACACTGGCTTCTGGACTACAGCTCATTTTCCCAGCCCCCCGACAAATTAGTTTAAACCCCCCCGAAGAGCCGTAGCAAATTTCCCTCCCAGGATATTGGTGCCCCTCTGGTTCAGGTGCAAACCTGTCTGTACAGGTCCCACCTTCCCCAGAATGTGCTCCAATTATCCACGTACCTGAAACCCTCCGTCCTACACCATCCCTGCAGCCACGTGTTTATCTGCACTCTCTCCCTGTTCCTCACCTTACTAGCACGTGGCACCGGCAACAAACCAGAGATGACAACATGGTTTGTCCTGGCTCTCAGCTTCCACCCTAGCTCCCTAAATTCCTGTTCTAAATTCCCGTCCCTTCTCTTACCTATGTCGTTCGTACCGATGTGTACCACTACTTGTGACTGTTACCCCCCCCTTTAAGGATTCTGAAAACACGGTCCGAGACATCATGGACCCTGGCACCCGGAGAGCAACATACCATCCGTGAGTCTCTTTCACTGCCACAGAACCGTCTATCTGTCACTCTAACTAACGAGTCCCCAATAACTATTGTTCTCCTGCTCTCCCTCCTTCCCTTCTGAGCCACAGGGACGGACTCAGTGCTAGAGATCCGTTCACCATGGCTTACCCCTGGTAGGTCGTCCCCCTCCACAGTATCCAAAACGGTATATTTGTTAATGAGGGGAATGACCACAGAGGATCCCTGCACTGACTGCTTCCTCCCAGCCCCTCTCACCGTCACGCATCTGTCTTGATTCTTCGGAGTAACTACATCCCTGAAGCTATTATCTATGACCACCTCTGCCTCCCAAATCATCCAGCTCCAGCTCCCTAACGCGGTTTGTGAGGAGCTGGAAATGGGTGCACTTCCCACAGGTGAAATCAGCAGGAACACTGACTGCGTCCCTCACCTCAAACATTCTGCAGGAGGAACATTGCACTGCCTTCCCTGCCATCCCCTCTAGATAAACAAAAAGAAAGAAAGAGCTTACATAGAACATAGAACATAGAACAGTACAGCACAGAACAGGCCCTTCGGCCCTCAATGTTGTGCCGAGCCATGATCACACTACTCAACCCAGGTATCCACCCTATACCCGTAACCCAACAACCCCCCCCTTAACCTTACTTTTTTATTAGGACACTACGGGCAATTTAGCATGGCCAATCCACCTAACCCGCACATCTTTGGACTGTGGGAGGAAACCGGAGCACCCGGAGGAAACCCACGCACACAGGGGGAGGACGTGCAGACTCCACACAGACAGTGACCCAGCCGGGAATCGAACCTGGGACCCTGGAGCTGTGAAGCATTTATGCTAACCACCATGCTACCCTGCTGCCCCGAACCTTACCTGTTATTCACTCTTCCCCTTGGGTTAAAGGAGGTGGAAGGATGGGGGACACTACAAGTGTAGTGTCTAGGGTTTAGGAACTGCCCAACTTAAATACAGGTAAAAATAAAACACTTAACCAGCAACCACTGCGCCCCACACAAGAACAGCAATCAGCTGTTATGGGCCTGCGCAAACAATTTAAATCTTTACTAATTACCCAGCAGTCACTCTGTCCTCACTCCGACCGGATTCAGCTGGAAACTACCAACAATCAGTTTTTAAAAAATTTACTCCCCTTCTCAGAAAGCACTCACTCAGCAACCACTGTGCCCCGCATGATAACACCTCAGGGAAAAGAAAAACTATTTACCAGTCACCAGCCAATCACTTACCTGCAGGCTGTGACGTCACAGTTCAACTTCTTACTACTTCTACCTGCACTCGAGTCTCCCTCCTTATTTTTACTCGGCTGGGATCCTTATAGTGATTGTTTTTTGTTTTGGTTAGAGGAGGAGGTAGGGAGGGAAATACTGAAGAAGTGTTTGCCTTAAGAAGTGTTTGCCTTAACTGTCATTTGACAACAGCTCCTCCACAAACCACCTTCAAGATATGGTGACCGCAATGCACTGATGCAAATTTTCCCCACAACAGCCAATCAGCAGCTCCGGTCTACTGCCCTCTGCAGGATCTACTGCCCTCTGCTGGATCTACTGCCCTTTGCTGGACTTCTTCAATAACTCTATCAAGTTAGTGGGACACAACATCCCCTTCACAAAACCGTGCTGCCTCTCGCTAATACGACCACTTGTTTCCAAATGGGAGTAGATCCTGTCTCGTGAATTCTCTCCAGTAATTTCCCTACCACTGACGTAAGGCTCACCGGTCTGTAGTTCCAGGGATTATCCTTGCTTCCCTTCTTAAACAAAGGAACAGCATTGGCTATTTTCCAGTCCCCCGGGACATCACCTGAAGACAATGAGGATCCAAAGATTTCTGTCAAGGCCTCAGTAATTTCCTCTCTTGCCTCCTTCAGTATTCTGAGGTAGATCCCATCAGACCCTGGGGACTTATTCTCCGTAATATTTTGCAAGATGCCCAACACCTCATCTTTTTGGATCTCAATGTGACCCAGGCTATCTACACACCCTTCTCCAGACTTAACATCCACCAGTTCCTTCTCTTTGGTGAATACTAATGCAAAGTATTCATTTAGTACCTCACCCATTTCCTCTGGCTCCACACATACATTCTCTCCCCTGTCCTTCATTGGGCCAACCCTTTCCATGGCTACCCTCTTGCTTTTTATGTACATGTAAAAAGCCTTGGGATTTTCCTTAACCCTATTTGCCAATTACTTTTCGTGACCTCTTTCAGCCCTCATGACTACTTGCTTAAGTTCCTTCCTACTTTCCTTATGTTCCACACAGGCTTCGTCTGTTCACAGCCTTCCAGCCCTGACAAATGCCTCCTTTTCCTTTTTGATGAGGCCTACCATATCTCGCATTATCCAAGGTTCCCGGAATTTGCCATATTTATCCTTCTTCCTCACAGGAACATGCCAGTCCTGAATTCCTTTCAACTGACATTTGAAAGCCTCTCACATGTCAGATGTTGATTTACCCTCAAACATCCGCCCCCAATCTATGTTCTTCAGTTCCCGACTATTATTGTTATAATTAGCCTTCCCCCAATTTAGCACATTCACCCTAGGACCACTCTTACCCTTGTCCACCTCCACTTTAAACTTACTGAATTGTGGTCACTGTTCCCGAAATGCTCCCCTACTGAAACCTGGCCTGGCTCATTCCTCAATACCAGGTCCAGTACAGCCCCTTCCCTAGTTGGACTATCTACATATTATTTTAGGAAGCGCTCCTGGATGCTCCTTACAAACTCTGCCCCGCCCAAGCCCCTAGCACTAATGAGTCCCAGTCAATATTGGGGAAGTTAAAGTCTCCCATCACAGCAATCCTGTTGCTTTTACACCTTTCCAGAATCTGTCTACCTATCTGCTCTATCTTCTGCTGGCTGTCGGGAGGCCTGTAGTAAACCCCCAACATTGTGACTGCAGCCTTCTTCTTCCTGATCTCTACCCATATAGCCTCACTGCCCTCTGAGGTGTCCTCCCGCAGTACAGCTTTGATATTCTCCCTAACCAGTAGCGCAACTCCTCCACCCTTTTTACATCCCCCTGTATCCCGCCTGAAACATCTAAATCCTGGAATGTTTAGCTGCCAATACTGTCCTTCCCTCAACCAGGTCTCTGTAATGGCAACAGCATCATAGTTCCAAGTACTAATCTAAGCTCTAAGTTTATCTGCCTTACCTGTTATACTTCTTGCATTAAAACGTATGCTCTTCAGGCCACCAGTCCCGCTGTTTTCAGCAACATCTCCCTGTCTGCTCTTCCTCAGAGCTATAGTGGCCCTATTTTCTAGTTCTCCCTCAATTTTTTCACATTCTGACCTATTGCGCCGGTACCCACCCCCTGCCATACTAGTTTAAACTCTCCCGTGTGACACTAGCAAACCTCGTGGCCAGGATATTTATGTCTATCCAGTTTGGATGCAACCCATCCTTCTTATACAGGTCACACCTGCCCCGGAAGAGCTCCCCGTGGTCCAGATAACTGAAACCCTCCCTCCTACACCAGCTGTTTAGCCACGTGTTTAGCTGCTCTATCTTCCTATTTCTAGCCTCGCTGGCACATGGCACAGGGAGTAATCGCGAGATTACAACTCTTGAGGTCCTGTCTTTTAACTTTCTGCCTAGCTCCCTGAACTCCTGCTGCAGGACCTCATGCCCCTTCCTGCCTATGTCATTAGTACAAATATGTACAACGACCTCTGCCTGTTTGTCCTTCCGCTTCAGGATGCCCGCTACCCGTTCTGAGACATCCTGGACCCTGGCACCAGGAAGGCAACATAACATCCTGGAGTCTCTTTCACGTCCACAGAAGCGCCTATCTGTGCCCCTGACTATAGAGTCCCCTATGACTATTGCTCTTCTGCTCTTTGACTCTCCCTGCTGAACATCAGAGCCAGCTGTGGTGCCACTGCTCTGGCTGCTGCTGTTTTCCCCTGATAGGCTACTCCCTCCGACAGTATCCAAAGGGGTATACCTGTTCGAGAGGGGGACAAGCACAGAGGATTCCTGCACTGAGTGCCTGCCCCTTCTGGTGGTCACCGATCTCTCTGCCTGCACCTTGGGTGTGATCACATCTAAATAACTGCTATCTATGATGCTTTCCGCCACCTGCATGCTCCTAAGGGCATCCAACGGCTGCTCCAAGTGAACCACGTGCTCTGTGAGGAGCCCCATTTGGGTGCACTTTCTGCAGATGAAGCCATCTGGGACGCTGAAAGCCTCTCGGACCTGCCACATCTCACAGTCAGAGCACTGCACCCCTCTAATTGACATTGCGTTAACTAATTAGTAAATTAAATTAAAAAATAAATGTTTTTTAAAAAGTTACTGTTAACTATATGTTTCCTAGCACTAGATTTCTACTATAAATGTAAATGCTAAATACAGTACTCTCCGGTCTCTGGATTATATACCCCTCTAAATTATGATTAAGTAATTTATTAATTGTTTTAAATTAGTTCAACAATGTTTAATTTTTAAATTTAGTGCAGATTCCCTACCAGCCAATCAGGTCACAGCTTCCTGTGACGTCACTTTTTAATCCCCCCCCCCCCCCCCCCCCCCCCCCTGGTTTTCTCCTGCTCCCAGAAGGTGGCTCCTTCATCTACTGTCAGCAGTAGTGCTTTGGATGGGTCAAAGTGGGCATCAGTTTTGAGGACGACAGTTGCTGCTTGACCTTCGCAAAGCGGCATCCTGTGCCGGGACCCATTCCCAATGCTGCCCTTTCTTTAACAAATGTGCAGTGGGAGGCTAATAGCGTGGCCAGGTTGGGGATAAAATTCCCGCAATTGTTCATGAAGCCTAAAAATGAACTCAGTTCTGTTGACCCATTTGGTACGGGGGCCTGCTGAATTGCCTGTGCCTTCTCCACCATGGGATGCAAACTGTGGCGGTCCACATGGTAGCCCAGGTAACTGACCCCATATGCGTTGAAAACGCACTTTTCCCAATGGAAGCACAAGCTAGCCTTCTCGAATCAATGGAATACCTTGGCCAGATTATCCAAATGTTACCGGTCAGATGAGTCTGTAATCAAAACTTCGTCCAGGTATAATGCCAGGCATGGGAGACCCGCAGGATGTTTTCCATCACCCATTGGAAAATGGCGCATGCTGAGAAGATCTCAAAAGGCAGGCAGATATATTCATACAGTCCCTGGCGCATGCTGATGATCACAAATCTCCAGGTTTCTGAGGCCAAAATCAGCTGGAGGTACGTATTGCTCATTTTGGGTTCGGTAAAAGATTTTCCTCCACTCAGCTCGGCATATAAATTTTCTATCTGAGGGATGGGATAGCGGTCCAGCTGAGAGACATGATTCACCGTAATTTTATAGTCGCCACACAGGCATACAGAATGGTCAGGTTTCATTACACATAATACCAGTGCCATCCAATCAGTGAACTGGACGAGCCGTATGATCTTCAAGTCCTTGAGACGGTCAAATTCGGCATCCACTTTAGGCCGTAATGCATAAGGGACCGGCTAAGCACAAAAATATTGAGGCTATGTCATGGGCGTTGACGCTGATGTGGGTCAGGGCCCCCTTTATGGTGCCCAACCCATCCTGGAAAATAGACGAATCTTGCCAGGATCCCTTCAGAGTCATGCGGGTGCATTTGGCAAACCCACTTCCAGTCCAAACGTAGGTGGCACAATCAGTCACATCCCAGCAAACTTGGCCTGCTGCCATGTACTACCACCAGAAGCAAGCTGGCCAACTGCTGACCATATTCGACCGGCACCGTTGAGGTGCCTGCAATCACCAGGGGTTCCACAGTGTAAGTGACAAGGCAGGCATTGGTGTCCTGAAGGGTCAATGTTTGGAGGCCAGACCTGATTTGGCTGGAAGTGCAGCAGCTGATCACGGTTCCCACTGCTCCGATATAGAGCTCCATCCGAATCAAATGCCCATTTACATGCAGGGAAACAGGGTGACCATCGGTGATGCCATGCAGTGTAGCTGTTGGTAGGAACTATCATCGTCGTCCACATAGTGAGTCTGCTGGCGAGACAGGTGGTCACGCCTGGCAGGACAATAGGGGGGGGGGGGGTCCTTCGTGGTGTTGTTGGCACTCGTGTTCTCTGCGTCCAGTGGCTGCATCCATATTCTGAGTTGTCTCGTTCAAGTGAAAATTCTTGGCGGCGCTCCGGCCACAGGGGCAGCGGCCAGTGTCTCTGCGGTAGCCGTCCCACTGTTGGGGGCCAGCTTCCTCAGCCCAAGTGGGATTTGAATAGCGTATGCTTTAGCGGCCCAGGGTCAGCACCACCAGTCCCTGGAGTTCCTGGATCCCTTGTTCAGCGTTTTCGTGGGAAATAGCTATTTCTACCGTGCTCTAGGTTAGTTTCAGCTAAAAGTCTTTTCTGTATAGCTGTGTCGCAGATTCCACATACTAAGCTGTCGCGTAGGGACTCACTGAGTGTGACATCGAACTCACAAGCTTTGGACAATTTTCACAATCGGTCCAGGAAGTTATTTGTAGATTTGGCCTGGGCCTGATTGGCCTTGCGGAACTGGAACCACTGAACGATCAAAGGCAGATTTAGGTCAAAATGTTCCCCAAACAGGGCCATTAAAGCGATGAACGATCACAAATCCAGTACATCTGGGTGGGTCAAGTTTCGGGTAAGACTATAGGTGGGCCCCCCCAAGCCGTTAACAGTATCATTGTCTGTCTTTCATCCCTGACAATCCCGTTGATTCGAAAGAAATACTGCATACACTCAACATATTGTCTCCCGTCATCGATACCTGCAATATATGATTCCAATTTTCTGATGTGTGGCATTTTTGCTGGTGCATTGAAGACCCCCTGCGGTCTAGACAAAATGGGTCTGGCGTGCACTACTTGGCGCTGATGGCAGCTCCACTTTATCCTCATCACCAGTGTTGAATCTGCCAAAGCAGCCGCATGAAACAGCAGGTAGAAAACGATGAACAAAGTTTATTAATAATACAATCACACTCTCCACTCCCTGAAGGGTCTCCCTTCCTGACCTGCACCCAGTGAGGGCTCCCCTTGCAAAGGGGAAGTCCTGCCCCATTATTGGGGAAGTTCATATTCGTGGAGGTCAAGGGGAATTGGATCATCCTTATTCCTTCACCTCCGTGGGGATTATAACAGAAGTCCTGCTAAAACTATACAAGGAGCAAGTTAGACCACACCTAGCATACTATGAACAGTTTTGGTCCCCTTATCTAAGGAAAGATATACTGGCATTGGAGGAAATCCAAAAATGGTTCACTAGGTCGATCCCGATTATGGAGGGATTTTCTTATGTAGAGATGTTAAGTAGGTTGGGCCTGTACTAAATGGAGTTTAGAAGAATGAGAGACAACCTTATTGAGACATATAAGATTCTCAGGGGGCTTGACTGGGTAGACGCTGACAGAATGTTTCCTCTTGAGGGAGAGTCTAGGACTAGAGGGCATAATCTCAGAGTAAGGGGTTGCCCATTTAAGACAGAGATGAGGAGGAATTTCTTCTCTCAGAGGGTAGCAATCTGTGGAATTCTTTACCACAGAGAGCTGTGGAGGCTGGGCTGTTAAGTATGTTCAAGACTGTCACTGCTAATGAGGACATTTAATGACGCAATAGGGGGGGGGGGGGGGGGCTTCACCCGACGATGTCACAGGCCACTATCTCATTGATCCTGAAGCGGGATAAGGACCCGGAGCTATGCGGGTCCTACAGACCGATCTCCCTACTAAATGTAGACGCCAAATTGTTGGCTAAGGTTTTGTCCTCAAGGATTGAAGACTGCGTTCCGGACGTGATTGGGGAGGACAAGATGGGATTTGTTCAGGGGAAGCAGTTGGTGGCCAGCGTAAGAAGGCTGTTGAATGTAATTATGATGCCCCCAGAGGGTAGGGACATAGAGGTAATGGACGCAGAGAAGGAATTTGACCGGGTGGAATGGGATTATCTGTGGGAGGTGCTGGGGCAGTTTGGATTTGGGCGGGGCTTCATTGACTGGGTCAGGCTGCTGTATCAGGCACCCGTGGCAAGTGTTCGGATGAACAGGCTGACATCGGGCTCTTTTAGGTTGCCCCGGGGGACGAGGCAGGGATGCCCCCTCTCCCCGCTGTTGTTCGCACTGGCCATAGAGCTGCTGACAATTGCGTTGAGAGCCTCAAAGGGCTGGGGGGGGGGGGGGGGGGGGGGGGGGGTGGAACACAGAGTCTCACTATACGCAGACGGTCTGCTCTTATAAGTGTCGGACCCATTGGAAGGGATGGAAGAAATTATGGGGATTCTGGGGGATTTTGGCCGGTTTTCAAAATGACGGGAGGGAATTAATTTAGGTACCTGCAGGCGCGGGTCTTCCTACACAGGCAGGTCTCCTACCACCAAGGGGGATACAGGACAGGCTAGTTTCCAGAGGGTGGGTGGGAGAAGGGATGGTTTTGGACATTTTTAAGGAGCTTATGGGGTCAGAGGAAACACAGACCGAGGAACTGAGACACAAATCAGAAGAGGAGTTAGGAGGATAGATAGAGGATGGTCTCTGGGCAGATGCGTTGAGTGGAGTCAATGCGCCCACAACATGTGCCAGGCTCAGCCTAATACAGTTTAAGGTTGTTCACCGGGCTCACATGACAGTGGCCTGGATGAGCAGGTTCTTTGGGGTAGAGGAGAGGTGCGCAAGGTGTGCGGGACGACCAGCGAACCATGTTCATATGTTTGGGCATGCCCGAAGCTTAGGGGAGTCTGGCAGGGGTTTGCGGATGTTATGAGCAAGGTGTTGAAAACAAGGGTGGCGCCGAATCCAGAGGTGGCAATTTTCAAGGAGTCAGAAGATCTGGGATTCCAGGAGGAGAAAGAGGCAGACGTTCTGGCTTTTGCCTCTCTGGTAACCCGGAGACAGATATTATTAGCTTGGAGGGACTCAAAGCCCCCGAAGTCGGAGACCTGGCTATTGGACATGGCTAGCTTTCTCTGTCTGGAGAAAATGAAGTTCGCCTTGAGAGGGTCACTGTTCGGGTTCGCCCGGAGGTGGCAACCATTCGTTGACTTCTTTAGGGAAAATTAACCGTCAGCAGAAAGGAGGGGGGGGGGGGGGGGGGGGGGGGCTGTGGGGTTAGTTTATTTTAGAGTAGGGGGTTAGAAAAGGTGGGACTTATGTGAGAGGAAGATGGCTTTTGTACTATGTTTATAATTGTATGTACACTATTTCTTTTGTTACTGTTATAAAACCATAAATACCTCAATAAAATGTTTATTAAAAAAAAGTATGTTCAAGGCTGAGATAGTCAGATTTTTAGTCAGTAAGGGAATTGAGGGTTATGGGCATAAGGCAGGAAAGTGGAGTTCAGGATTATGGCCAATCTGTCAGAATTTCATTGAATGGCGGAGCAGACTCGATGAACTGAATAGCCTACTTTTGCTCCTACGCCTTATGGTCTTATGTTCTGAAAGATCCACTAGTCCATATGTAAAAGTTTTCACAGAAACTATGGCATATATCTATAACATTGCAAAAGCATATGAAAAAAAAACAATTATTTAATGTGCTTATTTCTCTCTTACCAGAAATATATAAGCACTTACCTAGTTGAAAGCTTTCCTCACCAAGCAACGGTTAAACACTGATAACGTTGGGCAAAGTTAAACTCAATTTTATTGTAGCAGCAGAACACTGCATTATTGATATAATCTTCCTGTCACTGCGTCCAACCTCTAGTAACCACAGGAGGCCACTTTTAGATCATTCCTGTTTATCACGAACTATCCCTTTAATTGGACAAATGGTGCTAACTGATGTCCATTACATTGGTGTTGCTTAAACTGTATTAAGCAAGCTGGTTATTTCATGTCAGTGACGGGCAACCTAGGCTAGTGAACTGGCTGCATGAGTGGCCCTCCTTCATCTCAATGGACCATAAGATTGAAATAAGGCTTGTTCACTAACCATGACTCTATGAATAAGATTACATACATTTATATAAATGCCAAAAAATTTCATAACGAGTTATAGAAAATGCTTAATCATTTCTACATTAACAGACCTAATCATTCATATATTAACATAACTATCATCAACTTCAAATGGTAAAAGTAAAATAATTATTTCCACTTTGGCATGCACAATTCTTGCAGTCAATGTTGTGCGCAATCAGCACACTCCTCACTTCACTTGCCCTTGTTTTACTGTAAATATCACTTCAGTCACACTGGTAGGAAAATAATTATGTGGAAGGAACTCAGTGGAATGTAGCAATGGTCAACAAAATGTCCTGTAGACTGCACTCAGAACCCAGATGGACCACAAGTGCCCCCCCCCCCCCCCCCCGCCGATCTGCAGGTTGCCCACCACTGTTTCAAGTATTATAAGCTGTTCACTCTGTGATTACCCAGCCATTACGTCCAAGCCCTCTACGTGAGTCTGAAGAAATTGCGTTAATTGTTTATTGGGAAGCAATTTCCCTGCCCAATAAACTGTTAGTGACCAATATGCAACAGTTCTTACAAGATTATGTCAATTTAATGGGATGTGATTGGGTTATTGGAAATATGACAACTCGTGTTACTGTTTGCTTCAGATTCAGGTCACCTTCCATTGGCTCTTAAACTGGTCCAAGGCTTTAATTTCAGCAAAATTGACAGATTCAGTGATGTACTGACTGCTGACACAATGCTCTCTTATTGTTGTTGGAATACACTGTTCTGCAGAAAAGCAAGAGTCAGCAATTTCTTGTCAGTTCTATTTATTCTTATTCTGCAGGGTTATTAGAGAGTTCACTGGATTTACCATCCATTGTGCATAACAACCAAATTAATTTTAATAAACATGCCTGCTATATGTGGTGGGAAACGTCCATTAACATCATGTACTCTCACAACTTGATCCACTGCACTGAAATGTTAAACATTTGCTCTAATATTTCCAATGTTAAAATGCCAACATTTACGTTCATGTCACTGAATGAAGCTTTAATGGGAATTCCACTGTTAAACATCAGCACTGACATATAATAATTATTTGCATCCTTGTATCTTTTCCACCCACATATCATTTAAAATACTTTCTGAAAAATAATCAGGTTATTTTAATGACATAACTGAAATTTCTAATGTCCAAATTTCGTTCTCACTGGAAATGTTAGAAAATCATCAGATAATTATCAGGCTCATGATTCTCGACTTTCTGAATATATTAATTACATTTGCTATCCTTCAGTTCTCGAGTACAACTCAAATTCTCATGAAGAACTGACAATAATAATAATCTTTTGTTAGCTCTTTTTTCTCCCTACAGATGCTGCAAGACCTGCTGAGATTTTCCAGCATTTTCTCTTTCGTTTCAGATTCCAGCATCCTCAGTAATTTGCTTTTATAATAATAATAATAATCTTTATTGTCACAAGTAGGCTTACATCAATACCGCAATGAAGTAAGTTACTGTGAAAAGTCCCTTGTTGCCACATTCCGGCGCATGTTCGGGTACACAGAGGGAGAATTCAGAAGGTCCAAATTACCTAACAGCACGTCTTTCAGGACTTGTGGGAGGAAACCGGAGCACCCGGAGGAAATCCACGCAGACATGGGGATAATGTGCAGACTCCACATTGACAGTGACCTAAGCTGGGAATTGAACCTGGGACCCTGGCGTTGTGAAGCAACATTGCTAACCACTGTGCTACCATGCTGCCCATAGGAACCTGGAATATTCGTAATTTCCTCCTTTAATTACTTGAAGATACATTATATATATATGTATAACTTCCTTTACTAACTTCTATATATTATTGTTTAAACTTCAAATTTGTCTACTTCAACTTCATGAAAAATTATGAAGTTTCCATTCAATATGTTTACCATAGCTGAATGATCTGTTTTGTTCAATTTATCCATTAATGGATTATTTTGAACTGGTACAAATGGAAGGAGCAGCAAGAGTGAAATACGCGAGTTCAAGGTATATATGCAACCAGTGAAAATATTAAGCTTAATAGCCGAAAAGTATGGGTGATAGTTGAAGTTGACCAACATCTTACCAAGGAGTAAGATGATACGCAATACTTTATGAGGGTACAGAGAGGTGGAGGAGATCCTGCAACAATGCCGCTAAACCACTGCCTTCCCAATATTCACAAACTTCGATCAACCTTCATTTGTATAGTGCCTTTAGTATAGTAAAGCATTCAAAGGTGCTTCAGTGGCAGCGTTGGCTCAGTATTAACATCCTGGCCTCTGAGTCAGAAGGCTGCTGATTCAAATCCTCTCTTGAGACCTAATTGCATACTCTAAATCTTCAGCGCAGTAATAAGGGGGAGCTGGAATATTGGAGGCGCTGTCTGACCTCGCAGAGCAATGGCAACATGAGGAAAATATTAGTCATGCAGCAAGTGTGGTCTGGCCTGAAAGTCTGGTTTAGCACAGTGCGCTAAACAGCTGGCTTGTAAAGCAGAACAAGGCCAGCAGCGCTGGTTCAATTCATGTACCAGCCTCCCTGAACAGGCGCTGGAATGTGGCAACTAGGGGCTTTTCACAGTAACTTCATTTGAAGCCGCCTTGTGACAATAAGCGATTTTCATTTCATTTTCAAGTGGTTAGAATCTTGAATGCACTACCTGAGTGTCTGGTGGAGGCAGGGTCAACTGAGGCTTTCAAAGGGGAATTGGATCATTAGTCTTGCTTTAATTTAGCTACTATTTGGGTTAGACCTTTTATTTATTTTTATTAATTCTTTTTAAATTTAGAGTACCCAATTATTTTATTTTCCCAATTAAGGGGCAATTTAGCATGGCCAATCCACCTAACCTGCACATCTTTTGGGTTGTGGGGGTGAAACCCACGCAGACATGGGGAGAATGTGGGGTTAGACCTTTTACATGGTCTTACTACTCTAATTGGATTTGTTGCACGTTTTACTATGGGCGTAAAACGCGTTTATTGGAGTGTATTAACACGCCTCCGAGTTCGACGTGTGCTTAACACTGCTAGGCTCTGTTCTATGTAATTATTTAGCTCTGGAGTCGCCAGTTGCCGTATAGGCAACGTCACAAGTATTCCAAGGTCAAGTTCAAAGTAATAAAGACGATACACCGATTAGTAAAGTTCAAACGATCAATATTTATTATACAGTTATAATAAATACTCATGCGCACACTAAGAGACTAAGCTATAACTAAACTTAAGTGAACAGAATACTTATCTAACAGGAACAGGCAAGGTCAGAGAACGAGGCCTTCGTCCTGGTTTTGTCTGCAGCCTTCAGCAAGCGTTCTGGTACTTGGGAGTCTAGTGGGCTTGGATCGTGTAGCGAGCGTTGAACTTACGGTTTCGGCGGCTGGTGCTCAACGGCTGGAGTCAGGATGCAAGATGTCAGTCAGAGCCGGAGCACGGGTTTAACAGACCGGGGCTCTGTGGGGGATTTGCTTTTATACCCCTCTCTAATGTCCTTGCCCCCTTCTAGGCGGGCTCTACCTTTCGGTACCGATTGGAACGTTTCCAAACGGCTACCTTCGAAATCCTCCAATGCGGGGCTTTCCTCGATGTTGGGGGGTGGTTTCGATATTTGTTACTCTGGTGCCATCCTGTCTACTCCACCAATTAACTGCTACATTGAGATGGAAATGTTGCCATTGTGTGTGTCTGGATCTGGGCCGCCTCATCAGGATGTTAAGCGCTTTGCCATTAACACCTTTGGCCTGGAGATCTGCACCTGGCCAGAAAACTGGTTTGCTGCTTGCAAAATGCTAATTAGTTGAGAGCAGGCTGTCTGTTCTTACTAAACAGGCTTTCCCTGCTGCCTTCCATTTTAGTTTGGCTCAGTGTCCATTTTGCGTGGCCAGCGTGGCTACATTCCCTCCTTGTGATCCTCACAATCATACTATTGTGAAGGATCACCTATGTACTTTGCCTTCCTTGTGTTCTGACCTCTTGCCAGTTCCTGTTCTACTCTGTTCTAAACTATGGGAAGAAGAGAAAAAAAATTTTAACTAACATTTCTACTTGGCCCTATGTCAAAGGGACATGCATTACTACAACTGGGAACCTCTACCTATCACTATTAACCTTAACCTTAACTTAAACATTTAATCACTCTAAAATCTTAACCATTCACACCATAACATCACACTTCCCAACTCGGCAGTCGAGTATGGAACAATATAATACATGGCTGAATTTTTATTTACAGAGTGTTGTAATCAGTGAGGGGTTGAGGGGTTTGGTGGAATCCGAAGATGGGGGATTGAACTCTATAGATGGGTGAGGTGCTGGAACGAGAGGCTCTCCTCTTCCATTTCCTCAACCTGAGGGTCTGCACTAGGATGATGAGGATCGCGATCACCAACAGTGATTCGATTATGTAGGACATGGAGTACCACGTCATGAATTTAGTACACCAGGTCTGAACCTCGCTGATCAGAGCTGAGCACTGGGGGTTTGCTGTAATGGAAACATTTACGGTGGGGGTTGTGGGGGAAACGTGTCTTGTTTCCACACATATACATATGACATTAAACAGTAATAAGTGGGCTTCCATCATCTTTTGTTGTTCTTCTTCTTTCTCTTCCTTCTTCCTCCGGTATTGACAATCCTGGCTTCGACCTCTGTCTCGTCCTTTGAAACCTTTGGGATCAAGCACAGTATCTGTCAATACACAGTTTAAGACCTTTACTTGTTAGTGCATCTGTCTTTCAAAACCCAATTGACCCTTTAAAATGACTGGCTAAGTCACACCCTGTGACTCCCCTCATTTTTTTTTCAAAAAGCGAATTTAAAGACCAGCATACACCTAACAATCCTTCCTTCTGCGAGCCGTCTCGCAGGCTTTGCTGATTTACCATCCGAATGTTCCCGGACGTAAATAGCATGTGGGATGGCGGCCGAAGGGCTACCTAACCTAAAATGAAAACAAACTTGGAAATAAACATCCGAATGAGTTGCGTATGGGCCGCTACGGGTACGAGTTGGATGGGATCCCCGGGTAGGGCGTGCTGTGCCATACCCGAGCTTGGCTGACCAAGGGTTGGTTCTCAGACAGGGCGGGTCCTCAGTGCCGTTTGTCCACTGCCTGAGTAACCTGGAAAAAACGGGTACGAATGTGTTGACCATGACTTGCTGCCTCTATTTCGCCGAATAGAGGGGCACCTAAAAAACCAAGGGAGCCAAGATGCTCCAACTGAGGACATCACTGAAGTTCTCAGAGATATCTGCGGACAAGCTATTTGGCGTGGGGCCTTACAACTTTTGGAAAGGATCTCCAATCAAGCCGAAGTTCTCAAAAGTTTCGGCGGACAAACTAACGTGTATGTGAGGTGGTCACAATCTTTTCAGCTGAAAAGAAGATGTCCATCCTCCAACTGAAACATTTACATTCCTGAAAACAAACAAACATAAAACGAAGACAAACATACGTGCAGGTTCCATCAGAAAGGACATCGTTTCCCTCAAACGATTCCTATCTTACATCATCTGGACACCTCACTTTGATTCTGCCTCTGTGAACAGGGTCACAAAGGGGTTGCCGTGTTGGGAGTCAGACACCGTGTCGTCCTGCTCTCCCGGATCCCACACCCTTGTGTGGATCAGGCATGAAACCTTGGAATTGTGTGACCGGGGGTCACTCTCGTCATTGCGGACAAGTCTGTAGAAATTGTCCCTGTGCCATTGTGTAGTGTCGAGTGTGTTGTCGGGGTAGTCGGGGTCGGGTGGTGGTTCTGGATATTTGAGGTAGGTGACTTCCATGGGGTCACTGGAGTCGGGGTCGTAGTTGGTGCAGTGTGGGCTGTATGGCTGTGTGGTGTCGCTGTCTTCAGAGGCAGTGTCTGTCCTACTGTCTCTGCTGTGGCAGCTTGTGGGCGTGTCGGGGCGTGGTCTGTAGTGGTCTGTGGGCGGAGTCTTGGGCGAGTCCGTGGATGAACTGGTCTGTGAGGGGGATGGTGGAAAAGTGTTTCTGGTGGGCGGGGTGAAGTGTTCTGCTGCGTCTAGCAGGACATGGTGGGCATGGTTGGCCTGTGTTCCATATGCCTTTAACTGGTTTATATGGAACCACGCGGTCTTCCCATTAGGATATTTGATCCTGTAAACGGAGGGGCTAATTTTGTCCGAAATTGAGTAGGGACCGGAATATTTTGGAGCCAAAAAACTGCTGGGGTTATAAACAGATAACATTACCTGTTGCCCAACCTGGAATTCTGTGGTGTGGACGGTCTTATTGAAACAGGCAGTACGTTGCTGTCGGCGTTTCCCTAGCTGGACTGCGGCTGCGAGCTGTGCAGACCTCACAGTCTCAACTAGTTCTTTAACTGCCTTTTCATGTGTGAGGGCCGTCACTTCGGGGCTTGTCATGTCCAGTCCTAAAAGGAATTCTGTACCTTTCATAGGGCGTCCGGTCATGAGTGTATGTGGTGTGTATCCTGTAGATGTGGAGACAGTGTTCCTTATGAACATGAGTGCAAAGGGGAGCACTGAATCCCATGTGGAATTATTCTCTTGAACCATTTTCCTAAGGGTAGTTTTTAGGGTCCGATTCATGCGCTCCACAATCCCGCTGGACTGTGGATGATACGCAATATGGAAGTTCTGTTTGATTCCGAATATTGTCAGGACGTTCTTCATGACCCGTCCTGTAAAGTGAGATCCCTGGTCCGATTCGATACTTCGGGGTAAACCCCATCTCGTGAAGATGTGGTGGGTCAGGATCTTTGCAGCTGTCTTAGCTGTGTTTGTTCGTGAGGGAAATGCCTCTACCCATTTGGTAAAGGTATCTATCACCACCAGAACGTATTTATAGCCATTCCTACAAGGGGGCAATGGACCTATAAAGTCGATCTGGAGGTTTGTCCAAGGGCCGTTAACTGGGCGAGTATGCCGAAGTTGTGCTTTCTTAGAATACCGCTCCGGGTTATTCTGAGCACAAATCAGGCAATTCTCAATGTAGTGCGTTACATCAGTCCTGAGATTAGGCCACCAACAGAGTTGCCTGAGGTGCCTCGTTGTTGCATCAATTCCCTGATGCCCGTGTCCGTCATGGAACAAGGCAATCATCTGATTCCTGTCCTGCTGTGGGACCACATAAAGTTGGTCCTTAATGATCACACCCTCATGTGTGGTCAGTGCGTGTCTAAAGTGCTCGTACGCAGGCACAAAGTTTCCCTTGAAAACCTCCCTGAGGTCTCCGTCCTGTTTCTGTGCTGCCACGAGATCTTTAATATCAGTCTGTGAGACTTGGACTGCGCTCACAGGGGCGCTAGCTGGTGCGCTAGCTGGGGGGGTCCATAAGTGTCCTCTCCTGGAACCTGCCTTAGCCAATGCGTCGGCCTTTACATTCCCAGGGGGTGATGACCTATGGTGGCTGCGAACTTTTATAATGCCGAAGGTCCTGTCCTTCGCTTTCTCTAGGATATGCTGGAGTAAGGGGGCTGATGGAAGGGGTTTTCCGTCTGCGGAGACAAAACCTCGTGTCCTCCACAGGGGCAGAAAATCTGTTAGGCTATTGCAGACATATAAGCTGTCTGAATATATGTCTGCTGGGCTGGGGAAAGAATCGGGGTGGTCCACTATGTACGCTACGGCCGCTAGCTCTGCTGCCTGCGCGCCTAAGTGACCTGGTAACTTAAGAGCTATCTCTTCGAGAGCGCGCCCCTGCGCGTCCTCGACGTAGATGCCGCATCCTGTGATACGCTCACCATTTAAAACTGTGGAGGAACCGTCTACATAAATCCTCAAGGGTCCACACGTGTCTGTGGGCTGGGGGCTTTGTTTCGGGTTCCCTATCTTCCTGGGGGGTGTTTTTGCTAAAAAGGGTCCTGTGTTATGCAGGGGAGCTACAATTTCACAGTCATGGGGCTGTCCGGGGTATTGGAGGTTGTCTGCTAAGTATGTGTGTGTGCGTGTCCGTTTTACTGTAATGTCCCGTCCTTGTAAAAGTAGGGTCCACCTAGCTGCCCTAATCTGGCTAACTGAACCGTCCTTCAGTCGACCGTCTAGTAGTAGCTGTGTGGGTGTATGTTCGGTTAGAATGGTGATGGGGTTTAGTCCGGTGATGTATGAGAAATACTGTACTGCCCAGAAGACAGCAAGGAGGTGCCTCTCACAGGCTGAAAATCCTTGTTCTACCGGGTCTAACAGTCGGGAGGCATAAGCCACAGGTCTTAGCTGCTCGTGCCGTTCCTGAAGCAACACGGCCGAGAGGGTTAGATCTGTGCTAGCTACCTCGATTGCGTACGGGGAAAGTTGGTCGGGGACTAGCAGCGCGGGTGCTGCACTAAGGGCTCGTTTCAACTCTTCCACAGCGCCTGTATGCTGCGGAAGCCATTCCCAGGGGGCTCCTTTCTTAAGGAGGTCTGAAAGTGGGGCGGCTTTTGTCGCGAATCCGTCTATGTGGTTCCGACAATAGCCAACCAGTCCTAAAAACGACCGGAGGGCTGAAACATTCTGGGGAAGGGGCAATTTGACAATCGAATCAATTCTTTTGAATTCGATCTCGCGTTTGCCGTGCGTGATGACTGATCCCAAATACATCACTTTACTTTCCAATATTTGGGCCTTTTTCGGGTTAACTTTACAGCCAATTTCAGTTAAGAGTTCCAGGAGTTCGGCCAGAAGCGAAATGTGCTCTGCCTTTGTGTCTGTCTGCAGTAGTAGGTCGTCTACATACTGTACCAGACATTCGGGTCGGGAAAATTTTTCTAATCCACTTGCCAGCTGTCGGTGGAAAATGGAGGGTGAATTGTGGAATCCTTGTGGGAGGCATGTCCACGTGTACTGCTGAGTTTTAAAAGTGAATGCGAATTTGTATTGGCACGCTTTTGCCAATGGTATTGACCAGAATCCGTTACTGATGTCCAATACCGTGAAGTACTTGGCGTTGAGACCCTGCTTGAGCATGGTCTCGGGACTAGTAGCTACCGTTGGGGCTACTGCGGGGGTTACTTTATTGAGTTCCCGATAATCGATGGTCAGACGCCATGATCCATCGGGCTTCCTCACTGGCCAAATAGGGGCATTGTTGGTGGAGGCTACCGTTCTCAGTACACCTTGGTCCAACAAGCTGCCTATAACCTTTTCTATTTCCACCTCTGCCTCGAGGGGAAATCTATATTGCTTTTGCGGTCGGGGGTCCTGTCCGGTAACATGAACTTGTCCAGTCATTCTGCCACAGTCATGACGGTGACTTGCAAATGCTGTCCTGTGTTTGTTTAGTAGGGCCTTAATTGTCTGTCGGTGTGGAGTGTAGTCAGGTCGAATGAGTACTCTCCCACTGCGCTAATCCGATTAGCGTAGTCTCCTACTGTGAGGGTGGCTGGGGCTCTGTCTGATCTAGCCATTCGCCAGACACACTGGTTCACTGGGTCGAACGACAAGCTGTGAGCGTTCATAAAATCGATCCCCAGGATGTGTTCTGCTGTCCGGGGAAGATTTACTAGAACTACGGGGTGTCTTGTGGAAATGTTCCCTAGCTGGATCGCTACGGGTGCTGTGATATGTCCCTGCTGCGAGTGTCCGGTGAACCCGCTAAGTGTAATGGTGGATGTGGTCGGCCACGTGTCTGAGTGTGCCGTGGTTGTGGAGTTAATGGTGGTGCGGGATCCTCCTGTGTCCCACAGTAACTCTATGGGCTTCCCTTTGACTTTCGCCGTGACTACGGGCCTCCCTGATGAGTCCCATAGTGTGTCACAGACCCAAGTGGGGGAGCCCGAACACCGTCAGTTCGTCTCGTCCACATTGGTGGGTCCTGACTGTACTGCTACATTGTGGATGGGTTTTGCCTTGTTGCGGTTCAGAGTGCCTGTCTGCTGGCCTCTCTGAGATCGCTGGGGTGCATTACACTCTTTTGCCCAATGCCCTAACTGTCCACAGTTATAGCATTCCTGTCCTTTCTGTTGAGGGCTGCTCTTGCCTTCATTTACCCATGCGGGCTTCTGGTGCTCTCTGACTGCTTGGATATCTGCAGCAGCCTGAGCCTCTTCTGGGGATCTAACTTTTCCTTTTGCCTGAAGCGATTGCTCCCAAGCGCGGGACAATCTTTTCAGGACCCATTTCTCGTTATGGGCCTCTTCTGAGGGGTCGTAACTATTGCAAGCGCTCTGTCCTGCTTCTGTTGCGTGTGAGATAATTGTGCGCGTCCACTTAACCATGTTTTCACGGGTTAAATGCGCTCTATCTAGCTGTCCGAAAACTGCGCTGAAATGAATCCACAGCCTTCCTGCGAATGCTGTGGGGTGTTCGGATCTCTTCTGCCTGCACTTATTCAATCCTTCTACGGGGTCACCTCTATTGTACCCGATGGCATCTAAAATGGCAGTGTGCATCTCCTCTAGGCTGCCTCCTGCCACGTTCTGTGGGTCGGGGAGGGCTGCTACTACGCTCTGGTCTAAGCTCAGCACGGTGAGCTTAACCTGCTCTCTCTCATCCAGGCCGTACATGGTAGCCTGCTGTTTTACTTTAGCGAAAAACTGGTGGGGGTCTGCGGTGGGGAGGAACGGAGTGATCTTTTCACAAGCGTCCCTTAGCTGGGTTACTGTTAAAGGGGTGGTGTAGGTTATGTCTGGGGCGCCTTCGGATTCGGCTTTTCTCTGTGTGGTTACGGGATTCATGGGTGCGGTTATGGTCTGAGCTGTGGGGGGTTGGGGTGCCTGTCGTTTCTGCTGAGCTGCGGGCGCACATGTTCCCTGAACATAACGCTGCGCTGTCTCGCTTAATTCCTGCCAATCTGGGGCATTTTCCCCATCTAACTGAGCTCCAAAGGTGCTTTGGAAGCCATTCTGCACCGAAAGCAGAGATTGCAGTTCCGCAATCTGTTTCCTGCATTTCGCGTGGTCAACTGTGCTTTGTCTTTGTTCGGTCGTTGCAGCATGGAGTGCTCTCAAAGCTGCTTTGAGATCGGAACATTGCCTCTGCAATGCCTCCACCTGCTTTTCCGATTCCTGTCTTATCAGAACGGCACGTTGCACGTCCTGATAGGCTTTCTCATACTGGGTCTGGGAACTGCTCAGATGAGCTAGACAAGACTGGTGAGCCCTCTTGGCATCATCCACCTCTCTATCCTTCTCTGCCAACTTCCCTTTTAATTCCAGGTTTTCTTTCTCGATGTCCCTGACATCGACCTTACTCATCCTATTCCTCTCTTCTAAATCTGTCCGGAGCGTCCTGATGACCTCCTCTGCGCCTCGCAACTGTGCCAAACAGGACACAATCGCCATCGGCTTGCGTGCTTTACCTAAACTCTTTTTGTGTATTTGAGAGAGGTTCTCCCACCAAGTATGACCTATACTTCCGGGACCTGTCTCCTCATTTGCACAAAACTCTTTCCAAAGGGGCCATCCCTTTCCCTGCAGATATTTGCGGAGTTCCAGCTCCCACGTGGGACACTGGCCTACTCTGCTACTGCTGCTGGTCGCTGCGACCACAAACTTTGCTGGATCCATCAGACGTTCCATTGCCTGCATGGCCATTTCCTCTGACTCTCTTTTTATAATTTGGAACAGGGGGTTGCTGGGGTGGTGTTTCGAGAAAAGGGTACGGCTTACGCTATTTTCCGATCACAAAACTACCGAAAGTTTGTCGCAACAAAAAGCTTTCAGTTTTACCTTACAGCCCTGTTAGTACGCATGCACTAAACACACTTCCGAATTACGCTTATTATTTTGAACACCTTGAATACTTGTGATCTCTTTCTTTCTCTGCAATTTGGAGTTCTAATTCAAATTTCAGGGTCCTGGACACTGTGGTGTTTCCACTTACAACAGGGTCCCGGCGGATGTCGCCACTAAATGTTGCACGTTTTACTATGGGCGTAAAACGCGTTTATTGGAGTGTATTAACACGCCTCCGAGTTCGACGTGTGCTTAACACTACTAGGCTCTGTTCTATGTAATTATTTAGCTCTGGAGTCGCCAGTTGCCGTATAGGCAACGTCACAAGTATTCCAAGGTCAAGTTCAAAGTAATAAAGACGATACACCGATTAGTAAAGTTCAAACGATCAATATTATTATACAGTTATAATAAATACTCATGCACACACTAAGAGACTAAGCTATAACTAAACTTAAGCAAACAGAATACTTATCTAACAGGAACAGGCAAGGTCAGAGAACGAGGCCTTCGTCCTGGTCTGGCACTGCAGCCTTCAGCAAGCGTTCTGGTACTTGGGAGTCTAGTGGGCTTGGATCGCGTAGCGAGCGTTGAACTTACGGTTTCGGCGGCTGGTGCTCAACGGCTGGAGTCAGGATGCAAGATGTCAGTCAGAGCCGGAGCACGGGTTTAACAGACCGGGGCTCTGTGGGGGATTTGCTTTTATACCCCTCTCTAATGTCCTTGCCCCCTTCTAGGCGGCTCTACCTTTCGGTACCGATTGGAACGTTTCCAAACGGCTACCTTCGAAATCCTCCAATGCGGGGCTTTCCTCGATGTTGGGGGGTGGTTTCGATATTTGTTACTCTGGTGCCATCCTGTCTACTCCACCAATTAACTGCTACATTGAGATGGAAATGTTGCCATTGTGTGTGTCTGGATCTGGGCCGCCTCATCAGGATGTTAAGCGCTTTGCCATTAACACCTTTGGCCTGGAGATCTGCACCTGGCCAGAAAACTGGTTTGCTGCTTGCAAAATGCTAATTAGTTGAGAGCAGGCTGTCTGTTCTTACTAAACAGGCTTTCCCTGCTGCCTTCCATTTTAGTTTGGCTCAGTGTCCATTTTGCGTGGCCAGCATGGCTACAGATTGGATTGGATTTGTTTATTGTCACGTATACCGAGGTACAGTGGCAAGTATTTTTCTGCGAGCAGCTCAACAGATCATTAAGTTATGGGGAAGAAAAGGGAAGAAAAGAAAATACATAATAGGGCAACACAAGGTATACAATGTAACTACATAAGCACCCATAGACATCGGGTGAAGCATGCAGGGGTGTAGTGTTAATGAGGTCAGTCCATAAGAGGGTCATTTTGGAGTCTGGTAACAACGGGGAAGAAGCTGTTTTTGAGTCTGTTCGTGCGTGTTCTCAGACTTCTGTATCTCCTGCCCGATGGAAGAAGTTGGAAGAGTGAGTAAGCCGGGTGGAGGGGGGGGGTCTTTGATTATGCAGCCCGCTTTCCCCAGGCAGCGGGATGTGTAAATGGAGTCAATGGATGGGAGGCAGGTTTGTGTGATGGACTGCGGTGTTCACGACTCTGAAGTTTCTTGCGGTCCTGGGCCGCGAAGTTGCCATACCAGGCTGTGATGCAGCCAGATAGGATGCTTTCTATGGTGCATCTGTAAAAGTTGGTAAGGGTTAATGTGGACATGCTGAATTTCTTTCATTTCCTGAGGAAGTATAGGCGCTGTTGTGCTTTCTTGGTGGTAGCGTCGACGTGGGTGGACCAGGACAGATTTTTGGAGATGTGTACCCAGAGGAATTTGAAACTGCTAACCATCTCCACCTCGGCCCCATTGATGCTGACAAGGGTGTGTACAGTACTTTGCTTCCTGAAGTCAATGACCAGCTCTTTAGTTTTGCTGGTATTGAGGGAGAGATTTTTGTCGCTGCACCACTCCACTAGGTTTTCTATCTCCCTCCTGTATTCTGACTCGTCGTCATTCGAGATCCGGCCCACTATGGTCGTATCTCAGCAAACTTGTAGATGGAGTTGGAACTAAATGTTGCCACACAGTCGTGTGTGTACAGGGAGTAGAGTAGGGGGCTAAGTACGCAGCCTTGTGGGGCCCCGGTATTGAGGACTATTGTGGAGGAGGTGTTGTTGTTTATTCTTACTGATTGTGGTCTGTTGGTCAGAAAATTGAAGATCCAGTTGCAGAGTGGAGAGCCAAATCCCAGGTTTTGGAGCATTGATATGAGCTTGACTGGAATTATGGTGTTGAAGGTGGAGCTGTTGTCAATAAATAGGAGTCTGATGTAGCAGTCCTTGTTATCAAGGTGCTCTCGGGATGAGTGTACGGCCAGGGAAATGGTGTCTGCTGTGGACTGGTTGCGACGGTATGCGAATTGCAGTAGATCAAGGTGTTCTGGGAGTATGGAGGTGATGCGCTGCATGATCAACCTCTCAAAGCACTTCATTACGACTGAAGTCAGGGCCACCGGACGGTAGTCATTGAGGTACGTTGCCTGGTTCTTCTTTGGCAGCAGTATGATGGTGGTCTTCTTGAAGCAGGTGGGGACCTCGGAGTGGAGTAGGGGCAGGTTAAAGATGTCCGCGAATCCCTCTGCCAGCTGGTCCGCGCAGGCTCTGAGTGCACAATCAGGGATCCCGTATGGGCCTGTCGCCTTCCGAGGGTTCACTTTCAGGAAGGCCGATCTGACTACGGAAGCTGTGATGGAGGGTATGGGTAAGTTATGGGCTGCTGGGGTACTCGACACCGGATTGTTGGTTACCTGCTCGAACCGAGCATAGAATGCATTAAGTTCATCGGGGAGGGGTGCACTGCTGCCGGAGATACTGCTCGGCTTCGCTTTGTAGCCCGTTATGTTGTTTAGTCCTTGCCACAATCGCCGAGAGTCTGTCAGTGGCTCTAGCTTGGTATGATATTCTCTCTTGGCATCTTGGATGGCTTTGCCAAAGAAAATGGCTTTTATTTAACAAACAAAAAAAAAATTTTGTTTATGTGTTTTGCCTTTTTTATTTTTTTGGTTTTTGTTTGTGAATTTATGACCTGTATGTTTATCTCCACGTACAGGAGTTTAGCCAGCATCTGCCACTGACACTGGCGTGATGCTGGATGAGACAACCAAGCAAAAGAACATAAAGTAACTGATGGATAAAAGAAAAGAGGGAGTGCCCCAAAACAATGAGTGGAGCACAGCCCAAAAAGAACAAGAAAGGAAACAAAAACGTATCAAAACCCATCAAATTAAAGTGTGAAAATCAGGGTCGATAAGGCAATCCAACCCCTGTGGTGCCCACCGAGCACGGAAAGCCTTCAGTGTGCCCGTGGACACCGCATGCTCCCGCTCCAGGGACACCCGGCCGCGAACGAGGTCGCAGAAGATGGGCATACAGTCAGGCTGGACAACCCCCTCGGTCACCCGCTGCTTGGACCTATGAATGGCAAGTTTGGCGAGGCCCAGGAGCAGGTTCACGAGGAGGTCCTCCACCTTCCTCACCCCCCTCCGCACCGGATGTCCGTAGATCTGGAGCGTGGGTCTGAAGTGCAAAGAAAACCTCAACAATAATGTTGTCAAGAAACCCAAAAGGGAGTGATGCCTAGGACAAACAACATACACATGCTCCACGGTCCCCACCAGGCTGCAAAAGTGGCAGGTCTCTGGCAAAGTCGTGAAGTGGTTCAAACGATGGTTGCACGGCACTGCCATGCGCAGCACCCTCCACTCCAGGTCCCTAGTTTTATGGGGAGGACATCTCTGTAGAAGGACCACCAGTGGGGACCTCCGCCGCCGGATGACAACGAAGCACGTCCAGGCGGCGGGCAAGGACAAGGAGATGGAAGGTGTGCAACAGCAGGCCGTACAGGAAACCCCTCCGTGAAGTGCGAAAAGGCATGAAGGGTATTTCCGCGAGGCAGTGAGGCTGTGAGGCACCAGCACCCGGCGGGGGTTCCGGGGTTTGGGATCAATGTGGAGTTTCATCCGAGCAGGGGTCCGCTCAGACGGGATGCCACCGCACAACTGCGCCGTCTAAAGTCCAAGTGTGCCCACAGGGCCGAGCACGACCGTTTTGAAGCCTTGGACAGCATTGGCCGCGCACCGGATAGACACCGCTCCGCGCCTGTCAAGCTCGTAGGGTGTCTTCTACACCCCTCTGCCACCCAGCACAACCCCGATCCTGGTCACCTCGGCATCCACAGCCCTCTACTCCGCCAGCCACCTGAATGGATATTGGAGGAGGTGCAGATTCCTGAGCAGCGGCTCCCTTATGTCAGGCACCACTCCTGATGGGGGAGAGCTGCGGCGCGTGGCGACTGTGTTCCAGACTTTGAGAAGGTCCTGGTACAAGACGGACAGCACCAACAAAGAGTTCTGAAGACCATTCCGGTCTACGAACAGGAGCTGCACGTTGTAGTTCAGGCTGTGCACCTGGCAGAAGAAATACGTCGCCAGGGCACACCATCGTGGAGGAGGCTCAACGTACAGGTATCGCTGCAGAGTCTGAAGGTGGAAAGTCGTGACCTGGGTGCAAAGGCACAACAGCTCCAAACCGCACTCCACATTCGGGAGACTCAAGACCTCCGTAGCGACCCAGTGCAATCCTTTGTCCCAGAAGAACCGAAGCAGGGTTCTCTGGAAGCGTGGGACAAAGTCAGGGGGCGGGGTCAAAGTGACCAGCTGGTACCACAGCATGGAGGCGATCAACTGGTTTATGACGAGAACTTGACCCCTGTGGGATAGCACTCGGAGCAGTCCTGTCCAGCGTCCCAGGCGAGTGGTGATCTTGGTCTCCAGCTGCCAGTTCGCCGGCCAGGCTTTCTCTGCCTGGCAAAGATGGACTCCCAAGTAGAGGATGTTGGTCCTGCTCCAGCTGAAGGGCCTGAGCTCCTCCGGGAGGGGGTCCATCTGCCACGGACCGACCAGGAGTCCGGAACATTCAGCCCAGTTGATCCTAGCAGAGGACACGGCTGAGTACACAGCCTGGCACTCTCGCTTCCTCCGCAGGTCACCGGGGTCAGTGAGCATGAGGAGCACGTCATCAGCATAAGCCAAGAGGGTCACCGCCATGTCGCAGAACCAGCCCAGACAGCCTCCTCCTCAGGAGGCGCAGGAAAGGCTCCACACACACAGAATAAAGTTGGCCGGACAAGGGGCAGCCCTGACGCACCCCTCTCCCAAAGCGAAGGGGCGCCATCAGGGACCTGTTAACCTTAATCAGACACTTTGAGGCAGCGTACAATAATCGGAGCCGGGCGACTAAGTGCGTCCCGAACCCAAAGGCTCGCAGAGTCCCGAGCAAATACTCGTGCCTCACCCTGTCGAACGCCTTTTCCTGGTCAAGAGACAGGAAGGCGCTCGACATACCAGTCCTCTGGGTAAAATGAATAATGTCCCGGACCAAATGGATGTTATCATAAATGGTTCGGTCCAGGACTGGTCAGGGTGAATCATGTGGTCCAGCACGGGGCCAAGGCGTAAAGACATCGCCTTGGCAAAGATGCTGAGGAGGGAGACCGGTCTCCAGTTTTTAAGCAGGCGGAGATCCCTCTTCTTGGGCAGGAGGACAATGACGGCCCTGCGCCACAAAAGGGGCATCTCCCTGGTTGCAATACATTCCCCCAGGACCCCCGCATAGTCGCTCCCCAGGACGCCCCAGAATGCCCTGAAGTACTCCACGGTCAGCCCGTCAAGCCCTGGGGCCTCCGGGCCAACCTGCGGCAGGTCCTCCCACAGAGCTCTGCAAGCATCCTCGCTGGACGGATCCGGAGAGAAGTCAGAATAAAAGTCCCTAATCAGGGTCCTGACCCCCTCCAGATCCGAGATGAGGGGCCCGTCGGCGGCCAGCAGCGTAGAAATCTGCCGACAGGTCCCACATCCTCTTTCCAGCCAGTAGAAGAAGGGAGAGCCGCGGTCCATGTCCGTCAGGAGACGGATCCGCGACCGCACGTACGCACCAAGGGACCCGGCAAGTTGCAGGTCCCTTAGCGCGCCCTTCTTCTCTCTGTACACCCGCCCCAGACCCGGGTCCTCATCGGGCTGAGCAAGACGTTACTCCAGATCAAAGAGTTCCTCAGCCAATTTGGCGATCGTGGAGTTCCGCCCTTCTGTAGACCCCTTCGTGTACCCCAGACAGAAGGCGCGGACGTGAGTCTTGCCCACTGTTGCACGTTTTGCTATGGGCGCAAAACGCGTTTATTGGGGTGTATTAACTTGCCTGTGTTAAAGGCCGTGTGCTTAACACCACTAGGCTCTGTCTTATGTATTTTTCAGCTCAGGAGTCGCCAGTTGCCGTATAGACAACTCACATATATTCCAAGGTCAAGTTCAAAGTAATAAAACGATACACCGATTAGTAAGTTCCAAATGATCAATATTTATTATACAATTATAATAAATACGCATGCACACACTAAGGGACTAAGCTATGACTAAACTAAGCAAACAGAATACTTAACTACACAGGAACAGGCAAGGTCAGGGAGCGAGGCCTTCGTCCCGGTCTTGGGCTGCAACCTTCAGAAAGCGTGCTGGTCGCTGGGGATCTAGCGGGCTTGGTTCGCGTAGCGAGCGTCGTATTGGCACTTACGGTTCGGCGGCTGGTGCTCAACGGCTGGAGTCAGGATACGAGTCGGAGGTCTTGGTCAAAGCCGGAGCACGAAACAACAGACAGGACCATGTGTGGGGGTCTATATTTATAGGGGTCCCCAATGTCCTTCCCTCTTCCTGGGCGGGCTTTACCTTTAGGTATCGATTGGATAGCTTCCAATCGATATCTTTTGAATTCCTCCAATGTAAGGGTCTTTCTCGATGGTGGGGGCGGTTTCTATAGTGGATACTTCTGGTGCCGCTCTGTCTGGACATCCACTTAAAGTATCTTATTCAAACCCAAATGTTGCCATTGTGTGTGCCTAGATCTGGACTGCCTCATTAGTATGTAGAACGTTCTGCCATTATCACCTTTGGTTGGAGATCTTCCACCTGGCCAGAAACTGGTTTTGCTGCTTGCAAAATGCTAATGAGTGTTTGCAGGCTGTTTGCCTTGGCTAAACTGTTTTTCCCTACAGTCTTAGCGATTCTCCATTTTGTTTGGTTCAGTGTCCATTTTAGGTGGCTACAGTGGCTACATTCCCTCCTTGTGATCCTCACAATCAAAATATTGTGAAGGATCACCTATGTACGTTGCCTTGAGTGCATCTGGGTTGCCTTCTTTGTGTTCCCTGACCTCGGCAAGCTCCTGAGCGTCTACTCTGTCCTTAACTATGGGAAGAAAATTTTTTTTAACTGACATCTCTACTTGGCGCTATGTCAAAGGGGACATGCATTACCACAAACGGGAACCTCTACCTATCACAATTATCCTTAACTTAACTTAAACATTTCCTTACAGACTAAACCTCATCCATTCATACCACATCACATAACATTTCCTGACTCGGCAGTCGAGTTCAGGACAATATAATACATGGGTATATATTTCATTTTATTCATTACACAGTGCTTTATTCATCATGGGGCAAAGGGGATTGATGAAATCGGAAAATAGGAGATCGAACTCCATAGACGGTTGAGGGGCAGGAACGGGAGGCTCTCCTCTTCCACTTCCTCAACCTGAGGGTTTGTACAAGTATGGCGAGGATCGCAATCACTAGCAGTGATTCAATCACGTATGACATGGAGTACCATGTCATAAATTTTGTGCACCAGGTCTGAACCTCACTGATCAGAGCTGAGCACGGGGGAGTTGCTGTAAGTGAAACATTTACGGTGGGGGTTGTGGGGGAAACGTGTCTTGCTTCCACACAAACAAATATAACATTTAAAAGCAATAGGTGAGCTTCCATCATCTTCAACTTGTTCTTCCTTCTTTCTTCCTCCTGTATGGACAATCCTTGCTTCGATCCGTCTCGTCCTTCGAAAGCTATGGGATCAAGCACAGTATCTGTCAATACAGCTTAATATCCGTACTTGTTAGTGTATCTGTCTTTCAATTCCAATTGACCCATTAAAAATGACTGGCCAAGTCACACCCTGTGACTCCCCTCATTTTTTTTTTCAAAAGCGAATTTAATGAACACAATACACCTAACAACTCTCCTCCTGCGAGCCGTCTCGCAGGCTTTGCTCATTTACCATCCGAATGTTCCTGGATGTAAATAGCATGTGGGATGGCTGCCTAAGGGCTATCTAACTAAAATGAAAACAAATTTTGAAAGAAACGTTCGAATGAGTTGCGTATGGGCCGCGACGGGTACGAGGTGGATGGGATCCCCGGGTAGGGCGTGCTGTGCCATACCCGAGCTTGGCTGACCAAGGTTGGTTCTCAGACAGGGCGGGTCCTCAGTGCCGTTTGTCCACTGCCTGAGTAACCTGGATTAAACGGGTAAGAATGTGGTCACCGTGACTTGCAGCCTCTATTCGCCGAATAGAGGGGCACCTAACAAAAACAAGGGAGCCAAGATGCTCCAACTGAGGACAGAACCTGAAGTTCTCACAGGTATCTGCAGATAAACTATTGTGTGTGTAAGGCGGTCACAAGCCTTACAACTTGAAAAGATCTCCAATCAAACGGGTTTGGGAACTGAAGTTCTCAAAGGTATTTGCGGACAAACTAACGGGTGTGTGAGGTGGTCACAATCTTTTCAGCTGAAAAGAAGATGTCCATCCTCCAACTGAACCATTTACATTCCTGAAAGACAAACAAACATAAAACGATAGACAAACATACGTGCAGGTTCCATCAGAAAGGACATCGCTTCCCTCAAGCGGTTCTTATTTTACATCATCTGGACACCTCACTTTTCCTCTGTCTCTGTGAACAGGGTCACAAAGGGGTTGCCGTATCGGGATTCAGACACCGTGTCGTCCTGCTCTCCCGGATCCCACACCCTTGTGTGGATCAGGCATGATATTTTTGAATTGTGTGACCGGGGGTCACTTTCATCGTTGCGGACAAGTCGGTACGAATTGTCCCTGTGCCAGAGTGTTGGGTCCAAAAGTGAATGGGTATTGTCGGGGTCGTCGGGGTCGGGTGGTGGGTCTGGGTTTTTAATGTAAGTGACTTCCATGGGGTCACTGTAGTCGGGGTCATAGTCGCTGCTATGTGGGCTGTAGTGTGGTGTGCTGTGGCTGTCCTCAGAGTCAGTGTCTGCATCGCTGTCTCTGCCGCGGCAGCTTGTGGGCGTTTCGGGGCGTGGTCTGTCATGGTCAGTGGGCGGAGTCGTGGGCGAGTCCGATGAAGAACTGGTCTGTGAGGGGGATGGTGGAAACGTGTCTCTGGTGGGTGGGGTGAGGTGTTCTGCTGCGTCTAGCAGGACATGGTGTGCATGGTTGGCCTGTGTTCCATATGCCTTTAACTGGTTGATATGGAACCACGCGGTCTTACCATTAGGATATTTTATCCTATAAACTGAGGGGCTAATTTTATCCGAAATTGAGTATGGTCCGGAATATTTTGGTGCCAAAAAACTGCTGGGGTTGTATACAGATAGCATTACCTGTTGCCCAACCTGGAATTCTGTGGGGTGAACGGTCTTGTTAAAACAAGCTGTGCGTTGTTTACGGCGTTTCCCTAGCTGAACTGCGGCTGCAATCTGTGCAGACCTCACAGTCTCAACCAAGTCTTTAACCGTCTTTTCGTGTGTGAGGGCCGTCACTTCGGGGCTAGTCATGTCCAGTCCTAAAAGGAATTCTGTACCTTTCATAGGGCGTCCGGTCATGAGTGTGTGTGGTGTGTATCCTGTGGAAGTGGAAACTGTATTTCTGATGAACATTAATGCAAATGGGAGCACTGAATCCCATGTGGAGTTGTTCTCTTGAACCATTTTTCTAAGTGTGGATTTTAGGGTCCGATTCATGCGCTCTACAATCCCGCTGGACTGTGGGTGATACGCAATATGAAAATTTTGTTTTATTCCAAATATTGTCAGGACGTTCTTCATGACCCGTCCTGTAAAGTGAGATCCCTGGTCCGAATCAATGCTACGGGGTAAACCCCATCTCGTGAAGATGTGGTGGGTCAGGATCTTTGCAGCTGTCTTAGCTGTATTCGTTCTAGAGGGGAATGCCTCTACCCATTTGGTAAAGGTATCGATGACCACCAGAACGTATTTATAGCCATTCCTACAAGGGGGCAATGGTCCTATAAAGTCGATCTGGAGGTTTGTCCAGGGGCCATTAACTGGTCGAGTACGCCGAAGTTGTGCCTTTTTAGAATACCTCTCCGGGTTATTCTGGGCGCAAATAAGGCAATTCTCGATGTAGTGACCTACATCTGTCCTTAGGTTAGGCCACCAACAGAGCTGCCTGAGGTGCCTCGTGGTTGCGTCGGTCCCTTGGTGCCCGTGTCTATCATGGAACAAAGCAATCATTTCATTCCTGTCCTGCTGCGGGACCACATAAAGCTGATCCTTTATGATCACACCCTCATGTGTGGTCAGTGCGTGTCTGAATTTATCATACTGTGGCACAAAGTTGCCTTTGAAAATCTCCCTGAGATCCTCATCCTGCTTTTGTGCGTCTACTAAATCTTTAATACTGGTCTGTGAGATTTGGACTGCGCTCACAGGGGCGCTAGCTGGTGCGCTAGCTGGGGGTGTCCATAAGTGTCCTCGCCTGGAACCTGCCTTAGCCAGTGCGTCGGCTTTTACATTCCCAGGGGGGGATGACCTATGGTGGCTTCTTACTTTAATAATGCCGAAGGTCCTGTCCTTCGCTTTCTCTAAAATGTGCTTGAGTAAAGGGGCTGATGGAAGGGGTTTCCCATCTGCGGAGACAAAACCTCGTGTCCTCCACAGGGGCAGAAAATCGGTTAAACTATTGCAGACATATAAACTGTCCGAATATATGTCCGCTGGGCTGGGGAAAGAATCGGGGTGGTCCACTATATAAGCTATGGCCGCGAGCTCTGCTGCCTGCGCGCCTAAGTGTCCTGGTAATTTTAAAGCTATCTCTTCGAGAGCGCGCCCCTGCGCGTCCTCTACATAGATGCCGCATCCTGTGATACGCTCACCTTCTAAAACTGTGGATGAACCGTCTACGTATATCCTCAGTGGTCCACACGTGTCTGTGGGTTGGGGGCTTTGTCTTGGGTTCCCTATCTTCCTGGGGGGTGTCTTTGCTATAAAGGGTCCGGTGTTATGTAAGGGGGCTACAATTTCACATTCATGGGGCTGTCCTGGGTATTGGAGGTTGTCGGCTAAAAATGTGTGTGTGCGGGTCCGTTTTACTGTAATGTCCCGTCCTTGTAAGAGTAGTGTCCACCTAGCTGCCCTAATCTGGCTAACTGAGCCGTCCTTCAGTCGACCGTCTAGGAGTAACTGTGTGGGGGTGTGCTCGGTCAAAATGGTGGTGGGGTTGAGTCCGGTAATGTACGAAAAATATTGCACTGCCCAGAAGACAGCAAGGAGGTGCCTCTCGCAGGCTGAAAATCCTTGTTCAACTGGGTCTAACAGTCGGGAGGCATAAGCCACTGGTCTTAGCTGCTCGTGCCGTTCCTGAAGTAACACGGCCGAGAGGGTCAGATCTGTGCTCGCTACCTCTATTGCATATGGGGAAAGTTGGTCTGGGACTTGTAGCGCGGGTGCTGCGCTAAGGGCTTTCTTTAACTCCTCCACAGCCTCTGTATGCTGCGGAAGCCATTCCCAGGGGGCTCCTTTCTTAAGGAGGTCTGAGAGTGGGGCGGCTTTTGTCGCGAATCCGTCGATGTGGTTCCGACAATAACCAACCAGTCCTAAGAACGACCGGAGGGCTGAAACATTCTGGGGAAGGGGCAATTTGACAATCGAATCAATTCTTTTGAATTCGATTTCGCGTTTGCCGTGTGTGATGACTGTTCCCAAATACATCACTTTACTTTCCAAAATCTGGGCCTTTCTTGGGTTAACTTTACATCCAATCTTGGTTAAAAGTTCCAGGAGTTCGGCCAGAAGCGTAATGTGCTCTGCCTTTGTGTCTGTCTGCAGTAGTAGGTCGTCTACATACTGTACCAGACATTCGGGGCGGGAAAATTTTTCTAAGCCATTCGCCAACTGTCGGTGGAAAATGGAGGGGGAATTGTGGCATGTCCACGTATACTGTTGTGTTTTAAAAGTGAAGGCAAATTTGTACTGGCACGCCTTTGCCAATGGGATTGACCAGAAGCCATTGCTAATGTCCAAAACCGTGAAAAACTTGGAGTTGAGTCCCTGTTTGAGCATGGTCTCGGGACTTGTTGCTACCGTGGGGGCTACTGCTGGGGTTACTTTATTGAGTTCCCGATAATCAATGGTCAGACGCCATGATCCGTCGGGCTTTCTCACTGGCCAAATAGGAGCATTATTGGTCGAGGCTACTGTTCTAAGCACACCTTGCTCCAATAAGCTACCTATCACTTTCTCTATTTCTACCTCTGCTTCTAGGGGAAATCTATATTGTTTTGTGGTCTGGGGTCAGGTCCGGTAACGTGAATTTGTCCAGCCATTCTGCCGCAGTCGTGCCGGTGACTGGCAAATGCTGTCCTGTGTTTATTCAGTACTGCCTTAACTTGTCTGTCCGTGTTTAGTGTAGTCGGGTCAAATGAGTAGTCTCCTACTGCACTAATCCTGTTAGCGTACTCTCCTACTGTGAGAGTAGCGGGTGCTCTGTCCGATCTTGCCATTCGCCAGACACATTGGTTCACTGGGTCGAACGACAGGCTATGGGCATTCATAAAATCTATCCCTAGGATGTGTTCTGCTGTCCGGGGAAGATTTACTAGAACTACTGGGTGTTTGGTGGAAATGTTCCCTAGCTGGATTGCTACGGGTGCTGTGATATGTCCCTGCTGCGAGTGTCCGGTGAACCCGCTAAGTGTGATGGTGGAGGTGGTCGGCCACGTGTCTGTGTGTGCCGTGGTGGTGGAGTTAATTGTGGTGCGGGAGCCTCCTGTGTCCCAAAGTAACTCTATGGGCTTCCCTCTTAACTTTGCCGTGACTACCGGTCTTCCTGATGGATCCCATAGTGTGTCACAGACCCAAGTGGGGGAGCCCGAACACCGTCAGTCCGTTCCGTCCACATTGGTCTGTCCTGACTGGATCCCTATACTATGGATCGGTTTTGTTTTATTGCGGTTCAGAGTGCCTGTCTGCTGGCCTCTCTGTGATCTCTGGGGTCCATTACATTCTTTTGCCCAATGCCCTAACTGTCCACAGTTGTAGCATTCCTGCGACTTCTGTGGAGGGCTGCTCTTTCCTTCATTCACCCATGCGGGTTTTTGGTGCTCTCTCACTGCCTGTATGTCTGTTGCAGCCTGAGCTTCTTCTGGGGATTTCACTCTACTCTTGCCCTGAACTGATTGCTCCCAAGCGCGGGACAATCTTTTCAGGACCCACTTCTCATTATGGGCTTCCTCTGAGGGGTCATAGCTGTTGCAAGCGCTCTGTCCTGCTTCTGTTGCATGTGAAATTATGGTGCGCGTCCATTTAACCATGTTTTCGCGGTTCAAATGGGCTCTATTTAAATCGCCAAATACTGCATTAAAATGGATCCACAGCCTTCCGGCGAATGCTGTGGGGTGCTCGGATTTCTTCTGCCGGCACTTATTAAGTCCTTCTACGGGGTCACCTCGATTATACCCTATGGCATCTAAAATGGAGGTGTGCATTTCCTCTAGGGTTCCTCCGCCAACATTCTGTGGGTCGGGGAGGGCTGCTACAACCGATTGGTCCAAACTCAGAACTGTGAGTTTGACCTGCTCTCTCTCGTCCAGGCTGTACATGGTAGCCTGCTGTTTTACCTTAGCGAAAAACTGGTGGGGGTCTGCGGTGGGGAGAAACGGAGTGATCTTCTCACACGCGTCCCTTAGTTGGGTTACAGTTAAGGGGGTGGTGTAAGTTATATCGGGTGCGCCTTCTATGGTCGCTTTTCTCTGGGTGGTGACTGGATTCATTGGAATGGTGAGGAGCTGATCTGTAGGGGGTTGGGGTGCTTGCCTCTTCTGCTGCGCTGCTGGCGCACATGTTCCCTGAACATAACGCTGCGCTGTCTCACTTAACTCTTTCCAGTCTGGGGCATTCTCCTCATCTAACTGGGTTCCAAAGGTGCTTTGAAACCCATTTTGCACCGAAAGCAGCGATTGCAGCTCTGCAATCTGCTTCCTGCATTTCGCGTGATCTACTGTACTATGCCTTTGTTCTGTGGTTGCAGCATGGAGTGCTCTCAAAGCTGCTTTAAGGTCAGAGCATTGCCTCTGCAAAGCCTCTACCTGCTTCTCTGATTCCTCTCTTATCAGGACGGCACGTTGCACGTCCTGATAGGCCTTTTCGTACTGGGTCTGGGAACTGCTGAGATGGGCTAGACAAGACTGATGTGCCCTCTTGGCATCATCCACCTCTCTACCTTTCTCTGCCAACTTCCCTCTAAGATCCATGTTTTCCTTCTCGATGTCCCTGACATCCACTTTACTCATTCTATTCCTTTCCTCTAATTCTGCCCGGAGCGTCTGAACGACCTCCTCTGTGCCTCGCAATTGTGCCAAACAGGACACAATCGCCATCGGCTTGCGTGCTTTACTCATGTTTTTCTTGTGAATTTGAGAGAGGTTCTCCCACCAAGTATGTCCTATACTTCCGGGACCTGTCTTCTCATTCAAACAAAACTCTTTCCAAAGGGGCCATCCCTTTCCTTGCAGATACTTGCGGAGTTCCAGCTCCCACATGGGACACTGACCTACCCTGCTACTGCTGCTGGTCGCTGCGACCACAAACCGTTCTGGGCTCATGAGGCGTTCCGTTGCCTGCATGGCCATTTTCTCTGACTCACTTTTAAATTTAGGAACAGGGGGTGTTGAGGTAAGGCTTACGCTATGTTCCGTTCACAAAACTACCGAAAGTTTGTCGCAACAAAAATGCTTTCAGGTTTTCCTTACAACCCTGTTAGTACGCATGCACTAAACACACTTCCGAATTACGCTTATTGCTTTGAACACCTTGAATATTTGTGATATCTTTCCGTTTTCTTTACCAGATTTCCAATTCAAATTTCAGGGTCCTCGACGGAGTGGGGGTACCACTTGTAACCATGTCCCGTCAGGAAGTCGCCACTAAATGTTGCACGTTTTGCTATGGGCGCAAAACGCGTTTATTGGGGTGTATTAACTTGCCTGTGTTAAAGGCCGTGTGCTTAACACCACTAGGCTCTGTCTTATGTATTTTTCAGCTCAGGAGTCGCCAGTTGCCGTATAGACAACTCACATATATTCCAAGGTCAAGTTCAAAGTAATAAAACGATACACCGATTAGTAAGTTCCAAACGATCAATATTTATTATACAATTATAATAAATACGCATGCACACACTAAGGGACTAAGCTATGACTAAACTAAGCAAACAGAATACTTAACTACACAGGAACAGGCAAGGTCAGGGAGCGAGGCCTTCGTCCCGGTCTTGGGCTGCAACCTTCAGAAAGCGTGCTGGTCGCTGGGGGTCTAGCGGGCTTGGTTCGCGTAGCGAGCGTCGTATTGGCACTTACGATTCGGCGGCTGGTGCTCAACGGCTGGAGTCAGGATACGAGTCGGAGGTCTTGGTCAAAGCCGGAGCACGAAACAACAGACAGGACCATGTGTGGGGGTCTATATTTATAGGGGTCCCCAATGTCCTTCCCTCTTCCTGGGCGGGCTTTACCTTTAGGTATCGATTGGATAGCTTCCAATCGATATCTTTTGAATTCCTCCAATGTAAGGGTCTTTCTCGATGGTGGGGGCGGTTTCTATAGTGGATACTTCTGGTGCCGCTCTGTCTGGACATCCACTTAAAGTATCTTATTCAAACCCAAATGTTGCCATTGTGTGTGCCTAGATCTGGACTGCCTCATTAGTATGTAGAACGTTCTGCCATTATCACCTTTGGTTGGAGATCTTCCACCTGGCCAGAAACTGGTTTTGCTGCTTGCAAAATGCTAATGAGTGTTTGCAGGCTGTTTGCCTTGGCTAAACTGTTTTTCCCTACAGTCTTAGCGATTCTCCATTTTGTTTGGTTCAGTGTCCATTTTAGGTGGCTACAGTGGCTACACCACGTCCCACCATAACCTCAAGGAGGGGAAGCCACCCCGCTTCCTTCTCCAGCCAGCCCAGAAACGACAAAACGAGTCCAGGAACCTCTCGTCCTCCAGCAGCAGGCTGTTAAAGTGTCCGAGCACGGGACGGGGCGAGCCCCGCCTACACCAGGTGGTGATCCGAGTACGGCACCTGCTCCACAGAGGCCGTTGGAACGCTGAGCAGGTACGTCTTGGAAATATAAAGACGGTCGATTCTGGACGCTCTGAACGGAGGGCGCACAAAGGTGTCTGCCAGACGTCCACCAAGTCGAAGGACCCAGCCAGGTCGCTCAACTTCACCACCGCCGCCGAGCTGCGCTGCACTCCATGACGATCCTTGTCCTGGAGGGTGCAATTAAAATCCCCTCCCAGGACGGTGCACTCACCCACAGGGATGGTACTGAGAAGAGTGGACACTTTTTCATAGAACGTCGCCTGCTGCGGCCCGACCAGAGGAGCGTAGACATTCACAAAGTGAAGCACCACATCCCCGTCGCGGACTGTTAAGTGCAACAGATGGCCTGGCACTGGCTCCTTGACCCCCAAGATCTCCGGCTGAAAACGTGGAGCCAACAAGATAGCCACCCCGCCCGAACGTGGGGCCAGGTGACTCATGAAGACTCCTTTCCACTCCAGGGTCCACTGAGCTTCGTCACCCGGAATGGCGTGGGTTTCCTGCAGGAAGCACCCCCCGTATTTTCCGTCCCGAAGGACAGAGAAAACCTGGAAACGGCGATGTGCGTTCTTGCTGCCATTGATGTTGAGGCTGGCTATGGTTACCTCCATGTCAGTAGTAGTGTATATCCATCACCAATCACCTCAGTGCACAGAGGGAGTGGAGGTTCAAGGAACAGAACAGCTCGGCGCTGCTCCCCCTGGTCCTGATCAAATTCCCGCGCCTCTCTGGCATAGACGCGAGCGGACACGAGGAGCAGCCCCAGATTTCCCCAGCTGTCCAGGGCCAGCCGCACACAGTCCTGGTGACCACGATGTTTATTCAAAAATGCGTGGAGTTCTCCCGAGGAGTTGAGGTGAGACTCGGTGCAGGTGTGAGGGCGCCCTCTGCCTCGCTGCAGAGAATGTCGAAATCCTCCTCCTCACCTGTCACCGAGCAGCCTTCCTCCTCCGAGCGGTCACCACCTGAGCCCGAGAGCCCTCGGCAGCGTCTCCCTCCCCCATGTTGCCCGGCCCCTGGAATTGTGAGGAGGTCGGATACTCCTCCGCCTCGGGACCATACACAATATCACCGCCGTCCCCTGGAGCCCGGTCAGTGGTCTCTCCGGGCCCCTCATGTTATTGTGGGGCAGCGGAGACTGGAGATGACAATAAAACGCCGACCAGCTCAGGGCCGGGCGCAGGCTCCCCGCCTCCCACTGGAGCCCGGCTGGTGGTCTCCCCGGGCCCCTCGGGTTGTTCCAGGGAGGCGGCGTCCCAAGGCGAGGCTGCGTCCGCTGAGCTGGTCTGGACAGGCGCGGGGACAGCAGCCGGGACCGGGCCTAGATCTTGGATGGCCCGGTCTAACCGCTGTGCCGCAGCGGGCCTTGCCTTCCTGTTTGGTTTCCGCTGTTCCAGCGGAGGCCCCCTCTCCCATCCCACCAGCAGCCGTGGTGTTATTGGGGGCCTGCTGCTGGGTAGATGAGGAGGAGGAGAGGTGGCAGTGCCAGCCACGGCCGCCGTGGAGGTGGTATTGGCGGCCGTCAGGGTGGGGCAGTTGCGGCAGAGATGCCCTAGCCCTCCGCAGGCATGGCACCACATGCCATCCGCTGACCACAACACTCTGTGGTCCTCTCCTTGGTGGGAGACTGCGAAACCTCCCTCCGTGACCTCCTCCCGGGTCAGGCGGATGAAAACCTGATGGCGGAAGGAGTATACATGGCGGAGGGAGGGGTCCCGAAGGCTGAGCGTCAGTGGTGCCACCCTGGACCTGACCTCCCCCAATAGGTTGAGATGGGGGAGGAGGAGGAGCTCAGTGGGGAGGTAGGGCGGGACGTTAGAAAGGACGACACGCTCAGCAGTGGTCTCCAGCGGGTCCACGTGCGTCCCGCCCACCGTGAGCCCCCTTTCCAGGGCCCGGTGGACCGCCTGCTCGGCCCGCAGGAAAAACATGGCCTTGCCGTACATCCGGGAGGCGGCTACAATGGCCGCGGGGCCGACAACCCCGGCCATCGCACGGGCGCACGCCTCGATGGTCATGGTGGGGTGCGGATAGCACTTCACCCCCAGTTGCCGCGTTAGTAGGCGGAAGGGCGCGGGGGAGGCGGAAGGTCGAGAGGCTGCCAACCCCACATAAGTGCTTGGCCTCGCTGCCCCTGGCAGAGTGGAGGATGCCCCAGAGGTGCTGGCCATGCCCACCCCTGGTACGACCTGGCCGTGCGTAAAACAATGTAAGGGGAAGGAGGTAGGGACGTGACACCTTAAGCACAGGTGCCATAAGGGAAGGTGCTGCAGAACAGTGGGGCAGCATTCTTCAGCCCTGGAGGGGCCCAAGGTAATGTCCAAAGCTGCCCCACTCCTGCCACAGGTGGTAGAAAGGTGGGCTCTTCAGCCCTGCTGGGGCCCAAAATAAAGTATTTTGCCGCAGCCCCAGGTGGTCCCACTCCCACCTCAGGTAGAGGGGTGGGAGGGCAGAGGCAGGCAGCAGGGTCTTCACCCCGGGGGGGGGGGGGGGGGGGGGGGGGGGGGGGGGGGCACAGCACCAGGCCCCAGGTGGTCCCACTCCCATCTCAGGCAGAGGGGTGGGAGGACAGAGGCAGGCAGCAGGGTCCTCACCCCAGGAGGGGCAAGGCAATAGGCCCTAGGTGGTCCCACTCCCATCTCAAGCAGAGGGGCGGGAGGACAGAAAGCAGGGCCTTCACCCTAAAAAGGGGGCATAACACCAGGCCCCAGGTGGTCCCACTCCCACCTCAAGCAGAGGGGCGGGAAGACAGAGGCAGGCAGCAGGGCCTTTACGCTGGGAGGGGGCCTGCAGCAAAAGGCCCCTGGATGTTCCCACTCCCACCTCAGGCAGAGGGGTGGGAGGACAGAAGGCAGGACCTGCAGCCCTGGATGGTCCCACTCCCACCTCAGGCAGAGGGGTGGGAGGACAGAGGCAGGTAGCAGGGCCCTCACCCCAGGAGGGGGCACAGCACCAGGCCCCAGGAGGTTCCACTCCCACCACAGGCACAGGGCTGAGAGGACAAAAGATGGGGCAGGTAAGGGTTGGGGATTGGGGAGGAGGCAGAACCCACAAGAAGCAGACCAGCTTTGAGCTCTGAGTCCAAGCTGAAGCTCTTACTTTGGTTAATCCACTTCAAAGTTGCTGGTTTAGAAGAAGTCCAGCTTTAAAACAGGGCTTTTCCAGGCAATGCTTGCAACTGCAAATAGTTAATTAGATAACTGAGTTAAACAGGTTTTCAGCAGTTTGTAAATGAACAAATTGGGATGGCCGGGAATTGAACCCGGACAACTACTTGGAAGGCATCTATGCTTACATCCATACACTGGTTGCTTAAACAGATTTTCAGAAGCTAAATTCAGTTGAGTACAAAGTAGGCTATCTTAAAGTGCAGCTTTTGTTTGCATTGGAGTGCTGACTTGGACTGCAGTAGAATGCTTAATTTGGAGTTCAGTGACTGAGGGAGTTTGGTGAGGAGGGAGTGAGGCGATGCTTTTCTTTACTACAGTTCCTCAGAAAGAAGAGCACCAATCTTGGTAAGTAGGACCTGGTGAGTTTTTCTACTGTCCTTATAATACCCAAAACTGACTTCCAGCCCTGGCCATGGAGTGAAAACTGGCTCCTGCCTGAGGTTGAATATTTTGGCCCTTTCTGCCCATTTTGCAGGGCTATTGCCCTGCGGAAAAAGTGGGACTATTAAAGAGAAAGATTTTCTCCATCGGTAGGAAATGTCGAAGGCGTACCAGATGAGAAGTGATTTGAGTCATTTGAGGGACACTGTTCAGAACAGGAAGACATGTGTGGCATTGCAAGGCAAAAGATGCAGAGGGACTATGGTGTTGTTGCCGCACAAAGGTCAAAGAAGCTGTTGGTCAAATTCCTTGCAGCCGAATTTAAAAAACAGAGGCAGGTGGCCTCAGAAGACCTGGTGAGGGTGATAGAACCGATTCAGGCTGCTCTGGAGAGAGTGGAGCAGAGGCTGCAGGCGCAGAATGCATCGATCCAAAAGGTTGAGGACAAGGTGACTAATCATGAGGATCAGATTGCCTCGGAGGCAGAAGTGCTGATGCTGGAGGATGGTCAGAAAAAGTGGAGGGAGAAGGTTAATGACCTAGAGAACCATGCAAGGAGGCAGAACCTAAGGATTGTGGGGAAGCCTGAAGGTATTGAGGGAACACAGACTACAGAATATGTGGGCAAGATGTTTGAGAAGCTGGTGGAGGAGGGGGTCTTCGAGCATTCTCCTGAGGTCGATCGGGCACACCGGTCATTGAGGCATAAGGCGAGAGCAGGGGAGCTGCCGCAGGCTTTCACTGTGAGGCTACATCAGTATTTAGACAATGATAGGATCCTGAAGTGGGCAAAGAAGACTCAGGAATGCACCTGGGAAGACTACCCGGTTTGTATTTACCAGGTCTTGGGAGTGGAACTGGCCAAGCGACAGGCAGGGTTCAATAAGGCCAAGGTGGCCCTATTGAGAAAGAAGTTGCAGTTTGGGATGGTGTACCCTGCCCACCAGTGGGTCATGTGTGGCGGAAAGGAGTATTACTTCGATACACCAGAGGATCATGGACTACGGGATGTTTGAAGACTTTGATTCTGGGTGAGTTTGTTGGCAAAATAGACTAGAGTAATTTTACTCAGGGGGGTGAGGGATGATATGGTTTCATATGCGGTTGTTATGTTTCTGTTAGCATTACCTACACTGTCTCATTAATTATGTGGAAGAAGAATTTTGTACCTTTTTTCTCCCCTCATTTGGGGGTGTTGGGGATATTAAATTGTTTGGGGTTTGGTGAGTAGCACGGAGCGGGTAAGAGAGGGTGGATACAAAGGAGCTTGGTGAGGCGCAGTGACAAGGTGGGGCGGGGAAGAAGAGGGCTTTGATATATTGGAAGCGTGTTCTTTGCCTCAGGTGGGGGTCACCCTGCTAGGTGGGCGAGACAGGGGCCTGGAGGAGTTCATTGATGTGGGGCTGGATTCTCCACCGGTGGGATGCTCCATTTTACCGGCAGCTCGGGGGTTTCCCAAAGGCATGGGGCTGCCCCACAATGGGAAACCCCATTGACTAGCCGACATAATGGAGAATCCTGCCAGCGGGGTGAAGCAGAAATGTGGCGCAGTGGGGCGGAGAATTCAGCCTGTGGTTTATATGCAGGAAACCCAGCTGAGGGTTAAAGAGGTTGAGGAAAGGTTGGGCTGGGCAAATGTTTCATTCGGGGTTAGATATCAAGGCGAGGGGAACTGCGGTGTTCATTAGTAAGAAGGTGGCATTCTTGTTGAATAGCATAGTGGGGGACACAGGGTTAGATATGTTATGATGAGTGGGAGATAGGAGGGAGCACCCGTGATGCGAGTGAATGTCTACTTCCCCAACTGGGACGATGTGGATTTCATTAAGAGGATGTCGGCGTAAACTCTGGACTTAGACATGCATTGGTTGATTATGGGGTGTATTTTAATACTGTTCTTGATCCTAGGCCTGATCGGCCATGCCCCAAGTCCTTGATGGTGTCAACGATGGCAAGGGAATTGTTGGGGTTTATGGAGCAAATGGAGGGAGTGGATCCGTGGCGGTTTGGGTGAAGGAACATTTGTTCTTCTTGCATGTACACCGGGTGTTCTCTCGAATCAACTTTTTTGTTATGGACAAGATGTTGCTGGCGGGGTTGGTTAGGGGCGCAGTATTTGGCGATTGTGGTGTCAGACCATGCACCGCATTTTGTGGATTTGTACATAGAGAAGTGCCCAGTGGCCGCAGTGGAGGCTGGATGTGTGGTTGTTAGCCAATAAGGGGGCATGTGAGAAGATAGGGGCAGTGATACACACCTACAAGGAACTAAATAAAAGTGAGGAGGTTGTGGGAGGCGTTGAAGGTGGTAATTAGGGGGGTGTTTATTTTGATAAAGGCGCATAGAGATAAGGTGGAGCAATTGGAAAGGCAGAGGTTGGTGGAGGCCACTTTAACAGTGGATAGGAGATACTTGACGGCCCCTGAGGAGGGATTGCTGAAGGAGAGGAAGAAGCTCCAGATGGAATTTGAGCTTTTGCCTACGGAGAAAGCAGTGGGGCAGATGTGTCAGGTTAGAGGGGAGTTTTACGAGCATGGGGAGAAGGCCAGTAAACTGCTTGTGCACAGGTTGAGGTGGCAAATGGCAGCAAGGGAGATTGGGCAGATAAGGGATTCAGGGGGCAGGGTGGTCACAAAGTTATGGAAGGTGAATGGAGTATTTGAGGCCTTCTACTGAGGATTGTACAAGTCTGAACCCCTGGTGGGAGGTCTTGGGCATGATGCAGTTTTTGGACAGTTTGGATTTCCTGGTGGTAGAAGAGGAGAAGGTGCAGGGGCTGGGCACTCCAGTAGTACTGCAGGAGATGTTGAGGTGTATTGGGTCGATGTCGTCTGGGAAGGCCCCAGGCCCGGATGGATTTGCAACGGAATTTTATAAAAGCACTTCTCCTAGTGAAAATGTTTAATGATTCGGTTAATAAGGGTGAGCTTCTGCCCACGCTGACACGAGCATCAATTTTGCTTATTTTAAAGAAGGATAAGGACCACGGTAGTGTGGCTCGTATCACCCGATATTGCTTCTGAATATAGATGCAAAGTTGTTGGCCAAAGTGTTGGCAACGAGCATGGAGGACTGTGTGCTGGGAATGGAGGTGGGGACAAAACGGGACTTGTGAAGGGCTGACAGTTATTAAATGTGGTGATGACGGCTCTGAGGGGTCAGGAAACAGGTGATAATATCCATGAACGTGGATGTCATAATATTCACCAGTATATCATGGTGCAGACACACACACTGATGGACATACAGTAGGACTAATCAACATGCATAACACCGCAGCCAATCACCAGTTAGAGCACACTCACTATAAAGACAGAGGGCATCAGTTTTCCCGCTCATTCAGGATGCAGCCTGACACGCGATCAATAACCACAGAAATGAAGGAGTAGTCCGAATTGAAGGCTTTAATCTACAAGACGTTTCCCCAGCAGCTTGAGTACACAAAGAACGATGGCTGCTGGGAAACACGGGTTCTTATACTCCGCCTCATTGGGCGGAGCTACCTTCGTCTTGACCAATGAGAAAGCAACACTTGGGCCAATGAGCAGCGAGCCTTCTCCACCAATAGCAGCTCACACTCCCAGGTACCGTAGTATCTCTAGTCATACTACCACATTCACCCCTTGTTGAGAAAGGAACCGGGGTGGTGGTGGTGTGTGCTCGTTGAGAAGCCGGGGGTGGTGGGGCGGGGCGTCCAGCCAGGACTGGTGGTCCGGTGCGGGTGGGACAATTTACTGGTAGTATGACTAGTGATATGGGATTATACCTCTCCAACGGCGACTGCCCACTGGCCCGTAACTATATACAGAGATGTGTTATCACACGGCAAATTATTTACAGAGTCAGAAAAAAGGGTCCATTAAGAGTTCATATCGACTCGATCAGACGATCGGGGGCTTTGGACGTCCTCTGCGACCGGCGGAGCTTCGTCGGAGATGTTGGAGATTCGGGCGTCCACGACTCCGGGAGCGATGATACGGTCCTCGTGGAGGTTTCCACACCCCTAGACGGGGCTGGTGAGGGCCGGGCCATGGGGGGGGCGTCTGGTCCTGTAGGCGGCGCGGGTGAAGGGGTTGGCGGGCCAGGGAGGGGAGCGCCTGCGGGGAGCAGTTGGGGTTGGAGGGGGGTGGGTGGGGCTGGTGCAGGGGGCGATGGCGGGGATCTGGCGGGCGCCAGGTCCTGTAGAGAGACCGTGTCTTGTCGGCCATCGGGGTACTCCACATACGCATATTGCAGGTTAGCGTGGAGCAGCTGGACCCTCTCGACCAACGGGTCCGATTTGTGCGCCCGCACGTGTTTCCGGAGCAGGATGGGCCCGGGGGCAGCCAGCCAGGTCGAGAGCGGGATCCCTGAGGAAGACTTCCTGGGGAAGACAAGAACGCGTTCATGAGGCGTTTGATTTGTAGACGTGCAAAGTAGCGACCAGATGGAGTGGAGGGCATCTGGGAGGACCTCCTGCCAGCGGGAGACTGGGAGATTTCTGGACCGTAGGGCCAGTAGGACGGTCTTCCAGATCGTGCCGTTCTCCCTCTCGACCTGTCCGTTACCCTGGGGGTTATAACTGGTCGTCTGCTTGAGACAATGCCCTTGCTGAGCAGGAATTGACGCAGTTCATCACTCATAAAGGAGGGCCCCCTATCGCTGTGTATGTAAGCAGGGAATCCGAACAGGGAGAAAATGCTGTGGAGGGCTTTTATGATGGTGGTTGTGGTCATGTCGGGGCAGGGGATGGCGAATGGGAAGCGGGAGTACTTGTCAATTACATTGAGGAAGTACGTGTTGCGGTTGGCAGAGGGGAGGGGACCTTTGAAATCCATGCTGAGGCGTTCAAAGGGACGTCAAGCCTTTATCAGATGCGCTTTTTCAGGGCGGTAGAAGTGTGGCTTGCACTCCGCGCAGATGTGGCAGTTCCTCGTGACTGTCCTGACCTCCTCGATGGAGTGCCGCAGGTTGCGGGTCTTTATAAAATGAAAGAAGCGGGTGACCCCCGGGTGGCAGAGGTCCACGTGGAGGGCTCGGAGGCGGTCCACTTGTGCGTTGGCACAGGTGCCGCGGGACAGGGCATCGGGAGGCTCGTTTAGCTTCCCAGGACGATACAAGATGTCGTAGTTGTAGGTGGATAACTTGATCCTCCACCGCAAGATCTTGTCGTTTTTTATCTTGCCCCTCTGTGCATTGCCAAACATGAAAGTCACCGACCGTTGGTCTGTGAGGAGGGTGAACCTCCTGCCGGCCAGATAATGCCTCCAGTGTCGCACAGCTTCTACTATGGCCTGTGCTTCCTTCTCGACCGAGGAGTGGCGGATTTCGGAAGCATGGCGGGTACGGGAGAAGAAGGCCATGGGTCTGCCCGCTTGATTGAGGGTGGCTGCCAGAGCTACGTCAGACGCGTCGCTCTCGACCAGGAAGGTGAGGGACTCGTCGATAGCACGCATCGTGGCCTTTGCGATATCTGCTTTGATGCGGCAAAAGGCCTGGCCTCCGTCGACAGGGGGAAAGTGGCTGTTTGGATGAGGGGACGGGCATTGTCGGCGTAGTTGGGGACCCACTGAGTGTAATACGAGAAGAAACCGAGGCAGCGCTTCAGGGCTTGGCGCAGTGGGGGAGGGGGAACTCCATCAGGGGGTGCATGCGTTCCAAGTCGGGGCCTATCACTCCATTTTGCACTACAATGGATGGCTAGGCGGTCGGTGCTGAACACGCATTTGTCTTTGTTATAAGTCAAATTGAGGAGTTTTGCGGTTTGGAGGAATGTGCGGAGGTTGGTGTCGTGGTCCTGCTGATCGTGGTCGCAGATGGTGACATTATCGAGATACGGGAAGGTTGCCCGTAAACCGTATCGGTCGACCATTCAGTCCATCTGTCTTTGGAAGACCGAGACCCCGTTTGTGACACCGAAGGGAACCCTTAAAAAGTGGTAGAGCCGCCCGTCCGCTTCGAACGCTCGCGCGGATGGGGAGCTGGTGGTAGGCGGACTTGAGGTCCACCGTGGAGAAGACCTTGTACTGTGCGATCCTGTTGACCAGGTCGGATATACGGGGGAGAGGGTACGCGTCCAGCTGCATAAACCTGTTGATGGTCTGACTGTAGTCGATGACCATCCTATTCTTCGCCCCGGTCTTTACCACCAGAACTTGTGCTCGCCAGGGGCTGTTACTAGCCTCGATGATCCCTTCCTTCATAAGCCGTTGGACCTCGGACCTGGTGAAGACCCGGTCCTGGGCACTGTACCGTCTGCCCCTGGTGGCGACAGGTTTGCAATCCGGGGTGAGGTTTACAAACAAGGATGGGGGATCGACCTTGAGGGTCGCGAGGTTGCAGACAGTGAGGGGAGGCAAAGGGCCACCGAATTTAAATATTAGGCTCTGGAGGTTACACTGGAAGTCTAACCCCAGGAGTGCGGCCGCGCAGACGTGGGGGAGGACGTAGAGTCTGTAATTTTTAAACTCCCTCCCCTGGACCGTGAGGTCCACTAAACAATACCCCGTGATCTCCACTGAATGGGAGCCAGAGGCCAGGGCGATTTTTTGCTTGACGGGATAGACAGGGAGAGTGCAGCGTCTTACCGTGGTAGGGTGTACGAAACTCTCCGTGCTCCCGGAGTCCAGTAGGCAGGTTGTTTTGTGCCCGTTGAGTAGGACCTTCGTTGTTGCCGTAGAGAGGGTGCGGGGTCGAGACTGGTCCAGAGTGACTGAAGCGAGTCGTGGCAGATAGTCGGAGTCGTCATCGGGTGCGTAGTCACCCGCGGGGTCCTCGGAGCTGATCCAAGATGGCAGCGCCCATCGGTCGCACATGGCAGGGGGTGGACAAAATGGCGGCGCCTGTCCCCCGCACGTGGCGTCGGAAGCACAAGTTGGCGGCGCCCGGAGGCCGCACGTGGCGTTGGGGGATGGGGCAGAGAGGTTCGCAGGCCGCCACGGGCCCTTGAGAGAGAGGAGGAGCAGTCCCGCGGTCGCTGCCCGGGACCGCAGCAACCGCCTTGGCCTGGCAGACAGACAAAAAGTGGCCTTTCTTCCCGCAGCCCTTGCAATTTGCTGATTGGGCTGGGCAACGTTTTTTTTAATAAATGTTTTTTATTGGGTTTTTGAACAAGGTATATTTACCGTTATGTACACAGGATAAGAAACATATATATATAAAAGGGCACACTCAAACATACCAAAGAAAAGAAAATAGTACATAGTAAAAAAAAATACAATAAAAAATTAAATAGAATAACTGGTAGGGTATTGTGCACCAGCTCAACAGCAGCAACTCTGTACACCTGGCAAAATTATTTACAACACATAAGTAGGCGACTGTTTGCGGGGGGGTGGGGGGGAGGGGGGGGGGGGAGGGAGGGAGAAGGGGGGGGGGGGTGGGGATTGGGGAGGCAAATATACATTCGGGTGCCGGAGAGATAATTACAGTGGGCGATACTCGGCTGTGTTTCGTGTTGTTGTCGCTTGCTTCTCCCGGACGGATCTCGCTGCCGTCTCGCGCTCGCCTATGTGGTGAGATAACCACTGTAGTTATGTGTACTGCAGAAGGGGGATGTATGCCTGTACCTGTAATACAGGTTCCTCCGGTAAGCCCCTGCTGGCTAGCTCCGCCCACAGGGAGCTTATGTATAAATGTATGAGAGCTGCTCAGACCCTTAGTCTACTGTTGCAGATGGAAGGACAACATCGTACAACAATAAAGCCTCTATTGTACTAGTCTCTCGGCTTTGAGTATAATTGTTAGCGCTACAATTTATTGTTGTACGATTTCCCGTTCACCATGGACATCAGAATCAAGCCTGACCGTCTGCAGCTGGATCCGCAGTCGCCTCACGCCAGAAAAGACTTTGTTCACTGGCTTGCAATCTTTGAGGCCTACATCTCTTCAGCGGACCCTCCCCCGACGGAGGCTCAGAAAAAGCAACTCCTGTACTCCAGACTTAGCTCCAGTGTCTTTCCGCTAATTCGAGATGCGACTGACTACACCACAGCTATGGAACTGCTCAAGGAGAACTATTCACCATCGGTGAACACCCTGTTTGCGAGGCATCAACTTTCTACTCGCGTCCAGCAGCTGGGTGAGTCGATTGAGGACTTCTGGCGGGCCCTTATACCTCTGGTACGAGACTGCGACTGCCGGGCCCTCACAGAACATTCTGATTTACTCATGCGCGATGCCTTTGTTACAGGCATTGCATCGGACCCAATCTGGCAACGACTGCTGGAAGGGGCCGCCCCCAACCTCGCGGGACATGGGTCGCTACCGCTCCTCGTCGGACTCATCTGACTCAACCGCCGATCAACTGCTGCTCGCCTCCGTTACGCTCAACCAGTCCCGACCTCGCAACCTGGCACCCTCTTCCACATCGGTGCTGGTCAACGGCCACGTGACCTCCTGCCTCATCGACTCCGGGAGCACCGAGAGCTTCGTCCACCCGGACACGATAAGGCGCTATTCCCTTGCGGTCCATCCCGCCAACCGGCAGATCTCTCTCGCCTCCGGGTCCCACTCTGTCCCGATCCAGGGTTTCAGCCTGGTTAAACTTACTGTACAGGGCGTGGAATTCGACCGTTTCCGTCTGTACATTCTCCCCAACCTCTGCGCTTCACTCTTACTAGGCCTGGATTTCCAGTGCAATCTCCAGAGCCTCACCCTCAAATTCGGTGGACCCCTACCTCCCCTCACCGTTTCCGGCCTCGCGAGCCTCAAGGTCGAGCCTCCCTCACTCTTTGCCAATCTGACCACAGATTGCAAGCTCGTCGCCACCAGGAGCAGACGGTACAGCACCCAGGACAAGGCCTTCATCAGGTCCGAAGTCCAGCGGCTGCTTCGGGAGGGTATCATCGAGGCCAGCAACAGCCCTTGGAGAGCCCAGGTGGTAGTGGTTAAGACCGGGGAGAAGCACAGGATGGTCGTGGACTACAGCCAGACCATCAACCGGTACACGCAGCTCGACGCGTACCCCCTCCCCCGCATTTCTGATATGGTCACTCAGATTGCACAGTACCGGGTCTTCTCTACTATTGACCTGAAATCCGCCTACCACCAGCTCCCCATCCGTAAATCGGACCGTCCCTACAGTGCCTTCGAGGCAGACGGTCGTCTGTACCAATTTCTTAGGGTTCCCTTCGGCGTCACGAATGGAGTCTCGGTATTTCAGCGAGAAATGGACCGAATGGTTGACTGGTACGGACTGCAGGCCACCTTCCCGTACCTCGACAATGTCACCATCTGCGGCCATGACCAGCAGGACCATGATGCCAACCTTTACAAATTCCTCCACACCGCATCTCTCCTTAATCTCACGTACAAGGAGAAATGCATGTTCCACACAAACCGCTTAGCCATCCTTGGCTACGTAGTCCAAAATGGACTACTGGGGCCCGATCCTGACCGCATGCGCCCCCTCATGGAGCTCCCAATCCCCCACTGCCCCAAGGCCCTCAAACGCTGCCTTGGGTTTTTTTCTTATTACGCCCAGTGGGTCCCACAATACGCGGACAAGGCCCGGCCACTTATCCAGTCCACGCAATTTCCCCTCTCGGCCGAGGCACAACAGGCCTTCGCCTGCATTCGATCTGACATAGCCAGGGCGGGGATGCACGCAGTAGACGAGACACTGCCTTTCCAAGTAGAGAGCGACGCTTCAGATGTCGCCCTTGCCGCCACTCTAAACCAGGCAGGTAGACCCGTGGCATTCTTTTCACGCACCCTCCACGCCTCCGAAATCCGGCACTCCTCTGTTGAAAAGGAGGCCCAGGCAATCGTTGAAGCGGTGCGGCACTGGAGGCGTTACCTGGCCGGCAGGAGATTCACTCTCCTCACTGACCAACGGTCGGTAGCCTTCATGTTCAACAACACGCAGCGGGGCAAGATCAAGAATGACAAAATGTTGCGGTGGAGAATCGAGCTCTCCACCTTTAACTACGAGATCTTGTATCGCCCCGGCAAGCTCAACGAGCCCCCAGACGCCCTCTCCCGAGGTACATGTGCCAGCGCACAAGTGAACCAGCTCCGTGCCCTGCACGAGAGCCTTTGCCATCCGGGGGTCACTCGCTTGTACCATCTGATCAAGCCCGCAATCTGCCCTACTCCGTCGAGGAAGTACGGACAGTCACCAGAGACTGCCAGATCTGTGCGGAGTGCAAGCCGCACTTCTACCGGCCAGATCGCGCGCGCCTGGTAAAAGCGTCCCGCCCCTTTGAACGCCTCAGCGTGGACATCAAAGGGCCCCTTCCCTCCACCGACCGCAACACCTACATCCTTAGTGTGGTCGATGAATTTTCTAGGTTCCAAACGCCATCCCATGCCCAGATATGATGTCTACCACCGTCATCAAGGCCCTGGATTCCATTTTCGCCCTGTTCGGTTTCCCCGACTACATCCACAGCGACAGGGGATCCTCGTTCATGAGCGATGAGCTGCGTCAGTTCCTGCTCAGCAGGGATATCGCCTCCAGCAGGACGAACAGCTACAACCCCCGGGGTAACGGGCAGGTAGAGAGGGAGAACGGGACGGTATGTAGGGCCGTCCAGCTGGCCCTACGGTCCAGGAACCTCCCAGCCGCTCGCTGGCAGCAGGTTCTCCCTGATGCGCTCCATTCCATTCGGTCGCTACTGTGTACCGCAACGAACAGTACACCCCATGAACGTGTTTTTGCCTTCCCCAGGAAGTCCACATCAGGGGTGTCACTCCCAACGTGGCTCACGACTCCGGGCCCAGTCCTTCTCCGTAGGCATGTACGGCACCACAAGGCGGAACCCCTGGTGGACAAAGTACGCCTTCTCCACGCCAACCCTCAGTATGCCTACGTGGAGTTCCCCGACGGCCGCCAGGACACAGTCTCGCTCCGGGACCTGGCTCCCTCAGGTGCCGATCCCATGCCCACACCCTTCCCGCGCCAACCCCAGCGCCCCCCTATTCGTCCCCATCTGGTCCATCCCTCATCCCCCTGCCCACCCTGGAGGACACGGAAGATTTTGGCTTGCTCTCGGAGTCATCCCGCCAGCGGCCAGCACCAACACCGCCAACACCTGCACCATCGTTGCCATCACCGCCTGTGCCGACGTCACCACCACAGCTACGCCGATCACAGCGGAACGTTCGACCACCGATTCGGCTCAACCTGTAACCTGCTAACCGGATGGACTCTTGATTTTCCTTGTTGGACCCTCTTGTAAATAGCATCCTTTGTATTAGAGTTACATGTCACCCCCGCCGGACTCATTTTTTACAGGAAGTGAATGTGGTGAGATAACCACTGTAGTTATGTGTACTGCAGTAGGGGGATGTATGCCTGTACCTGTAATACAGGTTCCTCCGTTAAGCCCCTGCCGGCTAGCTCCGCCCACAGGGAGCTTATGTATAAATGTATGAGAGCTGCTCAGACCCTTAGTCTACTGTTGCAGATGGAGGGACAACATCGTACAACAATAAAGCCTCTATTGTACTAGTCTCTCGGCTTTGAGTATAATTGTTAGCACTACAGGTGCCGGAGAGATAATTACAGTGGGCGATACTCGGCTGTGTTTCGTGTTGTTTTCGCTTGCTTCTCCCGGACGGATCTCGCTGCCGTCTCGCGCTCGCCTTCGCTTCTGCCGTTCCTCCCGTCTTCCGTCTTTATTCTCCTCGCTACCTGCTCCTGGAGATGCCATGCTCATTTTTGTATCCCGTGCCTTCCTTCCGGCTCTCATTTCCCTGCCTCCCCCCACCTCCCTGGTTCTCCTCTCATGTTCCCTATCTCTTCCCTCTTCCACCTCCCCCCTGTGGTTCGCCTTTCTTTCCTCAGGTTTACCTGTCTCGCTCCCCCCCCCCCCCCCGTCTATCTCTCCCTTTCATGCTTTGGCTACTTTCCCCTGATTCTTGGCTACCTGGCTATTCTTCCTCTTGTACGTTGGCCACAAACAGGTCCCGGAACAGTCGCGTGAATGGCTCCCACGTTCTGTGGAAGCCGTCGTCTGACCCTCGGATGGCGAATTTGATTTTCTCTATTTGGAGAGATTGGACAGCCAGTCTACAGCTTTGGGTGGTGCTGCTGACCTCTAGCCAAACAGGATTCTACGGTGGGCGATCAGGGAGGCAAAGGCAAGGGTGTCTGCCCTCCTCCCCAGGAATAGTTCTGGCTGGCCCGAGACCCTGAAGACCGCCACTTTCGGGCATGGCTCCATCCTCACCCCCACCACTTTGGACATTGGCTCAAAGAAGGCTGTCCAGTACTCCACAAGTCTGGGGCAAGACCAGAACATGTGGGCATGGTTGGCCGGGCCTACTTGGCACCATTCACATCTATCCTCCACCTCCGGGAAGAACCTACTCATACGGGTTCTTGTTAAGTGGGCTCAATGTATCACTTTTAGCTGCGTCAGGCTGAGCCTTGCGTACGTGGTGGTGGAGTTGACCCTATGCAGTGCTTCGCTCCAGAGTCCCCACCCTATCTTAATCACCGGATCGTCCTCCTATTTCTTTCTTATTGCGTCCAGTACGGTGTTGGCCCTTTCTATCAGTCGGTCATATATGTCACTACAGTTTCCTTTGTCTAGTATGCTTGCATCCAGTAGTTCTTCCAGTAGTGTCTGTCGTGGCGGTTGTGGGTACGTCCTTGTCTCCTCTCGTAGGAAGTTTTTAAGCTGCAGATACCTTAGCTCGTTCCCCCTGGCTAGCTGGAATTTCTCTGTCAGTTCGTCCACTGTTGCGATCCTGCCATCCGTGTATAGGTCCCTGACTGTCAGTGTCCCTCCGTCCTGCCCCCACCTTGTGAAGGTGGCGTCAGTCAGTGCTGGTGTGAACCTATGGTTGTTGCAGATGGGAGCTTTGCCCGACATTTTGGTCAGGCCAAATTGTTACCGTAGTTGGTCCCAGGATTGGAGGGTGGCTATCACCACCGGGCTACAGGAGTGTTTTTTGGGGTGGGGATGGGAGTGCTGCCGTGGCGAGGGCCCGGAGGGAGGTCCCCATGCAGGAGGCCTCCTCCGCACGCACCCACTCGGCTTCTGGCTCCTTGATCTATCCCCTTATTCACTCGGCCGTCGCCGCCCAGTGGTAGAATTGTAGGTTTGGGAGGGCTAGCCCCCCCTGGATTTTGTTTTTTGTAGGACCTTCTTTGGGATCCTAGCATTCCCCCCCCCCCCCCCTCCCAACCATACGAACACCATGATTAGTTTGTACAGCGCTTTGAAAAAGGCCTTGGGGATGTAGTTCGGAATGGATCTAAGAAGGAAGAGGTACCTGGGCAGTACATTCATTTTGATCATCTGGACTATCCCCGCGAGGGAGAGTGGGAGTGTGTTCCATCTTTGCAGGTCCTTTTTTACTTCCTCCGTCAGACTGATGAGGTTCCATTTGTGGATCCCTTTCCAGTCATGGGCTATTTGGATCCCCAGGTAGCGGAATTTGTGTCGGGCTTGTTTAAACGGCAGCCCCTTTAGTGCTGCCCCCCCTTCTTATGGGTGTACTGGGAAGATCTCACTTTTGCTGATGTTGAGTTTGTAGCCCGAGAAGGCTCCAAACTCTTTCAGGAGCGTGATGATTCCGTCCATGCTGCTCTGTGGGTCCGAAATGTAGAGCAGGTCATCTGCATAGAGTGAGACTCTGTGCTCTCTGCCTCCCCTTCGGTACCCCTCCAGCTTTTTGCTGCTCTGAGTGCGATTGCTAGTGGTTCGATCGCTAGAGCGAACAGCAGCGGGGACAGTGGGCATCCTTGTCTGGTGCCCCTGTGCAGTTGGAAGTATCGGGAATTGGTATTGTTGGTCCGTACTCTCGCCATGGGAGCGTGGGCTGGGCAACGTTGTCGGGGGGCCCCCCGGGTTTTTCGGGGCGCCTGCTGCGCAGGCCTGGGGTGAGTCCGAGTCCGTGGGGAAGAGGGAGGCCGAATTCCACGCTGCCCAGGGGGCCGCCGCACGGTCGGAGGCGTATGAGTGGGCGTTTCTGTTCGCGACATCTGGGGAGGTAGCGAGGTGTTAAACAAATGGATGCTGTGGTATGAAGAGACAAAAGTCCAGCTCCTTTTCACAAACACCTTTATTTCACTTTAACAAACTCTGCACTAAACTCAATCATCACATCACAAGATCCAGAGTCCACCTAAAGCCCCTTTACATATCAGTGTCAATCATTGAACACTTAACATAAATGAGACAATCATTGAACACTTAACATAAATGAGACAACTAATTGCAATGTCTCTTAACCCATTACTTAACATGAGGGACCGTGCCTCCGTGAGGCTCAAGGTTTCCCTTTCTAATAGTCTCTGGCGGATCTGTGGGGACTGCATGCCTGCAACAAAAGCGTCTCGGATGAGGAGTTCAGTGTGCTCACTCGCCAACACTTGTGGGCAGCCGCAGTTCCTCCCCAGTATGAGGAGAGCACGGTAAAAATCGTCCAACGACTCACTGCCTCGTAGCCAGTAAATGCCGAGCGTAAACTTGATTTACCGACCGGATGAAGTTGTGGTGATTGTATATCAGTGTAGATGCAATACAACTGAGCAAGCACTAGAGGGAGCACGGGAGAGCTATAAATACAGAGGAACAGGAAGTGAGGACCACTTTACAGAAGGGGGAATTGGTAGCAGGACATAGGCAAGCAGCACGAGGTAACTAAGTTAAGCACTGAAGACAGAACAAACTCACAATAAAGCATCTACTTCAACTTTGAGACTATGAGCTTTATTAAGACACAAGGATCAACACAGAAGTGTCCTTTGAGCAGTTCCATGGCCGCGTCGTAGTCGGTCATGTCCTCGATGAGCATGTAGATGGCGGTGCCGACGCACGAGTGGAGGATGTGTAGCTTCTGCTCCCTCGTCGGTACGTTTTCCGCCGTACTGAGGTAGCTGTTGAAACAAGGCAGCCAGTGCTTGAATGTGGCTGCTGCATTAGCTGCTCACATTCCCAGGTACTGTAGTACCTCTAGTCATACTACCACACACCCTTTCAGAAGTACAAGAGCTTACAACTTACAGCACAGATCCTCACCCTGTGCTGAGTGATTAGACTGATTAGGATAGGCACAGGTCTTTAATTAATCTAACATCGTGTTAACCCACAGTAAGAGTATGTTCAACAGTTTGTAGTTTAATAAAATAGTGTTGTACTATTTTAAGTGTTGATGGCCTGTATGTGTTCCACGGATCCAGAGCACCCAACACATCAGTGGAGAAGGCATTTGACTGGGTTGAGTGGGAATACCTGTTTGAAGTGTTGAGGTGGCTTGGTTTTGGGCCGGGGTTACTGGGGTGGATTAAGATGTTGTACAGGGTTCCCAAGGCCGGTGTGCATATGAATAATACAACTTTGGGTTATTTCTGTTTGCATAGGGGAACAAGGCAGGGTTGTCCGCTGTCCCTGTTACTTTTTGCATTGGTGATTGAGCCATTGGCAATGCCGCTTAGGACTTCAACAGGGTGGAGAGGTATAGAGAAACGGGGAATGAAGCATCAAGTGTCCCTCTACGCAGTTGGCTTGCTGCAGTATGTCACGGACCCGGTGGATAATATGGATAAGATTATTGGGTTATTGGCATAGTGTGCGCATTCTCTTAATGTGGGAAAAAGTGAGTGTTCCTGGTCAATGCTCGGATCCAGGGTAGGGGTTTGGAGAAGTTGCCATTCGTCTGGTCAAGTTGATTTTCAATATCTGGGAACAAGGATGGTGCATATTTGGGGTCAGTTATATAAAATAAATTTGGCTAATTTGGTTGAGGGGGGTGAAGGAGGACTTGGGTTGGATGTTCTTCCACTTCCGTTGACTGGGAGGGTCCAGGCAGTGAAGATGACACATCTACTGAAGTTTCTGTTCAGAGATATGTTCATGGAAGGCAGATTTGCAGAGTTGGGGGAGTTGTTGGAGAAGTTTCAGTTGCCAAGGGGTAATGGTACTTGAAAATCAGAAACTTTGTGAGGAAGGAGTTGGCCATGCTTCTGAGGTTACCACCCCCATTGTTGCTTGAAAAGATCGTGTCTGAGGATGAGATAGAGGAGTGTCGGGCCTCCAACATTTATGGGGAGTTAATGCAGAGGGACAGGACATCGGTGGAGGAGGTAAAACAGAAGTGGGAGAAGCTTGGGGGTTCTAAAAGTGGGGGTATGGGGCAAAGCCCAGAAATTTGATCTCCTCATGTGTGAGATTGAGCCCAATTCAATTCAAACAGGTGCACAGAGTGCACATGATAGTATGTGGACAGTGTTCAAGTGGGCCGGCAAGCACATTCGCATGTTTTGATCCCGTCTGAAAGTGGTGGAGTTTTGGGAAGCTTTTTCGGGGGTTATGTTGGAGATTTTGGGGGGTGAAGGTGGCCCCGAGCCCATGTGTGGTGTCAGAGGAACTGGGAGTGCAGGTGGGGAGAGCGGCTGAGGTGTTGGCCTTTGCCTCCCTGACAGCCTGGAAGCGGATCTTGTTAAGGCGGTGGGCTCTGGAGCCACCAAGGCGACAGGGTGGGTGAGTGGCCTGGTGAATTCCTACATCTGGAAAGATAAAATTTGCCATTAGGGAGTCAGAGAAGGGGTTCTTCTCAATGTGGGGGTTGTTCATTGCTTTCTTTAAGGAGTGGTAGACGTCTGCAATGGAGGGAGAGAGGGTTTTTTTTAATAAACATTTTATTGAGTTTTTTTGGTTTTATAACAACGACAAAATAAACAGCATACATAAGTCTATAAACATCCTGCTTCCTCCCTTACAGGTCCCACCTTTACAAACCCCCCACTCTAATCTAAACTAACCCCCCCCCCCCCCCCCCCTTCTGCTGACGTTTAATATTCTGCAAAGAAGTCGACGAACGGTTGCGACCTCCGGGCAAACCCCAGCAATAACCCCCTCAAGGCGAACTTGATTTTCTCCAAACAGGGAAAGCTAGCCATGTCAGATAGCCAGGTCTCTGACTTCAGGGGCTTTGAGTCCCTCCAAGCTAATAATATCCGCCTCCGGGCCACCAGGGAAGCAAAGGCCATAACATCTGCCTCTTTCTCCTCCTGGATTCCCGAATCCTCCGACACCCCGAAAATCGCCACCTCCGGACTCGGTGTCACCGTTGTTTTTAATACCATGGACATGACGTCCGCAAACCCCTGCCAGAATCCCCTGAGCTTTGGATATGTGGACATGGTTCGCTGCCCCCCCCGCACACTTTGCGCACCTATCTTCTACCCCAAAGAACCTGCTCATCCTGGCCACTGTCATGTGTGCCCAGTGAACAACCTTGAACTGTATCAGGCTGAGCCTGGCGCATGTTGTGGACGCGTTGACTCTACTCAACACCTCCGCCCAGAGACCATCCTCTGTCTCTCCTCCTAACTCCTCCTTCCACTTGTGCTTCAGCTCCTCCGTCTGCGTGTCCTCTGACTCCATGAGTTCCTTATATTGGAGGCCTTCCCTTCTCCCACCCACACTCTGGAGACTACCCTATGCTGAATCTCCCTTGGTGATAGGAGCGGGAAGGTTGAGACCTGTCTCTGTAGGAAGTCCCGCGCCTGCAGATACCTAAATTTGTTTCCCCTCGCCAATCCAAATTTCTCCTCCAACTCCCTCAAGCTAGGAAAGCTTCCTTCTATAAACATATCCCCCATCCTCTCAATTCCTGCCTTCTGCTGCCTCCGAAACCCCCAGTCCATCCTTCCCGGGTCAAACTGATGGTTGTTACAGATTGGAGACCAGGCCGATGCTCCCTCCGCTCCCACATGTCTCCTCCATTGCCCCCAGACTCTCAGGGCTGCCACCACCACGGAGCTGGTGGAGTACCATGCCAGCGGGAACGGCAGGGGCACCGTTATCAACGTCCCCAAACTGGTGCCCTGTGGGTTTGTTTTGTTATGGGGTATCTTTGTTTTACATTATAATTATAAAGTGGGGCAGGTAGGGTGTTCAAGGGAATTGAGGGGTTTTTGTATGATGGCAAGTGTATCAGGATGATTGTTTAGTGTGTTTTGTATATAAATTGAAAATGCCTTGAATAAAAATATTTTTTAAAAATACCCTGCACTAGAGGCAGTAAAAGGAAAGGGAGTAATTTAAGGATAAGTCACGCAGAGCAGTCCGGCCATGTGGAATGCTCCTCTTGTGGAATGTGGAGAGTCACAGACACTTCCAGTGTTCAGGATGACCACATGTGCAGGAACTGTCTCCAGCTGCAGCTCCTTGAAATCTTTGTTGCAGAGCTGGTACTGCGACTGGAACCACTGCAGAGCAACTACAAGGATGAGATATTTGTGGATAACACATATAGTGAGGTGGTCACACAGCAGGTAAAGAGCGTTGGCAGAAAGGGACTGGGTGACCGCCAGACAGAGCAAAAGCACTAGGCAGGTAGTACGGGGGTTCCCTAGGTCCATCTCCCTCTCCAAATACTTTTGGAGGAGGTGGCTTCTCAGGAGAACACAGACTGAGATCCATGGCTCAGCTGCACAGGTGTCTGGGTCAAGGATGCCACTGAGCGGCTGCAGGACATTCTGAAGGGGGGAGGGTGAACAGCTAGAGGCTGTGATCCATATCAGTATCAACGACATAGGTAAGAAAAGGGAAGAAGTCCTGAAAGAAGAATATAGGCAGCTAAGAAATTAATCAAAAAGCAGGACCTCAAAGGTAGTAATTTCAGGATTTCTCCCAGTGCCACATGCTAGCGAGAATAGGAATAGCAGAATAGGCAGCACGGTGGCGCAGTGGGTTAGCCTCACGGCGCCGAGGTCCCACGTTCGATCCCGGCTCTGGGTCACTGTCCGTGTGGAGTTTGCACATTCTCCCCGTGTTTGCGTGGGTTTCGTCCCCACAATCCAAAAGATGTGCAAGCTAGGTGGATTGGTCATGCTAAATTGCCCCTTAATTGGAAAAAAATGAATTGGGTACTCTAAATTTAAAAAAAAGGAATAGCAGAATAGACCAGATGAATGTGTGGCTGTAAAGGTGATGAAGGAAGGAGGGATTTGGATTCTTGAGGCATCGGGACCAATTCTGAGGAAGGTGGGACCTGTACACGCTGCATGAGTTGCACCCAAACAGAACTGGGACCAATATCCTCGCAGGGATATTTGCTAACGCTGTTAGGGAGGGTTTAAACTGAAGGAGGCAAAAGAGGGAGAAACAAAGATAGAAATGAAAGACTGAAAAGTAGAAATCAAAAGTGGCAGGTAGAGGAAACCAGGGCTAGCAGCAAATAGGGCCATTGTACAAAAAAAACTGTTTGTAAGAATATAAAAAATACAAGTCTAAAGGCATTATATCTGAATACATGGAGCATTCACAATTAGGTAGACAAATTAAGTGCAAATTGGTAGAAATGGGTATGATATGATTGTGATTACAGAGACATGACTGCAGGGTGACCAAGGCTGGGAACTGAACATCCAAGGGTATACAGTATTTAGGAAGGACAAGCAAAAAAGAAAAGGGGCTGGGGTGACATTGTTAGTTAAGGATGAAATCTGTGACTTCCGGTGGCGGCTATGAGGGAGTAAGTCACACATTTCGTGGCTCTCTTAAAGTCTGACTTTAAGACCTTTTTCCACTACTTTTTTGAACTTTTGAGCACTGGAGTGAAAAGCAATAGCACTCTAGATCTGAATCCATACAGAGTTGTATGGACTTAAGGAGCGAAGGGAGCGAAAACAGGCGAAGAAGGGGCTGAACAAAGGTGGTGCGGAAGCTCAAGTGGGAGGAAAGATGGCCGATGAACGGACCATGGAAAGGATGGTCCAGGCAGCACTGGACAACATGCTGCAGGTCATGAAAAAGAGCTTTGCAGCACTGAAGCGGGATAATTTGGAACCGCTCCAGAAAGCGGTGGAGCGACTTGACCAGAGACTGGATGCTCAGGATAAGAAGGTCCAGGCACCGGAGAAGATAGTGGAAGAGCAGGCGGATTTCCAAACGGTAGCGGACGTGGAAATTAGTAAGTTGAAGGAGCAGCAAGGTCAGGTTCCATAGGTTCGTGGACAAGGAGCGGGTTCTACAGTGGGCCAAGAGCACGAGGAGCTGCTCATGGAACAACAGTGTCCTGCGCATCTACCACGATATGAGCCAGGTGGTGGCCAGAAGGAGGGCAGCCTACAGACAAATTAAAGAGATTCTGTTTAAAAAGGTCAAGTTTGGGCTACTTTTCCTGGCGAGGCTTTGGGTCACATACCGGGAGCAGCAACATTATTTTGACGATCCGGAGGAAGCGATGGACTTCGCTAAGGGGCATGGACTGGTGCCGAACTGAGGACCCATGGACTCAAGTTACAGTGTACTAAGGGATGTCTGCAGTTGTTCACAGATTGCCCTTCGTGTTAGCGATGTCGTTCGGCATGCTCTTTTATTTAAAAATTGGGGGTGTTCTTGTGTTTGTGTTTGCCTGTTTGAAAGTTTTAAAGTTAAAGCCAAAGTGATAGTTAAAGTTTAAGTTGTTGGGTGCTGGGGGGCAGTTCGGGTTCTCTTTGCTTTTTTTTTCTTCTGGGAATGTTGCTTTGTACTTTCATTGTTTTCTCTCTGTCTCGGTCCAGCGCAATTGCTCGAACAGGGCTGTTCTGGGGAGGTGGTGTGGATGGGCGGGAGGGAGGGGAGCGGGGCGACAATAGGTGTGAGACATGGTGGCGCCGGAGTTGAGAGCCACCAGGCTAGCTGCTTTGAGCTATGATGCGAGCGCTTAGATCTGCGACCTCCAGGGAGGCGGAGAGAGTCAGCGTCTCAGTTAAACTGAGTTCGTCTCTTTCCAGCATCCGCTGGCGGATCACGGGAGACAGCATCCCAGCCACGTAAGCGTCTCTGATCAGTAGCTCCATGTGCTCTGTAGCGGACACCGCTACACAGGAGCAACCTCTCCCCAGGGCATAGAGGGCCAGGCGTATTGGCCTAGAGACTCACCGGGGACCTGCTTTCTGGTGGCCAGCAGATGTCGAGCGAATACCCTGTTGACCGGTTTGATGAATTGTCCTTTTAGGTTTTGTATAGCGTCATCATAATCCGTTTCCTCTTTGATTATTGCGTAAGCGTCAATACCCACGCTGGAGTGGAGGACGTGCAGCTTCTGTGCCCCGGTGGGGGGGGGTGGTTGTAGATGCTAGGAACCCTTTGAGGCAAGTCAGCCAGAGTTGGAAAAGTTCTGCAGAGTTCGGAGTTTGCGGGCTGATGCGGAGGCATTCGGGCTTGATGCGGAACTCCATCTTCAAAGTCGTAGTCGTAGATGGTGTACCATCAATTGTACGCGAGGCGAGTGATTTACCAAAGTCTGGCTTTAATTGACTAGAACACAGCTCTGCGATCGTCTACAATGGAAAGGGATGATCGTCAGTCGTCTGACCATTTATACCTCATTAATAGAGGCGTGGTTAACTCAGCCTCTCGGCCAATCGGTCGAGAGGCACATGACCGACCAGGGCCAATGGTAAGCCGACGTTCTGGCCCAATGGCAGACGAGTATGCAGATCATATTACCACAAGCTAGTTAACGGGAGCGAGGTGGGGGGTGTGTATACAGCCAGTATATGGCAGAGGTTAGGTTACAAGGGGTTGTTGCTGGGGGGGGGGGGGAGATGATCTGCTGATGAGGGAGGGAACTGAACCAGGTAACAGGGAAGGGGTCGGGGGTGGGAGCTGCCAAGAGGCGTGATGCACCATTGTAGTGAAGTTCCAAACAACAGGCTTTAATACACTAGATGTGAGCCCGGCAGTGGTCGTACAGAGAAAGGCCGACTGCCAGCCAACACGAGCTCTTATACCCCACCTTGTAGTCAGAGCTACCAACCTCTCAGCCAATCGGCGGGGAGTCACATGACCAGCCATAACCAATTGGCAGAGAGGCACGTGACTTGCCTGGGCCAATGGGCAGCGACGCTGCTGTACCAATGGCAGCCTGGTTCTCCGATAATATGATCTCTCTAGCCATACTACCACATTCACCCCTGGTGGAGAAACAAGCCGGGGGTGGGAGGGGGGTTGGGAAGGAGTGGCGGGAGAGACGGTGGGGGGGGGAGGGAATGTATGGCCCATAAAAATGGTAGTATGACGAGAGACCTTCTCGGGTAGTACCGAGGTAACTATGGCTACCCACTGGCCCGTGACGAACGTGCAAGAAAACCATGCTATATACAGTGCACAAGAGAAAGAAAACAACAAAAATCATAGTAATAATAATAAAAAACATCGGCAAGGAACATGTGCAGAACATGAAAGTTCATCAAATTGACTCGATCAGCCAGATGGGTGCTTTCGGTGTCCTGCCGGACATGCGCAGCGGCGCCGGTGACGTTGGAGCGGTGGTCGTCCGTGACTCCGGGAGCTGTGGTCGTGGTTCTGTGTTCGTACCCCTGTCGGAGCTGGTGGTAGCCGGGCCCAGGGGAGGGGTTCCTGTGCGCTGGGTTGCGGGGGCGCTGGGGGCGGTCGGGACTGGGGGAAGGGTGTTGGTGCTGGGGCTTGTGGCCGTACGGCGGCGGGTGCCAGGTCCCGAAGGGAGACCGTGTCCTGTTGTCCGTCGGGATACTCCACGTACGCGTACTGCGGGTTTGCGTGGAGTAACTGGACTCTGTCAACCAACGGGTCGGACTTGTGCACCCGCACATGCTTCCGGAGCAGGATGGGCCCGGGGGTGGCCAGCCAGGTTGGGAGTGGGGTCCCAGAGGAAGACTACCTGGGGAAAACAAGAAGACAATCATGAGGTGTTTGATTCGTGGCGGTACAAAGGAGGGACCGAATAGAGTGGAGGGCGTCGGGGAGAACCTCTTGCCAGTGGGAGACTGGGAGACACCTGGACTACAGGGCCAGTAGGACGATCTTCCAGACCGTACCGTTCTCCCTCTCGACCTGACCGTTACCCCGGCGGTTATAACTGGTCGTCCTGCTAGAGGCAATGCCCCTGCTGAGCAGGAATTGACGCAGTTCGTCACTCATGAAGGAGGACCCCCGGTCGCTGTGGATGTACGCGGGGTAACCGAACAGGGAGAAAATAGAGTGGAGTGCTTTGATGACAGTTGAAGTGGTCATGTCGGGGCAGGGGATGGCAAAAGGGAAGCGGGAGTACTCGTCAATCACATTTAAAAAGTATATGTTGCGGTTGTTGGAGGGGAGGGGACCCTTGAAGTCCATGCTGAGACGTTCAAAGGGGCGGGAAGCCTTTACCAGAAGCGCCTGCTCGAGGCGGTAAAAGTGCGGTTTGCACTCTGCGCAAATGTGGCAATCCCTGGTCACGGTCCTGACCTCCTCGATGGAGTAGGGCAGGTTGCGGGTCTTAATGAAATGATTGAAGCGGGTTACCCCTGGATGGCAGAGGTCCGCGTGGAGGCGGTCTATCTGCGCGTTGGCGCAGGTACCGCGGGACAGGGCATCAGAAGGCTCATTGAGCTTCCCAGGACGATACAAGATATCGTAGTTGTACGTGGACAACTCGATCCGCCACCGCAAGATCTTGTTGTTCTTGATCTTGCCCCTCTGTGCATTATCGAACATGAAGGCTACTGACCATTGGTCTGTGAGGAGGGTAAACCTCCTGCCGGCCAGATAGTGCCTCCAATGTCGCACAGCTTCGGCAATGGCCTGTGCCTCCATTTCCACCGAGGAATGGCGGATTTCGGAAGCGTGGAGGGTTCGTGAAAAGAAGGCCACGGGTCTGCCCGCTTGGTTCAGGGTGGCCGCCAGAGCTACATCGGACGCGTCGCTCTCGACCTGGAATGGGAGGAACTCGTCGACAGCACACATCATGGCCTTCGCAATGTCAGTTTTGATGCGGCTAAAGGCCTGGCAGGCCTCTGTCGACGGCGGGAACGTGGTGGATTGGATGAGGGGGGCGGGCTTTGTCGGCGTAGTTAGGGACCCACTGGGCATAATAGGAAAAGAAGTCCAGACAGCGTTTGAGGGCTTTGAGGGAGTTGGGAAGGGGGAGTTCCATAAGGTGGCGCATGCGTTCGGGGTTGGGGCCTATCACTCTGTTACGCACTACGTGGCCGAGGATGGCTAGACGGTTGGTGCTAAATACGGACTTATCCTTATTATACGTGAGGTTAAGGAGTTTTGCGGTTCGGAGGAATTTACGGAGGTTGGTGTCGTGGTCCTGCTGGTCATGGCCACAGATAGTGACATTGTCGAGATACGGGATGGTGGCTCGTAAATCGTATTGGTCAACCATTCAGTCCATCTCCCTTTGGAAGACCGAGACCCCATTCGTGACAACAAAGGGAACCCTTAAAAAGTGGTAGAGTTGCCCATCCGCTTCGAACGCAGTGTACTTTCGGTCACTTGTGCGGATGGGGAGCTGGTGGTAGGCGGACTTAAGGTCCACCGTGGAAAAGACTTTGTACTGCGCGATCCTGTTAACCAGGTCGGAGATACGGGGGAGAGGATACGCGTCCAGCTGCGTAAACCTGTTGATGGTCTGACTGTAATTGATGACCATACGGTTTTTCTCCCCAGTCTTAACCACCAGCACTTGTGCTCGCCAGGGACTGTTGCTAGCTGCTATGACCCCTTCCTTCAGGAGCCTTTGGACCTCGGACCTGATAAAGGTCCAGTCCTGGGCACTGTACCGTCTGCTACTGATGGTGACGGGTTTGCAATCTGGGGTGAGGTTCGCAAACAACGAAGGGGGGTCGACCTTGAGGGACGCGAGGCTGCAAACAGTAAGGGAGGGAATGGGGCCGCCGAATTTAAAAGTTAGGCTCTACAGGTTGCACTGAAAATCCAGTCCAAGACGTGAGAGGCCGGGGAGGACGAGGAATTTATAATTTTTAAAAATCCTCCCCTGGACCGTGAGGTCCGCTACGCAGCACCTGGTGATTTGGACGGAGTGCGAACCAGATGCCAGAGCTATTTTGTGCTTTACGGGTGAACGGGGAGCGCGCATTGTCTTACCGTGTTGGGGGTGGACGAAACTCTCTGTGCTCCTGGAGTCCAGTAGGCAGCTTGTTTCGCGACCGTTGAGGTGGATCTGTGTGGTCGCCATGGAAAGCGTGCGGTGCCGTGTCTGGTCCAGTGTCACCGAGGCGAGTCGTGGCAGGAACGTGGAGTCGTCATCCAGGATGGAGTATTCGCTTGCGGGGTCCTCCGTGCCGATCCAAGATGGCGGCGCCTGTTGGCCGCACGTGGTGGGGGATGAACAAGATGGTGGCGCCCTGGGGTCACACGTGGAGTCGGGGGCCCAAAATGGCGGCGCCCAGAGCCCGTACGTGGCATCCGGCCCAAAATGGCGGCGGCCGTGGATCACTCATGGCGGCGGGGGCGGAGGCAGCGAGATCCACGGGCCGCACGGGGCCCTAGAGGAGTGCGGGGGGGGGGGGCCCGCGGTCGCTGTCTGGAACGGCAGCGACCGACTTGGAGAGGCAGACGGCCGCGAAATGACCCTTTTTGCCTCAATTCTTGCAGACTGCGGTGTGGGCCAGGCTGCACGGGCGGGGGTGCTTGGCCTGCCTGCAGAAACAGCAGCGGGGGCCCGTGGGCTTGTCTGGGCATCCTGCAGTGCAGGTCTGGGGGTCCGAGTCAGCGGGGATGAGGTGGCTGTGCCACGCTGCCCAAGGGACCGCCGCGTGGCCGGGGGCATACACGCGCACGTTGCGGTCAGTGACCTCCAAAGAGGATGCAACGGTCCGTGCCTCAGTGAGGCTGAGAGCGTCCTTCTCTAACAGTCTTTGCTGTATTTGGGATGACTGCATTCCCGCCACAAAGGCATCCCTAATCAAGAGTTCGGTGTGCTCCGCAGCAGTGACCTGCGGGCAGGCGCAGTTTCTCCCTGGGACAATGAGGGCCCGATAGAATTTATCGAGGGACTCACCGGGGAATTGTTGCCTTGTTGCCAGGAGGTGCCGCGCGTAGACTTGGTTTAATGGCCTGATGAAGTGTCCTTTTAGGAGATCCATGGCGACATCATAGTCCAGTTCGTCCTCTATCATCGAGTAAACGGCGGTGCCCACACACGAGTGGAGGATGTGGAGTTTTTGCTCCTTTGTTGGTTGATTTTCTGTAGTAGAGAGGTAGCTGTTGAAGCACGGCAGCCAATGTTTAAAAGTTGCTGACGCATTTGCAGCATGCGGGCTGATCTGGAGGCATTCTGGCTTAATCCGTAGTTCCATTTTCAAAGTCCAGCGTATTAAATTGATGCACCATCAATTGGACTCGAGTTGTAGTGAAGTTCCAAACAACAGGCTTTAATACACTAGATGTGAGCCCGGCAGTGGTCGTACAGAGAAAGGCCGACTGCCAGCCAACACGAGCTCTTATACCCCACCTTGTAGGCGGAGCTACCAACCTGTCAGCCAATCGGCGGGGAGTCACATGACCAGCCACAACCAATTGGCAGAGAGGCACATGACTTGCCTGTACCAATGGCAGCCTGGTTCTCCGGTAATATGATCTCTCTAGCCCTACTACCACAAGGCGGACCAGGGGAGACGCGGCACATGGGCAGGGGGTGGGCCCAAGAAGGGGGATGGCTGATCGGCGTGGGGGGGCGGGGCAGGGTGCCCTCCAACCAGGCTGATCACCTGGAATGCCGGTCAAGAGGACACGTGTGTTCGCGCACTTATGGGCTCTGAAGGCGGATGTAATGTTGTGCAGGAGATGTGCAGGAGACACGTTTGAAAGTGGAGGACCAGATTAGATTACGGAAGGGCTGGGTTAGCCAGGTCTTCCATTTGGGGCTTGACGCTAAGACCAGAGGGGTCGCGATCATGATTAACAAACGGGTTAAGTTTGAGGCGGACAGCACAGTTGCAGATGGGGGGAGGGGTGGGGGGGTAGATTTCTCATGGTCCGGGGCAACCTTGAGGGGGTGAAGGTGGTCCTAGTGAATGTTTACACTCCAAACTGGGATGATGTAGATTTCTTCAAAAGGCTGCTGGGGATAATCCCCGACTTGGATTCGCACAAGTTGATTATGGGTGGGGACTTTAATACAGTCCTCGACCCCGACCTGGACCGGTCGTGCTCCAGAACGGGCAGGGTCCCGGCAATGGCAAGAGAACTGAGAGGGTTCATGGAACAAATGGGGGGGCTAGATCCCTGGAGAAACAGCCGGCCGACGGGGAAGGATTTCTCGTTCTATTCACATGTTCACAAGGTTTATTCTCGTATTGACTTCTTTATTATGAGTAGGGACTTTTTGGAGGGGGTGAGGCATACTGAATACTCGGTGATCACTATTTCGGACCATGCTCCACGTTGGGTCGACCTTCTGGTCTGCAAAGAAAGTTATCAGCGTCGGAGGGGATGAGGCGCTTCTTAGATGGGCTGACCTTCCCAAAGGTGGGCAGGGGGATGGTAGAGGGGCTGGGGGCCCCGATTAGAGCTGAAGAAGTAATGGGGAGCCTGAAGGCCATGCAGTCGGGTAAAGCCCCGGGGCCGGATGGGTATCCAGTGGAGTTCTACAAAAGGTTTGCGGGTATACTGGGGCCGGTGCTGGTTAGGGTGTTTAACGAGGCGAGGGACAATGGGCTGTTACCCCGACAATGTCGCAAGCCACCATCTCGCTGATATTAAAACGGGATAAGGATCCAGAGGTCTGTGGGTCCTATAGGCCAATCTCCCTGATTAATGTAGGCGCTAAACTGCTGGCCAAGATCCTGGCGTCCAGAATCTAAGACTGCGTACCGGACGTGAATGTGGAGGACCAAACGGGGTTTGTTAAGGGCAGGCAGCTAGTAGCCAATCTAAGAAGGCTACTCAATGTGATTATGATGCCCCCGGAGGGCAGAGAGGTGGAGGTAGTGGTGGCAATGGATGCTGAAAAGGTTTTTGACCGGGTGGAGTGGGACTATTTATGGGAGGCGCTGGGACGGTTTGGGTCTGGAGAGGGCTTTGTGGACTGGGTTAAACTGCTATATCAGGCCCCGGAGGCTAGTGTAAGTACGAACAGGACGACATCTGAGTATTTTAGACTACACCGCGGGACAAGACAGGGATGCCCCCTCTCTCCATTGCTGTTTGCGTTGGCCATAAAACCGCTGGCAACTGCTCTGAGAGCGGCAAGGGGATGGAAGGGAATGGTCAGGGGGGGGGGATAGAACACAAGGTCTCGCTCTACGCGGACAACCTGCTTTTGTATGTGTCAGATCCAGCGGCAGGGATGGACGGGATTATGGAAATCCTAGGGGAGTTTGGCCGGTTTTCGGGCTACAAGTTGAACATGGCAAAAAGCGAGATGTTTGTGGTGCAGGCGAGGGGTCAGGAGAATAGGCTGAGGGAGCTACCATTTAGGCTGGTTGGGGAAAGTTTTAGGTATCTAGGGATACAAGTGGCGCACGACTGGGGTAAGATGCATAGGTTGAACTTGTCCAGGCTGGTGGAGCAAATGAGGAGCGAGTTTCGGAGGTGGGATGCACTCCCGCTGTCACTAGCTGGGAGAGTACAGATGGTGAAGATGACGATCCTCCCGAGATTCGTGTTTATTTTTCAGTGTCTCCCTATTTTCATTCTGCGGTCCTTCTTTAAAAGAATCAATAAAATCATCCTGGGATTTGTTTGGGCGGGGAAGTCCCCGCGGGTAAAGCGGGGGATGCTGGAACGGAACCGTAGCGAGGGGGGGCTGGCGCTGCCGAACCTCAGCAATTACTACTGGGCGGCTAACATAGCCATGATAAGGAAATGGATGGTGGGTACGGGGTCGGTTTGGGAGCGGGTGGAGGCTGCTTCGTGCAGGGGCACCAGCTTGGCAGCCCTGGTCACGGCTCCCCTGCCGTTCCCGCCGGCCAGGTACTTCACCAGCCCTGTAGTGGTGGCGGCTTTGCGGTTTTGGGGCCAATGGAGGGATCATGCGGGGGAAGTGGGAGCGTCGGTCTGGTCCCCAATATGTGACAACCACCGATTTGTCCCAGGGAAGATGGATGGTGGGTTTTGAGCGTGGCAGAGGGCGGGGGTGGGAAGGATGGGCGACTTGTTCCTGGAAGGGAGCTTCGCGAACATGAGGGCGCTGGAGGAGAAGTTCGGCCTGGCGAGGGGGAATGACTTTCGGTACTTGCAGGTGCGGGATTTCGTACGTAGACAGGTTCCGTCCTTTCCACGCCTTCCACCAAGGGGGATCCAGGACAGGGTAATTTTCAGGGGTGAGGTAGGAGAGGGGAGAGTCTCAGATATTTATAAGGAGCTTATGGGAGCGGAGGACACAGGGACCGAGGAACTGAAACTTAAGTGGGAGGAGGAGCTTGGTGGGGAGTTGGAGGGAGGCGTATGGGCAGACGCTCTGAGGAGGGTAAATGCAACCGCAACATGTGCCAGGCTCGGCCTGATTCAGTTCAAGGTGGTTCACCGGGCCCAGATGACTGTGGCCCAGATAAGCAAATTCTTTGGGCTGGAGGACAAGTGTGCTAAATGTGGGGGAGGACCAGTGAACCATGTCCACATGTTCTGGGCATGTCCAAAACTCAGGGGATACCGGCAGGGATTTGCGGACGTCATATCCCGGGTACTGAAAACAAGGGTGGCGATGAGTCCAGAGGTGGCGATTTTTGGGGTGTCGGAAGACCCGGGAGTACAGGAGGGGATAGAGGCTGACGTTGTGGCCTTTGCTTCCCTAATAGCCCGGTGACGAATACTGTTGGCCTGGAGGGACTCAAAGCCCCCAAAGACCGAAGTATGGCTGTCGGACATGGCAGGCTTTCTCGGCTTGGAAAAAATCAAGTTCGCCTTACGAGGATCACTATCGGGGTTCGCCCGGTGGTGGCAACCATTCATCGACTTCTTCGCGGGGAACTAATCGTCAGCGGGGGGGGGGGTAGAATAGTGTAGAGTAAGGGGGAAGAATAGGCGGGTCTATTTGCGAGAGTGGTACTGTTAATTGCACTATGTTTTTTATAATTGGTATCTGCACACTAATGTATATTGTTACTGTTTATAATGCCAAAAATACCTCAATAAAATTGTCTGTTTAAAAAAAAAAGGATGAAATCTGTGCAATAGTGAGAGAGGATACCAATCAGAAAATCTAGATGTAGAATCAGCCTAGGTGGAACTAAGAAGCAACAAGGAACAAAAAACATTACTGGGAGTTGTCTATAGGCCTCCAAACAGTAGTGGTAAGGTAGGTGTAATAACTTCAAGAAGTGTCTCCACCAGTTAACTTATAAGAAACAACATTTTATTCCAACTACTAACAACTATTTACAGTGTGTTTTAAAACAGTCTTTCCAAATTCGGGGCAGCAGGGTAGCATGGTGGTTAGCATAAATGCTTCACAGCTCCAGGGTCCCAGGTTCGATTCCCGGCTGGGTCACTGTCTGTGTGGAGTCTGCACGTCCTCCCCCTGTGTGCGTGGGTTTCCTCCGGGTGCTCCGGTTTCCTCCCACAGTCCAAAGATGTGCGGGTTAGGTGGATTGGCCATGCTAAATTGCCCGTAGTGTCCTAATAAAAGTAAGGTTAAGGGGGGGTTGTTGGGTTACGGGTATAGGGTGGATACGTGGGTTTGAGTAGGGTGATCATGGCTCGGCACAACATTGAGGGCTGAAGGGCCTGTTCTGTGCTGTACTGTTTTATGTTCTATGTTCTAAATTCAGCTCTAGGTTCTAACTTCTGAGAAAAGTGAGGGGATGACAGGGGATGACATTAAACAGGAAATTAGAGATGCATGTAATAAGGGTGCTGCTGCAATCATAGGTCATTTCAATCTACATTTGGTTTGGGAAAACCAAATTAGCAATATTTCTGTGGTGGATGAATTCCTGAAGTGTGGACAAAATGTTTATTTGGACCAGAATGTCGAGGAACCAACAGGGAACATGCTATCCTAAATTTGATAATGTGCAACAAGAAGGGGCAAATTGATAATCTCTTTGTGAGGGGTCCTTTAGGGAACAGTAACCATAATTTAATAGAATTCTGCATTAGGATGGAAAGTGAAGAATTCTGATCTGAAATTGAGGTCCAAAATCGAAACAAAGGAATTTTTCTTTTAATGAATTCATGTGATGTGGGCTTCGCTGGCTTGTGCAGCATTTATTGCCCATCCCTAATTGCCCTTGAACTCTTGAGTGCTTGCTGGGCCAATTCAGAGGGGCATTTAAGAGTCAACTGCATTGCAGTGGGTCTGGAGTCACATGTAGGCCAGACCAGATACGGATTTCCTTCCCTACAGTATTAGTGAACCAGATGTGTTTTTTTTTAATGACAATCATTTTGTGGTGACTTTTCATTCCAGATTTTGTTATTGAATTCAAATTTCACTATCTGGCATGGTGGGATTTGGACCCGGTCCCTAGAGCATTACCCTGGGTCTATGGATTCGTAGTCCAGTGACAATATCACTACGCCACCGACTTACCGACAAAGGAATGAGACATGAGCTGGCTAAGATAGATTGGAGAATTTTATTAGAAGGCATGATGGTGATAGGCAATGGCTAATATTTCAGGAACAAGTGTATGCTTTGTAACAGTTGTATATTCCTTTCTGACACAAAAAAGCAGCATCAAAAGCGGCCCAGCCATGGCTATCAAAATAAATTAAGGATAGTATTAGATCCACAACCCCGGCAAGAGTTGTTAGCGAAGAGAAAGAAATTGCAGGTGGAATTCAATCTGGTATCGACTGGGAAGGCAGTGAATCAACTGCGTTGCTCATGGAGAGCATTCTATGAGTATGGGGAGAAGGCCAGCCGTCTATTAGTGCACCAGCTGAGACAACAGGCAGCTGCACAAGAGATAGCCCAGGTTAAGGATGAGGGGAGAGGGCGAGTGATGGTTCCGGACAAAATTGGGTTTTTGCACTGGAGTGCTGAGCTTGTGGCATTTGAGTGCTACAGTGAGAGTTTGGTGACTGAGGGAGTATAAGGGTTCATTTTTATTTAAAGTCTAGTATTTCTTTTATTTAGTTAATTAACTCAAAAGTTGCTGTTTGGTCTATAAGAAGGTGAATTTTGAATAAGCTTTAAACAAGGTTCTACTTGTACTTACTTGCAGCTGGAGCTTGTTAATTAGTTAATTGCATTAGGCCAGTTTTCAGAGGCTAGAGTCACAGCATAAATAGGAGCTAGTTACAGTGCAGACTTTGTTTGCACTGGAGTGCTGAGCTTGTGGCATTTGAGTGCTACAGTGAGAGTTTGGTGACTGAGGGAGTGCTGAGCTTGTGGCATTTGAGTGCTACAGTGAGAGTTTGGTGACTGAGGGAGTGCTGAGCTTGTGGCATTTGAGTGCTACAGTGAGAGTTTGGTGACTGAGGGAGTGCTGAACTTGGTGCATTTGAGTGCTACAGTGAGAGTTTGGTGACTGAGGGAGTGCTGAGCTTGTGGCATTTGAGTGCTTCAGTGAGAGTTTGGTGACTGAGGGAGTACTGAGCTTGTGGCATTTGAGTGCTACAGTGAGAGTTTGGTGACTGAGGGAGTACTGAGCTTGTGGCATTTGAGTGCTACAGTGAGAGTTTGGTGACTGAGGGAGTACTGAGCTTGTGGCATTTGAGTGCTACAGTGAGAGTTTGGTGACTGAGGGAGTTAGGTGAGGAGGGAGTAAGGTGCTCCTTACATTTCATTTCCTATATTTATCAAAGAGCGTGAAGGGAGCCAGGAGTTTAGAGTACAGCTGACTGGAAGCAGAGTCGGAGGGGGGAGGTCCAGTTGGTCCACGGGGCAGCTAATTCTGTAAAGTAAGAGGGGATGGAGGCTAGGGCAGTTGCATGCTCCTCCTGTAGGATGTGGGTGGTGAGGGAAACCACTGGTGTCCCCGCTGACTATACCTGCGGGAAGTGCACCCAACTCCAGCTCCTCAGAGGCCGTGTTAAGGTACTGGAGCTGGATGAACTTCGGATCATCCGGGAGGCAGAGGGGGTTATCGAGAAGAGTTACAGGGAGGTAGCCACACCAAAGGTACTGGACAAGAGTAGCTGGGTTACAGTCAGGGGAAAGAAAACTAACAGGCAGACAGTGCAGGGATCCCTCGTGGCCGTTCCCCTTCAAAACAAGTATACCGTTTTGGATGCTGTTGGGGGGGATGACCTACCGGGGGAAGGCCCCAGCAGCCAGGTCTCTGGCACTGAGTCTGGCTCTGGGGCTCAGAAGGGAAGGGGGGAGCATAGAAAAGCAATAGTAATAGGAGATTCAATGGTTAGGGGAATAGATAAGAGATTCTGTGGTCGCGAGCGAGACTCCCGAAAGGTATGTTGCCTCCCGGGTGCCAGGGCCAGGGATGTCTCGGATCGTGTCTTCAGGATCCTGAAGGGGGAGGGTGAGCAGCCAGAAGTCATGGTGCACATTGGTACCAACGACGTAGGTAGGAAAAAGGGTGTGGAGGTAATAAACAAGTTTAGGAAGTTAGGCTGGAAGTTAAAGGCCAGGACAGACATCTCTGGTTTGTTGCCGGTGCCACGTGATAGCGAGGCTAGGAATAGGGAGAGTGTAGTTGAACACGTGGCTGCAGGAATGGTGTAGGAGGGAGAGCTTCAGGTATTTGGATAATTGGAGTGCATTCTGGGGAAGGTGGGACCTGTACAAGCAGGACGGGTTGCATCTGAACCAGAGGGGCACCAATATCCTGGGGGGGAGGTTTTCTAGTACTCTTCGGGAGGGTTTAAACTCATTTGGCAGGGGAATGGGAACCGGATCTGTAGTCCAGCAACTAAGGAAGCCGATATTCAGGATGCCAAAGCACGTAGTGATGCAGTGGGGAAAGTAACACTGACAAAGGAGAGTACTTGCAGGCAAGGAGATGGGTTGAAGTGTGTATACTTTAATGCAAGAAGCATCAGGAATAAGGTGGGTGAACTTAAGGCATGGATCGGTACTTGGGACTACGACATGGTGGCCATCACGGAAACTTGGATAGAAGAGGGGCAGAAATGGTTGTTGGAGGTCCCTGGTTATAGATGTTTCAACAAGATTAGGGAGGATGGTAAAAGAGGTGGGGGGGAGGGTGGCATTGTTAATTAGAGATAGTATAACAGCTGCAGAAAGGCAGTTCGAGGGGGATCTGCCTACTGAGGTAATATAGGTTGAAGTCAGAAATAGGAAAGGAGCAGTCACCTTGTTGGGAGTTTTCTATAGGTCCCCCAATAGCAGCAGAGATGTGGAGGAACAGATTGGGAAACAGATTTTTGGAAAGGTGCAGAAGTCACAGGGTAGCAGTCATGGGTGACTTCAACTTCCCAAACATTGAGTGGAAACTCTTTAGATCAAATAGTTTGGATGGGGTAGTGTTTGTGCAGTGTGTCCAGGAAACTTTTCTAACACAGTATGTAGATTGTCCGACCAGAGGGGAGGCCATATTGGATTTAGTACTTGGTAATGAACCAGGGCAGGTGATAGATTTGTTAGTGGGGGAGCATTTTGGAGGTAGTGACCACAATTCTGTAACTTTCACTTTAGTTATGGAGAGGGATAGGTGTGTGCAACAGGGCAAGGTTTATAATTGGGGGAAGGGTAAATACAATGCTGTCAGACAAGAATTGAAGTGCAGAAGTTGGGAACATAGGCTGTCAGGGAAGGACACAAGTGAAATGTGGAACTTGTTCAAGGAACAGGTACTGCGTGTCTTTGATATGTATGTCCCTGTCAGGCAGGGAAGAGATGGTCGAGTGAGGGAACCATAGTTGACAAGAGAGGTTGAATGTCTTGTTAAGAGGAAGAAGGAGACTTATGTAACGCTGAAGAAACAAGGTTCAGACAGGGTGCTGGAGGGATACAAGATAGCCAGGAGGGAATTGAAGAAAGGGATTAAGAGAGCTAAGAAAGGGCATGAAAAATCTTTGGCAGGTAGGATCAAGGAAAACCCCAAGGCCTTTTACACATATGTGAGAAATATGGGAATGACTAGAGCGAGGGTAGGTCCGATCAAGGACAGTAGCGGGAGATTGTGTATTGAGTCTGAAGAGATAGGAGAGGTCTTGAACAAGTATTTTTCTTCAGTATTTACAAACGAGAGGGGCCATATTGTTGGAGAGGACAGTGTGAAACAGACTGATAAGCTTGAGGAGATACTTGTCAGGAAGGAAGATGTGTTGCGCGTTTTGAAAAACTTGAGGATAGACAAGTCCCCCGGGCCTGACGGGATATATCCAAGGATTCTATGGGAAGCAAGAAATGAAATTGCAGAGCCGTTGGCAATGATCTTTTCGTCCTCGCTGTCAACAGGGGTGGTACCAGAGGATTGGAGAGTGGCGAATGTCGTGCCCCTGTTCAAAAAAGGGAATAGGGATAACCCTGGGAATTACAGGCCAGTTAGTCTTACTTCGGTGGTAGGCAAAATAATGGAAAGGGTACTGAGGGATAGGATTTCTGAGTATCTGGAAAGGCACTGCTTGATTAGGGATAGTCAGCACGGATTTGTGAGGGTAGGACTTGCCTTATAAGTCTTATTGACTTCTTTGAGGAGGTGACCAAGCATGTGGATGAAGGATGTAGTGTACATGATTTTAGTAAGGCATTTGATAAGGTTCCCCATGGTAGGCTTATGCAGAAAGTAAGGAGGCATGGGATAGTGGGAAGTTTGGCCAGTTGGGTAATGAACTGGCTAACCGATAGAAGACAGAGAGTGGTGGTGGATGGCAAATATTCAGCCTGGAGCCCAGTTACCAGTGGCGTACCGCAGGAATCAGTTCTGGGTCCTCTGCTGGTTGTGATTTTCATTAACGACTTGGATGAGGGAGTTGAAGGGTGGGTCGGTAAATTTGCAGATGATACGAAGATTGGTGGAGTTGTGGATAGTGAGGAGGGCTGTTTTGGGCTTCAAAGAGACATAGATAGAATGCAGAGCTGGGCTGAGAAGTGGCAGATGGAGTTTAACCCTGACAAGTGTGAGGTTGTCCATTTTGGAAGGACAAATATGAATGCGGAATACAGGGTTAACGGTAGGGTTCTTGGCAATGTGGAGGAGCAGAGAGATCTTGGGGTCTATGTTCATAGATCTTTGAAAGTTGCCACTCAAGTGGATAGAGCTGTGAAGAAGGCCTATGGTGTGCTAGCGTTCATTAGCAGAGGGATTGAATTTAAGAGCCGTGAGGTGATGATGCAGCTGTACAGAACCTTAGTCAGGCCACATTTGGAGTACTGTGTGCAGTTCTGGTCGCCTCATTTTAGGAAGGATGTGGAAGCTTTGGAAAAGGTACAAAGGAGATTTACCAGGATGTTGCCTGGAATGGAGAGTAGGTCATACGAGGAAAGGTTGAGGGTGCTAGGCCCTTTCTCATTAGAACGGAGAAGGATGAGGGGCGACTTGATAGAGGTTTATAAGATGATTAGGGGAATAGATAGAGTAGACAGTCAGAGACTTTTTCCCCGGGTGGAACACACCATTACAAGGGGACATAAATTTAAGATAAATGGTGGAAGATATAGAGGGGATGTCAGAGGTAGGTTCTTTATCCAGAGAGTAGTGGGGACATGGAATGCACTGCCTGTGGAAGTAGTTGAGTCGGAAACGTTAGGGACCTTCAAGCGGCTATTGGATAGGTACATGGATTAGGGTAGAATAATGGAGTGTAGGTTAACTTCTTAAGGGCAGCACGGTAGCATTGTGGTTAGCACAATTGCTTCACAGCTCCAGGGTCCCAAGTTCGATTTCGACTTGGGTCACTGTCTGTGTGGAGTCTGCACATCCTCCCCGTGTCTGCGTGGGTTTCCTCCGGGTACTCCGGTTTCCTCCCACAGTCCAAAGATGTGCAGGTTGGGTGGATTGGCCATGAAAAATTGTCCAAAATTCTATGATTAACCTAGGACAAAAGTTCGGCGCAACATCGTGGGCCGAAGGGCCTGTTCTGTGCTGTATTTCTCTATCTATCTATCTAAATCAATGGCGAATTTGAGGCATTTTATCAGGGGCTATGTAGGTCTGAGCCGCCAGCAGAGAGCTCAGAGATGAAACAATTCTTAGATGGGTTGGAGTTCCTGGTGGGGGAGGGGACAGGAATTGGAGGCAATGTTGGGGCTGGAGGAGGTAACGGGGCTGGAGGAGGTAATGGAGTGTATCAGCTACATGCAATCTGGGAAGGCATCGGGGCCCGGCAGCTTACCGGTGGAATTTTATAAGCAGTTTGCAATGTCACTGGCACCGCATTTATTGGGGATGCACAATGACTCTCTGTCACGGGCAGAACTGTTGGCCACGTTGGTGCAGCCTTCAATCTCCCTGAGCCCGAAGAAGGACAAGGATCCGGTGGAGTGTGGGTCTTATAGACACATTTCTTTACTGAACATCTATGTAAAGGTGTTAGATAAGGTCTTGACGAAGCATGTGGAGGTGGTCTCCGAGACCCAGACTGGCTTTAAGAGGTGACAATTGTTGGCCAATATTAAGCGACTTTTGAATGTGGTCATATCTAGGCCTGAAGTAGTCATCTCTATGGATGCAGAGAAAGCTTTTGATTAGGTGTAGTGGAGGTACTTCTTTGAGGTTCTGGGACAATTTGGGTTTGGGCCAATGTTTATCTCCTGGGTGAGACTGTTATATACTGCTCCCATGGTGAGTGTCAGGGTTAATGCACTGAGTTCTAGATACTTTTGGCTGTACAGGGGCACGAGGCAGGGATGTCCGTTGTTCCCGTTGTTGTTTGCATTGACAATTCTGGATTTGGATTTGAGTTTATTGTCAAATGTACCGAGGTACAGTGAAATGCATTGTTCTGCGTACAGTCCAGACAGATTGTTTCATACATGAAAAAACATAGGACTTACGATGGATATACAATGTAAATACATTGACACAGATATGGGGTGAAGCATGTGAAGTGTAGTACTACTCAATAGGGAAGATGCATGGAGAGATCAGTTCAGTCCATAAGAGGGTGTCATTCAGAAATCTGGTAACAGCGAGGGGGGGGAGCTGTTTTTGAATCTGTTAGTGCGTGTTCTCAGATTTTTGTATCTCTTGTCCGATGGAAGAGGTTGGAAGAGAGAATAACCCGGGTGGGAGGGGTCTTCGATTATGATGCCCGCTTTCCCAAGGCAGCGGGAGGTGTAGACAGAGTCAATGGATGGGAGGCAGGTTTGCGTGATGGACTGGGCTGTGCTTACGACTCTCTGTTGTTTCTTATGGTCTTCGGCCATTCAGTTGCCATACCATGCTTTGATGCAGCCAGATAGGACGCTTTCTGTAAAAAGATGCATCTGGTGCATCTGTAAAAAATTGTAAGAACCAATGTGGACATGCTGAATTTATTATTTTCCTGAGGAAGTATAGGCGCTGTTGGGCTTTCTTGGTCATAGCATTGACGTGGGTGAACCAGGACAGATTGTTGGTGATAAGCTGTCAACCATCTCCACCTCGGCACCATTGATGCAGACAGGGGGGTGAAATCAATAACCAGTTCCTTAGTTTTGCTCACGTTGAGGGAGAGATTGTTGTTACTGGGTTTTCTATCTCCTTCTTGTACTCTGACTCATCTTGTTCGAGATCCGACCCACTACGGTTGTGAAATCAGCAAACTTGTAGATGGATTGGACCCAAATTTTGCCACATGGTCTGTGTGTAGGGAGTATAGTAAGGGGCTAAGTACACAGCCTTGCGGGACCCCGGTATTGAGAACTATCTTGGAGGAGGTGTTGTTGTTTATCCTTACTGATTGTGGTCTATGGGTCAGGAAGTCGAGGATCCAGTTGCAGAGGAGCCAAGTCCTAGGTTTTGGAGTTTTGATATGCACTTGTCTGTGATCATGGTGTTGAAGGTGGAGCTGTAGTCAATGAATAAGGGCCTGTCATAGGAGACCTTGATGTCGAGATGCTCCAGGGATGAGTGCAAGTCCAGGGAGGTAGCATCTGCAGTGGACTGGTTGTGGCGGTATGCGAATTACAGTGAATCAAGGCATTCTTTGAGTATGGAGTTGATGTGTCTCATGGCCAACCTCTTGAAGCACTTCATTATGATAGATGTCAGGGCCTCCGGATGGTAGTCGTTGAGGCACGTTGCCTGATTCTTCTTTGGCACCCGTATGATGGTGGTCTTCTTGAAGCAGGTGGAAACCTCGGAACGGTGTAGGGAGAGGTTAAAGATGTCCGTGAGCACACCCGCCAGTTGGTCTGCGCAAGATGTGAGTGCACGACCAGGGAACCTTGAAACCTTGGCCAAAGCACTTAGGTCATCAAACGAATTGACTGATATTGAGAGAGGGGGCAAGAGCTTAGGATGTCCATTTATGTGGGTGACCTGATGTATGTCTCGGAGCCTCTATCATGTGTGGGGACGGTATTGGGGCTGTTAAGGAAGTTTGGATCCTTCTCAGGGTACAAACTTAATGTGACGAAGAACAAGGTATTTTCAGTAAACCCCCCGGGGTAGGAGAGCAGATTTGGGAACATTGCTGTTCAAGCTGGCCAAGACAAAATTCAGATATCTAGCAGTTCAGGTGGTTCATGATTGGGCCTTGCTTCACAAATTGAACCTGGCCAGTCTGGTGGAGGGGGTGAAAAGGGACTTGAAGAGGCGGGACGTCTCCTGTTTTCCTTGACGGGAAGAGTACAGACGATCAAAATGAACTTTCTGCCAAGATTCCTATTTGTGTCCCAGTCCCTCCTGCTCTTCCTTCCCAAATCTTCTTTTTTTAGGGTGGACAAGTTAATCTCAGCTTTTGTATGGGCAGGTAAGACAACCAGGATTCGGAGAATATTCTGCAGAGGGGACAGCTGGTGTGACCAAATTTAATGTTCTACTACTGGGCAACGACTATTAAAAATATGCAATGGTGGTGCAGGGAGAGGGGTTGGGGCAAATGTCTCTTGTGTTGGGTCATGTTTAAGAGCATTGGTCACTGCCCCTCTCCCGTTTTGCCTGGCCCAATTCATAAGAGACACGGTAGTGGTGGCATCCCTTAAAATCTAGAATTCGTTTAGGCGGCATTTTAGATGGGGGGGGGACATGTCAGTATTGTCGCCAGTCTGCGGAAACCATAGATTTGCACTGTCTGGGATAGACGCAATCTACATGATTTGGAAGAGGGAGGGGGTCGAGAGGATTAGGGATCTGTTTGTGGAGGGTAGGCCCGCAGGACTGGAGGAGTTGAAGGAAAAATACCAACTCCTAAGGGGGAGCGAGTTTAGATATATGCAAGTGTGGACTTTGTTCTCAAAGAATTCCCTTCGTTCCCCCAGTTGCCAAGTCACACATTGATGGATAGGATGTTATCTTGTGATGAGCTGGGGAAGGGAGGATCTTGGATATATATGGGCGATTGCTGGAGATGGAGAAGGCTCCGATGGAAGAGATAAAGAGGAAGTGGGAAGAAGAATTGGGCTTGGCGCTGGAGGGAGGGGCCTGGAAGGTGATATTGTTTCGTGCAAACTTTACTTCCTCTTGCGCCTGATACAATTTAAAGTTAACCATAGAGCTCATATGAGGAAAGCGCACATGAATGGGTTCTTCCACGAGGTGGAGGATAGGAGTGAGAGATGTTCAGAGGGGCCAATGAATCACTCACATATGTTCTTATCCTGCCCAAAACTGGTCGAGTTCTGGGCCTCGGTCTTTGAGACCATGTCAATGATCATGGGGGTGAGGTTGGCGCAGTGCCCATTGGAGGCGATTTTTGGGATGTCAGATTTGCCAGACCTTCTTGAGGAGGAGAGGGCCAATACTTTGGCCTTGGCCTCTCTGTTTGCCCGGCTTGAATCCTGCTTGAGTGGAGTTTGGCGATGCCACTTAGGGCATAGACATGATTGGGGGACGTGGCAAAATTTCTACGACCATCAGGGGGTCAGAAGAGGGTTTTACTCAAGGTGGAAGCCATTTATCGCTGCCTTTAAAGATTTATTTGTTGCCAGCAATTGGTGGGGATGGGGGCCGGGTGGATGTGGCTGTAGGTTTGGGGGGACAGGGGGTTCCGGGGTTATAAATAGTTAGTTTTCAAAAACAAAAAAATGACAAACTGTTTGTAATATATTTGAATTTTTTTATGTTTGTGAATTTTTTTGTATTGTTTGGAATATAATATATTTTTTAAAAAAATAATAGTATTAGATACAAAGAGGATTTGTTGTCAGAAAAAATAGCAAGTCTGAGAATTGGGAGTGGTTTAGAATTCAGCAAAGGAGGATCATGAGATTGATTAAGACGGGGAAAGTAGAGTATGAAAGTAAACTTGCAAGTAACATAAAAACAGACTGTTTCCATAAGTTGTAAGAAAAAGATTAGTGTAGAGAAATGTAGATCCCTTAGAGTTTGAAATGGTAATAGATAACAAGTGTCAGAGCAATTAAACAACCATGTTAGTTCTGTCTTCACAAAGGAAGACACAAATACTTTCACAGAACTGCTAGTGCACCAAGGGTCTAGTGAGAACGGGGAATTGAAGGAAATTAGTACAAGTAAAACAATGTGGAAAAAAATAATGGGAATTAATGGTGATAAATCCCCAGGGCTTCATAAGCTACATCTAGCAGAATAGATAAGGGAGAACCAGTGGGTGTGGTACATTTGGATTTTCAGAAAGTTTTTAATAAAAGTCCTACATGAGAGGTTGGTGTGCAAAATTAAAGTGCATTGGATTGGGGGTAATATATTGGCTTGGATTGAGAATTGGTTAGCAAACAGGAAACAGTACGAATTAATGGGTCTTTTTTGAAGTGACAGCCGGTGACGAGTTGGGTTCCAGCTACTCACAATATGCATCAATGATTTGGATGAGAGAACCAAATATTTAAAAATTTGCTGATGACACAAAAGTGGCAGGAATAAGTGGTGTGGAGGATGTTACGAGATTGCAAGGTGATTTAGATAAGTTGAGTGAGTGGGCAAACACATGGCATATGCAGTATAACGTGGATACATATGAAGTCATCCACTTCAGAAGGAGAAACAGAATGGCAGAGTATTATTTCAGTGATGGATTGGGAAATCTTGACATGCTAAGGGATCTAGGAGTCCTTGTACACCAGTCATTGAAAGCAAGCATGCAGGTGAATCAATCAATTAGGAATGCAAATGGAATGTTGGCCTTCATTTGGAACAGGATTTGAGTTCAGGAGCAAGGATGTCTGACTGCAGCTGTACTACCCCTGGAGTATTGTGCGTAGTTTTGGTCTCTTTATCTAAGAAAGAATATAGTTGCCATAGTCCCACTATTTAAGAAAGGCTGTAGGGATGAGCCAGGGAACTACAGGCCAGTGAGTCTCACGTCAGTGGTGGGGAAACTAATGGAGAAAATTCTGAAGGAGAGAATCTATCTCCACTTGGAGAGGCAAAGTTTGATCAGAAATAGTCAGCATGGATTTGTCAGAGAGAGGTCATGCCTCACAAATTTGATTGAATTTTTTGAGCATGTGACCAGTGTATAGCTGAGGGTAGGGCAGTTGATGTAGTTTATATGGATTTCAACAAAGCATTTGACAAGGTCCCACATGGAAGCCTTATAAAGAAGGCAAATGCACATGGGATACAGGGGAACTTGATAAAGTGGATTCAAAACTGGTTGAGCTGTAGGAAACCGAGGGTGATGACTGCTTTAGTGACTGGAAGCCAGTGTCCAGTGGCGTACCACAGGGATCTGTCCTGGGTCCCATATTATTTGTCATTTATATAAATGACTTAGATGACTATGTGGGGGATAGGGTCAGTAAGTTTGCAGATGACACAAAGATAGGCCGGGTGGTTAACAGTAAGGCTGAGAGTCTTGGGTTACCGGAAGATATAGACAGGATGGTCAAATGGGCAGAAAAGTGGCAGATGGAATTCAATGCTGAAACGTGTGAGGTGTTACACTTTGGAAGTAGCAATTTGACAAGAAATATTCAATGAATGGCACCACACTGGGAAGTCCTGAGGAAGAAAGACACCTTGGTGTGTTTGTAAATAGATCTCTGAAGGCAAAAGGGCAGGTTAATAGGGTGGTGAAAAAGGCATAAGGTACACTTGCCTTTATCAATCGTGTCATAGATTACGAAGGCAAGGAAATTGTGTTGGAGTTATATGGAACATTGGTGAGGCCACAGCTGGAGTACTGTGTGCAGTTCTGGTCGCCACATTATACCAAGGGTGTGATTGCACTGGAGTAGGTGCAGAGGCGTTTCACCAGGATGTTGCTTGGGATGGAACATTTAAGAGAGTTTGAATAGACTTGGGTTGTTTTCGCTGGAGCAGAGAAGACTGAGGGGGAACCTGATTGGCATGTACAAGATTGAGGGTTATGGACAGGGTGGATAGGGAACAGCTGTTCCCTTTAGTTGAAGGGTTGGTTATGAGGGGACACAAGTTCAAGGTGAGGGGCAGGAGGTTCAGGGGGGATTGGAGGAAAAATTTATTTTACCCAGAGGGTGGTGACGGTCTGGAACACACTGCCTGGGAGGATGGTAGAGGTGGGTTGCCTCCCCTTCTTTAAAAAGGTACCTTAATGAGCACTTGGCACATTTTAACATTCGAGGCTATGGGCCAAGTGCTGGCAAATGGGATTAGGATTGGCAGATCAGATGCCTTTCATGCAGCAGTGCAGACTCGATGGGTCAAAGGGCCTTTTCTACACTGTATTGTTCTGTGATTCTGTGATGTTAATGGAAGATTCATTTATTCCTTCTCTGGCAATTATGTCATCAGCTATTGGACCTACTGAATTATAATAGTGTATTCACTCTGTTATTCAAGTCTAATGCTATCATATCTCTTTAAAAAATTCTTCTCTGTAACACCCAATTTTGCGCCTGATCTGGCCCTTGCATCTGCGTTAATTGGCCTAGCAGTGCTGATTTACAGTCCATGACTGTTTTAGCACGGAGTGTACAACATTAATTGTTTTTTCTTCCCACACTTGTGGGGATTTGGCAGCTCTTGTTGAGGTTATGGATCTTTTAAACTTCAGCAATCCTGCAGAAGATCTTTTGAACATATTATTTTGGCCAGCTGGTTGCTATCCTGAGCTTTTAATTTTGTTTGCATGCTGTTTGATGAGACCATCAATTCACGCGACATGGTTGGAAGCGAACAGTGGTTTTAATCGTCTTAAAACAGAGCCTGCCTGTGACGAGATGAACTCTAGATGAACTGGCAGGCAGGCTCACAACAGCAACCTTTATACATCCGGTTAGGGGGAGGAGCCATGGGCGGAGCCAAGGGTGGAGCCCAGTACAAGCTCCTCATCTCCCCCTATGGGTAGAGCCGCGCAACTACACATGATCTAGTACAAGGTACAGGCTCAACACATGTTGTACAATAGTGTTGATTATTAGTGTTTATAATTCACCACACTGTTGCCATGTGTCAGGGTGCGAACTCTGACACATTCTTCAAGTGCACTCAATTAGTCTGCCAGTGCTGCCTGATATTTCACTGAATTGAAAGCTTATTTCAGCTTTTCCTTGGAGTTTACGCACTCTTTTGTGATCTGACTTTGTCTTTTGACTCGGCTTGTGATCGGTCCTGAAATGGACCTCAATATGCTCCAGTGGAGTCCTTTCACGCTGCACATTGGATATTTTTTCTGCCCCTCACACTCCATGCCTGCAATGGAGCTTATCGCCAGCTATGTACTTGAGGTCTTCAAGTTAGACGTACTTTTCTCAGGTTAGTCTGCAGTTTCTTTCTTTCTGCATTCTTCGGGATTTTGGAGTCCTTCACATTCTGCCAACATATTGTATGGTTTTATGTTGTCTCATGAAGAGATGTAGAGGCGTGTTGGGTCAAACACTGACTGTTTATTAATAACTCACAACTATATTCATGTATACGCGACATGGTTGGAGGAATTCGCGAGGAATTAGGGGCCTCACGGTAGCATGGTGGTTAGCATCAATGCTTCACAGCTCCAGGGTCCCAGGTTCGATTCCCGGCTGGGTCACTGTCTGTGTGGAGTCTGCACGTCCTCCCCGTGTGTGCGTGGGTTTCCTCCGGGTGCTCCGGTTTCCCCCCACAGTCCAAAGATGTGCGGGTTAGGTGGATTGGCCATGCTAAATTGCCCGTAGTGTAAGGTTAATGGGGGGATTGTTGGGTTACGGGTTACGTGGGTTTAAGTGGGGTGATCATTGCTCGGCACAACATCGAGGGCCGAAGGGCCTGTTCTGTGCTGTACTGTTCTATGTTCTATGTTCTATATACAGGATGCAGTCATCTTTATGATGGGTGCCACCTTCATGCCAACTCCTACCAGACTCAGCACGACACTCTTTTACTCCCATGTAACTCTCTACATATTCCCCAGCCCCACATTAACCCTTACAGTCGTAAATACCCTAATACTACAGATGCTGAGAGAATGTTTCCTCTCGTGGGGAATCTAGAACTAGGGGGTACAGCTTAAGACTGCAATGAAAAATTTCTTCTTTCAGAGGATTGTTAGCCTTTGGAATTCTCCTCCACAGAGAGGAGTGGAGACTGTGTCATTCAATATATACAAAGTAGAATTAGACAGATTTTTAATTTCAGAGTTAGGGCAGGGTGGAGGGAGGTAGCAGTAAGGTGGAGTTGAAGCCACAATCAGATCAGCCATGACCTTATTGAATGACAAGCCAAGCTGAAGGGGTTGAAATTTCTATTCCTGCTCATATCTTGTGTTTATTTTTAGTCCTTCGAGTTGCAATCTTATTGTTATTTTGTCCATGCAATGAAATAGCTAAAACTGGAACGATGTTAAGACAATTCATTTATATGTTTAGTTATCTTGCTTTCTATTTCAAACAAAATCCACTGTGAGGTTTATTGTTTTTGAAAGTGAACAAAAGTCCTTATGATCATAGAATTTACAGTGCAGAAGGAGGCCATTCGGCCCATCGAGTCTGAACCGGCTCTTGGAAAGAGCACCCTACCCAAGGTCAACATCCCCATCCTATCCCCATAACCCCATAACCCAACCCAACACTAAGGGCAATTTTGGACACTAAGGGCAATTTATCATGGCCAATCCACCTAACCTGCACATCTTTGGACTGTGGGAGGAAACCGGAGCACCCGGAGGAAACCCACGCACACACGGGAAGGATGTGCAGACTCCGCACAGAGAGTGACCCAAGCCGGAATCGAACCTGGGACCCTGGAGCTGTGAAGCGATTGTGCTATCCACAATGCTACCATGCTGCCCCAATGAGGGTGTAAGATAACGAAATACAAAAAGCAATTACTAAAGAGAGTTTGTTGTTTGTTTCCCTGGACACAACATCCAAATTTTCCCAAGACTTCAAATCGTAGGATACTCCTACGGTTTTTGAATTGAACTAGCCCTTGAGAATGACCTGAAATTGGAGAACTGAAATGATGCAGATAAAAAGCTTTGATAAGACCACAAAGTGTAACAGCAGAAATATTAGAGTTTTGCCTTCCAAGTTACATCCTTATGTTTCCACTAATGATTAGTATACATTAACAATGATTTTTAGAATATTTGATGTATTTTAGGAGTTTTTGTTGCTTTCTTGTAATACATGTTGATGTCACAGGTTTCTATGATTTCACTAAGTGTGTTTCACTGATTCTGGAAATGTAAAATAGAAAACTTTCTGCTAGAACGTGCTTTTATTTTTTGATTTTAATATGTTCTGCTTCAGTATTATTGCAATTAATTTTCCTTGTCCTGTCATGGCAGTCTTGGAGGTCGGGGATTGTGAAAATAGGGGGGTGTTGTGCCATTGCGGCTCCTCATGCATTCCCATTACCAGGGAACTTTCTCAAGAGCATACTGGGAATTGGATTGACTGCCAGCTTCCATGTATCATACAGCCAATTATGCCTATTAAGACCTCAATTAGAGGCAATTTTGTGGCATTGCCAACATTTTGTCACAGCACAGACAATAGAAATTATTTTGGGAAATGGCAGAGACATTGGCCAAAAATGTTGTGCCTGTCTTCCTAGCAGAAGACATAAGTTATATACCAGAAATTGAGGGTAACATAAGGGATAAAGAGAGTGAGGAAATTAAGGTTTTCAGCAAAGAAGTATTGGAGAAACTTGAAGGACAAAAATCTGACAAATCTCCAGGATCTGAAGGCCTACCTAGTTTTCCAAAAGATTTAGCTGCAGAGATGGTGGATGCACTAGTCGTTATTTTTCAGAATTCGCTATATTCTGGAACTATCCCAGCAGATCGGAAGTAAGCAAATGTAACACATTTTGCTAATCAAGAATGGAGGGGGAGAAAAAACAGCGAACTACAACCAGTTAGTCTGATGTCTGTCGGCAGGAAAGTGCTGGAATCTATTATTAAGGAAGTCTTCACATGACACCAAGGAAGTCTTAACAATGAACTTTAGAAAATCATAGTGTGATTAGGCAAACCCAACATGGTTTTATGAATGTAAAATTGTGTTTGATAAATTTATGAGAAATGTTGGAGATGTAGCTAGTAGGGTAGATAAAGGTGAACCAGTAGATGTAGCATACTTGGATTTCCAAAAAGCATTTGGTAAGATGCTACACAAAAGATTAATACCCCAGGTAAGGATTCATAGAATTGGGGTAGTTTATTAAGAAGGTTGATTAACAGACCGAAAGCAAAGAATAGGGATGAATGGGCCATTTCCATGTTGACAGGTTTTGACTAGTGGAGCGTGTTGCTCGTTCTGGGTGAGTATGCTTTACACTCAATTTGGCTCTGTTTTATTGCTTAGCTCTAGAGTCGCCAGGTATCGTTAAGATACCGCCACAAGTTTCAAGTTCAAGTTCAGACCAATAACTCGATACACCAGTTAGTAAGTTCAACCAAGACACGTTTATTATAATAGTTATCTACTACTTATGCATATAAAACTACAAGACTAGGCTAATCCTACCACTAACAGGCCAATACTTATCTGGAATAAGGGAACTGCCGGATCAGGGAACAATGGCCTCTTGCTTTGTCCTGGATCCGCAGGCTTCCAGTCGGTGTGGACTAAAGGGGTCAGGAGTGTCTACTCTCATAGCTTGCGTTGTATGACACTTACTTGATGGCGGCTGCTGACCAGGCCTCTCCTTCTCAAGGTTCTTCGAGAACTGCTAAGATGTTCTGCTGGGAGGGCCGGCTAAGAGAACGAATCAGTCCTGGGACCTGACTTTTATAGGTCCCAGGGGCTTTGCATCCTTCAGGGCGGACCCTCTATCAACCTGCAATCGATTGGGTCTCTTCCCAATTGATTGATTTGAATTTCCCCAATAACAGGCTGTTCCTCGATCACCGGGCGGTTCCTCACACCTTATTGGTGTCCTTTGTCTTAGACTCTACTGGCACTGGAATGTCTGGCCTTCCATAGAATGTTTAACTGTTGTGTCCATCGTGCCTGGGAATCACCGTAAATCGCTTCATTAATATGCGCAGCTTGTTAGTTACAATTCTGTCGAGTTTCTGTGGCAGCTAGAATACAGGGGATTCTGCAGACTGCTGGTTTCTTTGCCAATGTCCATTTTACCCTGCAATCTTTGCGTTCTTCCATTTTGTGTGAGAAAGTGGCCAACCCAGGTGGCTACACTCCCTCCTTGTGATCCTAACGCGAAAGCATGAAGGATCACCCAAGTATGGTGTCTCTGTTCCCTGACCTCAGCGAGTTCCATGGCCTCTGCACTTTCCTCAACTATGCAGAAAATTTTTAACCACAATCTCTATTTGGCGCTATGTCATAGGGGACATGCATTACCAAAATCACAACGGGAACATCTAACTATCCTTAAATAAACTACACTCACTTACATGCAATCATTCTAAACTTCCTATCAATACAAACTTACAGCAGTATTCATGGCACATTTCTCTAACTCGGCAGTCGAGCTCAGAGGTACAAACATTTAAAAGTTCCTTTTATTTACATGGCATGGCAACAATGAAAAGAAAATCCTTTATTTACATGGCATGGCAACAAAAAAAGAAAATCCTTTATTCACATTTCAAGGGGTTCAGGGGACTGAAAGTGGCCAAGCCAGGTGGCTACAAGCGCCACAAGGATCAGTACTGGGGTTTCATCTATTTACAATTTATATTAATGACATAGAAGAAGAGAGTAATATAGCTAAATTTGCTGATGATTCAAAGCTAGGTCATAGAATTTAAAGTGCAGAAGGAGGCCATTCGGCCCATCGAGTCTGCACCAGCCCTTGGAAAGAGCACCCAACCTAAGCCAACACCCCAACCCTATCCCCATAACCCATTAACCCCACCCCACCTTTTTAGACACTAAGGGCAATTTATTATGTCCAATCCAGCTAACCTGCACATCTTTGGACTATGGGAGGAAACCAGAGCACCCGGAAAAAACCCATACAGACACAGGAAGAATGTGCAAATTCTACACAGACAGTGACCCAAGCCGGGAATCGAACCTGGGACCACGGAGCTGTGAAGCAACTGTGCTAACCACTGTGATGCCGTGCCACCTGTGGCAAGGTAAATCGAATGGAGGACACAAAAGAGGCTACAAGAAATATAGGTTTTGTGAGTGAGCATCGGAAGTATAGTGTTAGGAAGTGTGGAGCTATTCACCTTGGTTGTAAGAATGAAAAAGTAGAATATCTTTTCAAAAGTGTGAAATTTGTAAACACTGATGGTCAGAGCGAACTTGGGTATTTCGTACAAGGTATACAGAAAGTTGGAAGTTAGAACGCAGGTACATCAAGCAATTAGGAAGGCAAATGCCACAGAATAAAAAAGTCTTGCTACAATTGTACAGGATTTTGGTGAGACCGAATCTTGCGCACTGTGTGCAGCTTGTCTCCATATTTAAGGAAGGATATATTTGCTTTAATACAATGAACATTCACCAGATTAATCCCTGGGATTAGACAGTTGTCCTATGATGAGAGGCTGAGTAAATAATGTCTATATACTCTGGAATTTAGAAAAATAGGAAATATTGAAACATGCAAGATTCTGAAGGGGATTGACAGTGTAGGGATCAGAAGGTTGTTTCCCCTGGCTGGGGAATCTAGAACACAGCCTCAGGGTATGAAGATGATCATTAAAAACTGAGATGAGGAGAATTTTTTTCACTCAAAGGTTGTGAATCTTTGGAACTCTCTAGCCCAGAGGATTGTGGATGTTCCATCAAAGGATGTGTTTAAGGCTCAAATAGACAGATATTTGATCTCTCAGGGAATCAAGGGATATGAGTGAGTGGGGCTGGAAAATGGAATTGAAGCCGCAGAGCAATCGTGATCATACTGAATGGTGGATCAGGCTAGCTAGGTAACACAGTCTAGTCTAGTCTATTTCCAATGTCCTTTGCAGAGCAGCTCCAAACCGTATGCGGAAAAGAGGCATTTTCCCTCTGGCAGACCAGGGGGTTTATCAGAGCCAAAAGCTCCGATTCCCAATGACTGAGCTGTGAGCTTCAAAGACCGCAATCACAACTTAGCCTAATCCATCCCTACGGACCTGCAACCCTAGATATATTTATTTATTCATTGTGGTATAGACCAGCAAAGGTGCCTCTAATGTTGAGATGCCGCCTGCCTCAGCAGAACTCACGTCTCCTGGTGTGGCTATCAAAGCTCCTCGACCGAACTATCTTCTTTCAAAAAAAAAATTTAGAATACCCAATTCATCTTTTCCAATTAAGGGGCAATTTAGCATGTCTAATCCACCTACCCTGCACATAGAACATAGAACATAGAACAGTACAGCACAGAACAGGCCCTTCGGCCCTCAATGTTGTGCCGAGCCATGATCACCCTACTCAAACCCACGTATCCACCCTATACCCGTAACCCAACAACCCCCCCCTTAACCTTACTTTTTTTTAAATTAGGACACTACGGGCAATTTAGCATGGCCAATCCACCTAACCCGCACATCTTTGGACTGTGGGAGGAAACCGGAGCACCCGGAGGAAACCCACGCACACAGGGGGAGAATGTGCAAACTCCACTCAGACAGTGACCCAGAGCCGGGATCGAACCTGGGACCTCGGCGTCATGAGACTGCAGTGCTAACCACTGCACCACCGTGCCCAACCGTCTTCAGCTGCTATAATAATTGCCTTCCCTCCATCATAAAGTCAAAAGTGGGGATGTTTGCTGATCATTCAACAGTATTCAGTTTCATTTATAATTCCTTCAATAATGGAGCGGCCCACGGTCACATGCAGCAAACTGAGTAATATTCAGGCTTGGTCTGATGTGTGGTCCGAATGTTAATTGCCACTTTTTAAAAAAAGTATTTTTATCAACAAATTTTCAACAGTTTACAGTTCACACTAACCCAACAACACCCCTGGCCCACCAAACCCAGCCCCTCCTCAACAGTCAACAGTAACCAACTCCCGAAAGTGCATGATGAACAAATCCCAACAATTGTAGAACCCCTCCTTCAACCCCTCCCTCAGCTCGACCTTTACCTTCTCCCTCCCGAGCTGACCTACCAACATATGCCCCGCTTTCTCCATGCACTCAAAGACAGCTCCCCTCACCCTTCTCAACTGACGCATCATATTCCCCGTGGACAATAGGTCAAACCACGCCTGCAACTCCTTCCTCTTTGCCAGGAGACCTGAGCCCTTGTGTACCTCCCGTCCAATTCCAAAATCTCTATCAGTCGTTGTCATTCCTCCCTCTCCTCCAAATCCACCTTAGTCTTCAACAAGATCACTTCCCCCCTCATCACCGCCTTCAGAGCCTTCCAGACCACCAACCGTCAGACCTCCTCCATGCAATTAAACCCCACATATTTCTCGATCACCTTCCCTATCTTGTCACAGAAGCTCCGGTCCGCCAATAACTCCACATCCATTCTCCACTCTGATCTCTGGGCTGCCCTTTTCTCCAAAACCACCAATCACCACACTCCTGTTCACTATCCAACCTTCATTCGATAGTGCAGTGATCCATGCCAGAGCCCTGCTCCTCTCCACCCCCTCCTCGGTAACCCAGCCCCATATAACCCAAAAAACCCACCTTCCTTATATCAAAGCACAATACAGAACCGCACGCATAAAAAAACAAAGAAAACCAAAACCCAACACATGTAAACAAAGCCCCCCATTTAAGAAACAGAGAAACAAAACCCCAATCAAATACAAAATCCTTCATAAGAAAAACACAATCCCCATCCCCACCACCCAAGTCCAAATCCCAACTCTCATCTCTACCCAGTCCTCCAGCCTTAATGAACGCTTCCGCCACCTCCACCTTTTCAAAATAAAAATCCCTTGAGGTGTGCGTCACTCTTAACTTCGCAGGGTGGACCACTTCAAATCTCACTCCGCTGCCATACAATGTTGCTTTCACTCATCCAAAGGGGGTCCGCCTTCTCGCCAGCACCTCTGTCAGGTCTTGGTATATTCGTATACCAACGCCTTCCCACTTCACATCTCGTCTCTGTTTCGCCCAGCTCCAGACCTTCTCCTTCGTGGAACCTGTGAAAGCAGACTATAACTGCCCTTGGTGGCTCATGCACTTTAGGCTTCGGCTTGAGTGATTAATGTATCCTGTCCAACTCATAGCGGGAAGAATCTTCCCCCTCCTCCATCAACTCCGCAAATATCTTCGCAAAGTCCTCGGTCGGCCTCGAGCCCTCTACCTCCTCAGGCAGGCCCACGTTTCTCAGATTTTGCCTCCTTGACCTAGTCACCAGGTCCTCATCTCAGATCCCTTTGTTGTCCTCCGCCACCCTCCACAGTGCCTCACCCATCGAGATGAACTGGTCGCTCTGTTTTGACAATGCCTCCTCCACCCCCTTCAACTTCTCTCTTTGTTCCTGCACCTCGACCGATGTCTTCGTCACTGATTACTGGGGAAATCGCCTCCTCCACCCACTCTTTCATCGCAGTCATCATTCCCTCCGAAGCACCTCCATATGCTTGGTAAACAGCCTCTCGAACTCCACCGACATCACCTTGGTCAGAGTTTCCATCTTGAGGGAAGTGGCCCCACCAACCAACCAGCCTCCGCTATCTTTCTTCCTGCAGGACTCAAAGCCTCACTTGACGGTGGACTTTTGCTCACCCCCTTCTTTCCAGCACCCTTCGTCTGAGTCTTCGACATTTCACGTCTTCCTTATAACTTCCCACACCAACTCTTTCACAAACTACTGCTGAAATCAGGCATAAAAGCCCAAAAGCCAGACTCTAGCAGGTGCCACCTAATGTGCATCCTGCACCTACATGTCGCCACCGGAAGTTCCCAGGCAAATTCAATGTTTGCATCAATTTGGAGAGAGCTAAAATACAAGAGCAGGGATGCACTGCTGAGGCTGTATAAGGCTCCATTTGGAGTCTTGTTAGCTGTTTTTGGCCCCATATCTAAGGAAGCATGTGCTGATCTTGGAGGGGTTCAGAGGAGGTTCACGAGAATGATCCCGTGAATGAAGGGCTTGTCATATGAGGACCGGTTGAAGACTCTGGGTCTGTAGTCGATGTAGTTTAGAAGGATGGAGGGAGGCGGGAGGGGGGGTGGGGTTCTTATTGAAACTACAGAATACTGAGAGGCCTTAATGGGGTGAACATAGAGAAGATGTCTCCACTAGTAGGAGGAGCTAGAACCTGATGGCACAGCCTCAGACTGAAGGGACGATCCTTTAATACTGAGATGAGGAGGAATTTATTCAGCCAGATGGTGATGAATCTGTGGAACTCTTTGCCGCAGAAGGCCGTGGAGGCCAAGTCACTGAGTATCTTTAAGACAGAGATAGGTAGGTTCTAGATTAACAAGGGGATCAGGGGTTTTGCGGAGAAGACAGGAGAATGGGGATGAGAAATATATCAGCCGTGATTAAATGGCAGAGCAGAATAGATGGGCCGAATAGCCTAATTCTGCTCCTCTATCGTCTGGTCTTTTAGAATTATGGGAAACTCCGTTGATGGCGGTGGGGTCATCCAATGATAGGCTGCCTCTGCTGCCGCAAAACAAGCCACGGTGAGGGGGTGGGGGTAGAATCCCACCCATTGTGGCTCTAAAAGGTCAGAAACTGGGAATACTACAGTGCATCATTCAGTTCTTGACTCCCCAAACCCTTTCCAGAAAGTATAAGTCAGGAGCATGATACAATATTCGCCATTTTCTTGGAAGAGGGCAGCTCCAACGACAATCAAGAAGCTCAACACCATCCAGATGTCAGCCTGCTTAGAGGAAGATAGTCCCACCGTCATAGAATCCCTACAATGCAGGAGGCCTTTTGGCCCATTGAGCCTGCACCAACCCTTTGAAAGAGCACCCTAACTGCCCTATCCCTGTAAACCCGTAACCCGGAAATCCCTGAACACTAAGGGATAATTTAGCATGGCTAATCAAACTAACCTGCACATCTTTGGACTCTGGGAGGAAACCGGAGAACCCGAAGGATACCCACACAGACATGGGGAAAATGTGCAAACTCCACACAGTCACCCAAGCCCAGAATTGAACCTAGGTCCTTGGCACTGTGCTAACCACTTGCCAGCCACCATGTCGCCCTGTCAATCACTTCCAAGTGACCAGTTTGCAATTATAGATGGGGTCCCTAGAATCAGATTACTTTTGTGCTCTCATGGCTGCAATTAAGTCATATCTTGAGGAAACTAGTGAAAATATGGATGGGAAAATTATTTGAATAACCTGAACCGATAAGACCAAACAATAAAACAACTAAAGCTAAACTACTAAAACTAAAACTAAGCAAAAAAATTGCTTGCTTTAGTTATTAAAATGGCTAAAGAGTTTTGCACAATTAGTTTATGAAAAAACAGTCCAATGTGTTGTTACACAGTTCCCGATCTGATATTATAACATGAATCCATTGCTGTCTTGTAAATTGGTTCCATTGTACTGTCTTCTGCTGCACTCCAGTGGAAAATATGTGAATTTCTGGAATATGGCTTTGCAATGACTGCAGGTGAATAAATCAGTAAAGTGCAGAATCAGCCCTCTGATTTGAGAATTTGATCAACACAGGATTATTTCTGTGTTTAAGATGATGATGCTACAAAGCTGGGAGACCAAAGGCAATTGTTACAGTAAATCAAGCCTATTGTCATACTTTTTCCTGTGGTTTATGCCACTTGAACATCAAAGAATCAGCAACTTGCATTAAGCATAAAAAACTGTCCCAAGATGTTTCACAGGAGCGTTATCCAATAGAATTTGACACTGAGCGACACACCAAACATTCCTCCAATTGTGGCCTCTTATGTACCTCCGAATTCCTTCACTCTCCCATTGTCTGCCTTAGTTGTACGGTGCCTGAGCGTTCCGAATTACATCCCTGTAACTCTTCACCTCTCCACTTTTATCTCCTCCTTTGTTGCTCCTTAAAATTTACCACTTTGATCTAAATCTTTGGTCATCTGTTTTAACTTCACGTAATATAAGCACAAACATTATGGATGAACAGAATTTTGTTTGGGTTGGGGTTACAGACAGCAGGAATTTGGATCAGCTCAAGTTTATAGAGGATGGAAAATGGAAGGTCAGCCAAGAGGATGGGAATTGTGGATTCTGGGGACAACAAAAGCATGAGATTAAGTAGATGAAGGAAGATGATTCAGGCTTAGAAATAGGTGGTCTTGGAGGTGCAACAAACATAGTGCCTGAGTGTGGTGATCCACCACTGTATATATGTGTGTGCCTGTACTAGGGGATGTACAGCAGTACCTGTATTACAGGTTTGGCGGTAGCCCCTGCCGGCTAGCTCCGCTCACAGGGAGCAGTATAAATATGTATGAGATCTCCTGAGCTGCCATTCTACCAGCTGCAGTCGAAGGACAAACATCTCACGGTAATAAAGCCTCTCTTGTACCGATACGAGTCTTTAAGTGCAATTGATAGCGCATCAATTTATTACCGTGAGATTTTCCACATCATGGACATCAGAATAAAACCCGATTGCTTGCAGCTGGATCCGCAATCGCCAAACGCCAGAAAAGACTTTAATCACTGGCTGGCTTGCTTCGAGGCCTGCATCACCTCAGCGGACCACACAGTCGGAGGCTCAGAAAATTCAAATCCTCTACTCAAGATTGAGCTCCAGCGGGTTCCCGCTGATACAGGACGCGTAGAACTACGTACGCGCCATGGAACTTGTCAAAGAAAATTACGTCCAGTCGACGAACACTCTGTTTGCGAGGCATGTACTCGCCACTCGCGTCCAACTGCCGGGTGAGTCGATTGAGGACTTCTGGCGGGCCCTTATCCCTCTAGTACGGGACTGCGAGTGCCAGGCCATCACGGCCACGGAACATTCCAATCTCCTCATGCGGGATGCATTTGTGACGGGGATTGCATCTGACCCCATCCGGCAACGACTGCTGGAAGAGGCCGCGCTCGATCTAGCGGCGACAAAGACTTTAGCGCTCTCCATGACGGTCACCTCCCATAACGTGCAGTCCTACCCTGCCCGCCGCGCGGCCCACCCATCCTACCCCTTGTGGACCCCGCAATCGACCCCCCCTGACTGGGGCCGCTTCCGCGCAATATGCCTGCGCTGCTCGCCACACTGCGTACTCTGGGGGTCCCCGCTGCTACGTCTGTGGCCAAAAGAAGCACCCCCGCCAGCGCTGCCCGGCCACGCCGCAACCTGTAAATCCTGTGGCAAGAAAGGCCACTTTGCAGCGGTTTGTCAGGCCCGCGCAGTTGCCGCTATCGCGCCCGACCTCTCCCCCTTTCCTCAACCGATCGCGCAATGGGCGCTGCCGTCCTCTGCTCCCGGGGCCACGTATGACCAGTGGGCACCGCCATCTTCTCCTCCCAGGTCCACGTGCAGCCCGTGGGCGCTGCCATCTTGCGCCGCCCCTCAACATGCGCTGCATGGGGGCCGCCATATTTTCCCCCACAGGTACTTCGGACACCGCCATTTTGTCCTCCCCTCGGGACTGGACCACGGGACCCGGGTCGCTGCCGCTCCTCGTCTGACTCTACGGACGATCGCCCGCTACTCGCATCCATGACGCTCGACCAATGCCGTCCTCACAACCGCTTCAACGACGGTGCTCCTCAACGGCCACGTGACCTACTGCCTACTTGACTCCGGGAGCACCGATACCTTCATCCACCGGACACGGTAAGGCGCTGCTCTCTCGCGGTCCACCCTGCCAACCAGTGTATCTCCCTGGCCTCTGGATTCCACTCTGTCCCGATCCGGGGTTTCTGTCTGGTCAACCTCACCGTACAAGGCGTTGAATTCAGCAGTTTCCGCCTGTACGTTCTCCCCAACCTGAGCGACACTTTTACTGGGCCTGGATTTCTAATGTAACCTCCAGAGCCTCACCCTCAAATTCGGCGGACCCCTACCCCCATTCACCGTTTGCGGCCTCACGACCATCAAGATTGACCCTCCCTCCCTCTTTGCCAATCTGACTGCAGATTGCAAGCCCGTCGCCACCAGGAGCAGACGGCACAGCACCCAGGACAAGACCTTCATCAGGTCCGAAGTCCAGTGGCTGCTTCGGGAGTGTATTATCGAGGCCAGCAACAGCCCCGGGAGAGCCCAAGTGGTGATGGTTAAAACCGGGGAGAAACACAGGATGGTCGTGGACTACAGCCAGACCATCAGTCGGTACACGCAGCTCGACGCGTACCCCCTCCCTCGCATATCTGATATGGTCAATCAGATTGCGCAGTACCGGGTCTTCTCAACGATTGACCTGAAATCCGCCTACCACCAGCTCCCCATCCGTAAATCGGACCGTCCCTACACTGCCTTCGAGGCGGACGGTCGCCTCTATCAATTTCTTAGGGTTCCCTTCGGCGTCACTAACGGGGTCTCGGTATTTCAAAGAGAAATGGACCGAATGGTTGACCGGTACGGACTGCGGGCCACGTTTCCGTACTTAGACAATGTCACCATCTGCGGCCACGACCAGCAGGACCATGACGCCAACCTTGCCAAATTTCTCCACACTGCATCTCTCCTCAACCTCACTTATAACAAGGAGAAGTGTGTATTCAGCACAGACCGCTTAGCCATCCTTGGCTATGTAGTCCAAACGGACTCCTGGGGCCCGATCCCGACCGCATGCGCCTCCTCATGGAGCTCCCCCTCCTCCACTGCCCCAAGGCTCTCAAACAATGCCTGGGGTTCTTTTCTTACAACGCCCAGTGGGTCCCACAATACGCGGACAAGGCCCGCCCACTGATCCAGTCCATGCAATTTCCCCTCACGGCCGAGGCGCAACAGGCTTTCGCCCGTATTCGCTCAGATATAGCCAAGGCTGGGATGCACGCAGTAGACGAGACACTGCCCTTCCAAGTAGAGAGCGACGCTTCAGATGTCGCCCTTGCCGCCACTCTAAACCAGGCAGGCAGACCCGTGGCATTCTTTTCCCGTACCCTCCATGCGTCCGAAATTCGACATTCATCTGTTGAAAAGGAGGCCCAGGCAATCATTGAGGTGGTGCGGCACTGATGGCATTACCTGGCCGGCAGGAGGTTCACTCTCCTCACTGACCAACGGTCGGTAGCCTTCATGTTTAACAACACGCAGCGGGGCAAGATCAAAAACGATAAATTCTTGCGGTGGAGAATCGAGCTCTACACCTATAATTACGAGATCTTACGAGATCTTGTATCGCCCCGGCAAGCTCAACGAGCCCCCAGACGTCCTCTCCCAAGGTACATGTGCCAGCGCACAAGTGAACCAGCTCCGTGCCCTGTACGATAGCCTTTGCCATCCGGGGGTCACTCGGTTGTACCACTTAGTCAAAGCCCGCAATCTGCCCTACTCCGTCGAGGAGGTACAGACAGTCACCAGAGACTGCCAGGTCTGTGCGGAGTGCAAGCCGCACTTCTACCGGCCAGACTGCGCGCGCCTGGTGAAAACGTCCCGCCCCTTTGAACGCCTCAGCGTGGATTTCAAAGGGCCCCTCCCCTCCACTGACCGCAACACCTATATCCTTAGTGTGGTAGATGAATTTTCTAGGTTCCCCTTCGCCATCCCATGCCCGGATATGACGTCTGCCACCGTCAACAAGGCCCTGGATTCCATTTTTGCCCTGTTCGGTTTCCCCGACTACATCCACAGTGACAGGGGATCCTCATTCATGAGCGATGAGCTGCGTCAGTTCCTGCTCAGCAGGGGTATCGCCTTCAGCAGGACGACCAGCTACAACCCCCGCGGAAACGGGCAGGTTGAGAGGGAGAACGGGATGGTTTGGAGGACCGTCCAGCTGGCCCTACGGTCCAGGAACCTCCCAGCCGCTCGCTGGCAGCAGGTCTTCCCGGATGCACTCCACTCCATTCGGTTACTGCTGTGCACCGCGACTAACAACACACCCCATGAACGTGTTTTTACCTTCCCTAGGAAGTCTACATCCGGGGTGTCGCTCCCGACTTGGCTCACAGCTCCAGGGCTGGTCCTACTGCGTAGGCATGTCAGACTCCACAAGGCGGACCCTCTGGTGGGCAGGGTACACCTGCTCCGCGCAAACCCCCAGTATGCCTATGTGGAGTTCCCCGACGGCCGCCAGGACACAGTCTCGCTCAGGGACCTGGCTCCATCGGGTGCCGATCCCACTCCAACACACCTCCCCACCCACGCGCCACCCTCCCCTCCCCCAGCGCTCCCAGCATCAGCCCCACCAGGTCCATCCCTCGTTCCCCTGCCCACACTTGAGGACATGGAAGATTTTGGCACGCTCCCGGAGTCGTCCAGCCACTGGCCAGCACCAACACCGCCAGCACCGATGCCGTCGACGCCACCTGTACAGACGTCGCCACCACTGCTGCGCCGCTCGCAATGAACCGTCAGACCACCGGTCAGAATCAACCTCTGACGGGCACCGGGTTGCAAGATGGACACTTAATTTTTTTTCCCTCCCCTCTGTAAATAATTCACGGATTATGTATATAGTTCCACGTCACCCCCGCCGGACTCATTTTTAACAGCGGGTGAATGTGGTGATCCACCACTGTATATATGTGTGTGCCTGTTTTAGGGGATGTACAGCAGTACCTGTATTACAGGTTTGTCGGTAGCTCCTGCCGGCTAGCTCCGCCCACAGGGAGCAGTATAAATATGTATGAGATCTCCTGAGCAGCCATTCTACCAGCTGCAGTCGAAGGACAAACATCTCACGGTAATAAATCCTCTCTTGTACCGATTTGAGTCTTTAAGTACAATTGATAGCACATCACTGAGTAATCTTTTTGCTACAACAAAAAAAACCCAGAATATTAGGCAAATTGTCAGGATTTATAGTTCTAATATGTTTCCTATTGTCAGCATATGTCCATACCTTCTGTATCACAAACTTATCAAGGGCTAAAATGTTTTAGAATATTAAGAAGCAAAGGTAAAACTAAAACCATATTTCCTTGGGGTTTTGATGTTCAGTTATAAGGTAAATACAGAAGAAAGAATAAGGAGTCAAGGAAAGAAACTGAGAGAGATTTGACAAATAAAAGAAAATGACTGAGTAAAAGAAACTGATTAAAAACAGGGAGAAATCGAGAGTTCAGCTCAGAGAGAGTTTAGATGTTTTATGATAAATTAACTCAGAAGGTGATTTTGGAAAATGTATCATTCTGCTATTTGGGATAAAGTAAAAGGGATATCTGCCATGGAATTGGTAGGAATAGAAGAACATACCCAGCACTGAGAGGTGTTAAAGTATCTGGCATAGTTATAGAACATGTAAAGGAACGTTTTAACATTGAACTCCTGGGTAAGGCCTGCTAGGCCAAACATGTAACTGAAAATCAATATTATGGCAAACATTTTTACAGATTCTGATTTTGGTACTCGCGCTTCACATGTGAATCCAGGTTTTCTTTCCTTGGAGTTTCATGGCTGACTGGGTTTTAAGAAGCACCTGGTAGGGACCTTCCCTACCACTTGGCCCCTAATGACTCACGCTGTAGTTTCCGACACCTGTTGGAAAGCAGAACTGACTGCATTTGTTAAGTTTTGGCAATAACTGAGTAAAGCATCACTCATCAGACGACAGTCTGCCTTTCTTAAGTCAATAGTTCCTGGCAGGGACATGGGCCCGCCAGTGATAACCTCAAATGGGCTTAGGCCTGTGGTTCTGTTTGGGGTTGCTCAGATACTACACAAAACTAGTGGCAAGGTTTGAATCCAATTCATGCCTTCTTGGTTGTATTTGGACAAACGTTCTTTTAAAGTCTGGTTCATGCGTTCCATTTAGAACATAGAACATAGAACGATACAGCGCAGTACAGGCCCTTCGGCCATCAATGTTGCACCGACATGGGAAGTCCAAAAACTAAAGGCCATCTAACCTACACTATGCCATTATCATCCATATGCTTATCCAATAAACTTTTAAATGCCCACAATGTTGGCGAGTTCACTACTGTTGCAGGTAGGGCATTCCACGGCCTCACCACTCTTTGCGTAAAAAAACCCACCTCTGACCTCTGTCCTATATCTATTACCCCTCAATTTAAGGCTATGTCCCCTCGTGCTAGCCACCTCCATCCGCGGGAGAAGGCTCTCACTGTCCACCCTATCTAACCCTCTGATCATTTTGTATGCCTCTATTAAGTCACCTCTTAACCTTCTTCTCTCTAACGAAAACAACCTCAAGTCCATCAGCCTTTCCTCATAAGATTTTCCCTCCATACCAGGCAACATCCTGGTAAATCTCCTCTGCACCCGCTCCAAAGCTTCCACGTCCTTCCTATAATGAGGCGACCAGAACTGTACGCAATACTCCAAATGCGGCCGTACTAGAGTTTTGTACAACTGCAACATGACCTCATGGCTCCGGAACTCAATCCCTCTACCAATAAAGGCCAACACACCATAGGCCTTCTTCACAACCCTATCAACCTGGGTGGCAACTTTCAGGGATCTATGTACATGGACACCGAGATCACTCTGCTCATCCACACTACCAAGAATTTTACCATTAGCCAAATATTCCGCATTCCTGTTATTCTTTCCAAAGTGAATCACCTCACACTTCTCCACATTAAACTCCATTTGCCACCTCTCAGCCCAGCTCTGCAGCTTATCTATGTCTCTCTGTAACCTGCAACATCCTTCCGCACTGTCTACAACTCCACCGACTTTAGTGTCGTCTGCAAATTTACTCACCCATCCTTCTGCGCCCTCCTCTAGGTCATTTATAAAAATGACAAACAGCAACGGCCCCAGAACAGATCCTTGTGGTACGCCACCCGTAACTGAACTCCATTCTGAACATTTCCCATCAACCACCACTCTCTGTCTTCTTTCAACTAGCCAATTTCTGATCCACATCTCTAAATCACCCTCAATCCCCAGCCTCCGTATTTTCTGCAATAGCCGAACGTGGGGAACCTTATCAAACGCTTTACTGAAATCCATATACACCACATCAACTGCTCTACCCTCGTCTACCTGTTCAGTCACCTTCTCAAAGAACACGATAAGGTTTGTGAGGCATGACCTACCCTTCACAAAACCATGCTGACTATCCCTAATCATATTATTCCTATCTAGATGATTATAAATTGTATCTTTTATAATCCTCTCCAAGACTTTACCCACAACAGACGTTAGGCTCACCGGCCTATAGTTACCGGGGTTATCTCTACTCCCCTTGAACAAAGGGACCACATTTGCTATCCTCCAGTCCTCTGGCACTATTCCTGTAGCCAATGATGACATAAAAATCAAAGCCAAAGGCTCAGCAATCTCTTCCCTGGCTTCCCAGAGAATCCTAGGATAAATCCCATCAGGACTTATCTATTTTCACCTTGTCCATAATTGCCAACACTTCTTCCCTACGCACCTCAATGCCATCTATTCTAATAGCCTGGGTCTCAGCATTCTCCTCCACAACATTATCTTTTTCCTGAGTGAATACTGACGAAAAGTATTCATTTAGTATCTCGCTTATCTCCTCAGCCTCCACACACAACTTCCCACCACTGTCCTTGACTGGCCCTACTCTTACCCTAGTCATTCTTTTATTCCTGACATACCTATAGAAAGCTTTTGGGTTTTCCTTGATCCTACCTGCCAATCATTTGTCCTGATGATTCTGGATGATGAGTCAGTGTAGATTCCAATCAATGTCCAGTAACCTGCACACCTCCTGGCAAACATCACCTGTAAAGTGGGTTCCATTGTCTGAGTCAATGCTAGCTGGTACTCCCCATTTGGGAATATAGTCTTTGCATAGGACTTTGGCTGTATAGGTGGCTGCAGCCCTCATAGCTGGAACAGCCTCGGTTACTTCCTGTAGAAACCAACTATTTTCTGATACACCTGATAGGTAAAAGATAACTATTTCGCGTAAATATTAAGCCCCAGTCTCGGAAAGCGGGAGCAAAGATGATGGATTTACGGGGCTTGCACGGCGGAAGTAACGATGAGGTGCTTCCAAAACTGCTGATGTTGGTTCCATGTTTAATAGGCCACAGTCCTTTTTGTCCTTTGCCCAAATTGGGTGGTGCTCTAGTTGGCTCTTTTTGAAATGTCTGATGAACCATGTGACTTTTCCATTCTCAAAATTAAGAGAATTTATTTGGGCTAGTATATCCATGCCCAGAAGGGACTGAGTTACTGGTCTATCCAGATGGAGGCCATTAGTTCATGTATGCCAAATTGAAGCAACCTGGGCTCTGTTTCTTGAAGGGTTAATGGATCACCTTCTGCTGCATAAGCTCCAATCACTTGTCTTTTTAAGGGAAACAAGTCAGCCAATTTTTGGGCAAGACAAGTCAATTCAGCTCCAGTGTGAAGAGGAAATTCTATTTGCTGGCCTCCCACTCTCAATGATACATAGTTCATCCTTTCTATTCTCAATTAAAGCGTATAACGCTATGTGAATGGACTCACTGAGAGTGGGATACGTTTTTGCTGCGTCGAGCAACGCCCTCTTGTGTCGTGGGGCTAATCTGGTGACCCTGTCGACAAAAGCGTCATCGTCATCGAGTTCGTCTTTACGAGGTGTAAATGGGCGGGGCTTATGTTGGCCTCTGTACGAATCCTTGTGAAATGTGTTTTGAGGCGGATTCCTGTAGTGTGAGTCACGGGGCGGGTCTCGGTTGTATGATTCAGGGGGTGGTCTCGGTAGGATGAGTCCCAATTGTAATCCTGTCCTTTGTCCCCCTGTATTCTGAAACAGCATGATTTTGTCCAATGGCCGCCTTTACCACAAAAATGACATTTTTCCATGTTCCTGGAATCATTTATCGGAGCAAGAACAGGGGCCGGGGTTGGTGTTACCAGAGGAGGAGGAGCAGTAATTTCTGCTGGGGTTGCTGCACTACTTGCAGTGGCTGCTGCTTTGGGCTGAGGGCTAGGATGGAGAGCTTGGATTTTAACTTCCAAGCCACAGTCCAGTTGAATGCATCGTTCTATGAAGGTCCTGAAGGTAGTACCCACTATTTCCCATTCAGGAAAAACCACTTTTAGGGCATTAGACACTTAAGGTCTCAAACCAGTGACAAAAGTGGTTTTGAATGATCCTAGGTTACTTGTATCCCAAATTCTCTCTCCTTCCTGGAGTTCCATTCCAGAAAGCTCCTTCCAAACTGTTCGAAACCTTTCCTCATTGTCTGTAAGATCATCCAAATGCTTTTGAACAGAGGATGTTATTTTACCCCGATCAGTTTTAGGTGGGTTGAATCTTAATAGCCACTCTTTAATTGCCTGCCATCCCACTTCCAGATTTTAAAAATCATTGCCCAGGGCTGTCCGAACTTCTTTCAAGAGGATTTGACTATCGCGGGCATTAACCATCACAGACAGAATCTGTACACTATCTAACAGATGGAGACCGTAAATATTCTGTAAGCGCTGTAGCTGTTCCCAGGTGTCTAACCCCCCCCCCCCCCCTTTTTTTAGGGTACGGGAGTTCTTTGGACCATCGATCAATTTTATCGGGGTCTGCTGGGTCATGGACCCAATGTCGGGCAAATTGAGATTTAGTGATTGTTACATAGTTTTTGGTTGTTTCTGTTGCTTCACCTTAACCCGTTTGGTATGTAATGGGGCGAGTTGTAATGTTCCAGTCCTGCCACTAGGTCATTATTTGCGTCACTGTCATCGTCCGAGTTAACTAGTTTCCTTTGTTCAGCGCCTCATGTAGTGATAACAATCTCGGACCCTGCTAAAGCTGCCCCGGGAGGCCTTTGAATCGGGGTTAGCTGGGTGTTTTGGCTGAGCACACTTGCAAGGCAGGCGGGTGTGGGGACTAGCTGATGTTGAGCGTTCGTGGGGACAAGGGCTATTGAACCCAGAATTTACATGGGGTTTTGTTGGCCGGACCACATCTGTGGAATCTCTCTCAGTGGATTCATAGTCGTCATGTCAGCAGCGGCTGGCGTGATGCCATAGGATTTAATTTGGTCGGCATGGGCGGACTAGGTGTAAGTATAGTCGGGGTCTGAATTAATCCTGACTCCACCTGTGGCGGAATTGTTTGGGCTGGAGAATTGAGAAATAGCTGACGGTTTGCCAGCGTCAGAGCCGCCAATTTTTCTCTCAACAATCTGTTATGACTCATTATGTCATCCATTTTAGTCTCCAGAGTATAAGTCTCTTTAAGTAACTGGGTATTTTCCTTTTGTAGCCCAGCATTTTGGGAATGCAATTCATCAATTTGTGATAGTAATTGTTGAACTCTGGAGTCCGAGTCGGTTAATAAGATTTTAGTTTTTTTGTGTTCTCTCAATAGGGTTTCTAATTGTTCAAGCTCAGGTTTTATTTCTGCAATCGCTCACAGACTGCCTGGACTTGATCTTTGGCAGTTTTAAGTTCGCGATCATGGTTTGTGTTGTCTGCTGTCGCCTACGGAGCTGTCCCATTACCGCAAGAAACCATATAACAGGCTGAAGGACCATTCGGGTAGTTTTCCCCCAAACTCTCTTTATATTTTCAAGGGACCATTTGCCCTTGGGAATGTTGTATGTTAATTCAATTGCCGTATTTGCATCGGACAAATCAAACTACTGATTAATAGAAGATTTAAGATCTCCGAACATATCATCAGTAGACATGTCTGGTGGAGCTCAGCCGCCCTTAGAGGTTGTAGGGAGTTCTGCTTAACCCTTGGAAGCAGTGGGGACATTTGTAGAAGTACTCCGGTCGCATTTTGGACTATCGTCCCCCATAACTCTTCTGAAAAGGTTTCTGACCCAGGCTGCAAATCGTGGACTCTATAAGTCGTAGGTCGTAATTCGTATACTTGTAGCGCCGTACCATATACGAAATTACACCGATATAAAACGTCTGATAATAGATTTGCATCCTCACCCAATTGTACAGTCTTCTTTTAAGGTTCTTTTGTTGGTAGGGGGAAGTTTCGCACGCCGTTGCGGCTTAAGACTTTTAATGAGGTTAAGATGATTTCTTACCTCAGTCCCGCCGATCTTCGGATCGAAGTCAAAGCTCGGTGTTCCGGTCTGTGATTCTGCCTTTGGGTCTCGTCGATAACGATTTGGTATCTTGTACTCTTGTCTACGGCACAGTCTTCGGTCCACCTTCTCCCTCCTTTCTTCCCACAGCACCAGTTGCCAGTTGGCGTGGAGCTGCTCTCAACCCCAGTTGATGGATCTCTATGTCTATTCGGAATCCTGGATATGCGTTATCCCTTCTTAGTTCCAAATAACAGAAATTCAGGCTGTGTTTTTTTGGCAAAGTTACGTTGAACTTTATTGTCAGCTTTTAATGTCTACTGGTAAAGTCTTGGTTACAATACAAACTTAGGTCAGATTGATTTGCTTTAGCGAATACAGTGGTTGAGTTTAAAATACAACTTGTGGTAATACTTCAAATCATAATACACCGTATAAAATTATGGATTGATTTTAAACAAGAGGCAAAATAGCGATAGCAAAGGCAGCAGCAATACATAGGTTTCAGAAAGTGATAGATTGATTCCAGAATGAATGAATCTATCCTGACAATTCATTTTTAAGAAAATCATTATCTTAAAGTTTTGCCTTCTTTACAGCTGTGATTGGCTTTAACTAATTTATAATTCTTTCAATTCGGCCAAACTGTCTGGCTGTCAATTTGAGATAAATGTTTTGGTGTGATTCTGTAATTTTCCATACCCTGGCTTGCCAATTATGCCTCTAACATTAATTAGATTAACAGTTTTAGAAAAGTCATTATGACCCTGACTGACTGTTACCATGGAAACGGATCTGTCCAGGCCTGGGAAGGCATCTGCATACAATGGAGTCTTTTGTCACTGGCCTTGGATTCTGGCTAGTCTCGAATAACTTGCAAAATGTGAAAATTTAAAGTCTTATCTGATTAGTTCCCAGCTAGTCAGCTTTTCTTCGCTCTCATGGTTAATATGATTTAGTCAATTACTCTTAATGATTTCTCAATTAAACCTTTTATCTATCTCATAATAGCTAACCAGAAAATCTGATTTCTATCACCCTGTCACCTGAACCAGATTTTTACATTGTTTCCTTATGCACAAGTGCACCAGCTCTCAAAAAATATTTAAAATGCAAATCATGCGCAACCTCTCTGTTTGCAAATGTGCAAAAGCTCCGAGGCCTGTTTGGAGTTGAAGTTCCAGATCTCTGCACTCTTCAACAAGGTGTGTTTGGGTTTCAGAACAGAATCAAAACGCTTCACCAGTTTTTGCTGGGCAGAAAGTTCACGCTCGAACCAATTAATAAATCCCTCATAGCTATCCTAGGACCAATGTCTGCACCACCGACAATGGCAGTGGCAAGGATGCAGCAGTCAACAGCACTTCTTCCACAGTATGATTACAATGCTGAATATTACAGTTTGAAATAGAATGCCATTGCTGAAGCACTGTCTCATTTGCTGCATGAGGATTCAGATGTAGGTTGTGAAGGTGCAATGCTCATAATAGGAGCAACTGAAATGGTAGCTGGAAGAATCAATGGACAGAAATGTAATCTTTTTTTATACCTATTTTTATTATAATTTTTAGCAATTTATGTACAAAACATACAATAACACAGAATAACAATTAGACAGTAAGAATCGCCTCCCCCACCTTTCCCTGCAACAGTCTAACTTTGTTGGCTGTTGGGGGAGGTGTCTTAGTAACTGTGACCAGTTCTTTGAAGTACATTATAACGATCGCCATCTACGGTCAAACCCTTCCACTGACCCTCTCATGGTAAACTTAACCATCTTGAGGTGAAATAACTCCATCAAGTCAACCGGCCACACCAAGGCCCTTGACGGTGTAGTCGACCTCCAGCCCATTTGGACAAATTTAGTTCACTAGTGTATTGACGAGGAACTAAAACTATTCCACAATCATTGCAGTGACTTTCCATGTGAACAGAGCTGGCTCATGTTTGGTTGGACCTAGTTCTTGATAGAATTGCACACTGAACACGTAGCAATAGTCAGTATGAAATCCATAGCAAGAGGATTTGTTAATTGGGACGGTTTAGATGGTGATTAGAATTAATGGTAGTCAAATCTATTACATGGCAAAGCTATCAAAAAAAAATTCCTTTGTAGTCATGGTCATATCCAAGTTATCCATTTTGAAGAATTCACCTTGGCTTTTTGTGAAAAGGAAAATTCCATTTTGTTGATGTTCATCGATAACCAGCTGAAGTGGATCAAAGTAAAGCATGTGGGTCAATGTTGAAAAACATAGATGAGTTAAGGTGCGTTTTTGCTTATCATGGATTATTGAGAGTCTCAGATGTTGGTCCTCAATTTTGTTTGGCTTTATTCAAAATTTTACAACACAAAATGGTATCAAGTGACTTCTTAAAAAGGGAGAAGCAGTGTGATAGAACATAGAACAGTACAGCACAGAACAGGCCCTTCGGCCCTCGATGTTGTGCCGAGCAATGATCACCACGTAACCCGTAACCCAACAATCCCCCCATTAACCTTACCTACGGGCAATTTAGCATGGCCAATCCACCTAACCCGCACATCTTTGGACTGTGGGAGGAAACCGGAGCACCCGGAGGAAACCCACGCACACACGGGGAGGACGTGCAGACTCCACACAGACAGTGACCCAGCCGGGAATCGAACCTGGGACCCTGGAGCTGTGAAGCATTGATGCTAACCACCATGCTGCCGTGAGGCCCCATATGATATATTCATATTATGAGCTGTGCAATGCCCAACTATGTCATTCACTTGTGAACTGTTTAGTGACTTGTGTCTTTGCAATATCTCCCAATATCTAACAGCAAATATATGGAGTTATGTTACAGATTAGCCATCATCCCATCGAATTATGGAATGGGTTGGGAAGCTTAAATTCCTACTCCTGTTCCCATAGTAACTACACTTCAAAAATTCTTCACTGGCTGCAAAGCGCTTTGGGATATCTGAATTTTGCGAAAAGTACTTTATATGTTGTTCAGAGCACAGGCGTCAACTATTTTTTGTTTTTTGAATTTTTGTTATATTTTCTGAGCTACTTTGTCCAAATCTATTGCCCTTTTACATTTGAAATAATCTGTACCAGCATGGGACCAGTTTGCATTGAGTTTCTGAATCCAAAATTATGAGAATCAGTTTTGATCCCAGTACCATAGAATCCTTAGTTCAGAAGGAGGCCATTTGGCCCATCGAGTTTGCACTGCCCCTCTGAAAGGGCACCCGGCCCAGGCCCTAACCCCATCTAATTTTAGCATGGCTGATCCACCTAACCTGCACATCATTGGACTCCACAACTCTGAGGTAGTCCTTACCAAAGTTTATGCTCAGCTAACTTCTTCCCACCTGCGGGCTGGCTCTTCGGCTGCCTTGGAGATCCAACTGACAACGTTAAACTGTCAAAAACAAATCCACAAGCGGGAGAGCGAGTCCTGACCGCCTGTCGTCATTTCCGGCGCCTTGCGAGAGACGATTTGAAATTCTGGGTGGTTGTTGGCGGCTCGCGCCGAATTCGGAGAGTTTTGAAAACAGGAATTCTGAACCTGGGCGGTGAGTCTCCCCGGGATGGGGACGGAGGTGGGAGAGAGAGGGGCCGCCGCCGCCCCCCCCCCCCCCCCCGGGGGGTCTGATCGTGGTGGAGTGAAGAGAGGGTTCGGTAACGGAGGGAAATGTGTTGATGGGGGTAGAGAGCGAGAGCGGTAATGGAGGAGCAAAGGCACTGCGGGTCAAGAATTTGGGCGAGAGGACGCGGATGACCCCGGGCAATATGCGAGGTGGGGAAGAGAACGGGGCAAGGCGGTTGGAGAAATGGTTTGGTGCCCCGGGTAACGGTTGGAGGGGAGGCCAGGCTGATCAGGAAGGAAAAAGGAGCGTCCTGACACACGGGGGCCAGTGTTTGGAGTGAGTTAGGGGAGAAAGGGTATGTATTTAGTAAGGGGTATGAAATGAAAAAAATGAAAATCGCAAATTGCCACGAGTAGGCTTCAATGAAGTTACTATGAAAAGCCTCTAGTCGCCACATTCCGGTGCCTGTTCGGGGAGGGTGGTACGGGAATTGAACTGTACTGCTGGCCTGCCTTGGTCTGCTTTAAAAGCCAGCCATGATGTGGAGATGCCGGCGTTGGACTGGGGTGAGCACAGTAAGAAGTCTTACAACACCAGGTTAAAGTCCAACAGGTTTGTTTCAAACACGAGCTTTCGGAGCGCAGCTCCTTCCTCAGGTGAATGGAGAGGTATGTTCCAGAAACATTTATATAGACAAAGTCAGAGATGCTGGACAATGCTTGGAATGCGAGCATTTGCAGGTAATCAAATCATTACAGATCCAGGGAGAGGGATAATCACAGGTCACACCTCTTTAACCTGTGATTATCCCTCTCCCTAGATCTGTAATGATTTGATTACCTGCAAATGCTCGCATTGTCCAGCATCTCTGACTTTGTCTAAATAAATGTTTCTGGAACATTCCTCGCCATTCACCTGAGGAAGGAGCTGCGCTCCGAAAGCTCGTGTTTGAAACAAACCTGTTGGACTTTAACCTGGTGTTGTAAGACTTCTTAAAAGCCAGCGATTTAGCCCAGAGTGCTAAACCAGCTGTAACCAGTACAGTGTGTGATGGGTGGCACAGTGGTTAGCACTGCTGCATCACAGATTCAGGGACCCGGGTTCAATTCCGGCCTCGGGTGACTGTGTGGAGTGCCGTGTTAGCGTGAGTTTCCTCTAGGTGCTCTGGTTTCCTCTAAAGATGTGCAGGTTTGGTGGATTGGCCATGCTAAATTGCCCCTTAGTGTCCAAAAGATTAGGTGGGGTTACTGGGTTACAGATGTGGATGGAGGCATGGGTTTAAGTGAGGTGCTCTTTCCAAGGGCTGGAAAAGACTTGATTTGAAAAACGGCCTCCTTCTGCACTACAAATTGTATGATTGTATGATAACCTCAGTGCTGAAGTAGTGGGCAAATGGGATTGGTTATCAGCTCTGAGTGTTACCCAGAGTGACCTGACCATTTCCTGTTTGTTAGCCAATGTTCGATCCAAGCTAATACGTTACCCTCAACACCATGGGCTCTTATCTTGTAGGAACCTTTTGATGAGGCCTCGGAGAAGAGAAGCTTAAGGGAAGATTTGATAGAGATGTGTAAAATGGTCAAGGGGCTTAATCGAGTGAACAAGGAGAAGCTCAAAAGAGTTGTTCCAGTGAGGTCGATCTCCACCCCAGCAACAGCCCATTCCTCGGGCCTGCAGACCACATCCAGGGCCCCTGCTCAGCTGCGGCAAGAAGCCGCAGATCCAGTCTTCTCCTGCTCCTGGCGGTTATGGGCGGCCTTCTCCTGGAGGGGGAGGGGGATGACAACACACACAACGCACAGTGTTAAACAGTCCGAAGCATGCAGCCCAGGGGGTGTGTAGCTGGTGGCTTCAGTGGCCAGGGCACTCAATCTTAGCGGTTGGTATGGGTGCCAGCATGTGGTGCAGATTGGGGGTTCGGACTCCCTCCTGGTGAGTAGTGGGGTAGGGATGCAGGTGTATGGGTCAGAGTTTGGTGCTGTCTACTCAGGCTGGCTGCCCTAAGGAGGTTGTGCAATTTTTTACGGCACTGTTGGCTGGTCTGGATGGTGCTGCTCATGCTTACTGCCTCTGTCACCTGCACCAAGGTATGGCAAACGGCGGTGGCTGGCAGCCTCCTTCCCGGGTCGGGTTACAGGGTGGACCGCCTCTTCTCCACGGCATCCAGGAGGGTCTCAAGCTTGGCGCCTGTGCATCTTGGGGCTACTCTCCTTGCTGCCATATTGTTGGCTGGGATGGTATGTGTATATGCGGCTGCAGCTTGTCAGCCTCCTGAGTGTCAATCACGAATCTGGCACCATTTCTCATTGGAACTGATTGTGTTCCACGTGGTGCCGGTGCTGCCCCTCAACAGTTGCTGAATCGGCCCACGTGCGGCACCAGTTTTGCTGTCGTTGGAAGTCCACAAATCCTGCCCCGATGTCAATACTTGATCTTAGGAACGGAGAATTCTGCCGCATGGCTTTAAGGTCATTGGCAAGCGAAACAAGGGGACATGAGAAAGGGAAGAAATATATGCAGAGTGATCTGGAATGCACTGCCGGAAAGAGTGGTGGCAATAGATTCAAAGATAACTTTAAAAAGAATTAGATAAATACTTTAAAAATTAGGGCAAGGGGGCCAGATTAATTAGACATCTCAAGGCTTGCACAGGATTGATGGGCTGAATTGTTCCTGTTGCGATGCTATGATTCTGTGTGGAGCATTTAATTATCTTAACCTGTATCTATAGCCTTTAATCTTGTTTCCATTAATTTATATATCCAGCTTTTTTGAATTTGGCACAGTTATTGGTGGCACAGTGGTTAGCACTGCTGTCTCACAGCGCCAGTGTTCAATTCTGGCCATGCATTTCTGTCTGTGTGGAGTTTGCACGTGTCTCCCCCCCCCCCCGGTTTCCTTCCAAAGATACCCAGAATAGGTGGACTGGCCATGCTAAAGTTGCCCGTTAGTGTTCAAAGATGTGAAGGTTAGGTGGGGTACGGCGATAGGCAGGGGAATGGGCCCAGGTAGGGCTCAGAGGGACGGTGCAAACTTGATGGGCCGAATGGCCGCCTCCTGCACTTTCAGGGTTCTATCGATTCTAAATTGTTAAAGCCCTTAGAATAAAATATTTTCTCTTGTATATCCCTTGGCCCATAAAATATCTTTTTGTGGTTTTGGAAGTTAATAAATGGAATTATTAATGCTTTAAAACATCCTATTGAACAGTGATAACATAGTTTTTATTTCAGATCATATTGTGTAAATGGGGATTCAAAAAGATGAACTGGCCCAAATTCAACAAGCCTTTGAAAAGGCTCAAAAAGGGCATCAAAATCATGCAAAGCTGGTGGCACGTCTCAAACAAATATATAATAAGGTATAGTGCATTGCATAATGTGGTAATCAAAAGCTGTTTTCTTGTAGTTTGGATTGATCTCTTCGAAGTGTGTTTTACGGTTTGTATTGGACTTTTGAATCTGTGTGTAAATTAGAATTTATAAGGGCCAATGCACAACACTTTTCTTCTGACATCGCTCTCCTAACTACAGGCTGAGTATCTTTTATTCATATATCTGAAACCAAACTTTTTTTGAACAGACCCTAATGTGAGCCAACATGAATCTCGACAACTTTTCCGTGAGGATTCTGTGATCTGAGCCAACAGAATAAAAGACAAACTTATAAAACAAAAACTAATGTTGATGAGGCAGATGATGGTGGAAGGATTGCCAGCAGAGTGCATTGACATTCTGAACTCTATAGCTACATCAAATATGAAAACTGAAAATATCTGAATGCTGTACCAAAATGCAATCAGCCCCAAGGGTTTTGGATAAAGGATACTTGATCTGCTGTATCCGATACTTCCTATCCTTCACTTTTTTATTAATCTGTTCTGATTTTTATTTGCCTTAGTTCCCAACATTTTTGGCTGAAGTAATAGCTTCAGTTTTGAAGTTTAGTAAGGCATATTAGTTGGTCTTAGACTGTACTTGAGATGTGACAACTTCAAAAGGATGAATTATGTCCCAGGTTGCTGTGGAAGGCCATGGAGGAGATTGCAGGGGCTCTGACCCAATTTTCTAATTCCTCTCTTCCCATGGGGAAGGTGCCAGAGGACTGGAGAACAGCTAATGTGGCTGCGCTATAAGAAGGGTTGTAAAGATAAGCTATGGAATTACAGACCAGTGAGTCAGTGGTAGGGAAACTTGGAGAAAATTCCGAAGGAGAGAATCTGGGCATGGTGCGCCCAAAATGCCGGGATCTATCTGGCTCGCAATGCCTCACGAGCTAAAGTGATCTCGCGAAACGTTGCGATGTGAATGGGCGGGATCACTTTTTGGCTAATCTGCATATTAGAGCAAGACGGCTAGTATGCAGTTTCCTGAGGTGTTGGGATCGAACCCTTCGTCTCGGAGACCGTGGGCAAGTGCCGTTGAGTACTGGTTTCACAAATGGGGACCAGACGGACCAGCACTCATGGGGGTCTCCCAGTGGATCGGAGGTCCTCAGATGCTTGCTCTCTGGGCAGGGTGGTACTGTAGCACTGCTGGTGCCATCTGGGTGCCCAGGTTGTACTGCCAGCTGGCAGAGGCACTGCTGGGTTACCAGGTTGGAATTGCCAAGGTGCCACTCTGGCATTTTTTGCCCAGCAGTGATCGGGCTGGGAGTGAGTTGGGGGGGGGGGGTGCAGTCGTGTTGGGGGCACCAGAGATCGGGATGGCTGGAAACATGTGGCTAAATGTGCTCGCTATGGAACTGTGTTCCCATTTAGTTAAATTTACCCTCCATCTCCACTTTGCGAGGCATGGTTTGATCAGAGATGGTCAACATGGCTTTGTCAGGGGGAAGTCATGCCTAACAAATTTGATTGAACAATTCTGAGGTGGTGACCAGGCGTATAGATGAGGGTAGTGAGTTGATATAGTTTACATGGATTTCATTAAGCCTTTGACAAGGTTCCACATGGGAGACTTGTAAAAAAGGCAAATCCACATGGGATGTAGGATATTTAATTAGGTGAATTCAAAATTAGTTAGTTGTAAGAGACAGAGGGTGATGACAGATGGCTGCTTTAGTGACTAAAAACCAGTGTTATCCCACAGGGATATGTGCTCGGTCCCCTATTGTTTGTCATTTATATAAACGACATAGATGACTGTGGGGGAAGGATCTATAAATTTATGCATGACACAGGTTGGGCGGATGGTTAAAAGTGAGGTTGAGTGTCTTGGGTACAAGATGGTACAGACAGGATGGTCAGTTGAGCAGATAAGTGGCAGATGAAATTCAACCCTGAAAAGTGTGAAGTGACCTACTTTGGAAGGAATAATTTGACAAGGAAGTATTCCATGAACGGCATGATACTAGGAAGTTCAGAAGAACAAAGGGACAGTGGCATGTTTGTCCGTTGATCTCTGAAGGTAGGAGGACAAGTTAATAGCGTGGTTAAAAAGGCATATGGCACATTTTTTTCCACTAGTGGGGAAAAACTAGAACTCAAGGGCACAGCCTCAGACTGACGGGTCGATCCTTTTAAACTGAGATGAGGAGGAATTCCTTCAGCTGGAGGGTGGAGAATCTGTAGAACTTTTTGTCGCAGAAGGCTGTGGAGGCCAGATCACTGAGTGCCTTTATGTTAGTGGAATTAAATGAGTCAAGGTCTTCAGACCGTATGAAACTTCAACAAAATAGCTGTATTTGCCACATGCATGCGGGAGAGATAAAACTCAGCCGTCTTGGCTGCAGCTCAGTCCAAGTTGCTCTGCCCACAAAGCTGTCTTACACATCTTATACAGTTTTGGTTAGTCCGGACTAATTGAAAAGAATGCAAGGTGATTCAAAGTACTACCAAAAAATCGATTGTTGAGACCAACAATTTGATTAGGTTCCAGTCACTTCCCTGATTAGATTACGTGGATACGTTGTCTGACATACTTTACTTTTAATCATTCAGTGGACACATCTGTCCATCTGCTTTTCAATACAAAGGATGGTCCTTTAGACAATCAGCCCGTGATGAGGTGGTGAGTGCTCTGTTTCCTTGATACATGTATATGAGTGGGTCCACAATGCTTCTTCCAGACGTTCAGGAACCAGGCTGAGCGTTTTTGATTTGTAGGCTAGGAAATGTGCTACCTGAGATGTGCCTGCATTTAGTATGCTAATTTGCGTTGGTCCACATTTTGGGTTTTAGAGATTGTCAAGGTTAACCCTTTCCAGGCATTCCCATCCCTGCTGATCCATGTGTACCTCAGATCCTCCATTTTCCCTACTACATTTTAAGACCGAGAATGATAGGTTCTTGATTAATGAAGGGATCAAAGGTTATGGGGAGAAGGCCGGAGATTGGGAATGACAAACATATCAACAATGATTGAATGGTGGTGTAGACTCGATGGGTCAAATGACTTAACTCTGCTCCTATGTCTTATGGTCTTGTCTTTATCAATTGAGGCATAGATTACAAAAGCAGGGCTGTCATGTTAGAGTTGTATAGAACTTTAGTGATGCCACAGCTGGAGTACTGTGTGCAATTCTGGTCGCCACATTGATTGCACTGGAGGGGGTGCAGAGGAGGTTCACCAAATGTTGCCTGGGATGGAATTCTTAAGTTGTGAGGAAAGATTGGATAGGCTTGGGTTGGTTTCGCTGGAGCAGAGAAGACTGGGGGGCGACCTGATCGAGATGTACAAGATTGTGAGGGGTGTGGATAGGGAGAAGCTGTTCCCCATCGTTGATGGTTCAGTCACGAGGGGACACAAGTTAAAGACGAGGGGCTGGAGGTTTAGTCGGGATTTGAGCAAAATCATTTTGACCCAGCGGTGGTGACGGTCTGGAATGTTCTGCCTGGGAGGGTGGTAGAGGTGGTTTGCCTCACATCCTTTAAAAAGATACCTGGATGAGCATGTGGCACGTCATAACTTTCAAGGCTATGGGCCAAGTGCTGGCCGATTGGATTAGATAGGTAGGTCAGGTGTTTTTCACGTGTCCATGCAGACTTAATGGACCGAAGGGCCTCTACACTGTATTTTCCTGTGATTCTGAGCTGATTCTGAATCCGTACTGGCTGTTATTTATTAAGTTATTCTCATGCAGTTTCAGCTTGGCTCAGTAGGTAGCATTCTGGCCCAAATCTGAATGTTGAGAGTCCCAAGTCCCATTTCAGAGTTGAGTGTATAAATCTCGCGCTTTAGGACACCCTTGGGTAAATAAAATTTAATGAATTGGATGAAAAGGTATTGAGTGCAGTTGCCTTAATTTTTCCAACTCTCCATGTGAAACCCAACTGGTCAGCAGGTAACAATGCAGATATTAATGCTGAATTGATATAAAGCACTCACTTGAATGAGTTTTCTTGGCTATTTTACTGACTCTCACTTACCCGAAGCAGTTGAATAACCTCGGGTGTATTCATGACAAAGTAATTTATGTAACATCTGGAGGAAGTAGAGGGTTGAATGGGCTGAGTAGCTTCTTCCGAGGGAATGTCTGTTTATACTGTTTCTATTATTAATACTATTTTTATTTAAAAGTTGCAGGATGAAGAGAAAAATACATTTCATGAAGAATTTATCAACTTATTGAAGTATCCCATGACTATTTATAAGCGTGAGCCAGCAGTCGAACGGATGATTGAGTTTGTTACAAAATTTGCTACTTCGTTTGAAGAACCAGGAGATAAAGAAAGTGATGAACAAGAAAATTGTTTCATGCTGTTCTTATTTCACTTCCTGCTTAAGGTGCAGTATTATTCCTGAAGTTCTTGCATTCAAAAACATACAGTACCATGGATTTTTGTTGCAATTTCATTTTACTTGCTAAAAGAATGGTTAATAATAGATTTTGCCCAGTAGATAATTTTCTTCATGGGAATCGGCAAGTAGAGGTCTAACAACAAAACCAACATCAGTCTTTTTTGCACTTTTACTGAAACTTGGTTTGTTGTCCAAGAAAGAGCTAATTTTATTTGGTATACTAAGAACTAACATTAAAAAATTGACAACCTTTTATTAAAGGTGTTGGTAAAAGAGTAGAGTTTTGGAGGTTATTTTACAAAGAATCAAAATGTGCAAAACCAAAAATTGCTGCTTTAAAGAGGTTGAAATCATCTCTAATAAACATTTGCACTCAACTGCCACTGAAAGCTAATTGTTTGCTGTTCTTGGGCCTTACATAGAACATACAGTGCAGAAGGAGGCCATTCGGCCCATCGAGTCTGCACCAACCCATTTAAGTCCTCACTTCATCTATCCCCCTAACCCAATAACCCCTCCTAACCTTTTTGATCACTAAGGGCAATTAATCATGGCCAATCCACCTAACCTGCACGTCTTTGGACTGTGGGAGGAAACCGGAGCACCCGGAGGAAACCCACACAGACATGGGGAGAACGTGCAGACTCCGCACAGACAATGACCCAGCAGGGAATCGAACCTGGGACCCTGGTGCTGTGAAGCCACAGTGCTAATTACTTGTGCTACTGTGTGTGTGAAGATAAAGTTATCTACATGACAGTAACCGCACTACAAAATTATGAAATGTGATTTTGGACACTCTAGGACAAGTAATGATGCACTTTAAAAAAAACTTCTTAACCCACTATAATGAAAATAAGTTGCATTTCTTTTCGTGTTTTATGTTTAAAATGCTACTGTTCCTCCTGAACCTTGGGGGATTTATCCAGTGAGAGATTTAAGGTCCTGCTTTGTGCTAGGTGGAGTTGAGACAGGTACAATTATGGCACAGCTAAATTCTAATGTGTACTAAAGATTTGAACGAAGACAGTAACTTTTATAATGTTTGCTAAATTGATGTATAAAAATTTCTGTCTAATGTTATGAATTCAGCATAAATCTCACCGGTCTTTGACAGGGATTATTGATCTTAGTTTTTAACCTTCTCCCAACAGTCTCACAGTGCATGTTGTCACTCTGTTCGATTCCGTGCCTGTCAGCTAATCAACAAACTTCTTGGTAGTATGTCAGAAAATGCACAGATTGATGATGAGCTATATGACCATATATATGAAGCCATGCTGGTGAGATTAAAGGACAAGTTTCCAAATGTGCGAATACAGGCAGTGCTTGCCCTGTCCAGACTTCAAGACCCCACTGATGAAAATTGCCCAGTTATTGATGGTAAGTATTGGTATGTCCAGTCGATATGAATGCTTGCTACTGTACAGAATTTTACATTATAAATTTGTATGGCATCAGACAAATTTAGTATTGTGTCTTTTCTGACTATCCACTGCAATTTTGTAAATTACAAATTATCAAGTAACTTTTAGGATCTTTCTTAAATATGCATGATGCAGATTTTATTTTTACATGGTTCTGTCTCTTAGTCTGAACTGTGTGAAGTTCGTGGAGCCCTTGTTTTCACGATTAGTTCATAATAGTAAAGGAATATATTCATAGAATCATAGAATTTACAGTGCAGAAGGAGACCATTCGGCCCATTGAGTCAGCACTGACCCTTGGAAAGAGCACCCTACTCCACTCTATCCCTGTAACCCAGTAGTCATAAACAGGTCATCTGTTCTGGTTTCTGGAACTGTTTGTCTTTAAAACTGTTGACTTTAAACGTGTACATGTGTTGTTGCAGAAAGCCACTTCTGCAAAGCATGCTGTTTTTTGAAATATATTGGCATGAATTTTATAGTCATTGGCAAAGCAAGAGTGCTTGCTACTGTCCTCTAAGAAAGCTGCGCACAAAGATCTAATGATCTCAGGCTGAGATTTCCATTTGCCTGACCGTTTAAAGAAGCGGCGTGGTGTTTGGCAGTAACTGGAGTTCGTGAAATCCCCATTTCACTTCATTTAGCAATGGATAACTTTTCCTAGACTTTTTAGAATGCAAGTTCTTTGCAAGCCATGATTGCAAGAGAGATCGCTGTCTGTGGGAGCCTCTACACTGCATTCCTGTGGAGGAGTGTAGATTTACTGATGGCAACATCTGAATTTCTGAATTATTTTACCCGTGTCCAAATGCCTAATGTTGCTGTCAATTTCAGGGAAGTGTTGATGTTGAACACTGACATTTTGCTGTCATTACCACAGCAAGATCTGGATCATTGCTGGTGATTAGAAGTGGATATGTTAACTTTTTGTTGTGTTGAAATGTAAAACAGTTAATAGGTAGCTAATGAAGTTCTTGGTGATTTAAAAAATTAAAATGCATTAAATTTTATTTTAGCATACTTGCATTTAATTGAATGCGACACCAATCCAGAGGTGAGACGAGCCGTATTGTCGTGTATAGGACCATCAGCCCAGACCCTTCCCAAAATAATTGGACGTACTATGGATGTTAAGGAGAATGTCAGAAAGTTAGCGTATGAGGTGGGTGATAAAGCGTTCGTATGAACATTTGTGTGGGCTGGTCCTAGTGCAGAATCCCACTCTGTTCCTTCCCTTTCTGCTATCAAATTTAATATTAAAAATGAAAACCTATAGAGTATACTTAACTTCAGGGTTTTATAGAAAGCATGTGATCCTTCCATTAGATATCCCAGTGCTTTCATTATAAGCTACAATATTTAAAAATCTTAAATCTATAGCTTTGGTACACTTAAGACAGTCTAAATGATCCAAAAAAGTGTGATTTGTTGAGGAAAATGAAAACCTTGCACTCTGCTTTTTTCCCCCATTTATTTTGTAATTTCTCTCTTTAGGGAATTTTTTGTTGTTACTACAGCCGTTATAATTTAATAGCCATTGATTAGGCTTCGGCCATAATCGGGCATGTCTTCTTCATTTAAATATGCACATAGTTTTACTAGATTTACTTTCTCTCAAAATATACCAGCCAGAACTTGGTAGTGTTACACAAGCCTTTTAATGTACAAAACTTGGACTTTCCTTCCCAAGGCCATTCCTGCTTTAAAAGAACAGCGATGATCCAGCGTGCTAACTTTGCCACAAATAGAAGGTTCTGAAATTCTCTACGGCAGTGACTCACCAAGATTCCTTTGACAGATTGCCTCTACCACCTAGAAGAACAAAGGCAACAGACACATGAGCTGCAAGTTCCTCTCCCAAATCTCATGCCATCCTGATTTGGAAATATACTGCCTTATCTTCACTGTCGCTGTTTCAAAATCTTATAACGATCTTCCTAACAGCACTTGTAACTATATGTGCACCTACACCATCTGGTATTCAGCTCAAAAAGGCACTTCATCACCACCTTGATGGCAACTGGGGAATGGGTAATAAATGCTACCCTCGCCAAAAATGTCCAAATTCCATGAACAAAAAGTTTTAAACTTCTCCCTTTCAATACAATATTTACCTCCAGTGTATCTTTAACTTAATTGCATTATGTGTTTATTGATGAGAATGATACAATGTCCCATCATTATTATAAATAATGCTTAAGAATGAAAAATTCCAGTCCGTTTTATTAAATAAAAATAAAGTGTAGGAAAAACTCAGCAGGTTTGGCAGCATTTGTGCAGAGAGAAGCAGAGTTAATCTTTGAGTCCAGTATGAAATGAGTGTTGTGTTGGTCTTGAAACATTAACTCTAGTTCTATCTGCACAGATACTGACAGACCTGCTGAAATTTTGCTGTACTTTGTTATTTCAGTTGCAGTATTTTGTTTTCGATTCTTTCATATTGAATTCCACATCTTAAATGGGCATCACCTCCCTCCTTTTCTCCACTGTTGGTAGATGTGCTTTAAGACAACCAGACCCCAAACTCAGCCATTCTACCTCAACTATTCTATCTCCCTCTTTAATGCCTTCCTTGAAAATAATTTCTTTGACAAATTCGGTAACTCTTAATGTCTCCTTTTTTTAGTTCCGCATTCATTTAAAAAAAATTATACTTTAACTTTTTGAGTGTTAAAGATGCAGTTTAGTTATTGTAAATTAAAATCAACAACATAATAGGTTTTTGCATTAATACAATTTTTGTAATTTTGTTTTCTAACATTTGTATTTAAACTTGCCAGGTGATTTAATAATGTTATCAATTATCTGTCCTAGGTTCTAGCAGAGAAAATACATATAAAAGCATTTTCCATTGCACAGAGGGTAAAACTTCTTACACAAGGCTTGTCTGACCGGTCATGTAAGTTTTATGTATATATTACATTGCTAATAATAGAGCTGACACCAAAGTCTAAGCAATTTTAAATTATATTGTTATGCATGTTTTGGACGAATGCTCATTGCATTTTATTTCTTGCTAAAAGAAGTCTATTGCATTCCCAAGTCTATTGCATTCTAACAGAAATATCTCCAGTCTGGAAATATTCAACCGATGGTGATGATACAATTTTGCATATTATATTGCTAATAATAGAGCTGACACCAAAGTCTAAGCAATTTTAAATTATATTGTTATGCATGTTTTGGACGAACGCTCATTGCATTTTATTTCTTGCTAAAAGAAGTCTATTGCATTCCCAAGTCTATTGCATTCTAACAGAAATATCTCCAGTCTGGAAATATTCAACCGATGGTGATGATACAATTTTGCTATTATTATTTTGATCCTTAATCAGGATGGTCCGTCCTGTAGCTCAACTTGAAAAAACTGTCATACATATAGAAATGTGGGCAGCACGGTGGCTCAAGTGGGTTAGCACTGCAGTCTCACGGCGCTGAGGTCCCAGGTTCGATCCCGGCTCTGGGTCACTGTCCGTGTGGAGTTTACACATTCTCCCCGTGTTTGCGTGGGTTTCACCCCCACAACCCAAAGATGTGCAAGGTAGGTGGATTGAACACGCTAAATTGCCCCTTAATTGGAAAAAATTAATTGGGTACTCTAAATTTATTTTTTTTAAAAAGAAGAAAAAAAAATACATATAGAAATGTGTTTATAGTGAGAAAGTGGGCTGTGTTTTTTTTTTGCAATGTGTTATGGATTGTTTGCGTCAGTCAAAATATAACTATGGATAAGTTGCAAGCTGTGATCTTCAGAATAAGCACAAAGCCTATCTTGGGGAAAACTGGGGTCAAACAAGGCAGTGTCACTGCACCAACTTCCTCACTGCAATACTGAATGTCAGCTCGAGAAAATAACCCCCTTGTGTGGACTCCCTTGTGTGGAGGTTATCTGCAGATCAGACGGGAAACTGCTTGACCTACGCTGCCTTCAATCCAAAACCAAAATGCTCCGACCTCCCAAGTTGTCTAGCTTCAGAATGCAATCTCTTGTCTTCTCAACAAAGGTCGGCACAGTGGTTAGCACTGCTGCATCACAGTGCGAGGAACTTTGGTTTGATTCTGGCCTTGGGTGACAATGCTCCCAGTGTCTGTGTGGGTTTCCTCCCACAGTCCGAAGACACGCAGGTTGGGTGAATCAATGCGTTGGAATTTGGGGATAGGGTGCGGGAATGAGCCTAGTTAGAGTCCTCTTTCGGAGGGTCGGTGCAGACACAATGGGCTAAATAGCCTCCTTCAGCACTCTAGAGATTTTATGAATAGACAACAAAATTCATCATTGCCTCCAATGTGCAGTCCAATTGATTTCAGAAGAATATTTGAGGACCAGGATTTCAAACCAGAGACAAGGTGATGGTTTACCAGGCAGCAGTGATCCCCATGTTCCTGTGTTTTGGAGACTTGGATAACACCAGGCACCTCAAAGCAATGGCGTAGTGTCATCAGTGGTGCCTTTTCAGGATCCTCCAAATCCAGGGTCAAGGTACATGGTTCAACAGCAGCATCCTTTCCCAGGCTAACATTCCCAAGATCGAGGAAACCACCTCCCCTCCAAGGAGCGGGAAATATCGTTCATATGTCTGACACCAGACTCATGAAGCAATTGCTCTATTCTGAACTTGGCCACAAAAGGAGACTCCCAGGAGGACAGTGGAAATGCTTTAGGGATGTCCTTAAAGCACCCCTGAAGAGATCCAACAGCCCTGCTGACTCGTGGGAGAGCAAGACTAAAATGGGGAAGGCTCATTTGGGATGACACAGAATAGTGGTAAGCAAGATTTTATTTAACAGTGCAAATTGATATTTGCGGGTACGATATGATTGCAAATACTGAAACATGTTTGCAAGGTGATCAAGGCTGGGAACTGAATATCCAAAGGTATTCAACATTTAGGAAGGACAAGCAAAACAGGAAAGGAGCAAGCAAGGAAAAGAAAAGGAGCTGGGATGGCATTATTAGTTAAGGATGAAATCTGTGCAATTGTGTGAGAAGATATTGGCTCAGAAAATCTAGATTTCGAATCAGTCTGGGTGGAGCAAAGAAGCAACCGAGGGGCAGATGTCAGTGGAGTTGTCTACAGGCCTCCCTCAGTAGTGATAAGATAGGGATGCCATTAAGCAAAAGTTAGAGATACATGTAACAAGGGTGCTACTGTAATCATGGGTGACTTTAATCTACATATAGACTCGGTCAACTAAGTTAGCAATAAGTCTGTGACGGGTGAAATCCTGGAGTGTGTATGAAATTTGTTTTTTGACCCGGGATGTCAAGGAGTCAACGAGGGAACATGCTATCCTAAATTTGGTGTTATGCAATGAGAAGGGGTTAATTACTAATCTTGTGCAGGGTCTGTTAGGGAACAATGACCATGACATGATAGAATGTTTCATTGGGGTGGAAAGTGAAGGAGCCCAATCTGAAACTAGGGTCCTAAATTAAACAAGGGAACTAGAAGGTATGAGATGTGTGTTGGTTAAGATAAATTAGGAAACTTCATTAAAAGACATGAATGAAATGAAAATTACTTATTGTCACAAGTAGGCTTCAAATTAAGTTACTGTGAAAAGCTCTTAGATGATGGTAAACAGGCAATGTCTAATATTTAACTAACAAATGTATGCATTGCAAAGGTTATAAATGCCTTCAGATTAAAAAAGACACCAAGAAAGGTGACTGAACCATGGCTAACAAAATAAATTAAGGATAGCATTAGATTCAAAAAGGAACCATATAAAGTTGCTAGAAAAAGTAGCAAATTTGAGCATTGGGAGCAACTCAGAATTCTGCATCGTGGGATTCAAGAGAAGGATTTAAGAGGAAAAAATAGTTTGAGAGTAAAATTGCAAGTAACAAAAGCAGACTGGGGTTCTATGAGTATATAAAAAGAAAAAGATTAGTGATGACAAATGTAGGAACCTAAAAAATAGGGGCATGAAGAAGTGATTCGGCCCTACGAGCCTGGCCCACCATGGCTGATCATCCAACTCATTAGCCTAATCCTGCTCTCTTTCCCCCCCCATATCCTTGATTCCCTTCGCCCTAAGTGCTATATCTAACTGCTTCTTGAAAACATACACTGCTTTGGCCTCAACTACTTTCTGTGGCAACAAATTTCACAGGCTCATCACTCTCTGGGTGAAGAGGTTTCTCCTAATCTCTGTTCTGAATGGTCTACCCCGTATCCTCAGACTGTGATCCCTGGTTCTGGACCCACACTTACTGTCTGAATTAGATAATTTATAGATAACAATGAAATGGCAGAGCGATTAAACAACTACTTTAGTTCTGTCTTCGGTGAGGAAAACACAGAAATGCTAAAGAGCCAAGGGTTTATTGAGAAGGAGGAATTGAAGGAAATTAGTATTATTTCAAAAAGGTAGCATTGGAGAAATTAATGGGACTAAAAGCTGATAAATTCTCAGGGCCTGATTATCTACATCCCAGGGTACTAAAAGAGGTGGCCATGGAAATAGTGGATGTGTGGTTGTCATCTTACAAATTCTGGAATAGTCCTGGCAGATTAGAGGGTGGCAAATGCAACCCTGTTATTTTGAAAAAAGGAGGGAGGGAGAAAATGGGGAATTACAAACCAGTTAGTCTAACATCAATAGTAGGGAAAATGCTACGGTCAATTGTAAAGGATGTCATAACCGGAGACTTTGAAAATATCATTGGGTTTAGACAACATCAATGGGTTTAGACAAAGTCAACATGGATTTATGAGAGAGAAATGATGGTTGACAAACCTGTTAGTTTTTTGATGACGTAACTAGTAAAATAGATATGGGTGAACTAATGGATGTGTTGTATTTGGATTTTCAGAATGCTTTTGATAAAGTCCCACAAGAGGTTGGTGTGTAAAATAAAGCACATGGCATTAGGGATTGGCATGTATTGAGAATTGGTTAGCAGACAGGAAATAGAGTAGGAACAAATGGATTCTTTTCAAAGTGGCATGTAGTGACTAGCGGGGTGCTGCAGGGATCAATGCTTAGGCCCCAGATATTCACAATATACATCAATAATTTGGATGAGGGAACTAAATGTAATATTTCCAAGTTTGCTAACAACACAAATCTTGGTGGGAATGTGATTGGTGAGGAGGATGGTGAGAGGTGTCAAGGTGATTTAGTTGAGTGAGTAGAAAAATAGATGGCAAAAGTTATGTTGGCCTTCATTGTAACAGGACTTGGTACAGGAGCAAGGATGTCTTACTGAGTTGTACAGAGCCTTGGTGAGACCACGTCTGGGGTGTTTTCAGCATTGGTCTCCTTATTTAAGAAAGGATATATTTGCCATAGAGAGAGTGCAGCAAAGGTTCACCAGACTAATTCTTGGGATGGCAGGAATGTTGTAAGAGGAGAAATTGGGTGGGTAGGCTTGTATTTGCTGGAATTTAGAAGAATGAGAGGGGATCTAATTGAAATACATCTTATTCTGACAGGGCTGGACAGACTGGATGGAGGCATTCGTTTTCTCTGGCTGGGGATTTTAGAGCAACGGATATGGGATAGGCCGTTTAGAACTGAGATGAGGAGTACCTTCAGTCAGAGGATGGTGTACCTGAGGTATACTCTTCCACAGAAGTCTGTGGAGGCCAAGTCTGAATATATTTAAGAAGGAAATAGATTTCTAGACTCTCTAAAGGCTTCAAACGGTATGGGGAGAGCACACAGTATGGTGCTGAGATAGAGGATCAACCATAATAATACGGAACGTAAGCATACAAATTGAGAGCTGGAATAGGCCACGGCCCTCGAGCCTGCTCTGCCATTCAATATCATGGATGATCTGATTGTAACTTCAATTCCACATTCCTGCCTGATAACCTTTTACCCTCTATTTAATGAAGAATCTATCTAGCTCCGCTTTAAAATATTTTGGGATTCTACTTACAATGTCTTGAGGAAGAGAGTTCCAGAGGACTCATGGGGTTGGATTCTCCCCTACCCGGCGGGCTGGAGTGGCGTGAACCACTCCGGCGTCGGGCCGCACCTTTAGGGGCCAAGCCCTAACCTTGAGGGGCTCCCCCCCCCCCCCCTCAACAAACCAGGACCCCGGAGCCCACCCGCGCCGCCGGTAAGGGAGGTGTTTTGATCCACGCCGGTGGGACCGGCATTACAGCAGCGGGACTTCGGCCCATCGCGGGCCGGAGAATCACTGGGGGGGGTGCCCGCCGACAGGCGCGGCGTGATTCCCGCCCCCGCCGAATCTCTGGTGCTCCGGACTTCGGGAGACGGTGGGGGGCGGTATTCATGCCGTCTCTCTCTTCTCCCCCCCCCCCCCCCCCCCCCGGCCCGGCGATTCTCCAGCCCGGCGGGGGGGCGGTTGGAGAATCCAGCCCATGATTCAGAAAAGATTTCACCTCATCCTTGTTGTAAGTGAATGACCCCCTATTTTTAAATAGTGGCCCCTCGTCCTAGATTCTCCCAACAAGAAGGAACATCCACCCTGTCAGTACCTCTCTGGATCTTCATGGTTTCGATCAAGTTGCCTCTTGCTCTTCTCAACTCTAATAGATTGAAACCTAACCCCTCCAATCTTTCCTCACAGGACAACCTGTTCGTTCCTGGTATTTATCTGGTAAACCTTCTCTGAACTGTTTCTGTCAGCATTACTTCATGAAAATATTTTTTTGAAAGAAAGAAATGCACTGGATTCCTTTTGTCTATATACAGTTTTCTTGTAAGAGTTCAATTAAGTTAATAAAGCGTTCAGGACAATTTTGTACTTCACATAAAAAGGCGACTGTTTTCACGTTTTTCATTCTTAGATTTACTGAAAATTTGAAACTTAATTTGAAAACACCCACTCATTATGATGTACATGTATGAAGCATTGGATTTGCATTTTCCACTTGTGTTTTATATTTGTGCAATGAAGGTGTGAAGCTATACTTCAGATTGGTGGGCATTTTGTCTTTGAAATGAAAATCCGCACTTTACTGCCAAAATACTGATTTTTGGTATCTGGAAAACTGATTTCTGTTGGGGAAGGTTGGCAGCTCTGCTCATCTCGGGCAAACTGTTGGTCATTGTGGTGAAGTTGGGAACAAATAAGATTTACACAGGCCTGAGGCTGTTCTTTTGAGTGAAGTCCCGGGTTAATAAAAGTGAAAGTTATTCTCCAGAGGAAATCCTACAGCCTGGGAACTCTGACTGAATGTTACTGCTATAAGATTCTTGTTAGCAATCCAGCTGATGGTTTCAACACTCCACGTCCTGGGTCGATAGCCGGCTACAATGACTTCAATATCAGAAACAGGGACACTTATCTCTCTTTTTCCATTCTTATCCCTATCAGTTTACCCCTTTCCCTTTCTGTGTGTGTTCCTGTCTTGTGTATGTTTGGGTAGTGGATGGGACTGCAAAAGGGGGAAGTAGTAGTTTAGCTGGCTGTTATTCTATTATAATTATTGCACGTCTTACTCTATTTAAAAAATAAATAAATAAACAGTTGTGTTGTATTTACTAATCTGGTGCCTGCAAGTCATTGGAGCAGTCAAGGGCCAAAGATCTCAGAAACTTTATATGAATAATTGGTGAAATCGCTTATTCGGACTCCTGGGTCTGTGGAGCTAGAATAAACTGCACTTACCCAGGATGCCTAACACCAGGCAGAAGATTTCCCTTGAACTGTAGGTGAAGGTACCACAAGTTCATTATTGTAAGGGAAGCAAGAAATGGATGGACAAACGTGAACAAGGAAAACAACAAACAACAGCTGATGCACTGTTAAGCATTCTTGTTAAAAATCTTGAACAAGAACACAAATTTTATGACCACATTGACTACAAAATCCTTACCAGCAACAACACAGAGACTAGAGGAAATTCAAAATGCTCAAAAGCAGACGATGAATGTGCAGAAATGTAGGGATACTGCAAAAATGGATGGCCAGTATATGTTCCAGATAATCTAATTCTGAAGCGATTCTTTGAACAACAAAGGTTGTGGTTGACTTGCTGATTTTATGATGAGCAGTTGGTGAAATCTAGAGTGCTCGGGCTCCAGATCCTTCAAACAATACACCAGTGACATGTCATGCTGGAGTGCAACATTCCGTTTGGCTAAGTATCGCCAAATCATTCAAAATTATTTTGAGCTGCATCTCCTGTGAGTAATCCATTGTCAGAAGCAAAGAAAAGTACTGATGGTATCCTAATTTCTGTCTAGATCGTGGGAACGATCTTGGAACGGGTCTTTCGAGCTCAAGGGCATTCCTCACAGTTGTTGACGATTATTCCAGATGAACTGAGGTTAAATATCTTCTTGGTCCCATCGCAAAAGCAGTCATTAAGTTAAAAGAAATTTTTAGCACGCATGGCATTCCAGGTCTAGTCATTTCAGACTACTGCAAACAAATGTTTTAAGCAGTTCACAGTAGCCTTTGGATTGATCCACCAGTCTAGTTCATCCTGATGCCCACAGACTAATGGAGAGGCTGAAAGAGGAGTAAAGAAAGCAAGAACTTTGTGAACAATTACAATATCAACGTGGCAGTGTGAGTTACCATTCCACACCAAGCAGAATGGTTTGGCTTTGTCTGAATTTCTAGTGGGAAGATGACTAGGGACTTCCTGTTCTTCTAGACGCCTTTGTCAAGTCTCAAAGCAATGGATATAGAGACACTGAGGGAGAGGAAGGATAAATATTGTGCAAATCAAAGCAGAAACAATAATCAATGCATAAAAGTGCATTATTTACCAGAAATCCAGCTGGGTGAATTGGTATGGATTTGTGACCAGAACTATGAAGACGAAAAACACTACATCCGCATTCTTATCTAGTCGAAGCTGAAAATGGAGTAGTGAGAAGAACTTGGGCTGTAAGAAAAAGATCCATCGGTGGAATGGACCAACTACCCAAAACATTGGGAAGGTAACAGAGCCGGTAATACAAAGAACAATACAGCGCAAGGCCCTCCCAAGCCTGGACTGGTCATGATACCGACCTTTGCCAAAATCCTCAGCACTTCCTTGTGCCGTATCCCTCCATACCCATCCTATCCATGTGTTTATCAAGATGGCTTTTGAACTCTGTTGAGGTATCTGCTTCCATAACCCCTGGCAGCACGATCCAGGCACTCGCCACCCTCTGTTTAAAAAAAACTGCCTCGCATATCTCCTCTAAACTTTGCCCCATGGACCTTAAACCTATGCCCCCTGGTGACTGACCCATCCACCCTGGGAAAGAGCACCTGCCCATCCACTCTACCTCTGCCCCTCATAATCTTGTGGACCTCTATCAGGTCACCCCTCAACCTAATGAAAACAATCCGAGTCTATTCTGCCTCTCCACATGGCTAACACCGTCCAGACCAGGCAACATCCTGGTAAATCTCTTCTGCACCCTCTCCAAAGCCTCCACATCCTTCTGGTAGTGTGGCGGCTAGAATTGTGTGCAATATTCCAAGTGTGGCCTAACTAAGGTTGTATACAACTGTAGCATTACTTGCTAGTTTTTATACTCGATGCCCTGTCCAATGAAGGCAAGCATTCCGTATGTTTCCTTGACTACCATGTCCACTTGTGTCGTCACCTTCAAAGATCTGTGGACCAGCACGCCCGGATCTCTCTGACTTTCTATAGTCCGAAGCGTTTTGTTATTTACTGTATATTTCCCCTCTATGTTAGACCTACCAATTACCTCCCATTTGTCCGGATTAAACTCCATTTGCCATTTCTCTGTCCAAGTCTCTATCCAACCTATCGATGTCCTGCTGTACCTTCTGACAATTTTCAACACCATCTGCCACTCCACCAGGCTTGGTGTGATCGGCGAACCTATTAGTCAGACCGGCTACATTTTCCTCCAAATCGTTTATGTACACTACAAACAACAGAGGCCCAAGCACAGATGCCTGTGAAACACCACTAGTCACAACCTTCCATTCAGAAAAACACCTTTCTACTGTTTGACTGAGCCAGTTCTGAATCCATCTTACCACCTCACCTCTGATCCCGTGTGACTTCACCTTTTGTACCAGTCTGCCACGAGGCACCTTGTCAAAGGCTTTACTGAAGTCCATAAAAGAAAAATGTAACTTGCAGTTTTGGGCCCCGTATCTAATGAAGGATTTGCTGGCCTTGGAAAGAGTCCAGAGGAGGTTCACAAGAATGATCCCTGGAATGAAGAGGTTGTCGTATGAGGAACGGTTGAGGATTCTGGGTCTGTATTCGTTGGGAGTTAAGAAGGATGAGGGGGGATCTTTTGAAACTTACAGGATACTGCGAGGCTTGGATAGAGTGGATGTGGAGAGGATGTTTCCACTTGTAGGAAAAACTGGAACCAGAGGACACAATCTCAGACTAAAGGGACGATCCTTTAAAACAGATGAGGAGGAATTTCTTCAGCCAGAGGGTGGTGAATCTGTGGAACTCTTTGCAGCAGAAGTCTGTGGAGGCCAAATCACCGAGTGTCTTTAAGACAGAGATAGATAGGTTTTTGATTAATAAGGGGATCAGGGTTTATGGGGAGAAGGCAGGAGAATGGGGATGAGAAAAATATCAGCCATGATTGAATGGCTGAAAAGACTCGATGGGCCGAGTGGCCTAACTGCTTCTATGTCTTATGGTCTTATTACCGCCTGCGTCCTGATTTTCCCCCTGGTCGCTGCAGACCTACCCCACCCCCCACCCTTCCCCAACCTAAGAGTTGTGATATTTTTTTTTCTCCCCCCTCCCCCAACCTCCATGTTGTGCTCTTCTGTTCCCCAACACATCCTCCAACTGAACCTCACTCCTAGCTCACCCAGGGACACAACTACAACTTTAATGAAGACTTGATGTTTCGGATTCAAGTTCTCCATGTTCTACCTCACTCTGCAGAGTATGTGAATCATTAGAGATTACTGGCTCTGCTACCTTCCCAATGGTTTGGATAGTTGATCCATTCCACTGATGGGTCTTTTTCTTACAGTCCAGGATCTTCTCACTACTCCATTTTCAGCCTCGACAAGATAAGAACGCAGATGTAGTGTTTTTGGCCTTCACAGTTCTGGTCACAAATCCATACCAATTTACCTGATTGGAGTTCTTTTTTTATTATTAAGAGGCAATTTAGTGAGGCTAATCCACCTATTCTACACATCTTTTTGGGTTGTGGGAGCGAGACTATCGCAGACACAGGGAGAATGTGCAAACTCAACGCGATCAGTGACCCAGGACTGGGATTGAACCCGGGTCCTTAGCGCCATGAGGCACTAGCTACTGCTAACTGCTGTGCCACTGACCTGGCTGGAGTAATGGTAAATACTGCATCCTCTCCATTTCCCTTTTTTTGGAGCTGCATTCCTGTTTGAAGGTCCAACCCGATTCGAAGCAGGATCTCCAGAGGTAGTGGAAATGTGAGTCACGAAGGAGCGGAAATGCCAAGCTGTGGCTACTCCAAGCTATGATTTTTTTTTTTTTCCAAATGCTATTGCCAGCAAGGGCTAGGGAGAAGAGCAGCCTGTCAGGAGCATTACAAAAAGATAGTTCAGTAGCTGGCCCAGGGTGTTACAAAGGTGGTGTGGTGTGAGGCCCTGGCAGGATTTCAGCACTGGAATGAGAATTGTAAGCTGGGAAGCAAGGATTCAAATTTAATTGGCTCAGTACTCATTGAACTATATTGAAGTCCTATGACCCTTGTGCAAAAAGCTGTTTTGTTTTTGGAGCCAAGCCTTTTTAGATGGTGTCTTTTGTTACACTATGGACTGTAGTCTTCTAATATCTTTGTGGCTGGCCTCCCATTTTCCATCCTCAAAGCTTGAACTTCAATATCATCTGCATCTTAACTTTCCAAGTCCATTTATCCATCACCTCTACACTCGCGGGCCTATGTTAGCTCCTGATCGGAAAGCACTTCCAACTATGTATGTATGTATTTATTTATTTATTTTATTCATTCATTGTGGACTTTACTGGCTAGCACAGTGTTTATTGCCCTTGAGATAATTTCCCTTGATGGTGGTGAGCTGCCATCTTTTGTCGTCTTCCTCTTGCCTCTTGGGGCTCTGCAACCTTCTAAGATCCTTTCGCATCTCCAGCTCTACCCTTGTGTGCATAGCTAATTTTAGTCCCTCACCACTGTAGTCAGCTGTCTAGGTTCTAATTTCTGGTGTTCCTCCCTAAACCACTCTGCTGTCTCCTTTAAGATTCTTCTTAAAACTTAGTTTTCTTATCCTCATTTCCCCTCATCCTATATTATATGGCTTGGTGTCAAGTTTAGTTTGGCAACACTCCTGGAGCACCTTGGCAAATTATACTATGTTAAAGGATCAGTATAAATACAGGTTTGTGTTGGTTTCGCCATTTGACAATAAGCACTACCTACATATTTTTGCCATCATTTGGCTTACTGTGTGCTTGTGCACAGCGGTGTATGACAGAGATTTAAGTATGTACTTTATCTTTTCAAATCATGCGGTGATTTTATTTTCACTATTTTTAATTTCTAGATGCTGTGAAAGAAGTGGTGCAGAAAAAGTTGTTGCAAGCTTGGCTTCGCACAATGGAGGGCAATGTTTTAGACTTGCTCCATCGTCTGGATGTGGAAAATTGTGTTACTGTGGCTGAATCTGCGCTTAACTCCTTGTTTGCCCAAACCCCTCTTGAAGAGCTGGTTGAAAACTGTCAAAAACTCAATGATGGGTGCGATTGTCTTTTTGTTTTGATAGCTACTGAAAATGGTTTAATTCTTTCAAATTTGTTAATTTTTGAGGGCTGTTGTGTGTTGATGAACCAAAAGGATCTGGAAATCAAATACACAAATCAATATGCATGCTGCAATCCATGTCAAAATAGCCATAACAAAAACAAATCAAACACTGATTTATTTCTTGAGGGATAGAGAAGTTATGCTAAACTTGAATCTTGTTAAGGTACACCTGGAGAGCTGTGTGCAGTTCTGGTTGCAATGTTGGAACCCTTATAAAGATCTTTCAAATTATGAAAGATTTAGGTGTAGGGAAGAGAAAAATTAATAGCCATCGATATAAGATACTTGTTAAGAGAACAATTAGGCAATTCGGAAGAGTGGTGAAAATGTGGAATTTACTACCTCAAGGAGTTGTTGAGGTGAATAGTATAGATGCATTTGAGGAGAAACCATGTACATATGAGGAAGGAGGGATAAGCTGATAGTAATGAAGGAGGTTTGAGTTGAGCTGAATGGGCTATTTCTGTGCTGTATATTTTATGTAAAGCATGTATAATTTGCCACGGACTGTTGTACTTGCTTCAAGCTCTCCAGAAAATCAATGGGATTTTTATTTTGCTCCCTCATTAATAGATTAAGCAATTCACTCCCATTCTGGTTCCTATTAAACAGGGTATTTGTTCCTTAAGTCTTGAATTCTGCCTTACATAATATGTGCAGTTGTAAAACCAGGTGTACTTGAGTGAAGGAATATAGCAGCGTAAAATAGTTTTAATAGCCCACTTAAGTTCATTATCAAAAACCCCTTTTTTTATAAATGGTGTGATTTGTATTTGCGAGTGAATGTCAGTTTGCCTCAGTTGACAGCACTCACCACTGAATCAGAAGATAATTATGGCATGTTGGACTTTAGTGTATTTTCTACTCTACTGCTCCAGTATTGAGGGAATCGGGTGTTGCTGATGCAACTCCTTTTAAATGGGAGATTAAATTAGAACATAGAATAAATTGAGATCCTGTTGGCCATTCATTGAACGTTAAATATCTAAACACTCTTTTAAGTGGAATAGGCTCCTCCTTTAACCTGCCTGACCAAAAATGGTTCTTGTGGTCATTCATTTCACTATGTTTGAAACTGCGCTGTACATAGGAGGCCATTAGCTCTTCATCCCTGTTCTGCCATTCAATTCGATCATAGAGATAGACATAAAACATAGAGTGCAGAAGGAGGCCATTCGGCCCGTCGAGTCTGTACCGACCCACTTAAGCCCTCACTTCCACCCCATCCCCATAACCCAATAACGCCTCCTGAACCTTTTGGTCACTAAGGGGAATTTATCATGGCCAATCCACTAACCTGCACATCTTTGGACTGTGGGAGGAATCCGTAACACCCGGAGGAAACCCATACAGACACGAGAAGAATGTGCAGACTCCGCACAGGCAGTGACCCAGCGGGGAATCGAACCTGGGACCCTGGCGCTGTGAAGCCACAGTGCTATCCACTTGTGCTACCGTGCTGCCCTTAATGATCATGGTTGACATATATCTCGGCTCCACTTAGCCTGCCTTTAACCCATAACCCTCTGTACCCTTGAATGTTGATTTTGGTCTTGAAGATTGTACCTGACATGCATCACAGCCTTTGGCAATATAATTCCACCTTCATTCCTTATTTGTGGGCAGTGTTTCCTGATTTCACTTCTAAATGATATAGCTCTGCTTGTTTTAAGATTGTGCCTTGATTCTCCTCTCCCACAAGAGGAATTGGCTTTCTTGTAGCTAGTGTCTCAAATCCAATCATTATAAACATTTCAACTCGATCATCCTTCAGCCACGTAAACTAAGTTTATGCAACAAATTAACCTATTAAGTCGCAGTAATTTGGTTAAATCTGCACTGTACCTCTTCCAAGGCCAGAACAGAAATAAATACTCAGGTATGCTGTATGCAAAACGACTTGTATTTGCCTATTTGGATAAAATTGACGTACTATTTGTAACTTACTGTGAACTCATAATTCAAAGGGACCAACTATGTTCACTGACGGGAGGAATTGCAGCATGTGGACAGGTGGTTGGAGTATTATGTTGTTTCATTCGTACTAATGTCTGGGAAAAAAGTTACAGAATTGGATATTCACGTTTAGTCTTTTACTGGTCTATTATGTCTGACAACGGATGTTGATGTTATGGCTCCTCTTGTGTTAACTGAGATATTTGAACCATTTCCTCCTGAAGTTGTAATACTCTGCCTAAGTTGCATGGAGGATGCTTAGTGAAGAAAGATTACCTGCCTGAAGATGAAGTGTTAGCTTGGTTTAATTGATAACAATCTTCCTCTTGAATGAAAAGTCTTAAGAGTTCAAGTTCCTGTCCTAGACTTGAGCAAATAATCAAAGCTGACACTTCAATGCAGGGCTGATAGAGGGCAATGTCATTGTCTTTCAGATAAGCAATCTAAGCTGGAGGTCCATTTTGTGTTTAGCTGGACGCAAAAGATTGCATGTGTTTATCTGAATTTCCCAGTGCCCTGGTCAACATTTTGCCCTCCACTCAACAAAAACAAATTACAAGGTCATTCATCGATTAGCAATTCACCAAGCTCCTGCTGCAGCACCTCTGCCACTACCATCTAGAATAATAAGGGCAGTAAGCGCATGGAACCATCCCAACCTGCAAGTTTCCCCCAAAGTCACTCCTCATTCTGACTTGGAACTATTTCACCGTCCCTTCACTGTCACTGGGTGAAAATCTTAGAACTCCCTCCCTACCAGCACTGTGAATATACCTACACCGCATGGGTTGCGGATTTTCAAGAAGTGACTCACCACCTTTTTTGAGGGCAATTGGGGATGGACAATCAATTCTGGCCTTGCCAATAACTATCACATCACGAACAATTTTTTTAAAATTACAGTGTATGCTTTGGCTGCTGAATTATCTTATATAATAGTGCTTACTGTCTAAAGAGTGATTAATTAGTTGTGGATTGCATGAACATATATCCTAAATATGTAATAACTGCTTTATGAATTACAAGTTATTATTTCAGTGTAAGATTATGATTTGTAACTTATTAAGGCCATGTGCTGAGCTGACTTGTAAAAGTGTTGTCCTATCTTTCAGAAAGGTGATACCAGGTGAAAATCTAACTTGTGAGAATGCTCTGTACTGGAGATGTCTCTGCAAATACATAAAATCAATGGGAGCTGAAAGGGAAGAAGCTTTGGAAAATATTTTGCCTGAAACAGCCATTTTTGCTGAATATCTTTTGAGGTACCAGTTAAAATGGACTATAAATTTTAAATATGGTACTATTGATTTTCAGTAATGCATATAGTATTTTGGTGCGGGCATCAGCCTGATCTGATATTATGTCTTTCTCACTTTTTAGTTATTGTATAATCACAGTTGTTTGAAAAGCATCAGACATTTTACTGGGCCAGTTGTAAGATATTTAGGGTGGCAGTCATTAAAGTAAATTTGTGTCGATGTATTTAAAAAGTCAATCTAGAGCTGAAATAAAGTAATCCTAATTTATCAAATATTAGTCTGATAGAACCTGGGATATTTTATAGTTCTGGTTGCCACGGTGCAAAAAGATATTGCAGCTATTGAAACTATATAGAAGAAAGCAAACTATGATTTTAGATGATGGAGGATTAAATCATTAGAAACTTGTGTACATTGGCAAGGTTCTCACTGTAAAAGAACATTGCAAAGTGTTATTTGCTGGCAATGATCCTAAAGAGATTAGATAATGTAGCCTATGATGAGCTGTTTCAGTTTACCCAAAGCAGTAGATACAGAGGGTGCAATCTTGGCTTGAAAGGGGAATAAATTCAAAACTAAATAATGGAAATGTTATTTGAGTAAGTCCCTAGGCAGATGCTGGAATGAGATATTATTGATTTGTTCAAATGCAAGTTACATAGATTTCTTTCAGAAAATAATAGTTCAAAATATAGTATACAAGTACTTTGAGAGTCAAGTACAGTTAGTAGGGAGGGACAGGTCTATTCTTTGGCTCTATTCTGGACAAATTGATAGAGATTGACTGTTTTTATTTGTCAGCAACACCATTAACATATTCTGTAATTAGCAAGAATAGTAGAAGTGAATTAGATCATCTGGTAGTGCACATATGTAGAACATTATTATTATTTTAGTAGTTGAAGGGAAGATGAAGCTAAAGTCTGCAGTTAACTTACAATGTTATTCCTTATACAATCAGTTACCTGAAAAAACTTCCTATTCTGGAAGAATCACAGAGAGCTGACTTTGCGCAAATTGAGGAGGTAATGAAGAAAGAATTCATAAGCCAACAGCTAGTCATTCTTGTTGGTTGCCTGGATTCGTCAGAGGAGGGTGGCAGGTAAATGTTGTTGTCATTTGAGTTTTTAAAGTATAAGTGTCTGCATCACTTAAGCTTCAGATTTTGCTGCATTACTGATTAAATATGTCCGGAAATAACTTCCAGAACTATTAACCAGACAATCAAAGTTGGATGCGTGCCTGTGAGTTATTTTCATTTATAGTAACCGTTGGTGTTTCATTAATTGGACTTTAACATTGGAAGATGGAGCAGAAACTTATTCAAATATTTATCCAATTCCCTTGTGAAAGTTATTGTTAAATCTGCTTCGACCACCTTTTCAGGCAGTTCATTCTAGATGCTAACAATTCACTTGCAGAGGTTTTGTTGTACTGCTGATTATTTTGGCACACTGTATCTGTGTGGCTTGGTATGACAGATCTTGAATATTGCTTGAAAAAAGAGACATGCTGTTGAAGCTTTTCATCATCTTCACTTCAGGACACAAACAAGATGCCAAATTTCAAAGGGACCAACAATTTTATACTGCATGAGAAAAGGATGCTGTTTAGTTGGCAAGTTGGTTCATTATTTGAGACATTACTATGATGAACACCTCAGAGCTATTGTCCCACATATGAACAAGGAGTAGGCTATTCAGACCCTCGAGCCTACTCCATTTAATAAGATCATGACTGATCTGATAGTAATCTGCATCCCGCCAACCCCGGGTAATGTATCACCCCCTTGCTTACCAAGAATCTAACCAACCTCTGCCTTACAAAATATCCAAACACTCTGCTTCCACCACCTTTTTCAGAAAGTTCTCCCTCATGAGTGAAAACATTTAGCCTCATCTCTTTTAAACAGGCAATGCCGTATTTTAAACAGTGACCCCTAGTTCTAGATTCTGCCACAAGTAGAAACATTCTCTCCACGTCCAACTTGTTGAGGCCCCTCAAGATCTTCTGTGTTTCAATCAAAATGCCTCTTACTCTTAAACTCCAATGGATACAAACCTGACCCGTCCAATGTTTCCTCACAAGTCAACCCACCCATTCCAAGTATTACTCTGGTAAACCTTCTCTGAACTGCTCCCAAAGCATTTACATCCTCAAATAAGGTGACCAATACAGTACTCCAAATATGCGCTCACTGGTGCACTGTACAGATGAAGTATAAGCTCCATACTTGCGTATTCAAATCTCCTCTCAATAAATGATTGCATTCTATTAGCTTTCCCAATTACTTCCTATACCTGCATACTAGCCTTTTGTGATTCATGCATGAGGACACCTAGATCCTTCTGCACTTCAGAGCTCTAAAATCTCGCACCATTTAGATAATCTGCATCTTTTTTATTCTTCTTGCCAAAATGGACCATTTCACTACATTATATTCCATTTGCCAGATTTTTGTAACTCACATAACCTATCTTTTTTGTAGCCTCCTTATGTTCTCTTCACAACTTATTGCCCTACCTTTGTGTCATCAACAAATTTGCTGTCCATCTCTTTAATCCCTTTATCTAAATAATTTATATAATATTTAAATTGTACATAGTAGAGGTCCTCTAGTGAAGACTGATGCAAATTGCCTGTTCAGTTCATCTGACATCTCCTTGCTTTCCATTTTCATGGGACCTCATGCTTTCGTTTAATCTAAAAAAAAATGCAATTTTTGGCCATATACCTTGGCCGGGATTCTCCCTTCTGGGGACGAAGTCCCAATGCTCGAGGGAAAACTGGAGCCAACCACTTCGGCACCAACAGCTCCCGAAAGTGAGGAAGTCTCTGAACCTTCGAAGGCTAGGTGGACGCCGGAGTGGTTGGCGCCGCTGGAGCGGCGCTAAAGGGCCGGCGTGAGTTCGCGCATGTGCGGAACAGTCGGCGTTTTTCCACGCATAGGTGGGAAAGCAGGCTGAAAAGGAGATAAAGGTTTTACAGATGCATATATAAAGGCTAGGAGAATGGGCCAAAATTTGGCAGATGGAGTTTAATATAGACAAGCGTGAGGTTATCCATTTTGGCCGAAAAAATAGAAAGGCAAATTATTGTCTAAATGGTGTTGCTCGTTATGCTTTCCCTTAATTTGCCCTATTCTAATTACATTTGCTCAAGAGTCGCCAGGTATGTTTCTGATACCACCACAAGGTTCAACGCCGAATACTGATCAATGACTCGATACAGCAGTTAGTAAGCTTGAAATCAATGAGGGCAGCACGGTGGCACAGTGGTTAGCATTGCTGCCTACGGCGCTGAGGACCCAGAGTTTGAATCCCGGCCCTGGGTCACTGTCCGTGTGGAGTTTGCATATTCTCCCCGTGTCTGCGTGGGTTTCACCCCCACAACCCAAAGATGTGCAGGATAGGCAGATTGAACACTCTAAATAGCCCCTTAATTGGAAAAAATAATTGGGTACTCTAAATTTTATTTTTTTTTTAAGTTTGAAATCAATGCACATTTATTTACACACAGTCAATTATTACTCATGCATAAACTCTACTTGCTAAACTACAACTACTACTAAACGCCTATACTTAGCTTCGAGTGCCCACTCAGTCAGAGGAACAATGGCCGTTGTCCTGTTCTGATACTGCTGGCTTCGAACTGGTATAGAATAGTAGCTAGGAGCGTCTATCTTGTAGCGTGCGTTGACCTTAGACTTACTTGGCTGGTGCTTGGCGGGCCTCTCGTTGCTGAGAGCCAAAGGCCAAGGTGAAGATGGAGAAAATAAGAGAGCGAACTGACCTTGGGGACTCTACTTTATAGTCCCCAGGGTTTCGCGCCCTTCTGGGCGGACCCTGGACTTGGTCCCAATTAATTGGACCACGTCCCAATCGTTTGTATCGATTCTCTCCAATAACGGGGTTGTTCCCTGATCGTTGGGTGGGCTCTAGGTAACTATTGGCCTGCCTTTATTTTAGCCTCCACTGGCGCCGGGGAGTCTGTCCTGGTACCGATTGTATCAATGTTTCTTTTTGTCCCCGGAGATAGCTCATTACTATGCTAATGGCTTGTAGTTTCAGTTCTGTCTGGGTTCTGCAAGTTCCAATCCACAGGAAACCTTGCACCTGCTTGTTTTTCTAGTGCTGTCCATTTTTCCTTGCACTCTTTGCGAGTATCCATTTTGGAATCGGGACGTGGCCACCCCAGGTGGCTACAATGAAAAGATTCAAAATGTGTCTGGGCAGAGGGATCTGGGTGTCTTTGTTCATGAATCACAAAGTTGGTTTGCAGGTACAGAATATAATAAAAAAGCAAATGGAATTTTTGCGTTTATTGCAAAAGGATTGGAGTCTAAAAGTAGGGAAGTGTTGTTTCAATTGTATGGGCTGTTGGTGAGACCACATATAGAGTATTGTGTCCAGTTTTGGTCTCCTTATTTTAGGGAGGATGTGGTGGCATCGGATCCGGGCAGTTCAGAGGAGGTTAACCAGATTGATTCCGAGGATGAAATGGTTGATGTATGAGGAGAGATTGAATAGTTTGGGCTTGTACTCGCTGGAGTTTAGAAGAATGAGTGGGGATCTGATTGAGGTATATAAAATACTACGAAGGATGTCTCTGTTCCTGCTCCCCCTTTAAAATTGTACTATGTAGCTTTCCTTGCTGTTAATTCTTTGGATCAAAATGTATTGCTTCACATTTGTCAATTAAATTATCCGGCCATATGTATGCATATTTCACTCATCTACACTTCAGAGTTCAGTATCATTGGCGAGCTTTGAAATTATGCCCTGTACATTCACGTCCAAGTCTTTAATATATATATATATATATATATATAGAACATAGAAAAATACAGCACAGAACAGGCCCTTCGGCCCACGATGGTGTGCCAAAGAAAATCAAAAAGAAACATGGTTCAAATGCAGCCTGTGGGCTGCACCATGATAACATTTCTCTAATCTGAGAAACGGCCATTCACCAAAGCCATCTGCTTTCTATCCCTTGGCCAATACCATATCTATGTAGTCCTTGCCCCCCCCCCCCCCCCCCCCCCCCCCCCCCCTTCAGTCTCAGGTGTTTCAATTTTGTTGACATGTCCATTATGTGATACTTTGTCAACCAGATGCATTCTGATGTCCTAGGCTGTGGAGCTGCACCGGGACTCCTTCCCATCAATGAAATAATTGAAGCAGTAAAAGAGAGAAGGAGACCGGACTGAGGGGGCAGTCTACATTTTAATACTTCTATATGCTAATTCTGTGGTCTAATTTACTAGGAAGTGCCTGATCTCTGTGTTGCAAGAAATTCTGATTTTGCCCAACACACCAAGTTCCCTTATTGCATTATTGGTGGAACAATTGCTGCGCATCCAGAAGGATGATGACCGAAGGATTCGGCTGGTAAGAGTGCAGTTCTGCTATTATATTTTTAATTGTGTTAAAATAAATGCTTTATTTAACATGGTAAATTTTATCATGCTATTAGTTGTAAAAAAAAAATATTCTGCAGCTACACATTTTCAACCTGGGCAACTTGTTTTGCTTTGTCTTGGACCTATTGTGAGTTGTGAGACCAGCCAGCACAATTGCCTAATTTTAGAACACATGTAAAGACTAGATGTCAATCAGATTGTCAATAAGAAAGTGTGTGTAACACTGAATGTGCCAATGAGCCTGTATGCACTCCTCCCACTGTGTGCCGTAGTAGTAACCCACTGGAACATCATTAGACTGAATTGATGAGTATTGGAAGAAATGTTGGCACAAAGGCACAATCTGGCTCTGCCCTAACCTGCGGTTTGATATGGGCATCTCGGTGACATTGACTGACAAATTTCAGATTCCATTCTATGGCCACCTCTGCTAGCTCCATGCATGCCACTTTATTACAAAACCCCCATGTCCTGGAAAGTCCAATACAAAGCAACCTTGTTAGAAGTGACCTTCTATAAGTCGCCACAGAGACACACTGCAGCTCACCACTTAATACTGTCAACCTCCAAATATGTGGCTCCTGAGGATGCTTTGTCTCGGACCTACTTTGAAAATTCATTATTATACTCTAACCTGTGTTCACTGCCTTCATCCATAGCAGAATGGATGGTTCAGCTCTGAATTCTGCACCATGCAAAACTTTAAAATTCCACCAAACAGTTTCTGTGCTGTACGGCTCTACATCTGTGGCAGGCTAGAACTGGCAAAATCGTCAAAAGGGGCACAGAGTTGTAACATTTCTGATATTGCCCAAATGTCCATTCTGCTGGACAGGGAGGCAATTAAATGAATCTTAGGTCTATTTAAAGATCTACGTTCACAGCAACGTTGGAAATGCGTCAGGAAGTGCAATAGGAACCACGCATGCGAGGGTGTCTGCCAAAGTTGCAACAGCTTTGCAGTGGTAACTGAGAATTTTCTAGCCAAGAACAGACTTTGAGAATCTAATTGCTCACTACTTTTGTGAAATCTAATACACATATAAATGAAAGTGATAAATTTGAAAGAAAACTCCATTGACAAGATCTTTATAATCAAGCAAGTTTTCCTACTTTGACAATAGCTTATGCATTTGTATGTGAGGACAAAATTGCATTCAACAAATGAAGAGCATACTGAAGCCAGATTGTGTCGGTTTAGGCAATTTGTTATATTTATGAAGCTACAAAGTTTTCAGTTTATGGCTTAGAATGTTAAGATAACTAAGATCGTGAACAAAAAATCCAAAGTCAGTTTGATGGTCTCATCACCTAAGGTGCTTGGTAAATTTAGATTGTTGACTTTCCATGGTGGTTATGAGGAGAACAGTCGCATCTACGGTGGCTCCTGCCTGAGGATTTGGCTATTTGACACTTTCTGCCCAGTTAATGGGTAATCTTTGGGAAGAAATTGGTGCAGTATGATAGAATAAGATCCCCTCTTTTGAGTGATGTTGGTTGGATACAACACAAGGTAGAAGTCAGGCAAAGGATCCGTGTCAAATTCAGAAGTCCTCGAGCCTCAGAAGGAGAGAATGTGGCGGAGGCCTCTGTGGTATTAATGCCCTCCTCGGTGTCTGAGCCAGAGGTGATTATTTTGATAGATGCGGGAAAAGCGTTCAACAGGGTTGAATGGGCCAACTCATCCAGGATTTTGGGGCATTTGGCTTTGGTCCAAAATTTATATCTTGGAATAGGCTTTTGTTTAGGGCCCCCACTGTGAGTCCGTACTAATGTTCTGAGCTTGGGGTACTTTTAGCTGAACAGGGGTGCCCATTATCTCCTTTGCAGTTTGCCCTAGCGATTAGTCATTGCACTAAAGGCAACTACCAGTTGGAGGGGGATAGAGCATGTGGTTTCCTTGTATGCGGATGATTTGCTGTTCGGCATCACAGACCCACTCTCCAATGTGGGGGAGATAATGGAGGTGATTGTGGAGTTTGGCTCTTTTTTTCAGGGTAAAAGTTAAATTTGGGCAACAGCTTTTCTGGATCAATAAGTTAATATCTACTTTTGGTTGGGTGGGTAAGACCCCTCTGGTTTGCAGGGCATTTCTGCAAAGTGGTAGACAATCTGGGGATTGGCATGACCTAATCTGCTGCGGTATTACTGGGCGGCAAACATTGAGAAGGTGCGAGAGTGGTTTAAGGATCCGTAATCTATACAGGGGCAGATGGAGGAGGCTTTGTGCATAGGATCTTGTTACTGCATTGCTCCCGTTCTCTCCTGCAAAACATCTTCGATCTAATCTGCTGTGGTGTTACTGGGCGGTAAACATTGAGAAGGTGCGAGGGTGGTTTAAGGATCCATAATCTATGCAGGCGCAGATGGAGGAGGCTTTGTGCATAGGATCTTGTTACTGCTCTGCTCCCGTTCTCTCCTGTAAAACATCTGTTGTGCCCAGTGGTAATAGCCTCTTTGAGGATTTGGAATCAATTTAATCAGCATTTTAGTTTAGGCTCTATGTAGTTGGCACCGCCGATTTGTAGGAACCATAGATTTGTGTCATCTGGTTTAGATTCAACGTTCAGGGCATGGGAGAGGGAGGGGTTGGAGAGGATTAGGGATATGTTTCTGGAGGATAGGTTTGCTGGTCTAGATGAATGATGTGGAGATGCCGGCGTTGGACTGGGGTGAGCACAGTAAGAAGTCTTACAACACCAGGTTAAAGTCCAACAGGTTTGTTTCAAACACGAGCTTTCGGAGCGCAGCTCCTTCCTCAGGTGAATGGTGAGGTATGTTCCAGAAACATTTATATAGACAAAGTCAGAGATGCTGGACAATGCTTGGAATGCGAGCATTTGCAGGTAATCAAATCATTACAGATCCAGGGAGGCCCTGCCAGGGCAATCTCTGCAAGACATGCCAGATCATCGACTTGGATACCACCATTGCACGTGGTAACACCACTCACCAGGTACGCAGCACATATTTGTGCGACTCGACCAATGTAGTCTACCTCTTACGCTGCAGGAAAGGATGTCCTGAAGCGTGGTACATTGGCGAGACCATGCAGACACTGCGACAACGAATGAACGGGCATCGTGCGACAATCACCAGGCAGGAATGTTCCCTTCCAGTCGGGGAACACTTCAGCAGTCAAGGGCATTCAGCCTCTGATCTCCGGGTAAGCGTTCTCCAAGGCGGTCTTCAGGACACGCGACAACGCAGAATTGCCGAGCAAAAACTTATAGCTAAGTTCCGCACGCATGAGTGCGGCCTCAACAGGGATCTTGGATTCATGTCGCATTACATCCACCCCCCACCATCTGGCCTGGACTTGCAAAATCCCACCAACTGTTCTGGCTTGAGACAATTCACACCTCTTTAACCTGTGATTATCCCTCTGCCTGGATCTGTAATGATTTGATTACCTGCAAATGCTCGCATTCCAAGCATTGTCCAGCATCTCTGACTTTGTCTATATAAATGTTTCTGGAACATACCTCACCATTCACCTGAGGAAGGAGCTGCGCTCCGAAAGCTCGTGTTTGAAACAAACCTGCTGGTCTAGATGAAGACTGGGAGAAGTTCCATCTTCCAAGAGGGAATGTATTCCGACGCTTTCAGGTGTGCGATTTTGTACGTAAGGAACTTCCTTTGTTTCCCCTAGTACTGGTGCCCTCGCTTATGGATCGGGTTCTGACCTTGGATGAGCTAGGGGAGGGAAGGATCTTGGACATTTATGGACAGCTGGTGGCAACAGAGCAGGCATCACTGGAAGATGTAGAGGAAATAGGAGGACAAGCTGGGTTTGGTCGCCGGGGGGGGGGTTGGAGTGAGGCACTTTACAGGGTTAACATCATCACCTTGTGTGCAAGCTTAAGTCTGATGGTGGACAGGTGTGAATGGTGCTTTAGGGGGCCGGCAAACCACAAGCACATGTTCTGATCTTGTCCCAAGCTTGTTACTTTTTGTGTCTCCTTTTTTGAAAAATGTCAGGGATTCTGGATGTGGAGATGCCGGCGTTGGACTGGGGTGAGCACAGTAAGAAGTCTTACAACACCAGGTTAAAGTCCAACAGGTTTGATTCAAACACGAGCTTTCGGAGCGCAGCTCCTTCCTCAGGTGAATGGCGAGGGATTCTGGAGCCGTGCCCATTGGTAGCCATTTCTTTGGAGTGTCAGACTTGCCAGTGCTGCAGGGGGGTTGGAAGCAGATGTTTTGGCCTTCACCTTTCTAATAGCCCGGAAGCAAGTCTTGCTGGGGTGGAGGTCTCCGGTGCCACCTAAGGCTTTGGCCTGGTTATGGAATTTCTGTACCTTGAGAAGATCAAGTATGTGATAAGGGGGTTTGTGGACGGGTTTTACTCGAGGTACTCGGGGAGTTGGTTACTGTCAGCTGTTGGGAGGGGGGGTGGCTCATTGGTCAGTTTGTTAGGGTCTTCTTTGTGGAGGGGTGTTGGGGGGAGGCAACATTGGTTGGGATGAGTGGTGTCATATTGGGGTTATTTTTGTCATTGAAAAAGTTTGTTTGAATAAAAATATATATATTTAAAATTGAGATTGTTGTAAAATGGATAGTTTTGAATGATTGCAGCTTCTACTGTTATCCCAGATCATTTCTGTTCATCGTTATAGCTTTTACCTGTTTTGTTGTTTGGATAAACAGAAAATTCTTGGTCTAAGAGATGAATTCCGGATCTGCAAGAAGTAATTGGAAAGATGGAAATTTAGAGAGAATTATTCAGGCTGCCCTTGTATAGTTTTGAGTAGCCATTTAGCAAATGCCACTGATATAGGAGTGGCCTATCAATTATAGATGTGTGTGGTAAAATTCCTCATCAAGAACGTATATTTAAATATTTTTATTCTCTCAGGATTTGCCTGGGCCAGCATTTGTTGCCAATCCCTAATTGCCCTTGAACGAGATGGTGAACTGTCTTCTTGAACCACTGCAGTCAATGTGGTGTAGGCACAGCCACAGGGAGGGTGTTCTCCCAGTAGCAATGAAGGAACGGTTATATATTTCCAAGTCAGGATGGTGAGTGGCTTGGAGGGGACCTTCCAGGTGGTGGTGTTCTCCAATGTTTGCTGCCCATGTCTTTCTAGATGGTTGAAGTCATGGGTTTGGAAGGTGCTGTCTCACGACCCTTTAGTTCCTGCAGTGCATCTTGTAGATTATGCACACTGCTGCCACAGTGCATAGGTTGTAGGGGAGTGAATATTTGTGGATGGATATACAGACATTCTGAATTAAACCTGACTATTGTATGACTAAATGGTTGAGTTTTAATTGTAATTTTGATTAAATACCGCAGGTTGCAGAGATAATATCAGATGTCCAAGAGCCAATTTCTCACGTTGAAGTACCAAAAAATGCTGATGAACAAAGGAAGAAACAAATTAAGGTATACACATTTAGCCTTATGGGTATGCATGATTTGGTGACATGAATTATTATTTACAACCCAGAGCAAGAACCGTGTAATTTTTTTAATACACCAGACATCACTGATTTACAAATTAAATAATGACATGCAAGATTTGAAAACTAAACAAGAACTGATTTATTTGCTTGATATAGTTTTTCAACGATTAGTTTGTTTTCATTGCTTTTGAGACAACTTGCACAGTGCCATTAGTTGTAAAGAAACATCCCAAGACACTTCTCAAATAGGCAAAAGGGAAATCAATATTGAACCAGAGGCAGGTTTAGAACAGTCCTCGCTTTGTGATTAGCTCCATAATCATTAGAAAATGATAATGAAGAACCAAGCCGGCAGTGTTGGACTGCAAAAGGGCAAAGTGGAACTTGAATCTGAAGGAATTTGGCTCAAATTAACAAAATCTGCTGAAGTAAAGAACAGAGGAGTACAGAATTGGGACCATAGCCGAGTGATTATTTTAAAAGAAAAATAATTTATGGGATGTGGGCATTGCTGGTTCAGACAGCATTTATTGCCCATCCCAAGTTGCCCTTCAGTAGGTGGTGGTGAGCTGCCGGCTTGAACTGCTGTAGTTCTGAGGTGTAGGTACATCCACAGTGATGCTAGTGAGGGAGCTCCAAGATTTTGACCCAGCAACAGTGAAGGAACGGTGATTTATTTCCAAGTCATGGTAGTCAATAACTTGGAGGGGTTCCCAAGTATCCGCTGCTCTTGTCCTAGATGGCAGTGGTCATGGGTTTGGAAGTTGCTGCCTAAGTAATCGTGGTGAGTTACTGCAATGCATCTTGTAGATGGTACACGTGGCTGCCACTGTTTGTCGGTGGTGGAAGCATTTGAATGTTGAAGGGGTAGCAATCAAGCAGCCTGCTTTGTCCTGGATGATGTCGAGCTTCTTGAGTGTTGTTAGAGCTGCACTCATCCAGGCAAGTGGAGAGTATTCCATTACACTCCTGACCTTTGCCTTGTAGATGGATGACATGCTTTGGGGTGTCAGGAGATGAGTTACTCGCCATAGAATTCCTAGCTTTTGACCTGCTCTGGTAGCTACAATATTACATAGAACATAGAACGATACAGCGCAGTACAGGCCCTTCGGCCCTCGATGTTGCACCGCCATGGAAAAAATCTAAAGGCCATCTAACCTACACTATGCCCTTATCATCCATATGCTTATCCAATAAATTTTTAAATGCCCTCAATGTTGGGGAGTTCACTACTGTTGCAGGTAGGGCATTCCACGGCCTCACCACTCTTTGCGTAAAAAACCCACCTCTGACCTCTGTCCTATATCTATTACCCCTCAATTTAAGGCTATGTCCCCTCGTGCTAGCCACCTCCATCCGCGGGAGAAGGCTCTCGCTGTCCACCCTATCTAAACCTCTGATCATTTTGTATGCCTCTATTAAGTCACCTCTTAACCTTCTTTCTAACGAAAACAACCTCAAGTCCATCAGCCTTTCCTCATAAGATTTTCCCTCCATACCAGGCAACATCCTGGTAAATCTCCTCTGCACCCGTTCCAAAGCTTCCACGTCCTTCCTATAATGAGGCGACCAGAACTGTACGCAATACTCCAAATGCGGCCGTACTAGAGTTTTGTACAACTGCAACATGACCTCATGGCTCCGGAACTCAATCCCTCTACCAATAAAGGCCAACACACCATAGGCCTTCTTCACAACCCTATCAACCTGGGTGGCAACTTTCAGGGATCTATGTACATGGACACCGAGATCCCTCTGCTCATCCACACTACCAAGAATTTTACCATTAGCCAAATATTCCGCATTCCTGTTATTCTTTCCAAAGTGAATCACCTCACACTTCTCCACATTAAACTCCATTTGCCACCTCTCAGCCAAGCTCTGCAGCTTCTCTATGTCCCTCTGTAACCTGCAACATCCTTCCGCACTATCTACAACTCCACCGACTTTAGTGTCGTCTGCAAATTTACTCACCCATCCTTTTGCGCCCTCCTCTAGGTCATTTATAAAAATGACAAACAGCAACTGCCCCAGAACAGATCCTTGTGGTACGCCACTCATAACTGAACTCCATTCTGAACATTTCCCATCAACCACCACTCTGTCTTCTTTCAACTAGCCAATTTCTGATCCACATCTCTAAATCACCCTCAATCCCCAGCCTCCGTATTTTCTGCAATAGCCGAACGTGGGGAACCTTATCAAACGCTTTACTGAAATCCATATACACCACATCAACTGCTCTACCCTCGTCTACCTGTTCAGTCACCTTCTCAAAGAACTCGATAAGGTTTGTGAGGCATGACCTACCCTTCACAAAACCATGCTGACTGTCCCTAATCATATTATTCCTATCTAGATGATTATAAATCGTATATTTTATAATCCTCTCCAAGACTTTACCCACCACAGACGTTAGGCTCACCGGCCTATAGTTACCGGGGTTATCTCTACTCCCCTTCTTGAACAAAGGGACCACATTTGCTATTCTCCAGTCCTCTGGCACTATTCCTGTAGCCAATGATGACCTAAAAATCAAAGCCAAAGGCTCAGCAATCTCTTCCCTGGCTTCCCAGAGAATCCTAGGATAAATCCCATCCGGCCCCGGGGACTTATCTATTTTCACCTTGTCCAGAATTGCCAACACTTCTTCCCTACGCACCTCAATGCCATCTATTCTAATAGCCTGGGTCTCAGCATTCTCCTCCACAATATTATCTTTTTCTTGAGTGAATACAGACGAAAAGTATTCATTTAGTAACTCGCTTATCTCCTCAGCCTCCACACACAACTTCCCACCACTGTCCTTGACTGGCCCTACTCTTACCCTAGTCATTCTTTTATTCCTGACATACCTATAGAAAGCTTTTGGGTTTTCTTTGATCCTACCTGCCAAAGACTTCTCATGTCCCCTCCTTGCTCGTCTCAGCTCTCTCTTTAGATCCTTCCTCGCTTCCTTGTAACTATCAAGCGCCCCAACTGAAACTTCACGCCTCATCTTCACCTAGGCCTCCTTCTTCCTCTTAACAAGAGATTCCACTTCTTTGGTAAACCACGGTTCCCTCGCTCGACCCCTTCCTCCCTGCCTGACTGGTACATACTTATCAAGAACATGCAATAGCTGTTCCTTGAACAAGCTCCACATATCCAGTGTGCCCAACCCTTGCAGCCTACTTCTCCAACCAACACATCCTAAGTCATGTCTAATGGCATCATAATTGCCCTTCCCCCAGCTATAACTCTTGCCCTGCGGGGTATACTTATCCCTTTCCATCACTAACGTAAAGGTCACCGAATTGTGGTCACTGTTTCCAAAGTGCTCACCTACCTCCAGATCTAACACCTGGCCTGGTTCATTACCCAAAACCAAATCCAATGTGGCCTCGCCTCTTGTTGGCCTGTCAACGTATTGTGTCAGGAAACCCTCCTGTACACATTGTACAAAGAATGACCCATCTAATGTACTCGAACTATATCTTTTCCAGTCAATATTTGGAAAGTTAAAGTCTCCCATAACAACTACCCTGTTACTTTCGCTCTTTTCCAGAATCATCTTCGCCATCCTTTCCTCTACATCCCTAGAACTATTAGGTGGCCTATAGAAAACTCCCAACAGGGTGACCTCTCCTGTCCTGTTTCTAACCTCAGCCCATACTACCTCAGAAGAAGAGTCCCCATCTAGCATCCTTTCCGCCACCGTAATACTGTCCTTGACTAGCAGCGCCACACCTCCCCCTCTTTTGCCCCCTTCTCTGAGCTTACTAAAACACCTAAACCCCGGAACCTGCAACAACCATTCCTGTCCCTGCTCTATCCATGTCTCTGAAATGGCCACAACATCGAAGTCCCAGGTACCAACCCATGCTGCCAGTTCCCCTACCTTATTTCGTATACTCCTGGCATTGAAGTAGACACACTTCAAACCACCTACCTGAACACTGGCACCCTCCTGCGAAGTCAAATCTGTGCTCCTGACCTCTATACTCTCAATCTCCCGTACCCCAAAACTACAATCCAGGTTCCCATACCCCTGCTGAATTAGTTTAAACCCCCCTAATATTGTTCAGTTTCTGATCAATGATAAATAACCCCAGGATGTTTATGTGAGGATTTAGATCCACACAGACACTGGGAGAATGTGACATTGAATGTCAAGGGGCGATGGTTAGATCCTTTCTTGCAGGAGATGGGTTATGTCTGGCACTTGTGTGGCGCGATGTAACTTGCCACTTGTCAGCTGAAAGCCAGGTCTTTCTGCATTTGGACATGGGTTGCTTCATTATCTGAGGAGCCATGAATGGTGCTGAACATTGTGCAGTCATCGGCGAACACCTCAGTTTTTGACCTTGTGATGGAAGGGAGGTCAGTGATGAAGCAGCTGAAGATAGTTGGGCCTGGAGAACTCCTGCAGTGATGTCCTGGAGCGGAGATAATTGACAGCGAATCACCACAGGAATCACCTTTGTGCCAGGTATGACTAGAACCAGTGGAGGTCCCGCCCCCCCCCCCCCCCCCAACCCCGGATTCCTGTTGATTCCAGTTTTGCTAGGGCTCCTTGGTGTTACCCTGTAAAATGCTGCCTTGATGTCAAGGGAAGTCACACGCCTCTGACATTCAGCTCTTTAGTCCATTTTCAAACCAAGGCTGTAATGAAGTTTGGAGCCGAGTGACCCTGGCACAACCCAAACTGAGCGTCCGTGAGCCGGTTATTGCAGATTAAGTGCTGTTTGATAGCGCTGATGGTTCCTTCCATTACTTTGCTGAGATCGAGAGTAGACTGATTAGGGCGGCCATTGGCTGTGTTGGCTGCATGGTAGCATTGTGGTTAGCACAATTGCTTCATAGCTCCAGGGTCCCAGGTTCAATTCCCGGCTTGGGTCACTGTCTGTGCTGAGTCTGCACATTCTCCCCGTGTGTGCGTGGGTTTCTTCCGGGTGCTCCGGTTTTCTCCCACAGCCCAAAGATGTGCAGGTTAGGTGGATTGGCCATGCTCAATTGCCCTTAGTGTCCAAAATTGCCTTTAGTGTTGGGTGGGGTTACTGGGTTTTGGGGATAGGGTGGAGGTGTGGGCTTGGGTAGGGTGCTCTTTCCAAGAGCCGGTGTAGACTCAATGGGCCAAATGGCCTCCTTCTGCACTGTAAATTCTATGAAATTTCTCTCATGTACAGAGCACACCTGGGCAATTTTGTACATTGTCGGGTAGATGCCACTGTTGTAACTGTACTGGAACAGCTTGTCTAGGCAAGTTCTGGAGCACAAGTCTTCAGTACTATTGCCGGAATATTGTCAGGCCCTTTGACGTCGCAGTATCCAGTGCCTTTAGTTGTTTCTTGATATCCTATGGAGTAAATCTTATTGGCTGAAGACTGACATGTGATGCTGGGGACCTAAGGAGGAGGACGAGATAGATCATCCACTGAGCACTTCTGGCTAAAAACATTCCTTTTATACATGTTTTCAATTAAGGGGCATTGTAGTGTGGCCAATCCACCTACACTGTACATCTTTGGGTTGTGGGAGTGTGATCCACACACACTGGGAGAATGTGCAAACTCCACATGGAAGTGGCCTGGGGCCGAGATCTAACCAGGGTCCTCGGCGCCGTGAGGCAGCAGTGCTAACCACTGCGCCACCGTGCCGCCCCCTGGCTAAAGATTGTTGTGACTGCTTTAGTCTTGCCTTTTTCACAGATGAGCTGGGCTCCTCAACCATTGAAGATGGAGATATTTGTGGAGCCTTCTCTTCCAGTGAGTTGTTTAATTGTCCACCACCATTCGCGCTGGATTTGGCAGGATTGCAGTGCTTGGATCTGATCCGTTGATTGTGGAATCGCTTAGCTCTGTCTATTACTTGCTGGGCACGCAATTAGTCCTGTGTTGTAGCTTCACCAGGTTAATACCTCATTTTTAGGTGTGACTGGTATTGCTCCTGGCATATGCTCCTGCACTCCTGGCTTGGTGGTAATGGTAGAATGGGGACTCTGCCAGGCCATGAGGTTGCAGATTGTGAGTTAGTACAATTCTGCTGCTGCTCACAGTGTCTCATGGATGCCCAGTCTTGTATTGCTACATCTGTTCGTAGTCTATCCCTTTTAGCAGTGTGGTAGTGCCACACAACACGATGGAGGGAATCTTCCCTGTTACGGTCGCAACCAAGTCATGAGGTCAAAATGGCAGCTAGTGAAATTGAATTCAGTAAATCTTGCAATGGTGACTTGGCAAAAGAAGTTGATGAACTATCAAAATGTCAAGCTGCACTCCCATTCAGTCAATCCTGCAATCATAAGATGTAATTGACTTGAGTGTCCTAACTTGGTGGTCCAGAAGGTCACTTATTTTTAAAACCGAACAATAATGATTGCTTATTAGTGCTGTTTGGAAGCATCACCATAGTAACTGCAGGGTGTTGAAGAAGGTTTCTTCAGCAAACAACTTTTCTTTAGTGTACAAAATAAAATAAAATGCTCAGGTCTGGCAGTAACGCATTGGGTTCATCTTTTGATTAAATGTTGTTTAGCCCCAGTTTTATTATATCCTTTTGTTAAGTTTTAATCTCTTTATCAATGGAAATTTATCCTTTGTGATCCCTTCTGCCCAATTTTGTACTCTGTCTTGTGTTGAAGATTTCCCACTGATGATCGGTTAATCTCTTTCTTTAAACTAGCAATATTTCATAGTTGTTTCTTTCCCGTTCTTTATTGATAGTATTTCCAAATTATTTAATTTTGCTAAGATAGCGCCTACTCACCCAATAGCGTTGTTCTAGCTGCTTTCTTCCTTCCACCTCAGAAACCCAGACTTTATACACTGTCATTAACTTAAATGCTTTACCGACTGCATTATTTGCCATCATTGCAAGGACATTGATGCAGTTTCATTTCTGTTGATTGCTGTCTGTGGATCTAGTCTTCCCTTTTCCCAGAGGCCACTGCAGAGCCCCAAGAATGTAAACTATTTTGTTTGTCAACAACCCTGTCACCACTTTTTAATCATTGTTACCTTAATTAGCTCAGTAGCACAAGAAGCTATCCTGTGATGACAATGTTTTTGAGATTGTGCTTTTCTGTCTCATGTTCAATTCCTTAAACTCTCTCCACACTAGCTCAAATTGTACTTTTGCCGATGGCATTACTTCCTGTGTGAACTATGATCGAGGTTATACTTCCTCTCCGAAAAGGTTTCTTTCTATTCTGTAAAATACTTCACCCTGGCATCATGTGAGACAGCATTTGAAATTTCCGGGTACATCTGCAACAAGTGAAGAGGGCACTCAGAGTGCATATCTCCGCCATGCTGTGTTGATGTTATTTCAAATACACTGGGCGGGATTCTCTGCCTAGTGACGCTGGAAATGTGATTGGGTGAACCAAAAATAGTGGCCGGGTGCCCGACGGAATGCCATGCTCCGGTACCTCGACAGCAGCGTCCATGCGTTCTACTCCACACATACAGTAAACGTCATTAATGGGCCCGACTGGTATTCTCCCGGGCTTCCATGATGCTCTGCCTCTGCCAGGAGGAATTGCTGACGGCGAGTTTCACTTGTGGTTTTAAAAATCAGGGCTCATATGCCGTGGCTGCTGAGGATGAGGGAGGAGGTAGGGCTTGTTTCCAGATGTGTGACTGTGGACTGCTGGTTCTGCTGCTGGCAGGGCTGGCTGTGTGTGTGTGGGGCGGTGTGACCAGGGGATGGGCCGTGACGTAGGCATGACCCCTGGGTCTGGGGCAGTGTCCAGGAACAGGCAGCCATCTTGCCGCGCACCCCACTGACTGCCCACCATGGCTCTGGTTGCACAGAGTGACAACAGCCTTATGGTGGCTCAGTACGTCCACTTCAATGTGGACTGAGCCCAGGCAACAGGGTTTGCTGCCATCGATTGGATGCCCCAGGTCCAGGGGGTGATGGATGGATGCATGTTGCCTATGAACACTGCAGATGACAGGCCGCTTAACACCAACCAAAAGGGCTTCCTCTCGATGAACGTGCAGCTGATATGTGACCATCATCTGCGTTTCATGCACATCTGCACCCGATACCTGGGCAGTGTGCATGTCGCCTTCATCCTGGCACACTCGTTTCCTGACATGTTCGAGACATCACACCCCCAACCCCACCCCCCTGACTGGGGCTTAGCTCCTGGGCGACAGAGATTAGCCTATCCGGAGGCCACAGACCGACGCGGAGACCTGCTATAACGACACCCATACAGCGACCAGTGGAATGATCAAGTGCTTTGGCCTCTGATGATACAGTGGGGCCCTCCAGTATGACACACAGGGTCGCCCGCATTGTGGCGGCCTGCTGCGTCCTCCACAGCATCGCACAGTTTTGGAGGAGAAATGCCAGTCCTCGTCTGCCGAGGAGGATGGGGGCGGGGAAGGATGGGCAGGACATGGAGTCCCGGGAGGCACGACATGTGCAGAAGGACCAATGTACATGAGATGTTCTGATTGTCTCCAGGCTCACCAACGTGGGCGGGGGGAGGGGGGGGGGGGAACGAGAGAGAAAGCGAACTGGCCAGGAGCACGGACTCTGCCCCCACCCCACCACCAGCAACCCCCTCTGTGATATATACCTGTCCTGGGTGCAGGCTCTGGGTTGGCAGTAACAGTGGGTCTGGTCAATGGGATGGAGGATGACGATGACAGCCCGCTCTGCATCGTTTGACAATGTCTGTCTGACTCCTGCCCACGGTAGCATTTTCCACCGTCCACCTGGGGGATCCTTGCATGCGAGCTGGCCATTTGATCACATGGTCCCACAGAATCCCTGGGGTTAAAGTGGAGGGGTGGGGGGGGAAGAAACCCAGGTCACCTGCAACATCCGCCCATTCCCCCCCCCCCCCCAATACTTTCCCACTGGCCAGTCCACCCTGCACACCCATCTGACAGAGCACCGAGACAGGTTGTAACTGGTGTTTAATGTGACACCAGATTTGTGCCCTTACCCCTACAACCAAATTGTGCCCTACACCCGTGCCAACTTAACTAGTGTCTAACTTTCTGGCCTTGCAAGCCCTAATGCTACGTCTTGGTGGATCCACAGACAGTACAGCATGAGTGGAGGCTGCTGTGATTCCCGTCCAGCGACCTGGGTCCCCGTTGGCGGCGGTCTTTTGGGGCAACCGGGCCTGGTCTGCTTGGGTGTCCTAGATGGCGTGTTGCTGCCCTGTTCTTCCCGCTGTCCACCGGGGGCAGGAAGGAGGGTGGGGTTCGAGAAGTCCAAAACCCATCTGGATGGCCATGATGTGGAGATGCCGGCGTTGGACTGGGGTGAGCACAGTAAGAAGTCTTGCAACACCAGGTTAAAGTCCAACAGGTTTGTTACAAACACTAGCTTTCAAAGCACCTCACCTGAGGAAGGAGCAGTGCTGCGAAAGCTAGTGTTTGTAACAAACTTTAACCTAGTGTTGTAAGACTTCTTACTATCTGGATGGCAGCTAGTTCCTGGGGTCGGTCTGCCCTCTGACCGTTGACCCCCTCGGATGTTCCAACTTCCACCTGCTGTACTAGGATCAGCTGTGTGGTGCGCACCAGATAGTGTCCCCGGAGCCTCTTCACTAAAGTGCCCAATCGAGGCGAGTGTCTCTGGGATGGTGGAGAGTGTTGGATTCAGCTGAGACGGGAAATCCATCATCCTCCCTTGACCCTCGAGGTGTCCTGAGTCGAAGGTGGAGTGCTGCCTTCCAAGCTGCTCTCGTTGTCGGTGCTCGGCTCACGGGCCGGGGGAGTTGACACACGTGTCACGGGGAACCACAGCTCAGCAGGGTCTCACTTCATCGCCCATGGCTGAACTCCACCCTGGTGACCTACCTTTCCTCCGGACTGCCGGGCACATCCAGGGCCTCTGCTCTGCCATGGTGAGCGGCCGCAGGTCTAGTTGTCCGTCTCCAGTTATCCCGCTCCCGGCGATTATGGGGCGACTGCCTTGGTGGTGGGGTGGGGGGCAAAGTGCAAACGACAGTGTTACACAGTCCGACGCATGCAGCCCTGGGGGTTGGCCAGAGCACCCGGCCATGGCGGCTGGTGTGGGTTCCGGCATGTGGTGCAGGGTGTGGGTTCGGCCGCCCTCCTGTTTGGGGAGTAGGGTTACAGGTGCGTAGGATGGTGGTTGGTGCCAGGGGCACAATCCTGCCTATTCACTCTGGCCTCCCTTAGGTGATCGTTTCTTCTGGCACTGCTGGCCAGTCCAGGCGGTGTTACCCACGGTGCTCGTAGCCTCTGTCACAGGCGGCGGCTGGCTGCCTCCTTCCTGGGCCGCAGTACACGGTCATCCGCCTCTCCTCCACCGCGTCAAATTGGGTCTCCAGCTCGCCATCGGTGAACCATGCCTTGCTGCTAGCTTGTTGGCTGGGATGTTTCATAGAATTTACAGTGCAGAAGGAGGCCATTCGGTCCATCAAGTCTGAACCAGCTCCTGGAAAGAGCACCCTACCCAAGGTCAACACCTCCACCCTATCCCCATAACCCAGTAACCCCACCCAACACTAAGGGCAATTTATCATGGCCAATCCACCTAACCTGCACATCTTTGGACTGTGGGAGAAAACCGGAGCTCCGGAGGAAACCCACGCACACACGGGGAGGATGTGCAGACTTCGCACAGACAGTGACCCAAGCCGGAATCGAACCTGGGACCCTGGAGCTGTGAAGCAATTGTGCTACCCACAATGCTACCGTGCTGCCCTGTGTGTGCATGTAGAGTGAGGTGTGTATATGTGGCTGCAGCTCGTCAGCCTCCTGAGTGTCAATCGTAAAACCAGTGAATGCCATGGCGCTGGTGCTTGCCCCTCTACAGTAGCCGAATTGATCCAGGTATTGCACCAGATTTGTTGTCATGGAACTCCATGAATTCTATGCCCGTGTGAACACTTAGTCTCAGAAACGGAGAATCCAGTCTGTGGATTTAAAAAAGGCATTTCATGACGTGTCTTTCAACTAACCTATTTTCAAAAATTCTGGTGCGTAGGATAAGAGCAACTTTTTAAGCATTGATGGACAGCTGGTTGGACAGACAACATAGGGAGTGAATTGGTATTGTTCATGTTGGAAAAGAGCTGGTGATGGTGTAATTCAAGTTGATGCTGGATCCACTTTTGTTCTTGGCATTTCTGTACATGATTTGGACTTTTCATAGAGAGCACAGTTGAAATTTGGCAAAATGGTTTGAAAAAGATTTCAGGACAATTTAGTCAGGGTAACAAATGGGCAGACAGGTACAGTTTAATAAAGAGAAATAGAAAGATGCTTAAAAGAAAGGATGAGCAAATAGATAAAGTCTAGGCATTTGGGTTTTAGAAATACGAGCATAATGTGCAAAAATAAATAAACCGCGATGAGCTTAATCCACAATGGAGTACTGTATACAGTTTTGAGATTCATAGAAAGGACATTAAAATCATAGCGACTGTACAATGTGGATTTACCAGAGGATTCCAGAGATGGAAAACTAGTGAGAGATTCAAAATGCTGGATTCCTTCAACTGAACTGAGAAGGTGAAGAGTATAGAAATTTATAAAATGATGAACTATTTTTATAAGATGAGCAGGAAAAGACTATTACCTTTATTTGGAGTGAAAATTTAAAATGGTCACTAAGCAAGTGGGAGAAATGTTTTATTTGGGGTTGTTTTCACATGGGGTACTTTGCTACAAAGAGTGACTGGGGCAGAGACTATTGTGTCTTTTTAAGGAAAGAGGAAAAAAATTTGAAGCAGAGGAAAATAAAATGTTATGAGTAGAGAACAAAGCAATGAGATTAGTTTTGGATCTAATACAGACGTGGGCTGAATCAATTTAAAAAAAAAATGTTTTATGAGATGAATATCACTGGCAAGGCTTAACATTTGTTGCCCATCTCTAATTATCGTGAAGACAGTGGTGGTGGGCTGCCGCCTTGAATCTCTGCAATCTGGTGCATGCAGATCTAGTGTTGGGGAATTCAAGAAATTTGATCCAGCAACAGTGAAGGAATAGAGAGATTGTTTCAAGTCCGAATAGTGTGTGCCTTGAAGGGAACCTGCAGATGGTGTCTTCATCTCCTCCTGGGTGGTAGAGATAGAAGATGCTGTCTAAGAAGGCTTTAGAGAGTTGCTGGAGTGCATCTTGTATCTGGTGGATTTCACTTTTATGGTTCAGTATCCTGGTTAAATTCTGTTTAATTAAATTTGCTTCTGAATATATTTCTCAATGTTTATTATGGAATATTTTAATTTCACCTTTTCACCATTACAAATTCAAAATCAATATAATTATTTGTTTCTTTTTATATGCAGTATCGTTGAATTGAGAACTAAAGAGGTAAAACTTAGCTATCACTATAGTAGTTACAACTATTTCACTTTCTACCATTTGATGTGTTGGGTAGGCTGGGTCTATGTGGACTGCATTTGATGCAGTGTAGCGAGAGACAGACTTCCAACACTTGATGAGATGCAACACAATTTTATTTAACATCTAACTATTTTACATGTTCAACTGTGGGTTGACACTATGCTGACTTGACTGGAGACCTGAGGCTAGCCTGACCAGACTAACTGACTACCACATGGTGTTTGCACTGGCTAATGCTCACGAGCTCCGACTGTCTCAGAGGCTGGGTCCCGAGAGAGCGGGAAAACTGGTGCCCTCTGGCTTTATAGTGGTCGTGTCCTGTCTGGTGATTGGCTGCTGTGTTCTGTGTGCTCACTGGTCATCCTGTGTGTCAATCATTGCCTGTCTGCACTCCATCATATACATGGGTGTATATTATGACACGATTCTGTTTTGTAGCTTGCCAATATCAAAGTTCAACTGATCGAAGCAAAGCAAGCACTGGAGGAGAGTATAGCTCAGCAGGACTTCATTAATGCTTCAGAGCTGAAGCAGAAAATTGAAGAATTAGAAAATTGCAAAATTGAGATGATAAAGGCAACTGAACAACCAGAATTAAAAGAAGTTCACACTGAAAAGGTAATTATTTTTAAAGGTGAGAAAATTTTTATAAACTATAGTAATCATGAAGATACAGTAGGTATAAATACCATTATAAGATCTAGTTATAGATTTTAGAATGAATTGCTGTCTAATTATAATGAACACTTTTTTTGTGCTTACCCACCCCAACCTACATATTAAAATTCTCTTAATGAGCTTTTGGGTAGGAATAAATTTCCTCATTATGTTTAGTCCTAAAACTATCTGCAATTTATTAATTGAAAATAATGCTCACAAGGCTGTGATCATGCCACTGGAACACTTGCATTTCAAGTGCCTTGTGTTAGCATTTCAAGCGGTGTAGGACTAGTTATGTACAAAGTAAAACTGCGGCTGTACCCTGTATTGTGCCACCAATCATTGCACTGACATTAATTTTCTAGTTTCTGCAGCAGTTATTTTTAAAACTATTATAAAAGAAACTATGGGCTAATGTTGCACTGAGCAGTTTTTGTTTTGTGGTATCAAACCTAAGTATTTTCCACTCTTGCAGTCAGCAAAGAGAGAGATTTTCATCCCATCACTGGGCTAATTTCAAAGTCAGATTTCATAGATGAAAACCTTATGATCTGCTGTAAAAGCAATTTTATGATTGTTGAAGACATTTCTTATTTTTCCAAGAGGACCAAAGAACAGTTACTCATTAGAGTAAATGGCTTGTAAAAAAGTGTTCAACTAGTTAAACTAAGCTATATATTTGACTTATTCTTTCATGTGATAAGGGTGTCACTGATAAGAGCAGCATTTGTTGACAGACCCTAATTGTTCTCGAGAAGGTACTGATGGTGTGCTGCCACCTTGAACTGCTGCAGTTGACCTAATATGACTATTCTGTGGGTGTTTGGTAGAATTTAGTGCGTGCTAGGAGATTTTAGAGGACAGAGAAGAGTCAACCACATTTTTGTCTGCAGTCACAACATGTCGGCCATTTCAGATAAGGACAGCACATCTCCTTCTCGGAAGGATATTAGTTAACCAAATGTGTTTTTACAAAAATTGATTGTAGCTTCATGGTCATTGTAATTCTTTCAATTCCAAATGTATTAATTAATTGAATTTTATATCCACCCCAACTACTGTGGTAGGATTGCAACCTGTCCCCAGAATATTAGCATGGGTTCTGGATTTCTAGTTCAGTAACATTACCACTGTGCCACCTTCTCTCCTAACTACATGAAAGTGGAGGTAAATAAGTTTATTCTTTACAGTATGGTGACAGTTTATCTTTTGACTTTTCATTGAGTAATATATTTTCACTTGCATTTTCTCTTTTTTCAATGCAAAAAGGATGATCCAGAAACGATGTTAAAATGTCTGATCATGTGCTATGAGCTCCTCAAACAGATGGCAATTACAAAGGGAATGGGCTCAACTCTGAATGGGATAACAGAAGCTTTGGTATGGCTTTTACATTTACTGCTTGGTTTCTTTATTGTAACCTAGTTTATGTCTATATGTATTTAATTATATAGCTGAAATTTCAATTACATAACAGGAAGTATTAGAGTGGGGGTGGGGTGGCATATACAATACTTGCAACCATGTCCATTACTTTTCTAAACTATTGAAACCCAGATTTTGGTATGCTGGTTTGGAATTTATTTAGCAATAGCACTTTCCAAATTTTGAAGTTTAAACAAAACCCAGTCACTGGTACTAGACTTCAGACTCCATTGCCAGAAAGACGCTCGTCCTTCTTTGAGATTTCATCCAGAAGCAGCATTGTTTTATCTTCCTTTCCCTCCAGAGCCCATTACATGGCTGTACTTAGTTTCTTTTTGCTTGTGACCTCCATGAATAGCATTGTGCTGCAATTTAAGGATGCTATGTTTGCTCACCAATTTTCTTTACAATTTAGAATATCAATCTTTTTTAAAGGAATTCTCCAAGGTATGCACCAAGATTATTAATGATCTGGCAACTTGAGAATTCTGGACAGTTTGAGTGGCATCAGATTTTATTGGTGGTACAGATGAGGTATTATTGAAGGAACACAAATAAAACAGCATTCAGGATTTGATTGTTAAAGTTCATGTATTGTACACTAACATATTTAAATATGAAAATTTGTGAAAATCCTGGGCTCTCCAGGCTCCTGCCAGTCACCAAATCGGTGTACGCCTCACTTCTCTGGGAAACCTCTGATGTAACTATGCCTCTAGATAAATATATCACACCATACCCTGATTAGATATCCCACAGCCAATAAAAAGTTTGTCTTGTGATTGGTTACTTACCACTGTCAGGGTGATATAATAGGGCGGGAGATTAATGTGGTTTTATTTCTCATGACCCTATTCATTGTTTCTATAACCCCATTTGAGGTCGCAATCATGACACATCGTTTGGGAATCACTGAGCTAAAGAAATTTTCACTTGGATTTTAGTAAATTATTAATCAGGCCAGAAAAATATAACGTTCTGCTCCATTATTTTTTAAATCCCTGAAAGCATGGCAAGTTGTTTACAAACTCTGAATGTCAGCACTGTCTGCTTTCACCTCGAGTTTGAAGATCTTTGTCAGTTAGGCTTTGCTCCTCTTCCTTCTTGAATCAGAAGGTCCAGTTTCAGGACTTTGAACCTATGGTATGGCCTCTTCGTTACAGTACTGAAAACAGTGCTGCATGTTGATTTTAGATGTCCATGGGTGTAAAAGATCCTTTAACCTTTTTTTGAGTTTCATTATTAGCTCAATGCTTTTCTTGAAATGGTAGATAAATGCAAATTCTTTTAATTTGTTTAAAAAGCTGAGAGTTTTCTCATTGTAATTGTTAACATTTTCCCTTAAGCAACACCTTTGGGTAGCTAGATCGGAGATACTTTTGTCTATTATAGTTGTGTGAGACAATGGGTGCACATGGGGCATCTTCCTTGCAATACTATTTTCTGGCATCCGTTCCAAGAAATGTCAACTTTGGATTTTCAAGAATCCAGGAAAAGTAGCTTACCCCGTCCTTGCACTTGAGTAGTTACATGTTATAAGAACATAAATAGGAGCAGGAGTAGACCATTTTGGCCTCTCGAGCCTGATCCACCATTCAACAAGATAGTGGCTGTTCTGATTGTGGCCTTAATTACACTGTCCTGCCTGTTCCCCATAACCTTTGACTCTTGTCAGTCAAAAAATATGTCTAACTCGGTATTGAATATATTCAATGACCTAGCCTCCACTGCTCACTGGGGAAGAGCATTCCAAATTTAAACAACCCGTAGGAAAATAAACTCCTCCTCATTTTAAATGGGAGAGCCCATATTCTGAACCTGAGCCCTCGCGATCTGGATTTCTCCATGAGGGGAAACTTCCTCCCAGCATCTACCTTGCCAAACTCCTTCAGAATCCCTTGCGTTTCAATAAGATCATCTTTCATTTTTTTTAAACTCCAATAAGTATAGGCCTAGCCTGCTCAACTTATCCTCATAAGATAACCGTTTTCATTCCAAGAATCAGCCTAGTGAACCTTCTCTGAACTGCCTCTAGTGTAGCATGTCACTGTTGAAGAAAGGTGGCTGAAACTGCACAAAAATACTCTGTGTGGTGCCCCCAATGCCCTTTGCAGTTGTACCAAAATTTCCATGCCTTTACACACTCCCCCTTGCAATAAAAGCCAACATTCTGTTTGCCTTCCTAATTGTTTGCTATATCTGCATGCTGAAAAGTTGTGATTAATGCACGATGGCACCCAGGTCCCTCTGTGCAGCAACATTCTTCAGTCTCTCCATTTAAATAATATTTGGCTTTTCTTCATGCCAAAGTGGACAACAAATTTATGTTTACCCACATTATGCTCCATCTGCCAATTTATTTTACCCGCTCAGTATTTTTGCAGACTCTTTGTATCCTCCTCACAACTTGCTTTCTTACCTGTCTTTGTATTGATGCAATCCCTCTCTCATCCACACAAGCTGCAAGAATATCAAAGCTGCTGGACAATTGCATGGTCTGAGGCTCCTCCAGTGTTATATTCTGAATTCCCATATCTGCCTCACTTTCAGTCACACCCTTCTGTCCCTAACCACCCGCTCCCACATGCTAGAGCATTACTTGCTCTGCCAAGTTAACTGTTTTATTTAACAAATTAGGTTTAGAAATATCGCTCATTATCTGTAGCTATATCAATAATTAAAAAATTTTTTTTTTTTTATAATTTTAGATTACCCAATTATTTTTTCTATTAAGGGGCAATTTAGCGTGGCCAATCCACCTACTCTGCACATTTTTGGGTTGTGGGGGCGAAACCCACGCAGACACAGGGAGAATGTGCAAACTCCACACGGACAGTGACCCAGAGCCGGGATCAAACCTGGGACCTCAGCGCTGTGAGGCGGTTGTGCTAACCACTAGGCCCCCGTGCTGCCCCAGCTATATCAATAATTTAACTAGATAATAAATGTAATGCAATACTTATTTCGTCCCAGTACTAGCTTAAACTGCGAGGTGAGTTGCTCTTCCACAGTGCTGGCATAAATATGAGGGATCAAATGGCCTCCTAGACTGTAACTTATGATTCTATACTACCCCTGTTTAGAGAGGGAAAGAACTTAACTACCTGTTGACCTAATTAATGCATGCCGGCTTTACCTCTGGAATCCCGTTACTAGTCTCCCGTTCCCTTTCTTGGACCACTTTGTTTTGTAAAAGATCAGAAGAGCATCATGTCTCGAGCTGATTCAGTTACGAGCTGCTACCTTGTGCTTGCTCAAAGAAGAAAGCAAAGAAGAAGAACCAAAAGAGCTCGACAGAGAGTGGTGCAAGATTCTGGTTGAGGGGAAGAAGCATATTACAAGTTTTGATTTGTATTGGGGCCATAGGAATGTCAGTTTTATTAGATATTGATGTTGCAATGTGGCTTTGTCTCAGGAGCATATTCAAGAGCACATGGTGTAGGGGGTACTATATTACCATGGATAAAGGATTGGTTAGCTAATAGGAAGCAAGGAGTAGGGATAAATAGGTCTTTTTAGGATTGGCAAGCTCAATTTGTGGAGTGCCACTGGGATCAATGCTGAGTCCTCAACCTTTTGTAATATGCAATACATGTCAATGACTTGGATGAAGGAACCGAATGTATGGTAGCTAAATTTGTTGAAGGTAGTAAGTTGTCAAGAGGAGGTAGCGAGCTTACAAAGGGATATACACAGTTTAAGTGAGTGGGAAAAATTGTGGCAGATGGAGTATAACATGAATAAATATGAAGTTGTCCATTTTGACAGTAGAAGAGAGATTGCAGAACTTGTTGGTGCAGAGGGATCCGATTGCCCTGGTACATGAATTACAAAGTTGATATGCAGACACAGCAAGTGAAAGCAAAAGGGATGTTCTTTATTGCAAGATCAATGGAATATAAAATTGGGACGTTTTACTGCAATATTGTGTACATTTTCGGTCTCCTTATTTGAAAAAATATATAATTTCTGTAGAAGCAGTTCAGAGAAGGTTCAGTCAACTCGTTCCTGGGATGAAAGGGTATCTTGTGAAGAAAGGTTGAATAGGTTGGATGTTTATGTATTGGAGAGTAGAAGAATGAGAGGTCATCTTATTGAAACATGTAAGATCTTGAAGGGACTGAGTAGGCTGGATGTTTCCTCTTATGTGAGGAACTAAAACTTGGGGCATAGTTTAAAGAATGGGAGGTCTTCCTTTTAAGGTAGAGATTTCAGGTATGACACACTCTTCCCCAGAAGGTAGTGGAGGCTGGGTTTTTACATTTTTATTCAAACAGTAAGTCGAAGGTTTTGGGCTGCAGGTAGGAAAGTGAAGCTGAGACCACAACTAGATCAGCCGTGATCCTATTTAATGGTGGAGAAGGCTTGGAAGGCTGAATGGCCTACTCCTGTTCCTTAGTCTTATGCAGATGCGTTCCATTGTGTAATTTGTTATTTTGTAAAATTGTATTTCACCTTTTTTTCCTCCTACAACATATTTCTTTCTGCAATTTTAGATACTACCAAGCATTGCAAGTGTTAATCCTGCAGTAAGAAACATGGCAGTCTTGTGTTTGGGTTCATCTGTGTTGCACAACAAAGAATTTGCGATTCAGCACCTGCCACTGTTGTTACAGGTAATTAGTAGACTGGTCTTATCTTGCACTTCGATTCACTGCTTGTGATTTCCTGAATTAACGTGGATCAACAGAGTATTGTTTCATTGAATACTGTATTAATACATGTGTTTCCATTTAAACAAAAAATTGGAGACTTTCATTAAAAAGGAATGTGCATAAACACTCTGGATTCTGGGATATTGCTGCATTTGTGGTGGAGGCAGGTCTTTGAAGAAAATGGGATGAGGTTTGAGGTGTGTGGGAAGTAGGATTATCTGTTGGGGAGTGGCATTTGATTTACTAGAAAAAGTTAAACTCTGGGACGGTACTGGTGGTTGTGAAGTAGCGTATGGCTTCCTTTGAATTTGAGTCCCCTTTAATAGGCTTGGAGACTGGTAGCCCTTAAATGGACAGGGAACCAGTGGGCTCCCTAAGCTGGGCGGTTCAATCTTCCAGTTTGAGAAGGGAAGCAAGCTGGGATTGGCATATATGATACAGAGCAGGTGCTTCAATATGCAGACCCCTCCACCAATGTTTTTAGAACTTCAATTAAGAAATGGTTCCTACAGTCTGCCTCATTTAACTGTACTCAATTGCTCTTCATGACCTTAATTGGCTATCTGCTGCATGAGATGTGCTGACCTGCTAAAATGTTTTTATTTATTTGTTCATGGGACGTGGACATCGCAGGTTGTGCCAGTATTTATTTATTAAGGGTCTGGAGTCACATATAGGTCAGACCGGGTAAGGATGGCAGATTTCCATCCCTAAAGGACATTAGTGAACCAGGTGGGTTTTTACAACAATCAACAATGGTTTCATGCTTATCACTTCTTAATTCTAGATTTTTATTAAATTCAAATTTCACCATCTGCAGTGGTGGGATTTGAACCTGGGACCCCAGAGTATGCTGGGTCTCTGGATTACTAATCCAGTGACAATATCTGCTCCACCGCCTAGTTGATGTCACTGCTCCACCGCCTAGTTGATGTCGGGAAACCAGCATGCGACCACTATCAATATTTTCGATCCCTGGCTGTGCCTGAAAATTCAGACCCTCTGTCAGCAATGACAGGAGAAGAAAGGGACTTATTTTGTGATGTGCAAAAAGGGTTGAGCAGAAATTAAAAACGTTTTTTTCAAAACTGGTGCAATTTGCACTCCGAGCTAGGCAATTACATGCAAAATGAAAATTCTTGCCAAACTGCACAATTGCGTCCAAATTCTTGCTCAACCAATCAGGAAGGAGATAATTGAGACTCATTCCGTGACGATTGGCTAGGTCACGATCAAAGAACAGATTTTAATTTAAAGATATTGGACTGGATTTTCTCCTTTTAAGGTGGGAATTGAGAGTTTTCATTTTCTGCTATCGCGATCATGCCTCCTGAGTATACCTGCCTGCCCACCTTGGTTTTCACCCAAATTATCTGAATAAATAATGATATTTCTTTTACATGATAGATTGCTCAGCTTGATATGGTCAATGTGAAAATCAGTGCATTGCGGGCAGTATTCGACATTCTACAGGTATTTGGGATTGAGGCTTTCAAACCCAGTCCTCATAAATCTGAGGAAATACCAAATGAAGAATTGGAAACTGAACTTGAGAAATCAAAAGATGAGGAACCAAAAGAGCCCGTTCTGGAAACTGACACAGTGAACAGTATCCTTACACTCCTCTTGGGATACTTGGACAATGAGGTATGAATTACTAGTTGCTTTTTGAAGTGCTGTTGGGGGCTTCTGTGTACTTGGTGTGGGATTGTCATCGTGGCAGGAGATGTGCCGATCATGGTGGTGTAAACTTTTTAAATGTATGAATACAATACACAAGCAAAATATTTATTTCTGTTGATGCTCTTTATCTGCGACACTTCTTGCTGTATATTTTGTGTCTATGCTTGGTTAAAACGGTAGTTTAACAGAAGAATCACAAATCTACAGGATTTGCTTTCTTTTCTTTCCTTCTCTGTTGCTGCTCTGCCTTGTTAAGAAGTTGGGACAAAAAGTGTTCGAGTCCATCCTTTTGATTTTCCTTTGTTCCCATTTCTTTTATTTTATCTTTATTTTCTTTTAGTCCAGGGTTTCTTAATTGAGATATGCCTTTAAATTGAGCAGAGGAAGTACAGAATTCAAAAAGGGCTGAATTTTCCAGCCACGCCTGCCTCAAGATCACCACAGATGGGATGGGAACCATGTGAAAGTCCATTGACCTTGGGCAGGAAATTCCGGTCACCGGGCGGGCGTGCCCAAAGTTTCAAAAAGCTTAAACACTGGAACACTTTTTTCTATTTGAGAAAGGAAACCCCGGACTTCTGACACCCACAAATTGGAGGGACTTTGGTCTCGCTCTCGTTCTCTCTCTCTCGCTCTCCCAGATTTAGATGAGTGTTTTTGAACGGCTGGGACCAGTGTGGAGATGGTGTAGCCATCTGGGATGGCCACTTCCAACTAGGTACAGAGAAACTCGCAAATCCTGGCGGGTAAAATGGACAAGCCAAGAATCAGGCAGGCTCAGAGCCTGAAATGCATATTTGTCAGCAAAAGTCCAAACGGTATCAAAACTCCGTCCCATTAGCATGTTAATCAGGCTGATTAGCATTTGATGGCCCATCTTCATCAAAACAAAGGACTGGTACTCAAGCAACCGGGACAGTTACAGACATTTCGGCGCCACTCCCTGCCCAAGGGAAACACAAACAACGGGGTCAGTGACCGCTTGGGACACGCCTAGCCATCCAGATCCCCGCCCGTTTATTGGTTAAGGAATCGAACAGAGTGATCAGGGATCACCCAATTAGTAAGGCCCAAATTGAAGGACCGCCCAAAAGAGCGCAAAACCCCCCTGAGTATAAGAAGAAGAGTTTGCCATATGTTCTCTCTGTTTTGGCCTTGGTACCCTGGTCATGGTCATCGCAAATTGCAGCAACACCAGAAACGAGTCCAAGTTCAACGCCCGCTACCAGACAAATGAGCCCAGCTGAGCAGCAGTTACTCCTTCGAACCTGAGAGATCCAGAATTGAACAGCGGCCACTGTTTTCTGACCTAAGCCGGGTGCCTGAAGTTAAGTACAAGTTGTCTTAGTTATAGGTGTAGTTAACTAGTAGTGTTTATGTTGCATGACTAATTGTGTGTAAATGAAGTACCCTTGACCTTGAACTAACTAACTGGTGTTTAGCTCTTTGATCTATAGCCGGTTGCACCTTGTGGTGGTATCATTCGATACCTGGCGACTCTAAGCATTCGGACATAGATAGCAGAGAAAGAAAGGAAAATTCACTGATTGCCACAATTGGAACAGAGCCACAGAAAGGACCAAGTAGAAAAGAAGGGCAACAGATATTGGCGACTCTGGTGGGATTCGACCCAGAAGTGACCGTGTCACTTCGAGGAACCCACAAAAGCATTTGAATTAGAATCCAAATTGGCAAAGTAAAAGAAACCGCAAGCGAAACCAGTATCGATCAAACCTCCAGAATTCTGAAGTGTGTAATTTGCATGCGTACTAACAAAGGGATGTACGGTAAACTCGCAGTGACCAATAGATCAGAACAGTGTCCCGTATGGGAAGGAGAGATCAGGAAATACCTAAAGGAGAAAGGAAGGCCCCTATGGTCTGAGCTTTGCGCGAACGAAGAGACAGGTCCTGGCAGAAACTTGACAGACAACAGAAACTGGGACAGCCTGACCGAGATCCATAAGAAAAGTGTGACTAAGGTTCGTAAGTCGATGGCAATCGTGTCCTGTCTGGCACAATTGCGAGGCACAGAGGAGGTCGTGAGGACGCTCCGCAAGCAGCTAGAAGAGAAGGAGAAATGTAGAGAGGGAGACTTAAGTGAAAGCGAGAGATTAGATGTACAGCTCCAGGAGCAGTTAGCAGTGAAGGACAAGGAAATGGATGATGTCAAGAGGGCACATCAATCCTGTCTCGCCCACCTTAGCAGCTTCCAAATCCAATATGATAAGGTCTACCAGGACACACAGCATGCTGTACTGGTAAGAGAAGTGACAGAATCAGGTACAGCATTTAAAGAAACAGTGCGATGACCTAAAAGCAGCCCTCTGAGCACTCCACAGTTCCACCACAGAACAGAGACAGAGTTCGGTGGCAGCAAATTGCAAGGTTGCAATCCCGGCTATCAGTTTAAAATGGGTTTAGAGACCCATCGGCCCACAGCTAGACCACGAAGACGGCCCCGATTGGCAGGAACTCAGTGAAATGGCCCAACGCTACCTAAGTGAGACCAAGATTCAAAATAGAGCCTCCCCAGGCCCCGAAAAGAAACGCACCCGCACCACCGACTGCACAGGCAGCACACAACCCAATGAACCCCATTACTACGCAGCGCAGGGTTACCACGGAAGGCCAACCCGATTTCGTGTACACCACCCCATTATCGATCACCCAGTTACAAGATGCCCGCGAAAAGATAGATATTTTCCACCCCACATCGAACCCACATCACTTTTTCGAGTTAGTAAAACAATAAACCCTCATGTATGGTTTAGACGAGCCGGAGCAGGTTAAGCTCATAGTTAAGTGCTTAGACCCCTGTTAGTTCAGCCCTTCCCGACCCACAAAATGTAGGAGGAGGTAGCCTCCACGAAATGAAAACGGCCATTTTAGACGCCATAAGATATAACAGAGGAGATCCGGTAGACGGTCTCAACCGGTGCAGGCAGAAAAGGGAGAGCAGACGTGGGAGGGATTTGAAGTAGGCAGTGGGAAGGAGGTCGAGGGTGGAGGCAGCCAAGAGGCGGGCCAAGAATGGCGCGACGCACGGGCCAGGGGCCGGCCCGAGGAAGGCTATGGCTGACCGGCTTGGGGGTGGGGGGGGGGGGGGTGTACGTTGTGCCCCCCAACAAGGCTGATCACCTGGAATGTCAGGGGACTGAATGGGCTGGTTAAGAGGGCACAGGTGTTCGTGCACTTGCGGGCTCTGAGGGCGGACGTAATTATGTTGCAGGAGACACATCTGAAAGTGTCTGACCAGATTAGTCTAAGGAAGGGCTGGATTAGCCAGGTCTTCCACTCGGACTTGGACTCGTAGTCCAGGGGGGTGGCAATCATGATCAACAAGTGGGTGCAATTTGAGGCGGAGGGCACAACCGCAGACAGTGGGGGGCAGATACCTGATGGTAAGGGGCAGACTGGAGGGGAGAAGAGTGGTGCTAGTGAATATACATGCCCCGACTGGGACGACGTGGACTTTATTAAAAGAGTGCTGGGGAAGATCCCAGACCTGGACTCTCGTAGGCTAATAATGGGGGGGGGGGGCTTTAACATGGTCCTTGACCTGGGCTGGATCGGTCGTGTCCCAGAATGGGTAGACTCCCAGCATTGGCAAGGGAGCTGAAAGGGTTTATGGAGCAAATGGGGGCAGTGGACCCCTGGAGAGCCAGACAGCTGACGGGAAGGGGCTACTCGTTTTTCTCGCATGTCCATAAAGTATATTCTAGAATAGACTCCTTTGTCCTAAGCAGGGACTGTATAGGGGAGGTAAAGAACATGGAATATTCGGCAATCACTATCTCGGACCATGCCCCACACTGGGTAGACCTGCAGGTCGGAGGGGCGAATCTCCAACGCCCACAATGGAGGCTAGACGTGGGACTGTTTTCGGAGGAGGGGATCTGTGAGAGGCTTCGGAGGTGTATGCAAAACTACTTGCAGGTGAATGATACGGGGGAGGTCTCAGCGGCGACCCTGTGGGAGGCGCTGATGGCAGTAGTGCGGGGAGAGTTGATCTCAATTGGGGCCCACAGGGCCAAGGGGACAGGGCAGAGATGGACAGATTGGTTAGGGAAATGTGTCGGATAGACGAGGAACACGCGGAGTCCCCGGGGGAGGATCTACTCGGGGAGAGGCAGAGACTTCAGGCGGAACTGGGGGCGCTATCGAGTAGGGCCGTGGAACAGCTTAGGAAGGCGAGGGGTGTGGTGTATGAGCATGGGGAAAAGGCCAGCAGATTGTTAGCGCAGCAACTCAGAAGAGGGAGGCGGCCAGGGAAATAAGTAGAGTGATGGATGGGGAGGGGTGCAGAGTGGAGGACCCGGCAGGATTGAATAAGGTATTCCGGGACTTCTATAGCAAGCTTACACTTCGGAGCCCCCGGAAGAACCGGAGGAGATGAAAAGGTTTCTGGACGGGTTAACATTCCCAACAGTAAGTGGGGGACGAGTGGATGGGCTGGGGGCCCCGATTAGAGTGAAGGAGGTATTGGGGGGCCTAAAGGCCATGCAGTCGTGGAAAGCCCCGGGGCCGGATGGATACCCAGTAGAGTTTTATAAGAAGTTCTCTGAGTTAGTGGGTCTGGTCTTGGTGAGGGTTTTTAATGAGGCAAGGGACAGAGGGACCCTGCCGCTGACTATGTCGCAAGCCACCATTTCACTGATATTGAAGCGCGGTAAGGACCCGGAAACGTGCGGGTCATACAGGCCAATCTCCCTGATCAATGTAGATGCCAAGCTCCTGGCAAAGGTCCTGGCGATTAGAATTGAGGACTGCGTACCGGAGGTTATTGGGGATGACCAAACTGGGTTTGTGAAAGGCAGGCAGCTGTCGGCCAACTTGAGAAGATTACTTAATGTGATAATGATGCCCCCGACGGGCAAGGAGGTGGAGGTAGTGGTGGCGATGGATGCCGAGAAGGCCTTCAACCGGGTGGAGTGGGGCTATCTACGGGAGGTGCTCGGACGGTTTGGGTTCGGGGAGGGACTGGTGAATTGGATCAAGCTATTGTATCAGGCCCCAAAGGCCAGCGTCAGGACAAACAGAGAAGTGTCAGAGTATTTTAGACTATACCGCGGGACCAGACAGGGCTGTCCGTTCTCCCCGCTGCTGTTTGCGCTGGCCATAGAGCCGCTGGCGATTGCACTGAGAACCGCAAAGGGATGGAAGGGGATGGTTAGGGGCGGGGTGGAACATAGGGTCTCTCTCTATGCGGACGACCTGCTCCTGTACGTGTCGGACCCATTGGCCGGGATGGAAAGTATTCTGGAAACATTGAGGAAGTTTGGCCAGTTCTCAGGGTACAAATTAAATATGGCCAAGAGTGAAATGTTTGTGGTGCAGGCAAGGGGCCAGGAGAATAGATTGAGAGGGCTACCATTTGGGCTGGTTGAGGATAATTTCCGGTACTTGGGGATCCAGGTGGCCCGGGACTGGGGCAGGCTGCACAAGTTAAATTTGGCCAGCGTGGTGGAACAAATAAAGGGAGAGTTTCGGAGATGGGATGCACTCCCGCTGTCGCTGGCAGGGAGGGTGCAGGCTGTAAAGATGACAATCCTCCCTAGATTCCTGTCCATTTATCAGTGCCTCCCGATCTTTATCCCACAGTCCTTCTTCAAAAGGGTTAACAAGATGATCATGAGCTTTGTCTTGGCAGGAAAAACCCCGCGGGTGAAGAAGGCAATGCTTGAGAGGAGCCGCAGCGAGGGAGGGCTGGCATTGCCGAGTCTGATTAACTATTACTGGGCGGCTAACATCGCTATGATAAGGAAGTGGATGGTGGGTGCGGGGCCTACCTGGGAGCAGGTGGAGGCGGCTTTGTGCAGGGTCACCAGCTTGGCAGCCTGGTCATGGCTCCTCCACCAGCCCGGTAGTGGTGGCGACCCTGCGGATATGGGGCCAGTGGAGGAGGCAGGTAGGGGAGGTGGGGGCGTCTGTCTGGGCGCCAATCTGCGACAATCTTCGGTTTGGCCCCGGGAGTATGGACGGGGGGTTTCGAGCATGGCGGCGGGCGGGGTTGGGGAGGATGGGCGATATGTTCCTGGAAGGGAGCTTTGCGTGTTTGAGGAGCTTGAAGGAGAAATTTGGTCTGGCAAGGGGAAACTATTTTGGGTACCTACAGTTGCGGGACTTTGTCCGTAGACAGGTCCCATCCTTCCCACGCCTCCCACCAATGGGGATCCAAGACAGAATAGTCTCTAGGGGGAAGGAGGGGAGGGTAGAGTCTCTGATATTTATAAGGTGCTCATGAAGGGGGAAGGGTCCCAGACGGAGGAACTGAAACTCAAATGGGAGGAGGAGCTAGGCGGGGAAATGGAGGACGGGCTCTGGGCAGAAGCCCTGAGTAGGGTAAATTCGACCGCAACATGTGCCAGGCTCGGCCTGATTCAATTTAAGGTCGTTCACCGGGCCCACATGACGGTGGCTCGGATGAGCAAGTTCTTTGGGGTAGAATACACTAGGTGCGCAGGAGGACCAGCGAACCGCGTACACATGTTTTGGACATGTCCGATGCTTAGGGGGTACTGGGAGGGATTTGCGGAGATCATGTCCCGGGTGCTAAAAACAAGGGTGGCGATGGGTCCAGTGGTGGCAATTTTTGGGGTTTCGGAGGACCTGGGAGTCCAGGGTGAGAAAGAGGCCGATGTTTTGGCCTTTGCTTCCCTGATAGCCCGGCGACGAATATTATTGGCATGGAGGGACTCAAAGCCCCCGAAGACTGAGTGATGGCTTTCGGACATGTCGAGTTTTCTGGGGATGGAAAAAATTAAGTTCGCCTTGAGGGGATCTGTACAGGGGTTCGCCCGAAGGTGGCAACCATTCGTTGACTTCTTTGCGGGAGAGTGAGCGACAACAGGCGGGGGGGGGAGGTTAGAGTAGAGTAGGAGGGATAAATTGGCGGGTAGTGCCGATGGGAGAGGAGCGGGCTTGTGCAGTATGGTACGATTAAAGTATTGAACGTACGTGGATGTTTGCACATTTTTGCCTTTTTTGCTTTCTTTTTGTTAATGTCTGTAACTGTTTACAATGCTGAAAATCTACCTCAATAAAACTGTTTGTTAAAAAAAAAGAAAAGGGAGAGCATCCATCAGCGTTTGCTGGACGCTTTTGAATCCATTTCACTGCGGTATTTGGTGAGTTAGCCCGCGCCCATTTATCAGCAGACAATACGGCCAAATGGACCCGTACGTTAGTATCCCATGCCACAGAGGCAGGACAGAAGGCGTGCGCCAGTTACAACCCCTCACACCCAGCACACAATGAAGTGTGGGTTCTGAAACTATTGTCCAGAGCTTGAGAACAGTCCATTCAGAAAAAGACAGAGCATGAGAGAGTAGATGCCATAATGAATCCAGTAAGGGCACACCAAGACCCCGCATGGGTAAATGAAGGCAGAAGTACAGCGCAACACCCCAGGATACAGGAATGCTATAATTGCGGACAGAAAGGACATTACACCTGAGAATGTCAAGCCCCCTCCCCCGAAGCACCAAAGGAATCAGCCCAGAAATGTCCCCCCCCGAACCAGCAACGGCACCAACAGCCCAACCCCCCACCCAGGGAACCATACCCAAGGAAGCAACATGCCAGAGAGCCTGCTCCACTTTATGTGCCCCAGGGGTCATGTTACAACTGTGGGCAGTCAGGACACTTCGCCCGAGATTGCAGGCGACCCCCACCACCAGCTAGACTAGCCCCCAGATATGAAAGAAAACACCACCCACAGCAGCTACAAGGTCCCAGCTGCCCCATGCAAACTGTGAGCACTTACCCGTCACTTCTCATGGCAGGGACACCTCAGCAATGCCACTTCATTTTTGTTTCTCTCCTCCTTCATCTCTTCTTCGGTCACACTACACTGACTCCATATGCTAGGTACACCCCAGGCCAAATGTGATTTACGGTGTCCTATACTCCGATGGAGCCTGCCCGCTTTTCTTTCTTTAATTTGTTATTTTTAAATGTTGAATGTTTGTTATTTGTGCGACTATTTGTGTCGATCTCACTAAAAACTTTGATACAGTTTCTTCTTTCGGTCTCGCACCAAATTTCTTGATGCAGTCACAATTACTCTTCTGATGCCACATGGCAGTTAGTGAAACAAGTTTGTCTGGAGCCCATATAGTTACAAATTCATACCACTCTTGGAAGGTCACTCAGGCAGTGGAGTAACGCCACTGATCCCTGCCCTGCCTGGGGATCCCCTATATATTTGGTCAGCCAAGTTCGGGTAGTGGAGCAATGGCACTCATCACCACCCTACCCGGGGATCCCACCCATTCTTGCCCTGCCGCGGATCATATGCCTCACCCCATTCAGATACTTGTTTTCGAAACTCTTTTGCTGTTCTTTTCTAGTCCTGTGGTTTAAAGAATGCTTTTTCCCACAACTATTGCCCTTTCCGGCAACCTTTCGGTTGCTATCCCCCACTTACTATTTACATGTCAGAAACACTTGGTTGGTAAAACAAGTTTGCAGAGGACGGAGAAATTGTCTGCCCACTCAGCCCATCGACCACAGGCTGCGAGAGTGCTCGCACTGTGACACAGAATTTTTTCGGATGTCTTGTCTCCGCAAATGGTTGGAAAAAGAAAACAAAAATGAGGGAGTCATATATGGTGACGATTATAATGGGAAACTGACATTACGGAGAAACAGACAGACGTACGAGATGCTAACCAACAAGATTATAACAGATACTATGCTTGTTCCCCCAGGAAGATACGAAGACACTCGACGGCGAAGAAAAACCAAATAAGGTGAAGACGACCCTGATTATCGGCATCATGATCGTCGCTGGAACAGCCCAGCTGCGCGCGTTACCTACCTCTAGCCCCCTCACCACACAGGCCCCGAACACGACCACCTAACACAATACCCCCAGCCCGGACACTACACTGCACACACACCCAGCCACCGATACCCCCACATGGTGTGAGAACCTCGTCAAATGTTATTCACTGTCCTACACAGTGCAAGCCTTACTAGTAATAACCATATTGTATAGTGTCATTCAGACCATTAGATTGTGGAAATGGAGAAGGAGGGCCTCCAGTATACACATTTAGAGCTCCCTTCCTCGGACTCCAGCAGACCCCACACTCTTTCTGAAACTTTTTATTTAATAAATTCCGTGGTGGTTGTTTTTGTTAATAAAGTTTATTTTCTGTGTATGAATGTTTGTGATAGGAAGAAATGTGATGCTGTTATCGGAAATGTTTTGTATTGTAAGATAAGTTCTTTGATTGTTAAATAGCAGCGTGAGTGTAGTCTAGTTAGAGACAGTTGGAGGTTCCCCTTTTACTGAATGTTAAATGGCCCCTCAGAAATTCTTAGACGTGTTGTTTAGGGAAAATTAGGTAAATGGTTTGGACCCATGGGACAGAGTAGAGTAGACCTGCCGTTGGCTAAGGGTACCCGGCGTTTCTGAGAACAAAGAAGACCCAGTATTGTGATCTTTCACGCTTCGCGTTGAGAATCAAGAGGACGGAGTGTAGCCATCTGGGATAGCCACTTCCAACTAGTACAGAGAAACTCGCAAGAATCAGGCAGGCTCAGAGCCTGAAATGCATATTTGTCAGCAAAAGTCCAGACGGTATCGAAACTCCGTCCCATTAGCATGTTAATCAGGCTGATTAGCATCTGATGGCCCATCATCCCCAAAACCAAGGACTGGTACTCAAGCAACCAGTCAGTCCCAGACATTTCGGCGCCACTCCCTGTCCAAAGGAAACACAAACAACGGGGTCAGTGACTGCTTGGGACACGTCCAGCCATCCAGATCCCCGCCCACTTATTGGTTAAGGAATCGAACAGAGTGATCAGGGATCACCCAATTAGTAAGGCCCAAATCGAAGGACCGCCCAAAAGAGCGCAAAATCCCCCTGAGTATAAGAAGAAGAGTTTGCCATATGTTCGCTCTGTTTTGGCCTTTGTACCCTGGTCATGGTCATCGCAAATTGCAGCAACACCAGAAATGAGTCCAAGTTCAATGCCCGCTACCAGACGAATGGGCCCAGCTGAGCAGCAGTTACTCCTTCGAACCCGAGAGATCCAGAATTGAACAGCGGCCACTTTTTTCCTAAGCCGGGTACCCGAAGTTAAGTACAGGTTGTCTTAGTTGATAGGTGTAGTTAGCTAGTAGTGTTTATGTTGCATGACTAATTGTGTTTAAATAAAGTACCCTTGAACTAACTAACTGGTGTTTGGCTCTTTGATCGATAGCCGGTTGAAACTTGTGGTGGTATCATTCGAAACCTGGCAACTAAGCATTCGGACATAGATAGCATAGAAAGAAAGGAAAATTCACTGATTGCCACAATTGGAACAGAGCCACAGAAAAGACCAAGTAGAAAAGAAAGGCAACAGTTAGCATTGTTGTGGAAGCAGACGAACTTTGTGAAATGGAGGAAATGAAAGCTGAGTATTTTTTAACTTTCCTACTTTTGTTGCTTTCAAGTGGAAAGTTGTGACTGTTATGGCGGAGAAAGAAGATACCACTGACTGCATTTTGGGTGTAGATTACAAGGAAAACATGATTCTCAACTTTGCTGTTTTTGTCCAACTCCTCGAGCATTTGTGCTCTCTTCCTCCCCTGCATTCTCATCCATTTACCTCTGGCATCCCAAACTAATTTGTGTCTTTTCCAAAGTTGCTTCCCTTCCCCCTTTTCTCTTGCCGCTTTGCTCCACGGCTTCCCTTCTCTCCTCTACATGCTTTCTACCGCTCTGGCAAATCCTCCCTCATTTGCTCCATGTCCCCTCTCTCCAGTACATATAATTTTTATATGCTAATAAAATTGCTTATATTTTCAGGTAATGGACCTCAGGACTGTAGCTGCTGAAGGCCTTGCTAAATTGCTTTTTTCTGGAAGACTCTCTAGCTCCAAAATTCTTACCCGGCTTATTTTGTTATGGTACAATCCTGTGACTGAAGAGGACACTTTCCTTCGACATTGCCTCGGGGTTTTCTTCCCTCTCTATGCATTTATGAGCAGGTTTGTACCTTTGCCAGTTTTGCCAGTTGATATGGCTGAAAGCCCCCAATTGAATGAATTTTGAATTTGATATGATGCTGAACTTTCTACTGTCACCTTTGCCTCTGCCCATTGCTTTTGTCAGGAATTTTCTTCCCCCGCGTAGTAGACCCTTTCTCTCAACTTCCGAATTCTCATTCTACCAGACCTTCTCTTTCTGGGCGTTGACATTCCTCTAGGTAGATTTTCTCATTAGGAACAACCAGCATGGCATCACCTATCTCTCTTTGTCTACTCTTCTCAGTCACTCTAACCTGACCCTTCTCTGAGCTTGCAGCGCTCTCTTCTCTTTGATTCAACCCTAAAATTGTCACTGAACTTGTTGACAAGGACGATACTTGTTGTTTGGAAAACAGATGATTATGTCAGGGAAGCTGACCACTAATCTCCAACACCACCTGCTCTACCACTGAACATAAGTCATCATTTTCCAGACTGTCTGAGCTCATCTCCTCTGGAGATCACTTTTCGATCGCCATGTCCCCATCAACCTCTAAACCCCTCAACCACAAAAAGCCCACTTATCTCTCTACCGCCAAGATCTCCAAACTGGAATGTGTACAAGCAGGCCTTCACTTGGTCAATTTCCAATTTTCCCTTCCCTCCCCGTCAACTTTTCGAATGTCAATTCCCATATCAACAACAACAATCCCATCCTCCCACCAAACCCCAGACATTAGCCCGTATATTAACATAAACAAATGACAAAAAGGAATCAGGAATCACCCATAGTCACCATTAACACATACAGTCCCTCTTCCCCCCCCAACCCTCCCAGCCACCCTCCCGCCTAATGTTCGATGTGATCCAATTCTCGAAAGTGCATAATGAATAACGCCCATGAATTGTAGAACCCCTCCATCCTTCCCCTCAGTTCAAATTTGATCTTTTCAAGCATCAAGAATTCCAGCAGGTCTCCCCGCCACGCCAGGGCACAGAGTGGAGAGGTTGATCTCCACCCTAACAGGATCCACCTTCGGGCGTTCAACGAGGCGAAGGCTACATCTGCTTCCACGCCTGTTGCCAACCCCGGCTGGTCCGACACCCCGAATATGGCCTCCCGAGGGCCTGGGTCCAGTCTCACGTGCACCACTTTAGAGATTACCCTAAAAACCTCCTTCCAGTAATCCTCCAGCTTTGGACAGGACCAAAACATATGAACGTGGTTTGCAGGGCCCCCCCTCCGCATCGTTCACACACATCTTCTACCCCCTCAAAGAGCCGGCTCATCCTCCCCCCTTGTAAGGTGTGTTCTATACACCACCTTCAGCTGTATCAGCCCCAACCTCACACATGAGGTGGAGGCGTTCACCCTCCGGAGCACCTCATACCAGAACCCCCTCCTCCATACCCTCTCCCAACTCTTCCTCCCACTTTGCCTTGATTCCACCCGTCAACCTTTCTATCTCCATTTCTGTTGAACAATGTCTACTTCCAAGTCCAGTAAGAAGTCTTACAACACCAGGTTAAAGTCCAACAGGTTTGATTCAAACACGAGCTTTCGGAGCGCAGCTCCTTCCTCAGCTGCGCTCCGAAAGCTCGTGTTTGAATCAAACCTGTTGGACTTTAACCTGGTGTTGTAAGACTTCTTACTGTGCTCACCCCAGTCCAACGCCGGCATCTCCACATCATACTTCCAAGTCCACTGACCACCTTGAATGCACTTCATCCACCTTGCTTCCTGCTAAGAATCTTTTCTATTCCCTAGGTTTCTTCCTCTCTGCTGCATCTGTTCTGACAATGCCACCTTCAGCATCAATGCTTCTTATCTGTCTCTTTTTCCTCCACTGTGGTTGATAGGGTCCTCAACAGTGCCCTACCAACTTTGCAAACGTTTTCTTTCACCTCTTACCCTCATTACAGCAATGATAGGTTCCCCATATCCTCACCTTCCACCAATGCGTCCACATCCAACAGATCATCTACCACCATTCCTGTAGTGTGATGCCACCATTAAATACATCTTTCCCCATTCAGCATCTCAAATGAACTGTTCCATCTGTGACGGCCAGACCCTCTCCCATCATCCCCATCACTTGTTCACCTTACCACAGCATCTTATGCAATTACAGAAGATGCTACACCTGCTAATTCATCTCTACCCATCTCACCATCCAAGTTCTAAACATGTTTTCCAAGTAAAACATATATTTATAACTACTTCTTTCGAAGTTATTATACTGTATTCACTGAGACTAAGGCCAGTTGCCATATTTTAATTTCCCATTCATTTCTACTCTGATCATTCTGCACCCTACATATAATACTATCCCAACGAAACTGAAGGAACAGCACCTCAGCTTTCAATCAGGAACTTTAAAACTTTATGGAATTAATATCGAGTTGAATCATTTCAGATGATATCTGCAGCTCCCAATTTTTTTCCCCAGACAGCAGTTTCAAGAAATGATTCTACTGTTCCTGCTGTTCATTTAATCAGTTTCCCTTCCACCCTTTCATAAATCTTCCACTTAGTTATTTCCTCCCAACTCCCACCCTTTCCCGAACTCTAACCTTGCTTAAAACCTATTGAAAGTAAGATTGATCAGCAAACTGAAATAGAAATGATGTTTAATAATGTGCAAAACTTGCCTTTCTTAGGAGAAATCAAGAATGTTTTCAGGAAGCATTCCTGCCTACTTTGCAGACTCTGTTCTATGCACCAGCGTCTTCTCCTTTAGCTGAAGTTAATGCACTTAATGTAGCAGAGTTTTTCGTGGATTTGACCCGAGCCAGTGAAGTTAATCACCAAAACAAACAGATACAGGACTATCAGGTATACAGCACTAAATTTTATTTTATGTAGATTGGGCAACTCTTTGAAACAAAATAATACTTAGTTTAGATAAAGGAAATAAAATTTATTTTTGTCCCTCCATCCATTGCCCAACAATTTTTGGATTTGGTTGTGTTATGTTTGTTGTAGTTTGTAGTACATCTGTTTAAATATACTATGTTTGCTGCAATCATTGTAAGTCCTAACTTGGCTCCAACACAGCGGTGTCAAAATTTACTGCAATATATTAATCCAGACCTCGGGTAAAGCATTCCAGAGAGTGGAAAAAAGTGAAACAAAAGCACAACTAAAATTCAGAATTCTTTTGCTATTTTAATCTGAAAATGGTTCAAATGCCAGATTAAGTACGGAGTGTACTTAATTTGAATGTTGCCATTTTATCTATTAATTTATTTTTGTGTTTATAAAATTTAGTGTTGAATTACAGGTTTGCAGATGGAGTGTTCTGCCCCTCACAAAGATCAGGTGTGCATAATTGTAACCTGTATTATTCGTTTTATACCATAGCAGTGAATGATAGATTGTTAGCCCCAAAGGACAGTACATTCATTCTATACATCAGATCAGAGAAGACACAGGCTTGCGTTTAACAAGTGTTGAAGCGCCTGTAATATAATTCCCGTCAGTAGGAAATTGGAAACAAATATTCAAAATTGAGAATTTGGGGTTTGTTATTAATTTCACTTAAGAGCTTGTAATTTTTCAGTCTTTGGCTTTTGTTCGCAGGATGTGGGCAGGACTGACGAGACAGTGTTAATTGTCTATCCTGATTTGTCAAACAATTGTTTGTGCAGCTGAATGGCTTGCACTTCAAGAGGCCATAAATATCCACAGCATAATGTGGACTGGGCATGTGGGATATTAATGAAACAGTTGGGTTTTTAAACAAGAATCCAGCAACTTTCTGGTATCAAAACACACAAGCAGAATTATACAACTCAATCACACAGCTTCCAATGTTGGGATTTGAACTCCATCTGGACTATTCGTTCAATACCGTTACTACTTTTCCCATAATGTGTTTGCATACAGAGGTTGTTCGTATATGACAAATTTATTGTCTAAAGTTTGTAAAGGAGGGGCTCTAGATATAATTTGGGCTTGGGAGTCTCCTCAAAGTTACTTAAAATAGAATGCTAATGTTTTATTTCCATTCTTAAACTTAATCTATATTTAATGAGAGGCTTTTACTGTGGTGCTTATGGTTGGTGCCTTCATAGGACACTTGTAAAGATAAATTATTGCAACTTTAGAAAATAAATCTGTTCTCCTATATGGTAAAAATTTAGTCTCCCTTTTACAAAATGAGCAACTGAAAGATTGCCAACACAGTTAGACAACAGGTTTGAGAAGTGTTCTCTTTCTTTCTTACATACACAGCTGTGTGTATGGCGGCACGGTAACATAGAACAGTACAGCACAGAACAGGCCCTTCGGCCCTCGATGTTGTGCCGAGCAATGATCACCCTACCCAAACCCACGTATCCACCCTATACCCGTAACCCAACAACCCCCCCTTAACCTTACTTTTTAGGACACTACGGGCAATTTAGCATGGCCAATCCACCTAACCCGCACATCTTTGTACTGTGGGAGGAAACCGGAGCACCCGGAGGAAACTCACGCACACACGGGGAGGACGTGCAGACTCCGCACAGACAGTGACCCAGCCGGGAATCGAACCTGGGACCCTGGAGCTGTAAAGCATTTATGCTAACCACCATGCTACCGTGCTGCCCCTATTCCAACTACTAGAGTTTGGGATGTTTATATTGTATCGTTTGCAGTGTGCATTCATTGCATCCTGTATGTCGCATTCTGTTTCCTACATTTCTGCAAACTTATTGTCACAATGTGCCTCTTTAAATAAATAAAATTTAAAAATTGGACAGGATATTTCCTAAATCAAAGTGACAGAGGGTTACAATTCTGTCATACAGTATGGCGTTTGTAAACTCCTCGATAAAGAACAAGCTATACATTTGGCTTAATCTATTTGACTCATTTCAATATGCGAGGGCATGGAAGAAATAATATTCAGCAAATAGTGCATTTATTTCAGGGAATGAGGAAATATATTGTGCATTCAAACTACTGTACTTGTGTTTTTCTATTAAAATATGGCTTCCTTTCCAGGAACACTTTTAGATGTGCATTGACAACAGGAAGAGTGTCCTAGGAGTAGGGAACAACATGGCAACACCAAATTATAAATAATTCTAATAGGATGCTGGGCATGGCAGCCAATGATCCACTCTGTGAGCACCTCCACCTTGTTAGCAGTATTTTTATTTTCATTAATTTATGGGATGTGGGCGCCGCTGGCTAGGGCAGCATTTATTGCCCATCTTAGTTGCCCTTGAGAAGGTGCTGGTGAACTGCCTTCTAGAACTGCTACAGTCCCTGAGGTGTAGGCACACCCACAGTGCTGTTAGTGGCAGACCACCTGCCTTTGCTGTGTGCAAGTGAAGTGGAGTGCTCAAACAAATCCTTGAATATAGAGGATTGGATCATGAGAATATTGCCGAAAATATAGAGGTTTTAGTGGGAGCTGGGTTGTTTTCTATAGTCTTCCTAATGTTTATCTGCAGGACAAGCAGTCTGAAAAGCAAGGGAGAGGTGGAGCAAGGTATCATGAGTGTGTGTATGGGGAAACTGACATCAGGGGCTTGATGTTTAATTGCTGGCCAGATCTGGACACAGTACAGGCTTGATTTATAAATCACCATCTCGGAGGATCCCAATGTCTCTAGGTTGAGGAACGTCTGGAATTTTAAAAGAGCTGGCAGGTGTTGGGAAAGAAAATGGGACATGCTTGCCTCCAAATAATGGCCAACTACGCTCCTTTAGGAGCTTGGTAATAGGCTGGGAGATGGACACTGCAAATTTTGAATGGTGATTTGGTGCACCCAAATAGTCTGATGCACGTTAGTGAAAGGGCGGCACGGTAGCACAGTGGTTAGCACTGTTGCTTCACAGCACCGGGGACCCGGCTTGCTTCACTGTCTGCGGAGTCTGCACGTTCTCCCCGTGTCTGCATGCGTTTCCTCCGGGAGCTCCGGTTTCCTCCCACAACGTTCTGAAATACATGCTTGTTAGGTGAATTGGGCGTTCTGAATTCTCCTTCAGTGTAGCCGAACAGGCGCCGGAGTGTAGCGATAGGGGATTTTCACAGTAACTTCATTGCAGATTTGTAAGCCAATTTGTGACACTATAAAAAGATTACAGCGGTCAGGTTTGCTATGGGGTGAAGGAAATTATTTTTTCATTTTAATACTTAAATTGATCAGGCCCCAGAGTAATTTGTGCCAGAATGTACCCGTTACCTCACTTTTGGGCCCATTCACCCACAGTTTCCTTATTTAGCCTGCTGTCCTTCTGCGAAGCTGCATGTTGTCTTTGGCAAGGCAGTGGCAGGCCTTAACATGACTGCTGCCTGCTTTTGCTGTGGGCTCTGATAGTTAACTCTGACTTCCTATAAGTGCTTGGTGCCAATAAATATGCAGCACGTAGATGAGGAATAACAGGGGCCAAGGATACATTTGGGGAGGCTCAGAAGGTAATGCTGAGAGCTTGGGGCTATTGCTGACCATAAGTTGAGAGATGAAAATTGAAGTAACCACTGAGCTGAACAACAGAAAAGGAGTTGGAAGAGAATGGTTGATGCCACACTGCCAAAGGCTACAGATGGGGAGAGATAGTGCAGCTAAATACGTGGCTAAACTGGTGGTGTAGGAGGGAAGGTTTCAGATTTCTGGACCACTGGGATTTCTTCTGGGGCAGGTTTGACCTGTACAAGAAGGACTGGTTGCATCTAAACTGGAGGGGCACCAATATCCTGGCTTGGAGGTTTGCTAGAGTCACTCGGGAGGATTTAAACTAGTATGGTGGGAGGTGGGAACCAGAGCATTAATTTAGGTGCAATAACTGAAGGGGAAATAGAGAACAAAAATAAGAGAACAACATCACCCTGTCTGATCAAAAGCAATGGTTTTGAAGTGTATTTGTTTCAATGTCATAAGTATAGCAGGTAAGGCAGATGAATTTAGAGCACATATTAGTACTTGGAACTATGATGTTGTGGCTATCACAGAAACATGGTTGAAGGAAGGGCAGGATTGGCAGCTGAACGTTGGAAGGTATAGATGCTTCAGGAGAGATCGGGGAGGGTGTAAAAGGGGTGGGGGAGTAGCATTAGAACATAGAACATAGAACAGTACAGCACAGAACAGGCCCTTCGGCCCTCGATGTTGTGCCGAGCAATGATCACCCTACTCAAACCCACGTATCCACCCTATACCATACAACCCCCCCTTAACCTTACTTTTTAGGACACTATGGGCAATTTAGCACGGCCAATCTACCTAACCCGCACATCTTTGGACTGTGGGAGGAAACCGGAGCACCCGGAGGAAACCCACGCACACACGGGGAGGACGTGCAGACTCCACACATACAGTGACCCAGCCGGGAATCGAACCTGGGACCCTGGAGCTGTGAAGCATTTATGCTAACCACCATGCTACCCTCCTGCTACCCATTACTAGTTAAGGAGAATATTATAGACGTACTGTGGGAGGACATCTCGGAGGGCTCATACAATGAGACAATCTGGGTAGAGCTGAGGAACAGGAAGCGGGCAATCACAATGTTGTGCGTTTATTACAGCCCCCCCCCCCCCCCCCCCCCCCAGCGAGAGAGAAAGGAGCAGATAGGTAGAGAGATTTTAGATAGGTGCAAAAGTAACAGGGTTGTTATGGTGGGGGATTTTAATTTCCCCTATATTGACTGGGACTCACTTAGTGCTAGGGGTTTGGATGGGGCAGAGTTTGTGTTTGTACGGTGTATCCAGGAAGGCTTCTTGATGCAATATGTAGATAGTCCAACTAGGGTAGAGGCCGTACTAAACCTGGTATTGGGGAATGAGCCTGGACAGGTAGTTGAGGTTTCAGTAGGGGATCATTTTGAGAGTAGTGACCGCAATTCCGTAGGTTTTAGGATACTTTTGGATAGGGGTGAGGGTAACCCTCGCGTTAAGGTGCTAAACTGGGGAAAGGCAAATTCTGATAATATTAGACAGGAATTGAAGAATTTGTATTGGGTGCGGCTGTTGGAGGGTAAATTAACATCGGACCTGTGGGAGTCTTTCAAGCGGCAGTTGATTAGGATTCAGGAAAGTCATGTTTCTGAGAGAATGAAGGATAAGTATGGGAAGTTTAGGGAGCATTGGATAACGAGGGATATTGTGAACCTCATCAAAAAGAAAAAGGAGGATTTTGTATGATCTAGAAGGGTGGGGACAGTGGAAACCCTTGAGTATAAAGAAAGTAGAAAGGTATTGAAATGGGAAATTAGGAGGGCTAGAAGGGGTCATGAAAAGTCCTTGGCAAGTAGGATTAAGGTGAATCCCAAAGCTTTTTATTCATATGTAAAAAGCAAGGGGGGTGGCCAAGGAAAGGATAGGACCGCTTAAGGACAGTGGGGGGAATCTATATGTTGAACCAGAGGAAATGGGCGAGGTACTAATTGAGTACTTTGCATCAGTGTTCACCAAAGAGAAGGACTTTGTGGAAGATAGTTCTTCGGTAGGGTGTGTGGACAGTCTGGGTCATGTTGACATCAAAAAGGAGGAGGTATTGGGTTTTTTAAAGACATTAAGATAGATAATAATCTTTATTATTTTCACAAGTAGGCTTACATTAACATTGCAGTGAAGTTACTGTGAAAATCCTCCAGTCGCCACTCTCCAAACCTGTTCGGGTACATGGCGGAAGAATTAAAAATGCCCAATTCACCTAACAAGCACGTCTTTCAGGACTTGTGGGAGAAACCTGGAGCACCCGGAGGAAACCCATGCAGACATGGAGGGAATGTGCAGACTCCGCACAGATAGTGACCCAAGCCGGGAATCGGATCTGGGATCTGGTGCTGTGAAGCAGCAGTGCTAGCCATTGTGCTACCGTGCTGCCCAAGTCTCCTGGGCTGGATGGGATTTACCTCAGAATACTGAGGGAAGCAAGGAAGGAAATTGGTGGGGCCTTAACTGACATCTCTGTATCCCCATTGGCAACAGGTGAAATCCCAGAGAACTGGAGAGTAGCTGTTTAAGAAAGGTAGCAGGGATAATCCAGGAAACTATAGGCCGGTGAGCCTCACGTCGGTAGTCAGTAAATTATTGGAGAGAATTCTCAGGGGCAGGATTTATACCTATTTGGAAACAAATTGACTCATTAGCAACAGACAGCATGGTTTTGTGAATGGGAGATCGTGCCTCACTAACTTGAGAAGGTGAAAAAGATGATTGATGAGGGGAGGACGGTGGATGTTGTTTACAGGGACTCCAGTAAAGCCTTTGACAAAGTGCCTCATGGCAGACTGGTAGAGAAGGAGAGGTCATGGGATCGGGGTGAGGTGGTAAGATGGATACAGAACTGGCTCGGTCACAGAAAGCAAAGGGTAGCAGTAGAAGGGTGCTTTTCTGAATGGAGGGTTGCGACTAGTGGTGTTCCACAGGGATCTTTCCTGGGGCCTCTTGTTTGCAGTGTACATAAACGATTTGGAGGAAAATGTAACTGGTCTGATTAGTAACTTTGCGGATGAGACCAAGGTTGGTGGAGTGGCAGATAGTGTTGGGGATTGTCAGAAGATGCAGAAGGACATAGATAGGTTGGAGAAATGGCAGATGGAGTTTAATCCGGACAAATGTGAGGTAATGCCTGGGAAAGAACACCGCACTTAACTCCACATCTCCACCCTATCCCAGTAACCCCACCTAACCTTTTTGGACACTTTTTTTTCCTTTAAAAAAAAATAAATTTAGAGTACCCAATTAATTTTTTCCAATTAAGGGGCAATTTGGCGAGGCCAATCCACCTAGCCTGCACGTGTTTGGGTTGTGGGGGCGAAACCCTCGCAAATACAGGGAGAATGTGCAAACTCCACACGGACAGTGACCAGAGCCGGGATTGAACCTGGGACCTCGGTGCCGTGAGGCAGCAGCGCTATCCACTGCGCCACCGTGCTGCCCATTTTTGGACACTTCAGGGCAATTTAATATGGCCAATCCACCTAACCTGCACATCAGTGTTCACCAAAGAATTAGACTTTGTGGAAGATGATTCTTGGTGGAAGATGATTCTTGGGTCGGGTATGTGGACATTCTGGATCATGTTAACGTTGAAAAGGAGGAGGTGTTGGGTCTTTTAAAAGATATTGAGGTAGTTAAGTCTCGTGGACCAGATGGGACTTACCCGAGAATAATGATGGAAGCTAGGGAGAAAATTGATAGGGCCTTGATTGACATGTTTGTATCCTCATTGGCTACAGGTGAGATCCCAGATGACTGGAGAATAGCTAATGTGGTACCGCTGTAGCAGGGATAATCCTGGAAACTATAGGCCGGTGAGCCTCACGTCAGTAGTAGGTAAATTATAGAAGAGAATTCTCAGGGACAGGATTTATACCTATTTGGAAACAAGTGGACTCATAAATGATAGACAGCATGGTTTTATGAAGGGGAGGTTTTGCCTCACTAACTTGATTAAGCTTTTTGAGGAGGTTAAAAAGATGATTGGTGAGGGGAGGGTGGTGGATGTTGTTTACATGGACTTCAGTAGCCTTTGACAAGGTTCCTCATGGCAGACTGGTACAAAAGGTGAAGTCACACAGGGTCAGAAGTGAGGTGATAAGATGGATACAGAACTGGCTCGGTCACAGAAAGCAAAGGGTAGCAGTGGAAGGGTGTTTTTTGGAATGGAAGGTTGTGACTAATGGTGTTCCACAGGGATCTGTGCTAGGGCCTTTGTTTGTCGTATACACAAATGATTTGGAGGAAGATGTAGCTGGTCTGATTAGTAAGTAAGCGGATGACACAAAGGTTGGTGAGTGCCTGGAATGCATTGCCAGGTGAGGTTGTGGAAACAGATACATTAACGGCATTCAAAAGGCATCGTGACAAAAACATGGATAGGATGGGTATAGAGGGATACAGCACAAGGAAGTGCTGAGGATTTTTGGCCACAGTTGGTATCATGACCGGTACAGGTTTGGAGAGCCAAAGGACCTGTTCCTGTGCTGTATTCTTTGTTGATGATACCACTTGTCAATATACTTGTACACAATAGGTTGATGGATGGCAAGACCTTGTGTCCTGAAAGTATCCTATGAATGAATTAAAAATAAATGGGAGACATGCGCACTCTTGTCTTTGTACCTTGCATTGCTACCCAACATGTTGTTTTATTTGCATAGGTGTTTACAGTGCATGACAACCTGGCAGTGAAGATCTGCAACGAAATATTGAAAGATCCAGACTCGCCAGACACCCGTATTTTGGTCAAAACGCTGGGATTGCTTGAACTCTCTACACTGTCACCGTGCACAGAGCAGTTGTGTGTTCTCCTGGATGATATTAAGGTTATGTTTATGACCTTTTCCATGATTATAATCAGAAACAATTGGATAGGTTTCTCATTATCAGAATTGGTATTATCAGATTTTGTTTTGGAATTTGTTGGAATGTGATTCTGTATGAGTCGAGGTATAGAATAGTAAAATTGCCCATTTATGTTTTGGTGTAAGAAATAGCCCAAGTGTTCATCAAAGGAGAACTGACATTGCCATCCATTGTTAGTCCTGTTTCTGGTAAGTGCAAGCAGGAATTTCCTCTGTCCAATTGAAAGAAATCACTTGAGGATGTTGCCTTTTTAAGTTTTCACGCCCACCCACCCAGCCACACCCATACAAACCACCCGGCCTCCACACACACACACGCGCACCCCACACGGCCCCCACCCACCCACACACACAGAGCCCGGCCCGCACATACAGACGCAAACCGCCCGGCCCCCACACACATGCAAACCGCCCGCCCCTCCCAACAAACGCACACACGCCCTTGACTTTCATAACCTCACCATGATCAGTTACCTTGTTCCTTTGCCTCTTTTGCAACATAGAATTTGCTTGTTGTATTCCTTTAAGTTAATGTGATATGAAGTTAGGTTTCCTGAGGTTGCTGCTTTTTGGGTGTATCTGCTCTGGGAAGATAGTTTTATATATTTTTTTTTTAATGAATTGGCTCTTTCCTTCAACTCTATTGCCACCCAGGTTTTTCTCGGGAAAGCTTTCTTTGAGAGTGGTCCTCCTTTTCTTTCTCTTCTACTCACTTTCCAACAATGACCCTATTTAAAAATTAGTCGTGCAATATTAATCTGCAACTGCTAGGTGTCAGTATCTCTGCTACTTTCCAAAGTACTTCAAAATATTTAGTAGCATTATCAATCCCATATCACAACACTTTGTGACATTTTATTTTCTAAACATTAGCAAGCATGTTTCAATAAATAAAACTTAGCATTCAAGCAGTAGGGTATGTAATGTATTTTGATAAATGGACTATTTATTTTTGATATGATAAAATTAGAACTTTGTTTATGATTAAGATCTTTGATTTCTGTGAAAGGTTGGTATTTGCTTTTCGAAGTTTTGAATTTGGATCTTGAATATTTGTATGCTGATTGAACTAATCCCATTTATAGGAATTGAAAAACAAAGTAAATCAGCGAGTCATTGAGAAAATTATGATTCACTTAAATGGAGGATCAGGAGAAAATGACAAGAGTAGATGCGACACAGCAATAGATAAAACAACTGAAAACGACAAAGGTATAGCATACTTAACAAATAAAATGTCTTAACTGTTGCAGGGTAATGATATCACTTCCAACCTCCATCTTTCCTTACAGTGCGCCTCAAAGCTATGAAAATGCAATGAATGCCTTGAGTTGCATTAAGGCAACAACATTTTTATTTCCGCGCTGCTTGGGCTAACTGTTCATTTTCTATGCATGCAATGATACACAGACATGAACTAATCGTTGGGTGTCTCTGTTATGGGAGTAGCTATGCTAAATGATCCCGAAGGAAAATAAACCTGTTTACTCTTGCAGAACCATCCACAATCAATGGCATGAGTATTGTGTGTATAGGAAACCAGGATATACAAATCTATTAGATTTTCTCCGAATGAAGGATTAAGCGTTAGTAGATTGATATATTTATCTGAATAAGTGCATTTAAGTGCACAGACAGAGGAACTTGTTCAAGGATTGGAACTCGGTGTCCAAATGAGAACCTCTTTCCAAATCATTACCGTCAGCAATTTAGAAAATTCCTCTTAAACTTATGAAACATATAAAGTGTCTTCATAATTTTACTTGAGTATTGAGGCACTATAGTACAGTGGAAAACTCAAAGAAAATGTTTGGTTTGTTGGCTGTGGCGATGGATGCCTGTGACAAGGTCATTGAAAGCTGCACTAAGGAAATGATTAACCTGAAGAGCACACCTGGCAAAGCAGCTACTCGAATCTTCGATGTGTCCCTGCCCAGACCTTTAATGTAAAGAATACACTGAGGTATGAGAACGTAGTTGGCAAGTTAAAGGTACCAGAAATTTGCACCTTTTTAGTTGGCATTCAGTCAAGTTAGTCTTGTGAGATTTGCTATTGGTATCATTATAGCCTAGTACTACCTCCCTCAATAGTTGAGTTGTCAGTGTTTAAACTGGCAGCACACTGCAAGGCAATGACAGCCATCACTGAAACAACTAAAACGTTTCTGGATGGCACTGGAATAAATAAGCTGACCGTGGCACCATGGTGAAAAGGCCATTCAAGAGGGGGGAGCAAAAAGACAAGTAGTTGTTATAGGGGATTCTATAATTAGAGGGACAGATAGTATCCTTTGCAAGCCGGATAGGGAGTCCTGCATGGTGTGTTGCCTGCCCGGTGCCAGGGTGCGGGACATCTCCGATCGGCTTGAAAGGATACTGGAGCGGGAGGGGGAGGATCCAGTTGTTGTGGTCCACGTTGGGACTAACAACATAGGCAAGGCTAGGGTGGAGGACCTGTTTGGGGATTATCAAGCACTAGGAAGGAAATTGAAGAACTGGTCCTCGAGGGTCATAATCTCCGGATTACTGCCCGAGCCACGTGCTAATTGGCATAGGGATAAGAAAGTTAGGGAAGTAAACACGTGGCTAAGGGATTGGTGTGGGAAAGAGGGATTCCATTTCATAGGGCATTGGCACCAGTTTTGGAACCGGGGGGGATCTGTACCGTTGGGACGGCCTCCACCTGAACCGATCTGGAACCAGTGTTCTAGCGAAAAGGATAAATAGGGTGGTCAGTAGGACTTTAAACTTCTGAGTTGGGGGGAAGGGAAAGGGAAAGCGACAGGGAGTAGGGAGTTAAATGGAAGGATAAGCAGCAGGTTAGCATGTGTGCAGGTGGGTTTAAGTTCAAGGCAGACTAGGAATGAAGCAAAAAGGAAGGATAACTTAGGACGTCTCATGACGTCCAATTTCTCTAATAATGATAAGAAAGTCAGCATTAAGGCATTTTACCTGAATGCTCGTAGCATTCGTAACAAAGTTGATGAATTAACAGCACAAATCATCGCGAATGAATATGACTTGATAGCCATTACGGAGACATGGTTGCAGGATGGTCACGACTGGGAGTTAAATATCCAGGAGTACCAGACGTTTTGGAGGGATAGACAGGTATGTAAGGGAGGTGGAGTAGCACTGATAATCAAGGACGACATCAGGGTGGCATTGAGGGATGATATAGGTTTTATGGAGAATGAGGTTGAATCCATTTGGGTAGAAATTAGGAATTCTAAGAAGAAAAAGACACTGATAGGCGTAGTCTATAGGCCACCAAATAATAGCATCACACTGGGACGGGCAGTAAATGAAGAGATAACTAATGCCTGCGAAAAGGGCACAGCAGTTAACATGGGAGATTTTAATCTGCATATAGATTGGTCAAATCAGCTCGGTCAGGGTAGCCTTGAAGAGGAGTTCGTTGAATGTATCCGGGATAGTTTTCTGGAACAATATGTAATGGAACCAACGATAGAGCTAGCTATCCTAGATCTGGTCCTGTGTAATGAGGCAGGAATAATTAATGACCTCATCATTAGGGATCCTCTTGGGAGGAGTGATCACAGCATGGTTGAATTTAGTATACAGATGGAGAGTGTGATTATAGAATCCAATACCAGGGTCCTATGCTTGAACAAAGGGGACTACGATAGAATGAGGAAGGATCTCGCTAAAGTAGACTGGAAACAAATATTTTATGGTAGGACAGTTGAGGAGCAGTGGAGTACTTTCAAATAAATCTTTCATAGTGCTCAACAAAAGTATATTCCAGTGAGAAGAAAGAATTGTAAGAAAAGAGGTAATCTACCATGGGTGTCTAAGGAGATACATGAGGCTGTCAAATTGAAAGAGAAGGCTTACAAAGTGGTCAAGCTCAGCGGGAAACTAGAAGATTGGGAAAACTTTAAAGGTCAGCAGAAAGCCACAAAAAGAGCCATAAAGAAAAGTAAGATAGAACACGAAAAAAAACTGGCACAGAATATAAGGACAGATAGCAAAAGTTTTTATAATTATATAAAACTAAAAAGAGTGGCTAAAGTAAACATTGGTCCGTTAGAGGATGAGAGTGGTCATTTAGTTATTGGATATGATGAAATGGCGGAGGCATTGAACAAATATTTTGTATCGGTCTTCACAGTGGAGGACACTAATAACATGCCAGCAATTGACCGAGAGAAGAAGGTAGGTGAGGACCTGGAAACCATTACTATCACGAAAGAGCAAGTGTTGGGCAAGCTAATGGAGCTCAGGATAGATAAGTCTCCTGGCCCTGATGGAATGCATCCCAGGGTACTGAAAGAGATGGCTGGAGTAATAGCAGATGCACTGGCGGTAATTTTCCAAAATTCGCTGAACACTGGGGCAGTCCCAGAGGATTGGAAAACAGCAAATGTGATGCCACTGTTTAAAAAGGGAAGTAGACAAAAGGTGGGGAATTATAGACCGGTTAGCTTAACCTCTGTCGTGGGGAAGATGCTTGAGTCTATTATCAAGAAAGAGATAGAAGGGCACCTCGATAGAAATTGTCCCATTGAACGACGCAGCATGGATTCATGAAGGGCAGGTCATGCTTGACGAATCTCTTGGAATTCTATGAAGACATTTCGAGCAAGGTAGACAAAGGGGACCCAGTGGATGTAGTGTACCTAGATTTCCAAAAGGCCTTTGACAAGGTACCGCACAAGAGGCTGCTGCATAAGATAAGGATGCATGGTGTTAAGGGTAGAGTACTAGCACGGATAGAGGATTGGTTGTAGAACATAGAACACTACAGCGCAGTACGGGCCCTTCGGCCCTCGATGTTGCGCCGACCTGTGAAACCATCTGAAGCCTATCTGACCTACACTATTCCATTTTCATCCACATGTCTATCCAGTGACCACTTAAATGCCCTTAAAGTTGGCGAGTCTACTACTGTTGCAGGCAGGGAGTTCCACACCCCTACTACTCTCTGAGTAAAGAAACTGCCTCTGATATCTGTCCTATATCTATCACCCCTCAATTTAAAGCTATGTCCCCTCGTGTTGGTCATCACCATCCGAGGAAAAAGACTCTCACTGTCCACCCTATCTAACACTCTGACTATCTTATATGTCTCTATTAAGTCACCTCTCAGCCTTCTCCTCTCTAATGAAAACAACCTCAATTCCCTGAGCCTTTCCTCGTAAGACCTTCCCTCCATACCAGGCAATATCCTAGTAAATCTCCTCTGAACCCTTTCCAAAGCTTCCACATCCTTCCTATAATGTGGTGACCAGAACTGCATGCTGTACTCCAGGTGCGGCCGCACCAGAGTTATGTACAGCTGCAGCATGATCTTGTGGTTCCGAAACTCAATCCCCCTGCTTATAAAGGCTAGCACACCATATGCCTTCTTAACAGCCCTATTAACCTGGGTGGCAACTTTCAGGGATTTATGTACCTGGATGCCGAGATCTCTCTGTTCATCTACACTACCAAGAATCTTGCCATTAGCCCAGTACTCTGCATTCCTGTTACTCCTTCCAAAGTGAACCACCTCACACTTTTCCGCATTAAACTCCATCTGCCACCTCTCAGCCCAGCTCTGCAGTTTATCTATGTCCCTCTGTATCCAATAACATCCTTCAGCACTATCCACAACTCAACCGACCTTCGTGTCATCTGCAAATTTACTAACCCATCCTTCTACACCCTCTTCCAGGTCATTTATAAAAATGACAAACAGCAGTGGCCCCAAAACAGATCCTTGCGGTACACCACTAGTAACTGAACTCCAGGATTAGCATTTGCCATCAACCACCACCCTCTGTCTTCTTTCAGCTAGCCAATTACTGATCCAAACCGCTAAATCACCTTCAATTCCATACTTCCTTATTTTCTGCAATAGCCTACCGTGGGGAACCTTATCAAACGCCTTACTGAAATCCATATACACCACATCAACAGCTTTACCCTGATCCACCTGTTTGGCCACCTTCTCAAAAAACTCAATAAGGTTTGTGAGGCATGACCTACCCTTCACAAAACCGTGTTGACTATCGCTAATCAACTTGTTCTTTTCAAGATGATTATAAACCCTATCTCTTATCACCTTTTCCAACATTTTACCCACAATCGAAGTAAGGCTCACAGGTCTATAATTACCAGGGTTGTCTCTACTCCCCTTCTTGAACAAGGGGACAACATTTGCTATCCTCCAGTCTTCCGGCACTATTCCTGTCGACAAAGATGACATAAAGATCAAGGGCAAAGGCTCTGCAATCTCCTCCCTGGCTTCCCAGAGAATCCTAGGATAAATCCCATCTGGCCCAGGGGACTTATCTATTTTGACATTTTCCAAAATTGCTAACACCTCCTCCATTTGAACCTCAATTCCATCTAGCCTGGTCGACTGAACCTGAGTGTTCTCCTCGACAACATTGTCTTTCTCCAATGTAAACACTGATGAAAAATATCCATTTAACGCTTCCCCTATCTCCTCTGATTCCACACACAACTTTCCACTACTATCCTTGATTGGCCTTAATCTTACTCTAGTCATTCTTTTGTTCCTGATATACCTATAGAAAGCCTTAGGGTTTTCCTTGATCCTATCCGCCAACGACTTTTCGTGTACTCTCCTCGCTCTTCTTAACTCTCCCTTTAGGTCCTTCCTGGCTAACTTGTAACTCTCAAGTGCCCTAACTGAGCCTTCATGTCTCATCCTAACATAAGCCTTCTTCTTCCTCTTGACAAGTGCTTCAACTTCCTTAGTAAACCACGGTTCCCTTGCTCGACAACTTCCTCCCTGCCTGACAGGTACATACTTATCAAGGACACGCAGTAGCTGTTCCTTGAAAAAGCTCCACGTTTCGATTGTACCCATCCCCTGCAGTTTCCTTCCCCATCCTATACATCCTAAATCTTGCCGAATAGCATCATAATTGCCTTTCCCCCAGCTATAATTCTTGTCTTGCGGTATATACCTATCCCTGCCCATTGCTAAAGTAAACATAACCGAGTTGTGATCACTATCACCAAAGTGCTCACCTGCATCTAAATCTAACACCTGGCCGGGTTCATTACCCAGTACCAAATCCAATGTGGCCTCGCCCCTTGTTGGCCTGTCTACATACTGTGTCAGAAAACCCTCCTGCACACACTGCACAAAAACTGACCCATCTATAGTACTCGAACTATAGTATTTCCAGTCAATATTTGGAAAGTTAAAGTCCCCCATAACAACTACCCTGTTACTCTCGCTCCTGTCGAGAATCATCTTTGCAATCCTTTCCTCTACATCTCTGGAACTATTCGGCGGTCTATAGACAACTCCCAACAGGGTGACCTCTCCTCTACTGTTCCTAACCTCGGCCCATACTACCCCAGTAGACGAGTCCTCAAGCGTCCTTTCTACCGCTGTAATACTTTCCTTGATTAACAATGCCACCCCCCCCCCCCCCCCCCCCCTCCCTTTTACCATCTTCTCTGTTCTTACAGAAACATTTAAGTCCTGGAACCTGCAACAACCATTCCTGTCCCTGCTCTACCCATGTCTCCGAAATTGCCACAACATCGAGATCCTAGGTACCAACCCATGCTGCAAGCTCACCCACCTTATTCCGGATGCTCCTGGCGTTGAAGTAGACACACTTCAAACCAGTGTCCTGCTTGCCGGTGCCCTCTTTCGAACTTTTAACCCTATCCCTGACCTCACTACTCTCAACATCCTGTACACTGGGACTACAATTTAGGTTCCCATCCCCCTGCTGAATTAGTTTAAACCCCCCCCGAAGAGCACTAGCAAATCTCCCCCCCCAGGATATTGGTACCCCTCTGGTTCAGGTGAAGACCATCCTGTTTGTAGAGGTCCCACCTACCCCAGAATGAGCCCCAATTATCCAGGAAACCAAAACCCTCCCTCCTGCACCATCCCTGTAGCCACGTGTTCAACTCCTCTCTCTCCTTATTTCTCACTTCACTAGCACGTGGCACGGGTAACAACCCAGAGATAACAACTCTGTTTGTTCTAGCTCTCAGCTTCCACCCTAGCTCCCTGAATTTCTGTCTCAAATCCCCATCTCTCTTCCTACCTATGTCGTTGGTACCTATGTGGACCACGACTTGGGGCTGCTCCCCCTCCCCCTTAAGGATCCCAAAAACACGATCAGAGACATCACAAACCCTGGCACCCGGGAGGCAACACACCAACCGTGAGTCTCTTTCGTTCCCACAGAACCTCCTGTCTGTTCCTCTAACTATGGAGTCCCCAATGACAAGTGCTCTGTTCCTCTTCTCCCTTCCCTTCTGAGCAACAGGGACAGACTCTGTGCCAGAGTCCTGTGCCCTATTGCTTACCCCTGGTAAGTCGTCCCCCGCAACAGTATCCAAAACGGTATACTTGTTATAGAGGGGAACGACCACAGGGGATCCCTGCACTGCCTGCCGGTTCCCTCTCCCTCCCCTGACGATAAGCCATCTACCTTCTTCTTTTACCTGAGGTGTGACTACCTCCCTATAACTCCTCTCAATAACCTCCTCCGCCTCCCGAATGATCCGAAGTTCATCCAACTCCAGGTCCCTAACGCGGCTCTCGAGGAGCTGGAGTTGGGTGCACTTCCCGCAGATGTAGTCAGAAGGGACACTAGAGGTGACCCTTTCCTCCCACATTCTGCAGGAGGAACATTCAACTGCCCTAGCCTCCATTCTCACTGAACTAACTTCCCAACTACTGAAAAATAAAAATTAAAAACTTGTTAGTTTAGCAATCCAACGGACAGAACTTTTTTTTTTTGGTTAGAGGAGGAGGATGGGTGGGAGACACTACGTAAGTAGTGTTTCGCGTAAAGCTGTCACTCGAGAACAGCCCCTTCACAAACCACCTTCAACTTACGCTGACCGCACTGCACGTATGCAAATCTCCCCGGAACAGCCAATCAGAAGCTCTGCTCTGCTGCCCCCTGCTGGATGCTTGACTTCCGTCGAACTCCTCGGGTCACTAATGCAGTGCACCTTCAACTTACGCTGACCGCACTGCACGTGTGCAAATCTCCCCGGAACAGCCAATCAGAAGCTCTGCTCTGCTGCCCCCTGCTGGATGCTTGACTTCCGTCGAACTCCTCGGGTCACTAATGCAGGTGCACCTTCAACTTACGCTGACCGCACTGCACGTATGCAAATCTCCCCAGAACAGCCAATCAGAAGCTCTGCTCTGCTGCCCCCTGCTTGTCTAACAGAAAACAAAGTGGGAATAAATGAGTGCTATTCTGGCTGGCAATCAGTGACGAGTGGTGTGCCTCAGGGATCGGTGTTGGGACCACAATTATTTAAAATTTATATAGACGATTTGGAGTTGGGAACTACGTGTAAGGTATCCAAGTTTGCAGATGACACGAAGGTGCGTGGCAGAGCAAAGTGTACTGAGGACTGTAAAACCTTACAGAGGAACATTGACACATTGAGTGAGTGGGCAAAGGTCTGGCAGATGGCGTATAATGTCAATAGGTGTGACGGCATGCATTTTGGTAGGAGTAACAATAGAACAGGTTATTACTTAAATGGTAAAAAGTTGCAGCATGCTGCTATGCAGAGGGACCTGGGTGTACTTGTGCATGAGTCACAGAAGGTTGGTCTGCAGGTTCAACAAGTAATTAGGAAGGCAAATGGAATTTTGTCCTTCATTGCGAAGGGGATTGAGTTTAAAAGTAGAGAGGTAATGTTGCAGTTGGACAAGGTGCTGGTGAGGCCACACCTGGAGTACTGTGTGCAGTTTTGGTCTCCACACTTGAGAAAGGATGTGCTAGCACTAGAGGGGGTGCAGAGGAGGTTCACTAGGCTGATTCTGGAGTTGTGGGGGTTATCGTATGAGGAGAGGCTGAGTAGATTGGGATTATATTCACTGGAATTCAGAAAGTTGAGGGGTATCTAATAGAAACATAAAATTTTGAAGGGAATGGATAAGATAGAAGTAGAAAGGATGTTTCCGCTAGTAGGTGAAAGTAGGACAAGAGGGCATAGCCTCAAGATTAGGGGGAGCAGATTTAGGACTGAATCAAGGAGGAACTTCTTCACTCAGAGGGTGGGTAAAGTATGGAATTCCCTACCGAAAGGAGTAGTAGACACTACTTCATTGAATATATTTAAAGATAGGGTAGATGTTTTTTTGAAAAATAAAGGAATTACGGGATTTGGCGAGAATGCGGGTAAGTGGTTCTGAGACCACAAAAAGATCAGCCATGATCTTATAGAATGGCGGTGCAGGCTCGAAGGGCCGGACGGTCTCCTTCTGCTCTAGTTCTTATGTTTACAGTGGCTCCTGTCAAAGCTGCTGTTGCCCTCGTTGATGGAGTGAGGCCTCCCAGATCGTTATTCAGCAAAATCCTCATATACAACTTTGTCAGTACCAAAAGAATGTAAATATGGATTATACAAATAATAAACAGGAAAGGAAAGCTAGAGAACCTAAAGCAAGAAATTAGAAAAGAGAAAGTAAACATCCTAGAGTTATGTGACCTACAGTCCATAGAAGACGATGACTTCATGAGTGATGAAAAGAGAATGATATACTCTGGAGGAGAAGAATGGGGATGGGGAGTAGCATTAGTGCTAGACAGGAAACTGCTAACTGTGTGTGTGTGTGTGTGAGTGAAATGAAACGTGATTCAGATAGGCTGGTGCTAGTGTAAGGACACTTCTTGTTGATTCCCTTATTTCCCATTTCTTTTACTTTGTCGTTATCCATGGCTATTTAATGGACATATACCTTTAAGTCAAGTAGTGGAAGTGAGGAACTCAAAAGTTGCAAAATAGTACATTGCTATGAAGATTTAGATTTTGAACAGATCAACTCAGACTTTCCAGTATCTGAGGGATGGGAGCGATTTGGTTGGCTGGTGACCAATAGATTGGCCAAAGACCGTATCTGCCCGGCAACAGACAGCGATTGGCTTCATTCAAGTGGGAGGTTTTCAGAAGGCCCAGGAAGGAATTGGAACCCACTGGATGCCAAGAGAAGAAGCTGTGAGTTTCTCTCTCTATCTCCAAAAGGGTTCTTGCTTACTGATTTCTGAATCTGCAGAGAAGTCTTGTGATCTATAGTGAAAACTATTACAGACTGAAAGCAAGAACACCCATCTGAAGATCTAAAGAAAAAGTCCATCTGAAACAGAGACCTTTATCCTTTCACTGTGTATTTTCTTTAACCCCTCCTTCCCCTCTGTGTTTGTCTGTCTTGTGTGTTTGTAGAGGGTGGGGCCGCAAGTTTAAAAAAGGGGGTTTAAGAATTAGATAATAGTTAACCAGTTGTATTTGCTGTCTTTATTTATAACTTGTTATTAATAAAAAATAGTTATGTTTAAATTACAAACCTAGCGACTGTAGTTATTGGGTAGTCAACGACTTCGGATGTTTTCAAAGAATTAATAGTTAATTTCAATTGTGTTGCGACTCCGGGTCAAATGGGGCTGGAATTGACCATGCACTAGCCCAGGGTGTCGAAACACTAGTAAAACTAAAGGAACAACCAGTGGACATTAAAATAAATACTGCAGATGCTGGGAATCTGAAACAAAAACAACATACTAGAAAAAATGTTAACTCCATTTATCTCTCCACAGAGTAGGGGCAGCACGGTAGCATGGTGGTTAGCATAAATGCTTCACAGCTCCAGGGTTCCAGGTTCGGTTCCCGGCTGGGTCACTGTCTGTGCGGAGTCTGCACGTCCTCCCCGTGTGTGCGTGGGTTTCCTCCGGGTGCTCCGGTTTCCTCCCACAGTCCAAAGATGTGCGGGTTAGGTGAATTGGCCATGCTAAATTGCCCGTAGTGTCCTAAAAAGTAAGGTTAAGGGGGGGTTGTTTGGGTTACGGGTATAGGGTGGATACGTGGGTTTGAGTAGGGTGATCATTGCTCGGCACAACATCGAGGGCCGAAGGGCCTGTTCTGTGCTGTACTGGTCTATGTTCTATGTTCTAGATGCTGCCAGACCTGCTGAATTTTGCCAGCATTTTCAGTTTTTAAACCAATTGGCATGAACACCATTCAGTATATATACCCACATGAGAACATCCAGATGAAGTGTATGATAGAATTGAAAAACTAATCAGAGTGAAAAGAGCTACAAGGAAAGTGGAAAGAGCTATATGATTGTTATGGGAGATTGGAACAATATAGTTGAGAAGGAAGAGATGACAAAGAAGTAGGATCTAATGGACTTGGATAAAGATATGAGTGAGGCCAATAACCAGTAATTTTTTAGAGAACAGGAATCTAAACAAATGCATAGTTTAGACATTGTTAAAAGGTTATATACATGGAAAATATTTGACAGGATAGGAAGATTTCAACTAGACTGTATAATGATGAGACAAATGACGCGATCTACCGGCCACTTCGTGCCCGAAGGTCACAAGGCTGGTAGATGCCGAGTGTGGCCTCCCGCGGGTTTCCTGGCAGCCACTATGCCTTGCGGGATCTACCCAAGTCCCGCAAGGCGGCGCGACCAGAATGCTCCACGTGCTTAAGTAGGTTTTGAACCTATTTAAGTGTACTCACCCGACATCTAATGGTCTCCCCAGGAAGTCCCCAGCCGGGCACCCTCCAGTACTGGTCCACACAAACGTGGACCAGACAGAACAGCAACCAGAAGCCCCTGGATGGCCAGTGATAGTGCAGGGTGGCCCCCTGGAATGCAGGCACCTTGGCACTGTTGCCAGGGTGGCACAGCCAATGGTCAGGGCCTGAGGGGGCTATGCCCATGAAAGGAAGATGGAGGGGGAGGGTGCAGTGTGGGTATGAAAGGGCCTCTGGAAGGTTGGGGGTGATGAAGGGTGGGGTCTTGGAAGGGGGCAGGGGCTTGAAAGGGTCGTGCGAAGATCCAAAAAGGGGGTCTTTGGGTCTGGCCCCATAGCAGTGTGCCCTCACTTGGGCGGTGCGAGATACTGCCCATATAGGTGGGGGGTGTGGAGGACCCACAAGCTCACTTAGAGATCAGGGCACCCTTTCAAAATGGTGGCCCGATCTCTGAGGAGCCGGTCTTGCCAGTGAGTTCAGCTCCCCAGTGATTAAAATAATTCGAAGTGTGGGCTAAACCGGTGAGAAACTCCCCAGGGCACAAAAACGTGACTGGTTCGATGGTGATGGGGAACCTGCCGGCAGAGCTGGTGGGAAAATCCCAGTAAAACTCTCCATAAATGAACTTAGAAACCTTTTTGTTAGATCGCGGCCAAAGATACAGGAAGAGTGTTAAGAACTCTAAACTGGGAGCGGGGGCAGACTCTGATCATAATCTTGTGAAAATGGAAACTATTCCAATTGAAGAAGATCCACGGTGGAAATGTGGAAAATGGTGGAACCTAGAGAGGCTGAAACGAGTAAGTGAAGAATTTGTAAATGAAGTAAACAAAGCACTAGCTAGTAAAAAATAAAGGCATCAATGAGCAATGGAAATTGAAGAAACTGTCAAGGAAGGACAGGCAAATAGAATAGAATTTTTGATGAAAAAGGTTGAAGAAACCATGACTTATGATTGCAATGTTGCCAAAGGTGGAAGAATGGAAAAAAATTAATATCAATACTGAAGAAGGCCAGCTGAAATACAGACACCTGTATAACGATGTAGAAGAGGAACTGAAAAGGCACAGAGCAATGGTTAAAATAGCAGTGTGATTTACTGGAAGGTTAGACCTTATGTATGGCAAAGCAAAGGAGATTAATGGCACTCTGCAAACAACACTGAAAACAACAATAGAGAATAGGGGAGTTGTTGATCAACAAATCCTGACAAAATACAAAGATGGAAGGAGCATATTGAAAAACTGCAAAAAATTAAAAACCTGAAATTAATTGAAATGAATGAAATGAAATGAAAATCGCTTATTGTCACGAGTAGGCTTCAAATGAAGTTACTGTGAAAAGCCCCTAGTCGCCACATTCCGGCACCTGTTCGGGGAGGCTGGTACGGGAATTGAACCATGCTGCTGCCCTGCTTGGTTTGCTTTCAAAGCCAGCGATTTAGCCCTGTGCTAAACAGCCCCTGGATTCATCTTGAAGAGAATTTATTTCATTAGGAAGATGGAAGTAGCAATAAATTAGATTAAAAACTGTAAAACGGCTGGAATATATGAAATACATACAAACTTTATTAACGACATGGGGAAAAAGCTTCATCAATGTTTCCTAACTGTGCAAATATATTTGTTTTTCAAGAGAATGGCCAGAGGATCTCATGGACAATAATCACTACACTACAAGAAAGAAGCCAAATTCTAATAATAATAATCGCTTATTATCATAAGTAGTTTTCAATGAAATTACTGTGAAAAGCCCCTAGTCGCCACATTCCGGCGCCTGTTCAGGGACGACAGTACAGAAATTGAATCCGCACTGCTGGCCTTGTTCTGCATTACAAGCTAGCTGTTTAGCCCACTGTGCTAAAATGTACTGACTTTAGTTAGTCTGCTTGTCCATGCATCGAAGGTCATGTTGAGAATTGTAACAGAATGAGTGGGTGGAAAGGTGCAGAACTACATTGGAGATGACCAGTTTGGATTCCAGGGAAAAAGGGAAGAGCAAAGCAAACTACATTGTAAGAATGAATTAACCCAGTTTAGAATTTGGACAAAAAGTGTGTTCATAAATTTGGTAAAGCATTCAATCTGGTTGAGTGGATCAAGCTCCTAACAGTATTGAAATACATTGTAGTAGACTGGAAAGATAGAAGACTCGTAAACAATCTATAGATGGAAGAAACAGCAGCAGTGAGAGTAGCCAACGAGGAGTCAGCATTATGTGTAATTGGAAAAGGTGTTTGATGAGGGTGTTATTTATCACCAGTCATCTTCAATGTCTGAAAAAGCAACGGTCAAAGAAACATTTGAAGACAGAATCTGACTTTAAGATCGGGAATGGGGGCGGGGCATGATAACATCAACACAATGCTGATGCTCCACAGATGCTGTCAGACCAGCTGCGATTATCCAGTATTTTCAGTTTTTGTTGCATGATAACATCAGTTACATTTTTACATGATAAAGCACTTGTAGCAAGAAGGATTTACAAGAACGAATAGATAGTTTAGTGACAGCAAGCTTGAATTTTGGAATGAAAGTGAACATCAGCAAAACCTCAGCATATCTCAAAATCACCAAGATATATTCATAAATTCCGAGAAGCGAACTAGATCAGGTGCAAGAATTCAGGGGTGGGATTCTTTGTTGTCCAATGCCGAAACGCGATTGGGCGGAGAATCAGTTCCAACGCCAAAATCACAGTGGGCGGTGATTTGATGCCAAATCGCGATTCTCCATCACCTCGACAGGGGCGTCGTGCCTACCAGAACGCACGTACAGTAAACACCTTTTGCATATCATTAGCAGACACGACCAATGTTCTTCAGGGCCTCCGTGATTCTTTGTCTCCGATGAGCCGAGTTCCCGATGGCACGGTTCACTTGTGCTTTTAAAAATCGTGAAACCGGCATCGTGACTGATGAAGGAGAGAAAAGAGGTAGAACACAGAGAAGCGACTGTGGGGGTGGGGGGGATGCAAGGTGCAACAAGGAATAAGAGCAAGGATGGCAAAGGGAAAGACAATTTAGTGAGGAAAAAGAGTTGCTGACTGGAAATCTCAATAAACAATTTGAAGCAACTTGTAAAAGACTTGCTACATGAGTTTGAAATATTGGTTTAACAGTGAATGGAAATGATCAGCTGGATTGTAAAAGTAAGAAATGCTAAGGATAGTGAACAAAGAAAGTTGCTGAACCTAATTAGGAAAAGACTAGGCTGGGTGCATTTGGAGGGAAGATTTTGAAGATGATGAAGGGAAGGTCAATTCTGGATTGTTTGTAAATTGAAGAAAGTTATTGGAAGATGAAAAGACTGGCACAGGACAGAGACTTGGACAAGACTGAGCCATGAACCTGCCTTCGAGCAGAGCACACAATATGATGAGTTAGCTTGATTTATTTGCTTCTTATGATACAGTTCAGTGCCTTTGGCTATGAAAACATTGCTGTTTTTCAAGATATCCTAAATCTGCCCAAACAGGTGAGTTTCATCAGCTTCTTGGGTTGAGGTTTTGCTGGAGCAGAAATTCGTTGTTGGTGTCCTTTTCTTGATTTCTTCAGTCTTTTTACAGTGGGTGTAGATTTGCCACCATGTTTTGTTAGGTAGTTGCTACCCATGTGTGTGCTGCTTGGATACCATTAAGCAGTCTTGTAGAAGTTACCAAGAAGTCTTTAATGACATTACTAAACTATGTCCATATTTAGTTACACTATAGGGTACAGATATGGAGTGGACTCTGGAATGTACTTGAATGTTGTTACCTAGCTCTATGCAGTTGACCTAAGCTTTAGATCAAGTGCCTTCTTACATCACTGGAGTGGTATTGTACTGAGCCCCAGGTTAGCCCTTAATGTACTGGATCTTTCTACAATAACAACTTAGATTATGTAAATCACACTGAGCAAGATCCATTATCATTTACAGTTGTGATTCTTTTTCCTCCTGGAAAAGCCCAATTCACGATAGTTAATATAACTTCTCAAAAATGAGTGCCTATTTAGTCTGCCCACTCCTGTCTCGCGTTAGGACTTCGGAATTGTATGTTTTGTTCCATTCTTCTGGTTTCATTGTCCAGGGAAATGTGAAAGAGTATTCCTACGGCCAGCATTTTGGCAAATTAGGTGCCGTGAGTTTAAAAATCTATTTGGTCACTTGATGTTTCTGCACATCAGACTGGGTAGGTCAGCTGAGGGATATGCTAACTTATCAATAGTGCAGAGAAACTGATCACGCTTTGTCCCATTCACTCATGCATTTTGGTAAATACTTTTAATTACTAACTTTATTTCAAAGATTCTGTATATCGCTTGAGGCTGCCTAAACTGATTTAGTTTGTTAGGTAAAAATCTCTGAATTTGTGTTGCCCATATACCAAAGGTTCTGAGTTTTAAACTTTCTCACAGCAACAGTATATTCGAATTTTAGCGATTGTATCTGAAATGCTTGCAGTAAAAATAACTTGTACTAGATGAGGACTACTCGGTCCAATGTACAATCGTCCCGGTCTTTCCTATCACCCACGTTAGCATCTAATTAGTTTATTTACATCTAATACCATTTGAAAGTCTGTTCCATGCCCTGAGTATTATTTGTGTGAAGGAAAATTTCTGATGTTGGTTCTAAATTTGCCTTTTACTAGTTTGAACCTGTTGCTCCTAATCCCAGTCGTATTTAAAGTCATTTTCTGGATTTATATTTTCCATAATGCTTAAAATCTTAGTACCTCATTGAAGCCATTTCTCAGTTGCCATCTTTTAAATCTAAAAGGTGAAGTTCATCCTCCTCAGCTCACCCTTCTAAGACAGGGATCAGCTTTGTAACTTCTCTGACCTATCTCCAGATCTTGAATGTTTTCCTCCTGTCTCAGTGATCAAAATTATACACCATACTCGAGGTATGTTTGCCCAAACAAATAGTTTGATCATGGCTTGCTCTGATTTGTACTCTACTATTTTGGCTGCGTAGTTCAACGTTATACTGACTTCATTGATGCTGCTTTCCATTGATTGAACGTTGTGTCAAATCTACTAAAACGTTACCCTTTTCACCTTTGTTGTATGGGTGCTTCCTATTTTTTGTTGTGCAATACTTGACATTTGCCTCTATTGAATTTCGTCTATCGCTGTTTACACATATCGTCTACTTGCATAATCTTTGACCATCCTGAATTCACAACTGAGATTCGTTTATCTGCAAGGTTGACCAATTTGCATTGAGTTTGAGTCATTTATATAATATAGATGCAGTGGGGAATCTAATAGAACTAACTCTATCCTAATAGACTGGAGAGCTAGTTTTTCTACTCTAGGAAAGTGTAGTCTTTGGGGTGATTTAATTGAAATATCTAAAATGATGAAGAGCCTACACATCTGGACTGATTTGAACTAGATTGGTTAAGGAAAATGAGGTATCATGGATATAAACCATGTTAACGTAAAACAGATTGGATATCAGAATTTATTTAATTTTTATCATAGAGGTTTATAGACTTTTTGGAATTAGTTGGTTCACATGTTGAATACATATTTGCTACAGCAATTCATAAAGGAGTTGGTTGAGTTTCTCGCAATGGCTGATACATTACCTGCAAAAGGTATAATATACCTCATGTTCATTGTGATTTCATTTTGATAGTCTTCCAGGTCGGACAGAAAATTCCCAAAAATGTTTTTACTAAGTTGGCCTAGTGTTTTCAATCTGCCTTTTGTAGGAGATTACATGAGTCCAGGTCGGAAAGACCTGGGACATACTGCATTGTGACTGGAAAATGCTTAAAGGACCAGCCAGCCTCTGTTCATCATTTCATTGGTTTGCATATGATACAGGACTAATAAGTCTTTCATTGTCTGATTTAATGCATATTTTTCATCTGCTGATGCCTTCCTTGTTACCAGTAACTGTTGCTTCTGGTAATTACCAATGGTTTTTGCTATTTTTGTTTTCAGAAGACGGGTATCTCTTTATGAATGTATGTCGCTTCCGACAAATGTAAATGAGGTACATTGTGAACTTAATTAACCATCTTAAATTGGCTGTTAGTGGAATTATTAACACAACCAGGATTGTTCAGCAAGTGCTGGCCAATCGTGGACTCCCATCTAACAGTTGCATTTTTGTATTGGGTTTTGCAAGTGCGTGGTGGTTGAGTATGGTCTGTACTCTGCCCATTACAAATGACTGAAAAAACATTCTGTTTGATTCAATAAGCCTATGGGACATATGGCCTACATACTTGGCATTGTGCCAACACTGAAATTCATACACAGCATTGTTCAATGGTGCATAATGTCTTTGCAATATGTTCAATCCGTGCACCTTTTTTTCAATTATCCTGGAGCTTAACATTCCCTGTTGCTTTCTCCATGGTAATGCCTTGCCCGATCAGAGTTGACTTGCCAACCAATTGGCACCCATTTCTCCTGTAGTATAAATTGTTGTGATTGTTTGAAATTTGGCATTCTTGTGTTTGTCTTGATGAGTGCAAAGCGAAAATCTTCAGCAACATCTCTCTTTTCAACAATATTCAAGTCTGTACCAGCAAGCAACTATTTGATTACAAAGTCTTGCAACTCTTCGCCATGGCCTACATTAATACAATCTATTCCTGGAGATTTACTGTTCAGTTAAAAGATAAATAATTGTCATTGTTTATCATGCACAAATGGGAAATGTAAAATTTGCCAATTATGAATCCATTACTTTATCCCATGTTCTAAACAGCCCAAATCATAGTCATATAAATATAACTGACTGAATGTTTAAATTAATGAATAACAGTATCATTTAGTTTCTTCTTGGTTTGCATATTTCCATTAACAGAATTTCTTCCTTTGTTGTCATGCAGTGCCATACTTCCTCTTGACACTATATTTGCTGTTGAAAAATCTTGTCAAATGTTCTTTGAACCTTGGTAACACTATTTCACCAGTGACAACAGTGTTTTCAGTCACTCAGGTTCTAAACGCTGGCATTCCCTCCCTAATCCTCTCCATAAGAACATACAAATTAGGAGCAAGAGTAGGCCACTTGGCCCCTCGAATTTGTTCTGCCATTGTGGCTGACTTCACATTACCGCCTATCCCATATAATCTGTCACCACTTGCTTATGAAGAATCTATCTATCTTGGTCTTTAATATTCAAAGACTCTGCTTCCACCTCTGTCTCTTCCTTTAAGATGCTCCTTAAAACATATTCTTCATTTGTCGTATCTCCTTCTGTGGCTCAGTGTCAAATTTTGTTTGTTAATGCTCCTGTGATGCACCATGGGATCTTTTATAACCTTAAAAGGCATTAGATAAATGCTGTTCCTATATTGGTAAGTATAATTATATTGCTTTGTCTTTTCTCAACATTTAACCATTCCATGCTCTCATTAAGCATTTTTTAAAATTTAAAGTACCCAATTAATTTTTTTTCCAATTAAGGGGCAACTTGAGGGCAGCATGGTGGCGCACTGGTTAGCATTGCTGCCTCACAGTGCCGAGGTCCCAGGTTTGATCCCGGCTCTGGGTCACTGTTCATGTGCAATTTGCACATTCTCCCCGTGTTTGCGTGGGTTTCACCCCCACAACCCAAAGATGTGCAAGGTAGGTGGATTGGCCATGCTAAATTGCCCCTTAATTGGAAAAAGTGAATTGGATACTCTAAATTAAAAAAAAAAAAATTATGATGTGCCAGATTCTGGGAGTCTCCCAGAGGAGGTGAGGGACAACACAGTGCCGGGCACGAGTGAGCCCTGCACCCCACTGCAGAGAGCCTCGTGTGCACCCTCCATTCCCGACACTGGGCGGCTGACAGCCTTCGGACAGTTGCCCTCCGTGCCTGACACTAAATTGGCCCTTAAATAAAATGAATTGGGTGCTTTAGAAAAAGGGGCAATTTAGCATGGGCAATCCACCTACCCAACATATCATTGGGTTGTGGGGGTGAGACCCACGCAGACACGGGGAGAATGTGCAAACTCCACATGCTCATTAAGGTATTGATTAAGCATACACTGAGCACCTTCAAATTGCTATTGAGCATGCTGTGAATGTCATTTGGCTTTTTGACCCTGAAGCGCAAGTGGCTAAACCCAGTTACCCCAGACATACTTCCACAGTAATCATTATATTGCAATCAGGAATATCTCACAAACTAAGATGCTGTTGTAGCATAGATGTGGAACCTCTGATCCACCTGGTCTGAGAGCTACTTTCTGGTCAACTCACTTAAGCATATGAGAGACTCATATAATTAATATGGTTCCTTCATACTATTTATATTTAGCTCCAAATATCTATCAAACCAGTCTTTCTTTCTGTGACACCAGAATAGCTTCAAAAATGAACAATCATTTTGTAATACTCATGACTTTTAACTAATATACACTCAATTTTCTTTAAACATCAAAACACAAGTTAAAAATGGGCAGTGATTTTTAACAGGGAATGGATGTTGTGCAGGCAGGGATTGAGGCAGATGACAAACTCTTCAGATCTTCATAACACTGTAGCATGGGAGATTTTTAATTCTTTGGCTCTTTCCTGTCCAAACCCAACGGAAGTGGCAGCTAAGCAATGGGTAAGTGCAGCCTGTCAGACAGCAAGAGGCTGTATTTTGAGACCCAAAAGGACAGTATGTGGGTAAGTGGGAGAGAGGTTGAACAGTCATGCAGGCAGAGAACAATGTTTCTTGAGGCTTGGGGCAGCACCAAGATCTGGATGAAGGTAGCAAGATTGCTGGTGAAATGCTCATATTTAACTACATTACTGTGTTTCTGCTGGGTGGGTAGAGTTGAAATTGGCCCTTGTGATACTTGTGAAAACGCTGCTTTAATTTTCTAAAAGATTTGATGTTTTGTTGTTCATTTATAAGTATTATTAAAGTTTGTCAAGAAAAATCTATATATGTTGAGAATTAGAAAGTGTAATGTGTCTTCTGGAAACAGAGACCATCAGTTTAATAAGAATCTTATATTATCACAAGTATACTTACATTAACGTTGCAATGAAATTACTGTGAAAAATACCCTAGTCGTCACACTCCGGCGCTTGTTCAGGTACACGGAGAATTCAGAATGTTCAATTCACCTTGCAGCACGTCTTTCAGGACTTGTGGGAGGAAACCGGAGCACCCGGAGGAAACTGAAGCAGACACAGTGAGAACATGCAGACTCCGCACAGACAGTGACCCAAGCTGGGAATCAAACCTGGGACCCTGGCACTGTGAAGCAACAGTGCTAACTACTGTGCTACCGTGCCACCCCATGTCTTGCAGCATGTCTTGCAAAATTTAACATCAGTTGATAACTACAATTGAAAATATATACAAGGTCACATTAACTAGCAATTCACTTTTTAAAAGAAGATTTTTCAATGGTTTACAGCATTGAAAGTTCTGCAAATATTGTGCCTTGCTCTTTCAGATGAAGATATTTCCAAAATCACTGGGAGTGTGGATGTTTCAGATCAACAAAATAATGAAATAGTAAATGGTAAAGGAGGTAAAGAGAAGACGACCAACAAAAAGGGTAATTTTGATTTATTCTGTGAAATGGTCCTGTAATAGGATTATTGAATTATGCAGCATGGAAGGGGGTCATTTGGCCTTTTGATGAATGCAAAACTAAGTAACTTTAGATTTTTTGTTTTAGAATCTATTGGAATGTTATACTGGGGTAGATTTTGTTTGCCCAGATGTTACCTTGTAACCACCTGAAGTGAGCCTTGTGTACACTATGCTCTCTTTAGAAAAAGGAAAAGGTTTGTCAACTGCCAAGTCTGTAACAAAATGCAGAAGGACTAGGAGAGCAGCACAATCATCTGATGAAAGGCAAGTATAGTATCAGTGAATTGTTGCTCATCAGACATTATTTTATCATCCATGCTATCCATAAATGCTGTAATTTGTGATTCCTCTGAAAACTATCAATACATTTCAGCCAGAAATGGAAATTACATTTCTTTCTGGGTTTGGTGTTTCAAGCCCTCATGCCACTAGCTCAAGAAATCTAATCCTATGAGCATTAAATGTACAGTACATATTGGGCAAAAAGCTGTTGAGTTAACAAAAATCCATCCAGATATACACTGGAGCACAAGCATTTGACACTTTTACAGGATATTAGAAATATAATTCCTGTCCCTAGCTTCCATGTCCAAAAAAAGTTGGGAGCTGACCTGAAATTGTGTTAAACTTGAGGTTGGGTCGGGAAGGATATAAAGGGCATAATTGAAAGATAAGGTGAGGTTCCTTGAGCTTGCGATGAGCTTCATTGGGATGATATAGGAGGCGGAGGACAGAGAAATCAGGTGGGGAGGGGAATTAAAACAGTAGGCAATCGGAAGCTCCAGATCACACTTGGGAGAGTGAATGAGTTCCATAAACCCAATCTGGGTTTGATCTTCCTAATGTGGAGGAGACCATATTGTGAGTGATCGCAACTAAATTGAAAGAAGTACAAGTAAATAGTTATTTCACCTGGTAGCAGTGTTCAGAAAATTTAACAGTGAGAAGGGAGGAGGTAAAAGGGCAGGTGTTGCTTCTTCTATGCATGGGAAGTGAAGGGAATGTTACCTTTGGAATATTGAAAAGGCGGAAGAGAGAGGAAGAGGTATTGCTTGTATTATCTCGCTGGTGGGAGCTGAAATCAGGGAGGAGGATAATCCATTGGCTGTGGAAATTGAGGTAAAGGAAACCTTATCTTGGAGAAAGAAGTTGAGGAAGGAAAGAAAGTTCCATCCGTTCCTTCACGTGATCCAACACGGACTCTTCCCTTCCTCGACTGCTCTGTGTCTCCATTTCTGGATAGGCTATGAATTAATATTCACCATAAGCCCACTGACTTCCACTGCAATCTTGACTGCACTTCCTTGCATTCCATGTCCAAAACGGCTCTATTCCATTCTGTTTCTCCATCTCTGTTGTATCTGTTCTGCCAATTGGCCTTCCTTTTTCTTTGGCCAAGGAGCCCTCCCACTGTGGTTGACAAATATCTCCATTTATGTTCCATTTCTCTCACATCTGCGCTCACCCTATCAAAGATCAACTTCAACATGTTCAGTAATGATCTCGATTCCATTTGTCCATTCATGTACCAAGTATTTTTCCGTTTTTATCCATTAGCATTGTAAGGACATGCCTTACGATTTTGAAAAATTATTGCTGTTTGGACAATTCTTTTGCAAGAAAATTGAAAACCTTGAGTTTGTGCATAACAACCTTTCTCAAATATGTATAGGGCTCATGTAGTGAAGTGCAATATGTTTGCTTCCTCTTTGAACTTTATTTGATAATTAATGCCATTAATTTTATGTTAGCGATAACCAAGACTTTGCAACTCCAGCACCTTCAGTACCGACAAGACCTTCAAGAAGAGCAAAAACGGCAGCACTGGAGAAAACAAAAATGAATCTTTCTCGATTATTGAACAAGGGGGATTAGCCCAAAAACTATATTTCACGTATTCACATTATTACATTGTTTCCAAGAAGCCATGTTTTGTGATTTCTCAATTTAGTGTCATATAAAACATATACTTGTCCTGTGAGATTATAATATGCATTGTTAAAATTAGAAGCTACCACATATAGAAACATTTCTTCTTAGCTGTGTAGCTTAGCATGCCAATATTTCTTGGAAGATATGAAGGTTTTTCTATGATGTTGATGCAGATATGTATCTTGAGGATGCTACTTAAATACTTTGAGAGGCAAATTAAAATCATGACTGCAATAGATTCAGTAGCAATGTTGCACTTCTTATGAAGTGTATACTTTCATTCATCTGGGAGCCAAGAATTATTACTGGATATGTTTGTAAATGTTTAGGTTGTGAATTTTTGGTGCCACCTGAACTTTCTTTCATTGGACACCCATTGAAACAATAAAGGTTTTTTTATTAATGGCTTTAATTGGTAATTTACAACAACTTAATTTCTAGTTGTTACTCTGGGTGTTATAAGACAGGCAAACGTATTGTCCTCTGAGATCAAACTGATATCAGTTATTCAAGGCTTGTCTGGCCCTTACTTTTTAAGGCTAATATTTCTCTTCCCTTGAAGTGCATAGCAGAATTTTTCATTCAAGTCTAAAACTGCCAGAATATGTCAGTTTAAAAAATATAATTTAAAATAAATTCTTTACCACATAACTAGAAAATAGCCATGACAGGAGGTGACTTTATGGTAGGTGATCAGCTTGGTACTGTCTGCAGTAATTGGCTATTTCTACTCAAAATTGTTACAAATTAACTTTCAACATTTGCTTAATTGTAATGAGCTTTTGTACTTTAATCTTTATTAATACATGCACTAATACAAAATGTTTTGAGCTTTTTAAACACAGCTTTTCTGCTCTATTGGACAAGTGGCATACAACCTATTGTATATAACCCAGTCTAAACCATCATTTTATTCAGCAGTCGCATTGGATGAAAGAATTCATGTGACAATTTCACTTCATCGCTTGTTAATTCAGTAGAAAGGAATGCCAAAATCTTTTTGTATCGACTAAAATGACCAATAAAATGTACTTTATTTAGTTTGTAATCCACAGTACAATATATTAAAGAACAGTACAATATATTAAAGATGTGTAAGTTGCCCTCTTATTTGCTCTATCAAATTATCAGCCTTTTCTCATTTCCTTGAAATCAACCTTCATGAAAACTCGCTTCCAACTGATAAATATATTAATTTCTGTATATATTGATAAATGAGAATCTGAACACCATTAAGTGTGATGAATTTGAGTATGGAAGTAAGTGTTTTATCCTGTTGTAAACATACTCAATATTTTAGGGAGTAATGATTGGAGAAAGTTGAAGGACCGTTTTACGATATAATGATAATTAAGGTTACCTACTACCTGGTTGATAGTTTGCAGTTTACACTAGTTTCTTTTTCTTTGGATGTGACAGACAATTAAGGAGATATTTCATACCTCCGCAAATATGGTCTTGAGAAGGATGCCCCTTTCGTATACAAATTGAAAGAAAAGGCATTCAATGCTGTGAAGATGTAGTGGTAGGTCAGAAGATTGGACAGATTTTAGAAACCTGCAAAGAATGTCAAAAAGGTGAAATTTAAAAATAGTCAGAGTTTCTACAAATACTTAAAAGGGAAAGAGTAACTAAGTTGGCCCTTCAGGAGGGTGAAACTGGTAAATTAATAATGGGAAGCAAGGAAACGGTGGAAGCAGAATACAGGTATTGTTTTCTCATGCTAGAAGACAGAAAACATCCCAAGAATACTTGTAAAATCAGGGGTAAGAGAAACTTGAAACAAAGGAAACTTAGAGCTTTCACCTAATTTCTTAAAAATAAATCACTGCAGAAAGTGGATGCATTGGTTATTTATTATCTTTCAAAATTCCATAGTTTCTAGAAAGTTACCAGCAAATTGGAAAATTGCAAATGTAACCAACTATTCCAGAAAAGGGGAGACAGAAAGCCTAAGATTTAGGGATAATTCTGGAAATCATTATTAAAGGGGATCATTAGAAAATCATAATGTGATCAGGCAGTGTCTGTGATTTTGTGAAAACGGGATTGTGTTAGACTACTTTAGAAACATAGCAAATAGGAGCAGGAGGAGGCCATTTGGCCCTTTGAACCTGCGCCGCCATTCATTATGATCGTGGCAGATCATCCAACTCAATAGCCTACTCCCCCCCCCCCCCCCCCTCATATCCTTTGATCCCCTTCACTCTAAGTGCTATAATTAACTATCTATATCTAGTAGGGTTCTTTGAGGAAGTAACAATGTGGTGTATTTCGATTTCCAAAAGCCATTCAGTAAGTTGCCACATCAATTGTTACTACCCAAAAGCTCATGGTGCAGGGAGTAACATTATCATGGGTTGAGGATTGGTTAACTGATAGGTCAGTTTCGAATTATGAAGCTATTACTTGTGGGATCAGTGCTGGGGACTCAACTATTTACAATCTATAAAGAACAAAGAAAAGTACAGCACAGGAACAGGCTGTTGACCCTCCAAGCCTGTGCCGATCATGATGTCTGACTTAGATGAAAGGACACGCTAGATAGGAAGAGGCTATAAAGAATTGTAAGAATAAAGATTGCGTGTTGACAAAACAAAATTGCAGGTGTTGGGCAGGATTCTGTTTGGGAGTCTGTTCTCCTGCTGGAGATGAATCTCCTTATTTACCCTTGTGTTGGAGTGAGAATCCAGAGGTAATTCTCTATCACTTGCCATACAAATGATGCATCGTAGGGAACGTGAGGGATTCCCTCACGAATCCTACTATCGGACTGCCATTTGAGCAGGTGGCCCGATTAACAAAATCTGGCAGTTGCCTCCACATCATGTAAATTTCTTGGGTCCCCTCCCCCCACCCCACCCCACATTAAGAGAGACCCTCACCAGAAACCCCCCCCCCTCCCTCCCCCCCTCTCCCTCCCCCTCCCCCCCCTCCCCCCCCTCCCCCTCCCCCCTCTCCTCCCCCCTCCCCCCCTCTCCTCCCCCCCCTCTCCTCCCCCCCTCTCCTCCCCCCCTCCCTCCCTCCCCCTCCCTCTCCCCCCCTCCCCCCTCCCGCCCCTCTCCTCCCCCCCCTCTCCTCCCCCCCTCCCTCCCTCCCCCCCTCCCCTCCCTCCCCTCCCCTCCTCCCCCCCTCCCCTTCCCCCCCCCCTCTCCCCTCCCCCCCTCCTCCCTCCCTCTCCCCCCCCTCCCTCCCCTCCTCCCCCTCCCCCCTCCTCTCCCCTCCCCCCCTCCCCCCTCCTCTCCCCTCCCTCCCCCCCCCCCCCCCGGGGGAAAGCAGGCAGCATAATCAAGGATCCCTCCCACCCGGCTTACTCACTTTTCCAACTTCTTCCATCGGGCAGGAGATTCAGAAGTCTGAGAACACGGACGAACAGACTCAAAAACAGCTTCTTCCCCACTGTCACCAGACTCCTAAATGACCCTTTTATGGACTGTCCTCATTAACACTACACCCTGTCTGCTTCATCCGATGCCAATGCTTATGTAGTTACATTGTATATCTTGTGTTGCCCTATTATGTATTCTCATGTATTTTCTTGAATTCTGTTCAATTCCCTTTTCTTCCCATGTACTGAATGATCTGTTGAGCTGCTTGCAGAAAAATACTTTTCACTGTACCTCGGTACACGTGACAATAAACAAATCCAATCCAATCCAATCCAAAAACCATTCCTGTCCCTGCTCTAGCCATGTCTCCGAAATGGCCACAACATCGAAGTCCCAGGTACCAACCCGTGTTGCAAGTTCACCCACCTTATTCCGGATGCTCCTGGCGTTGAAGTAGACATACTTTAAACCACCTTCCTGCCTCCCGGTACACTCCTGCAACCTTGAAACGTTACTCATGACCTCACTACTCTCAACCTCCTGTATACTGGAGCTACAATTCAGGTTCGCAACCCCCTGCTGCATTAGTTTAAACCCTCCCGAAGAGCATTAGCAAATCCCCCCCAAGGATATTGGTACCCCTCTGGTCCAGGTGTAGACCATCCCGTTTGTGGAGGTCCCACCTACCCCAGAATGAGCCCCAATTATCCAGGTATCTGAAACCCTCTATCCTGTAGCCACGTGTTCAACTGCTCTCTCTCCCTATTCCTCATCTCACTAGCACGTGGCATGGGTAACAACCCAGAGATGATAATTGTTTGTTCTAGCTCTAAGTTTCCACCCGAGCTCCCTGAATTCCTGCCTTACATCCCTATCCCTTTTCCTACCTATGTCGTTGGTGCCTATGTGGACCACGTCTTGGGGCTGCTCCCCCTCCCCCTTAAAGATCCCTAAAACATGATCCGAGACATCACGGACCCTGGCACCTGGGAGGCAACACATCAACCGCGAGTCTATCTCGTTCCCACAGAATCTCCTATCTATTCCCCTAACTATGGAGTCTCCAATGACTAATGCTCTACTCCTCTCCCCCCTTCCCTTCTGAGCAACAGGGACAGACTCTGTGCCAGAGACCTGTACCCCATGGCTTACCCCTGGTAATTCCCCCCCACCAGTATCCAAAGCGGTATACTTGTTACTAAGGGGAACGACCACAGGGGATCCCTGTACTGACTGCTTCCTCCCAGCCCCTCTCACCTTCACCTATCTATCTTCATTTTTCGGAGTAACTACATCCCTGAAGCTACTATGAAGCTACTATCTATGATCACCTCTGCCTCCCGAATGATCTGAAGTTCATCCAACTCCAGCTCCAGTTCCCTAACACGGTTTCTGAGGAGCTGGAGATGGGTGCACTTCCCACAGGTGAAATCAGCAGGGACACTGACAGCGTCCCTCACCTCAAACATTCTGCAGGAGGAACATTGCACTGCTTTCCCTGCCATCCCCTCTAGATAAAACAAGAAAAAGAAAGGAAGAGCTTACCTGATATTCACTCAACCCCTTGGAACATAGAACAGTACAGCACAGAACAGGCCCTTCAGCCCTCGATGTTGTGCCGAACAATGATCACCCCACTTAAACCGTATACCCGTAACCCAACAAACCCCCCATTAACCTTACACTACGGGCAATTTAGCATGGCCAATCCACCTAACCCGCACATCTTTGGACTGTGGGAGGAAACCGGAGCACCCGGAGGAAACCCACGCGCACACGGGGAGGATGTGCAGACTCCACACAGACAGTGATCCAGCTGGGAATTGAACCTGGGACCCTGGAGCTGTGAAGCATTGATGCTAACCACCATGCTACCGCTGGGTTAGAGAAGGTGGAAGGGTGGGGGACACAAGTGTATTGTCTCGGGTTTAGCAACTGCCCAACTTATATACAGGTACTACACACCTTCCCAGAAATCCCCACAGCCGACTTCCGGTTTCCTGCTGCTCTGGAACAAAAAAAAACTCCGAAAAAAAAGTTAGTTAAAAAACAAAGGCCGCTTCTCCTGAAAGGTAAGTTTTTAAAGCAGGAAACTTACCTTCCCGACAGCCCCCTGGTTAATGCTCTCGCTGCTACCGCTGAACAACTGAAGGCTGCTTCTCCTGAAAGGTAAGTTTTTAAAGTGGGAAACTTACCTTCCCGACAGTCCCATGGTTACTGCTCTCGCTGAACAACTGCTTCTCCTGAAAGGTAAGTTTTTAAAGCAGGAAACTTACCTTCCCGACAGATCTCTGGTTACTGCACCTAAACCGGAGGGGCACCAATATCCTGGGTGGGAGGTTTGCTAGAGTTCTTCGGGAGGGTTTAAACTAGTTTGGCAGGGGGATGGGAACCAGAGCTATGGATCAGAGGATAGGGTAGTTGTTGATCGGGCAGAAATAATATGCAGCAAGTCTGTGAGGAAGGATAGACAGTTGATAGGGCAAATTTGCACTCAGTGGAATGGGTTAAAGTCTGTATCAATGCAAGGAGTGTCAGGAATAAGGGAGATGAATTTAGAGCATGGATCAGTACTTGGAACTACGATGTTGTGGCCATTACGGAGAATTAGATTTCACAGGGACAGGAATGGTTGTTAGATTTTCTGGGGTTTAGATGTTTTCAGAAGAATAGGGAGGGAGATAAAGAGGAGGGGGAGTGGTACTGTTAATTAGGGAGTGCACCACAGCTGCAAAAAAGGAGGCAGTTGAGGGTTTGTCTACTGGGTCAGTATGGGTGGAAGTCAGAAGCAAAAAAGGAGCAGTCACTTTATTGGGAGTTTTCTATAGATCCCCCAATAGCAGCAGAGATAGAGGAACAGATTGGCGGCAGATCTTGAAACAGTGCAGAAGTAACATAGTTGTTGTCATGGGTGACTTCAACTTTCCTAATATTGACTGGAACCTCCTTAGTGCAAATGGTTTGGATGGAGCAGATTTTGTCAGGTGTGTATAGGAAGGATTCCTGACTCAATATGTAGCTAGGCCAACTAGTGTGGAGGCCATATTGGACTTGGTGTTCGGCAACGAACCAGGCCAGATGTCTCGGTGGGAGAGCATTTCGGTGACAGTGACCACAACTCCTTGACCTTTGCCAGTCATGGAGAGGGATAGGAACACACAGTATGGGGAAATATTTAATTGGGGAAGGGGAAATTATACTGCTGTTAGACAGGAGCTGAGGAGCATAAAGTGGGAACAATTGTTCTTGGGGGAAATGCACAACAGTAATGTGGGGATTGTTTAAGGAGCACTTGCTGCGAGTGCTGAGTAGTTTTGTCCCACTGAGACGAGGAAGGAATGGTAAGGCGAAGGACCTTGAATGATGAGAAGTGGAGCTTCCAGACAAGAGGAAGGAAGAAGTTTATGTAAGGCTGAGGAACCAAGGATCTGACTTTGCACTAGAGGGTTACAAGATAGCCAGGAAGAAACTCAGAAATGGACTGTGGAGAGCTAGAAGAGGGCATGAAAAAACCCTGGCAGGAAGAATTAGGGAAAACCCCAAGGCGTTTTACACTTATGTGAGAAATAAGAGGATGATCAGATTGAAAGTAGGGCCGATCAGGGATAGTGGAGGGAACTTGTGCCTAGAGTCTGAGGAGATGGGGGAGGCCAGAAATAAATACTTTGCTTCAGTATTCACTGGAGAGAGGGGCCTTGTTGCCCATGAGAACAGTGTGAACCAGGTTAATAGACTTTAACAGGTTGATATTACGGAGGAGGATGTGCTGGAAATTTTGAAAAGCATCAGGATAGATAAGTCCCCTGGGCCTGACGGGATATACCCAAGGTTACAACGGGAAGCGAGGGAGGAGATTGCTGCGCCATTGGCGATGATCTTTGTGTCCTCACTCTCCGCTGGAGTAGTACTGGATGATTGGAGGTAAGTGAATGTTGTTTCCCTGTTCAAGAAAGAATCTTGTGGGGGGGGGGGGGGCTGATGGACTTGAGGTTGTTTTCGTTGGAGAGAAGAGGGTTGAGAGGTGACTTAATAGAGGCATACAAAATGATCAGAGGGTTAGATAGGGTGGACAGTGGCTAGCACGAGGGGACATAGCCTTAAATTGAGGGGTAATAGATATAGGACAGAGGTCAGAGGTGGGTTTTTTACGCAAAGAGTGGTGAGGCCGTGGAATGACCTACCTGCAACAGTAGTGAACTCGCCAACATTGAGGGCATTTAAAAGTTTATTGGATAAGCATATGGATGATAAGGGCATAGTGTAGGTTAGATGGCCTTTAGTTATTTTCCATGTTGGTGCAACATCGAGGGCCGAAGGGCCTGTACTGCGCTGTATCGTTCTATGTTCTAAAGGGAATAGGGAAATTATAGACCCATCAGTCTTACGTCTGTGGTGAGCAAAAGATTGGAAAGGATTCTGAGAGATAGGATTTATGATTATTTTAGAAAAATACAGTTTGATTAAAGGTAGTCAGCATGGCTTTGTGAGGAGCAGGTCATGCGTCACAAGCCTCATTGAATTCTTTGAGGATGTCATGAGGCACATTAATGAAGATCAGGCGGTGGATGTGGTGTATATGGATTTCAGTAAGGCATTTGATAAGGTTCCCCATGGTAGGCTCATTCAGAAAGTTAGGGGGAAATTTGGCTGTCAGGATACAGAATTGGCTGGCTGAAAGAAGACAGCGAGTGGTAGTGGATGGAAAGTAATCCGCCTGGAGGTCGGTGACCGGTGGTGTCCCGCAAGGATCTGTTCTGGGAAATCTGCTCTTTGTGGTTTTTATAAATGACTTGGATCAGGAAGTGGAAGGGTGGGTTAGTAAGTTTGCCGATGACACGAAGGTTGGGGGAGCTGTAGATAGTATTGAGTATTGTTGCAGGTTACAACAGGACATTGACAGGATGCAGAGCTGGGCTGAGAAGTGGCAGATGGAGTTCAACCTTGATAAATGTAAAGTGATTCATTTTGGAAGGTCGAATTTGAATGCTGAATACAGGGTTAAAGGCAGGATTCTTAGAAGTGTGGAGGGTTAGAGGGATCTTGGGGTCCACGTACATAGATCCCTCAAAGTTGCCACCCATGTTGATAGGGTTGTTAAGAAGGCGTATGGTGTGTTGGCTTTCATTAATAGGGGGATTGAGCTTAAGAGCCGCGAGGTTTTGCTGCAGCTTTATAAAACTCTAGTTAGACCACACTTGGAATATTGTGTCCAGTTCTGGTCGCCTCATTATAGGAAGGATGTGGATGCTTTGGAAAGGGTACAAAGGAGATTTACCAGGATGCTGCCTGGACTGGAGAGCATGTCTTATGAAGAAAGGTTGAGGGAGCTAGGGCTTTTCTCACTGGAGCGAAGAAGGCAGAGAGGTGACTTGATAGAGGTGTACAAGGTGATGAGAGGCGTGGATAGCCAGAGACTTTTCCCCAGGGTGGAAATGGCTGTCACGAGGGGACATAATTTTAAAGTGATTGGAGGAAGGTATAGGGGAGATGTCACAAGTAGCTTCTTTATACAGAGTGGTAGGTGTATGGAATGCACTGCCAGCAGAGGTGGTGGAGTCAGAGTCATTAGGGACATTTAAGCGACTTAGACAGGCACATTGACTGCAGTAAATTGAACGGGTGTAGGTTAGGTTGACCTTAGATTAGGATAAATGGTCAGCACAACATCGTGGGCTGAAGGACCTGTACTGTTCTATCAATGGGAAATTGTTTTTATTAGGATGTAATTGACAGCTTGCACATAGCCAGCTGTCTGGATGGTTTAATTTAATTTCCCTTCATGCTTGAGTGGATCTCAAGTACCCAGCCGTGAAACGAACCACAATATTTATAAACATCCAGCTATGATCGACAGCCCTTGGACCACATCAATCTAGCTATGATCGACAGCTCTTGGACCGGACCAGAGCAAAAGCAGTAAAGTGCTCCCTGCAGAGACGAAGAGCACTTACTGCTTTTGATGTGGTCCAAGAGCTGTTGATCATAGCTAATGTGGAAGGAAGCCATTTGCTGCATTTTATGAGCCCCCACCTTCAAATCCACAGGCCAGGGAAAGTAGAATGCAGACACTACCAAAATTTTCCAATCTTCCCTGGACTCCCAAGTTTATGCCAGAAAACAGGAAAATTGCAAATGTTACATCCTTGCTTTAAAAAGGGCAAGGGTATAAGATAAACTCCGTCTTTACGAGCCACACAATTTAACTGGTGGTGGGGAAGCTTCTAGAAACAATGCAGGACAGAATTAATAGTCTTGGAGGCAAATGTGAATTGAGGAAAGCCGGTATGGATTTGTTAGAGGTAAACTGTGTTCAATTAACTTGAATGTTTTAATGTGGTAAGACAGAGGATTGATGTGGATAATACTGTTGGTATGCTGTAAATGAACTTTCAAAAGGCATTTGGTAAAGAACCCTTAAAAGCAACCTGTGGGCAAAGTTAGAACTAATGGAATAAAAGGGACAGTAGCAACATATATAGGAAATTGGCTGTAAGAAGAAATAGTGGTTAATGGAGGTCTTTCAGAGTGTAGGAAGTTTTATCATGCAGTTCCCCTGTTCTTCCAGATGTATATTAATGGCCGAGACCTTGGGTTTCAAATTTTGCAGCCAATAAACTTGGAAGTATTGTGCATAGGAGGGTAGTGTAGAACTTCCAAAAAGACATAGACAGATTGGTGTAATGCGCAGACAAGTGGCAGATAAAATTCAATGCAGAGAAGTCTAAAGTGATTTGTTTAGGTAGGAATGGATGCAGCAGCAGAGGGAGCTGGGTGCATAAATCATTGAAATGGCGGGGCAGATTGAGAGAAAGATTAAATCATACAGCATCCTAGATCTTATTAACACAGGCATAGGATACAAAAGCAAGGAAGCTAAACCCTTATAGAACTGAGCTGGAGTATTGTTTCCAATTCTGGGTGCCACGCCAGGAAAGATGTGAAGGCATTAGAGAGAGTGCAGCAAAGATTCACGAGAATGCTTCCAGGGTTGAGGAACTTAAAGGTTGAAGAAGTTGGAATTGTTTTAATTGGAGAAGATAAGGCTGAGAGGAGTTTTGAAATAGGTATTCAAAATTATGAGAGGTCTCGAAGAGGAAAAATAGTTCTCACTGGTGGAAACATGAACAAGAGGGCACAGATTCAAGGTAATTGGTGAAAGACAAACATTTTCATGCAGTGAGTGGTTGAGATTTAGAATGCCCGTGTGTGGTGCATGGTGGAGTCAGGTTCAATCCTGGCATTGCTGTGGGGGAGTGACAACAGGTGAATTGCTTCTATGGCAAGCCATCAAAGCCATATGGCCTCCCTTCTGAGCTGTATCATGTCAGAATGTGGCATTCACCCATTGTAATCTAAATCTTGTCAATGTGTTTGCCACAATCCCAAAATCTACCAACTTACCTGCTTTACAATCCGCAGTGGTTTTTGTGTCATTTACTTTGTTCACCTTTATTGTTTTCCATTTTCCTTCTCACTTGATTATAAATGTCATCACACTTCAAAAATCCCTTTTTTTCCCCCTCATTCCTTTCCCTGGCTCTGCAGTTACATTGTGAACTTCTTCCAGTTCTGATAAAGTCAATGACCTGAAACATTATGCCACAGTACGTCCGACAAACCCATCAGTCTTTTAAAAAATTTTTAGAGTACCCAATTATTTTTTTTCCAATTAAGGGGCAATTTAATGTGGCCAATACACCTAACCTGCACATCTTTGGGTTATGGGGGTGAAACATACGCAGACACGGGGAGAATGTGCAAACTCCAGACGGACAGTGACCCAGGGCCGGGATTCTAATCTAGGTCCTCAGCGCTGCAGTCCCAGTGCTATCCACTGCGCAACCATACTGCCCACCCATCACGGACTTTGCTGGATTCACTAGCTACTGGTCTTTCAACTTAAAATTAGTATCCTTGTGATTAAATTTCTTCATGTCCTATTGCTTTCCTATCTCCAAGGGGTTGTTATGCTGCAATGTTGGTGCATTATGGAAGCCCAACTAATACTGTATTTTTAAGACTGCTAAATTTGACAAACTTGAAATGCCAGTACTCCCATTAGATTTTGGGTTGGTAAAGAGTTTACTTACAAAGACAGAGGTAGTCATTGTTTTCAGTTTGAATTTTATATAAGTGGAGATTTGGAGAACTGTTTTTGACATTACTGCTGTGGCCAGAAAAATCAGATTTTAAAAATCAGTGTTAGTATCAAAAAACTTCCAATTGGATACAATTTTTGTGAAAATGGATTTTAACTTCATATGTAGAATTTTTCCTGCTTTTCTCCTTGTTCAGCAGCTGTTGGGTGCAGATGGAAGGGCGGCATAAATGACAGTTTACAAAGTTTCTTCGGGTTTTTAACAAAATTACAGTGTGAAATTGAAAGAACCCTACAGAAATTACTTGTGTGTATTTAATACAGCCTGTTGTGTTATGTACTCTGGGAGAACACAGGCTGCAACTTGAACCAAAAGATACTCCAGACCGTGAAGTTAGTTCAATCTGATTTATTGAACCAGTAGCAGTTAGCACAGTTCTCTATGAGTTCGACTCTCTGCTAACCTAAGTGTGGTTACTCTGTCTGACTGAACCAGACTAGCTCTTAGCCACGTGCTGGAGGTGTGATACTGTACGTACACCCTGACTCACTCTGCAGATTTTCATCAGTGGAAAGAGGCGGAGTGTGAGTGCCTCGTGCCTTTTATAGTGAGATACCACCCCTGAGTGTCCTGCCTGCTCATTGGTCATGTCCTGTTCTTTGTGTTCATTAGCTGCCTGTCTGTGTCTGTCTGTATATCATTATCTGCATATCATGACATCTCCCCTTTTTTTTGTTTTGTTGGCACATGGGAATGTACTTACATGTGGTGGCATATATTGACATATTTACAAGCGTTAGCATATGTGAATGTATTTACATGTGAAGACAGCTGTCTAATGTGAGAAAACAGAACATAGCAAACAAAACAAATGTTCATAAGTGCAGTCTCTGAGGCTTGCATCTAATCCTTGTCGACTGCTGGAGAGGTGGTGGTGGTGGGGATGACGGCGCCTTGACAGGCGGGATGGAAGCCTGACTGGTGGCCTCGTAGTTTGAGGTATCAGGAGGTGGCAAAACAACGGACGGAAACGGAGAAGAAAGCTGTTGCGGGCAGGCAACTTTGCGCAGTGCCCGTCTGTTTTGTCGCACAGCAGAACCATCAGCCATCCGTACTACATACGAGCGGGGCGCAGCCTGTCGAATGACAGCTGGAGCAGACCAGCCACCATCCGGAATCTTGATCCTGACAGTATCTGCCGGGGATAACACGGGCAAATCGGTGGCATGGGCATCACAGCCCTGCTGTTGCTGGTTCCGGAGCTGCTGCACCTTCTGCAGCACCGGGAGGTGATCCAGATTGGGCAGGTGTATGGCTGGAAGTGTCGTCCGCAGGTCCCTGTTCATCAGGAGTTGAGCTGGCGACATGCCAGTGGATAGTGGAGTCGCCCTGTACGCAATCAGCGCAAGGTAGACGTCAGAAGCAGAATCCGTGGCCTTCCAGAGGAGTTGTTTCACAATGTGCACCCCTTTTTCAGCCTTCCGATTGGACTGCGGATAGTGTGGACTGGAAGTAACATGTTTGAAATGGTATGACTTGGCAAACATAGACCACTCGTGGTTGTTGAAGCACGGGCCATTGTCACGCATGACAGTGAGTGGGATACCATGCCTGGAGGACGTCTCCTTACAGGCCTTGATGACGGTCCAAGATGTGAGGTCCGAGAGCTTCAGGGTAATTGGAGAAACGGGCGATAATCAGCAAGTAGTCACGACCATTCGCACGACAGAGGTCGATGCCAACCTTGGACCACGGAGAGGTTTTGATTTCATGCTGCTGGAGCGTCTCCTTGCTCTGCGCTGGCTGGAAGCGTTGACAGGTCGCACAGTTGAGGACCATGTTTGAGATGTCCTGGCTAATACCAGGCCAGTAGACAGCCTGCCTGGCTCTGCGTATGCACTTCGACGCCCAGGTGTCCCTCATGGATTGGGCGGAGCACCAAGCTCTGGAGACTGAGTGGAATGACAATTCGGTCCAGCTGGAGGAGGATACCATCAATCACCGTCAGATCGTTCTTTACATTGTAAAATTGAGGGGACTGCCCTTTCTGCCAGCCATTGGCGAGGTGGTGCATGACACGCTGCAAGAGGGGGTCTTTGGCTGTCTCCTCGTGGATACGAACCACCTTCTCATCAGACGCCGGGAGGGTGCTAGCGCACAGCTGCACCTGTGATTCAATCTGCTGGATGATTTCCAACGGTTCACTAGGCAATGTGATGGAGCAGGCCAATGCATCAGCAATGATGAGCTCCTTGCCAGGCCTGTACACTAAGTCAAAGTTGCAGGACAGCGCTAGCAGGCGGAGGTTAGTAAAGGAGTTGAAAGATTAATCTTTACTTGTAGACGCTATTTGAATATGGAGTGCTCGAAGATTTCATTGCTGTCCACTTCAGTGACTGTCAAACTTGTCCAGGATGGTCTGAAACCTTGTCTTGTCCTGGCCTTCGGTGAAGTGAAAAGAGTTGGAGTTCAATGGCTAGATCACCAGCTGTTGAGAGGAGAAGCGCGATCTTCCCTGCATCAGACGCACCCATGAGGTCTGAAGCTTCGATGTACAGAGAAACATTTGTTTGAATGTCCGCCAGTTGGCACTGGGATTGCCAGAGGTCCTGAGCTGGTGAGGAGCCTGAATCTTCTCCATGGTGCCAGGAAACATTCGCTGGTCGTCACGGAACGGACTGAGGTAAACCACCTAGATTAAGCAATTTCCTGGTAGCATGTTGTGTTATGTACTCTGGGATAACACAGGCTGCAACTGGATGCAGCTTTAATCGAAAGATACTCCAGACCTTGAAGTTCATTCAATCTGATTTATTGAACCAGGAGAACAGTTAGTAGTTCTGAGTTCGACTCTCTGCTAACCCAAGTGTGGTTACTCTGTCGGACTGAACCAGACTAGCTCTTAGCCACGTGCTGGAGGTGTGATACTGTACATACACCCTGACTCACTCTGTAGATGTTCATCAGTGGAAAGATGCGGAATGTGAGTGCCTCGTGCCTTTTATAGTGAGATACCACCCGAGTGTCCTGCCTGCTCATTGGTCATGTCCTGTTCTCTGTGTTCATTAGCTGCCTGTCTGTGCCTGACTGTATATTGTCTGCATATCCCTTCCGTAAAGCACAGCCCTTCAGTAAAATGGATCTTGGGTTTTTAGGCATATTAAAACAAACCATTCTCCTAAAAACTACATGTTGACTAGTGCACTTGATTGTACAGTTTTTATTATTGGTGAAGTGCCTTGAAAATAAATCCTCCTCCACAATCATAGTTGCCAGATTCCTTTTCAGGGATGCATACTCTTTGTATTTTTGTTGCACTGGAACAGGAATCAGGCATTGTAGCAAAACTGATCAGAGCCTTTGAAATGAAAGTTAGCATGTGGCATTGCAACAGGAAAGTTCCTTAAAGACCCAATGACCCCATAAAATCCAGGAATGACTAATGACCTAACTACTTCAGGAAATCGGGCAAGTATAGACTCAATTTGGATATTAAATTCCTCAGCAGAAACTAGTAATGGAAAATGTAGAACCAAATCTGATATTTTGGCATTAAAATGTACTTTCAATCAGCATAGAAAAAGGAAAAGTCAAGGTTAAATTCCTGACAGTTTAGAAGACGAATAAATGAATTGCAGGACTCTGATTCCTGAGTGGAATTGGCTGACCTCACCTAAGATCATTTGCAACAAGATGTGGTTTTCAAAATCAGTGTTAAATACTGACAAAGGAAACCTTGAGCATTAGTTCTGACAGTTGGAGCCATAATGTGAAAACCACTCAGAGAGAAAGTGGCTTATGCAAAATGCTCCAGCTCAAATACAAGCCAGTTAAAAAGCTATTCAGGTTTCAGGCCGGTTTTATTTAATAAAATATTTACAGAGTCAGACATCTTAGAAAATTACATTTAAGATAAGATGTTCACTAAAATATAAAATATTTTGCAGTGCACATACATATTCCTCAAATATTTGACTTCAGGAATTTATTTTGGTAAGGTACACTGAAAGTAGCACCAAGATAAACAGGGTAGCAGATTTTCTTCAGAAGCTTTCACAGTTTAAAGACTGACCCAGAAGGGGAAATAAATTCATAAAAAGCACAGCACAGATTCCAAATCAAGTAAAATTATATTTCTTTTGTTGCCCTAAAAAAAATTAACAATCCTCTTGCAAGCACAAGAAAAATAACCAATGATATAGAAAGATAAACTCCACCATTCTTCACTTTAGGTTTATTTTCTACATTTGATTGAATTGATATTTTCCAATTTTTACTTTTTTAAAAACAATTTCATCAACCGTTGTTATTAAAATAATCAGTCTGTTGAAATACAAGTAAAGCCCTTTAGAATAACTTGTTTTCACCAACGGTGGGTTATAATGAAAAGTAATTGATTTGAAATGTTAACTGTTTCTCTCCACAGATGCTGCCAGACCTGCTGTGTATTTCCAGCGTTTGCTTTTTAATTTGGATTTCCAGCATCTGCAGTATTTTGCTTTTGTGTTAATGTGCAGTATTTGTTACAACAATCTACACAAATTACAGTAATAAAAATGGCAGGCTAAAATTATGAAACTACTCTGGTTGAAATACTGATTATTAGTTAGAGACTTTTACCCCTAGGAGATTATATATTATATATAATATATATATTATGGCATTTTCCTGTGGGGGAATCCTGTAACTTTAACATTTTGAAACACCTAGTGAGAATAAAGACAACAAATCAAAGCCAAAATGGATTTATTCACATTGTTTGTTTCTCTTCATGGCTTCACCCTTCTCTCAAATTCCTACAACCCTCTAAGAACACTGTGTACCTCCTTGGCAATTGCACCATCGGTCATCCAGACCTAACATTCCTATACATCTACAACTCTCTTAAAATCTTCCTGTTTTAAGGCTGGCCACCCTAAAACTAACTTTGTTCTCACGCCCTGTTAGTATCATCTTCTTTGGATTAGCATTAGGTTTTGTCTGATTACACTTCTGTGAAGTGTCTTGGCACCTTTGCTACATTGACGATGCTTAATGCAGTGAGAGTTACATAAGACAAAGACTATAAAAACAATTTGGAAAAGAGCAAGTCATGAAGAAATGATGGCTGAACAAAGGGCAAAATGGGAGAAATTGCAAAACAAAATCTTTAAAATGATAAATGCTCAAGAGAAATTTATTTCACAAAAAGCCAAAAACAAGGAAGCTAGTTATAGGGCTTTGTGGATGAATTAGACCTAGAGAAAATTGTATTTTAGAAAAAGGCAAGAATTACTGAGCTACTAAAAAAAGAAAACAAAAAGGGATACAGAGAACTTGAGAACTAAAAAAAACTGAGGAAGTTAAGGAGAAATTACAAAATAAAAATCATCAACGAATATGAAAAAATAGTACTCTCCATAAACACAAACAATAAAAGATAAACTTGAGTAATGGCTGACTATTGAATGATTGAATCAACTTAAAGCTGGGGTCAAAACAGAAACTGACAAACTAGCAAAACGTAAAGAAAAAACCCTTAGTCTGGATGGTATAAACTCAAACATACTGGAAAGAACTAGGGAGATGATAGCGAAGGCACTGTAGTGCAAGAGGACTGGTGCACAGGTATTGTTTTTAACTATAAAAAGGAAAATCAAACAAAATCTGGGAACCGTGGACCAATCAGCCTGTTATTGATGAGAAAGATACCAGAACCTAATAAAAGTGATTGAACAACATCATGGAACATAAAGTATAACAAAAGAATTAGCATGGATTCCAAATTGTAAATAAAGCTAAATTAATCTCATGAAACATTTTGCAGAAGTAATGGAAAGGGTAATGCAGTGGATGACTTGTGCTGTGATTACCTACTTATGCTGTGATTACCTTCAAAAAAGGTAGGCTCATAAAGAGTGGGGCATGTGGAGTCATAGAAGTTAAACAAGCACGGAATGAGATCGCTTGGTATGTTGTGTCCATGCTGACTGGAAAAACCTGGATTGCTCAAGTCTCTCATCCCCTTGTAACCCTGTAAGCTCCTTATTAAGTACATATGCAATTCCCTTTTAAAACTATGTAATTAACTTGCACCTCCTTTCAGGTAGCACATTCTCGATCCCAACAACTCTGATGAAAAAGTTTCTGATCTCATTAGATCCTTTTGTTAATTATTTTAAACTTAAGACCTCTGGTTACTGGCCCATTTGTCAGAGGGAGTAGTTCTTTCTCTAACTACTTGTTCAAAATTTCTATACTATAATAAGAACATAAGAACTAGGAGCAGGAGTAGGCCATCCGACCCTTCAAGCCTGCTCTGCCATTCAATGAGATCATGGCTGATCTTTTGTGGACTCAGCTCCACTTTCCCTCCAGAATACCATAACCCTTTATTCTCCATCTATCTATCTTTATCTTGAAAACATTTACTGAAGGAGCCTCAACTGCTTCACTCTGCAAGGAATTCCATAGATTCAGAACCCTTTGGGTGAAGAAGTTCCTCCAAAACATAGTCCTAAATCTACTTCCCCTTATTCTGAGGCTATGCCCCCTAGTTCAGTTTTCACCCGCCAGTGGAAACCACCTGCCTGCATCTATCCTATCTATTCCCTTCATAATTTTATGTTTCTATAAAATCCCCCCCCCCTTCTAAAATCTAACGAGTACAGTCCCAGTCTACTCAACCTCTCCTCGTAATCCAACCCCCTCAACACTGGGATTAACCTAGTGAATCTCCTCTGCACACCCTCCAGTGCCAGTATGCCTTTCTCAGGTAAGGAGACCAAAACTGAACACAATACTCCAGGTGTGGCCTCATCAACACATTTATAGTTTTTTTTTCATAGAATTTACAGTGCAGAAGGAGGCCATTCGGCCCATCGAGTCTGCACCGGCTCTTGGAAAGAGCACCCTACCCAAGCCCATACCTCCACCCTATCCCCATAACCCAGTAACCCCACCTAACACTAAGGGCAATTTGGACCCCGAGGGCAATTCAGCCTGTACAATTCACCTATTGCAGCATGGCCTCCCTAGTCTTAAACTCCATCCCTCTAGCAATGAAGGACAAAACTCCATTCACCTTCTTAATCACCTGTTGCACCGGTAAACCAATGTTTTACGACTCATGCACTCGGACGCCCAGGTCGCTCTGCACAGCAGCATGTTTTAATATTTTATCATTTAAATAATAATCCCTTTTGCTGTTATTCCTACCAAAATGGATAACCTCACATTTGTCAACATTGTATTCCATCTGCCAGACCCTAGCCTGTTCACTTAAACTATCCAAATCCCTCTGCAGACTTCCGGTATCCTTTGCACTTTTTGCTTTATCACTCATCTTAGTGTCGTCTGCAAACTTGGACACATTGCACTTGGTCCCCAACTCCAAATCATCTATATAAAACATCTATTAGTTCCCCAGCTGCTTCCAGGAATACAGTTTTAACTTTTCCAATCTCTCCTCATAACTGAAGTCTCTCATCTTTGGTAACATCCTGGTAGATGTCCTCTGTACATTTTCTGAGGCCTTTAAATTGTTCCTGAAGTGTGATGCCCAGAACTGTTCACAATACATCAGCTGAGACCCTTAGCAGTGATTTATAAAGTTGATCTCTTGACTCTTCTATTTCTGTATTTATAAAGCAAATAACCCACTGTATCAATTTGTCCTGCCATCTTCAATAATTTATATCTGAACACCAAGATGCTTCCTTGCATTTGTTTCATAATTGTACCAATTATAGTATGTCAGGTGACAAATTGTTGAATGGATAACAAATTGGCTAGAAAAACAGTATCTATAGAGTTGTTATTTAGACTGGAGGAGGTTGAAAGCAGTGTTCCATAAAGATCATATTTTAGCTTAATGATTTGGATTTAATGTGATGATCAAAATTAGCAGTTGATTATATCAGAAATCTTGCAGACTGGGCACTTGAACATTAACAAAGATAAATGTAAAATTATACACTTGTAGGAGAAATAGAATAAAACTACACCGTAGAAAGTGAATGGGGTAGAAGAGCAAGGGGATCTGGGGATACAGGTGATTAGATCATTAAAAGCAGCATCGCTGATCAGCAAAGAAATTAAAAGTAAAAACAAAACACTGGGGGCCGGATTCGCAGTTTCAGAGACTAAGTGCTGACGCTGGGACTAAATGAATGGTGTTGTACAATCCCGAAAGCGGCGCCTGTCCTGGAGCTATTCAGGATCCTTTAATGGGCTAGCGCCAGCGCCAGGTAGAAATAGTGCAATTCCACTGCAAAAAGGCATCCAATTTGCCGGGATTGGCACTAAAGAGGCTGACAAGCTGCATAGAAGCACTTCATTTCCCACACAAATGGTACCCCATTTCATGCATGCGGAGCTCGAGACCCTGTTGGATGCCATGGAGGACAGGCAGGGCACTCTGTTCCCCGGGAGGGAAGGCGGCTGCCAAACGCCGTCGTACATCGGGCCTAGGTACAGATGGCAGGGGCAGTGGGCCCCACTGCCAGGACTGGCCAACAGTGCCATAAAAAACTGCACAACCTCCTCAGGGCAGCCAGGGTGAGTAACCAGCACGTGCCCTGGCACCAACCCCCGCCCCCACCCCACCCAGAGGGTGACTGAACCCCACCCACTGACAATCTGTTCACATGCCACCCTGCACCACATGCCAACACCAATACCGCCCACACTGTCCTAATGTCCAGCACACACAGGCCACTAGCTGCTCACTTCCGACTGCCTCACACTGCATGTTCTGTCCCCCTCTCCAGGAGAAGGCAGTGCACAACCACAGGGAGAGCAGACTGGAGGCGGCCTGCTGGACCTGCGCCCCCATACTTCTGGAGCGGCAGGCATTGGACCTGTATCGGTGGGCCCGGAGAGCAGGCAGTCGCTGAGGAGGACGGCATCGGGGAACCAAGTGAGCCCCCCATTGAGTTGCAATGTCCCTATGGCACGCCTGACAACACCCATCCACCCCTCATTCCAGGACCCCACCATTTCCATACATCTCCTTCACCACCTCAGCTCCACACCACCCCTCCAGCACCATATCACCCCTCCACCTCCCCCTCCCCCACTCGCAATCCAACCATGCTTTATGTTGCAGGATGACCTGGAGATGAGGTGGGCCCTTAGACATAGATAGAACAGTACAGCACAGAACAGGCCCTTCGGCCCTCGATGTTGTGCCGAGCAATGATCACCCTACTCAAACCCACGTATCCACCCTATACCCGTAACCCAACAACCACCACCACCCCCCAAACTTACTTATTAAGGACACTACGGGCAATTTAGCATGGCCAATCCACCTAACCCGCACATCTTTTGTACTGTGGGAGGAAACCGGAGCACCCGGAGGAAACCCACGCACACACGGGGAGGACGTGCAGACTCCACACAGACAGTGACCCAGCCGGGAACCGAACCTGGGACCCTGGAGCTGTGAAGCATTTATGCTAACCACCATGCTACCGTGCTGCCCCCGCCACAACAGGTGAATGTTTTTATGTATCAAGGAATTATAGAAGAGTACGGAAATTTAACATTAAAACAAATTCTGGTGCCTCCCGCCACAACACCAGGACACATCGAGCGATGAAGTGGGACCAGACAACGCGACGAGCCTCCAAACGCCAGCCTGCAGATGACGCCGGCCTTTCGTCACCGCTGTCTCCAACATCCTCCACCATCCCAGAGGCAGTCAGCTTGGTTGGGCATTATGGTGAAGAGGCATTATCTGGTGCACACCACAGACATGCAGCACACATCAGGTGGAGGTAGGACCCCCCCTAGGGGGGTGGACAATCAGAGAATGGCCCTACCCTAGGGACTAGCTGCTATCCAGACGGGTCTCAGGCTTCTGGAACGGGCCGTCCCAACTATGCTGGAGATGCAGACACCGAGTCAGAGACCATCCAGCACGTGCAGTTGGAGGAGACCAACCACCTGCAGGAGCAGATGGTGCTGACCATGCATGCTACCCAGGCCAAAACCCAACGGGTGGCCATCTGCGGTGGAGGCCATGGTTACGAAGGGAGTAGCCATGGTCAAGACACCCAAGACCTGGGACACTGTGCAGGAGGTGGCCAAGGCACATAACAGGGTGGCCCTGTCACAGGCAGTTAAGTATCAGGGTCACCTCGACATTGGATTGGCATTCCTGAGCTTGGTCCAGTCACAACTGGTTATGGCTGCGTGTGTGTCAACAACATTGCCCAGGCACTGGCTGACAGTGGGCAGCACGGTAGCAGTGTGGATAGCACAATTGCTTCACAGCTCCAGGATCCCAGGTTCGATTCTGGCTTGGGTCACTGTCTGTGCGGAGTCTGCACATCCTCCCCGTGTGTGCATGGGTTTCCTCCGGGTCCTCCGGTTTCCTCCCACAGTCCAAAGATGTGCAGGTTAGGTGGATTGGCCATGCTAAATTGCCGTTAGTGTCCAAAATTGCCCTTAGTGTTGGGTGGGGTTACTGGGTTACGGGGATAGGGTGGAGGTGTTGACCTTGGGTAGGGTGCTCTTTCCAAGAGCCGATGCAGACTTGATGGGCCGAATGGCCTCCTTCTGCACTGCACTGTAAATTCTATGACGGGATAGTTAACATTGGCACCAGTACTGGGGAAAATAGGACCATTTCCAAAGGGATGGTCTTCATCTGAATCATGCTGGGACACGTGTTCTGGCAAATTGCATAATTAGGACTGTAGGTAGGGCTTTAAACTGATGGGGGGGGGGGGAAATAAAAGGGAGAGACAGAACAGGTGAATGTTTTTATGTATCAAGGAATTATAGAAGAAATTTAACATTAAAACAAATTTAAAAGCTTTGTATCTAAATGCAAGCATTTGTAACAAACTTGGTGAACGGCACAAATAGAGACAAAAGTTTATGACTTGGTGGGGGGTTACTGAAATGTGGTCACAGGGAGACCAGGTCTGGGAATTGAATATCGCAGGATTTCAGAAAGATAGGGTAAAAGGAAAAGGAGGTGGCCTAGCCCTGCTGGTGAGGAAAGAGGTCAGTGCTGTAATGAGAAATGGCATAAGCACTGGAGATCGCAATGTGGAATCAGTCTGGGTAGAAATCTAAAAGTCCTTGGTAGGAGAAATCCATAGGTCCCCAAACAGTAGTTATACAATGGGGCACAGTATAAACCAGGAAATAATAATAATAATAATCTTTATTATTGTCACAAGTAGGCTTACATTTACACTGCAATGAGGTTGCCATGAAAATCACCCAGTCGCCACACTCCGGCGCCTGTTCGGTTACACAGAGAATTCAGAATGTCCAAATTATCTAACAGCACATCTTTTGGGACTTGTGGGAGAAAACCGGAGCACCCGGAGGAAACACACACAAACACAGGGAGAACGTGCAGACTCCGCACAGGCAATTGAACCCTGGACCCTGTGAAACAACAGTGCTAACCACTGTGCTACCCTTGGGGCTTGCAAGAAAGGTACGGCAATAATGGGTAATTTTAATATGCATAATAGACTGGAGGACTCAAATTGGCACGGGTAGCCTCGAAGGAGAGTTTATTGAACGTATTAGAGATTGTTTCCTGCAACAGCCTGTTGGTGAACCAACCCAGGAGCAGGCTGCTCTGAATTTGGTATTGTGTAATCAGGAGGAGTTAATTCATGACCTCATAGTAAAAAGTAGTGACTATAGTACGATAGAATTTAAAATTCAGTTTGGGGCAAGAAAGTCCCTTCTGGAATTAAACAAAGGAAATTACATAGGCATGAGCACAGTTTTGGCCCAAGTAGACTGGGCAGGAAGGCTATTGTGTTTAAGGAGTTGTTAGAGGAGATACTCAATTCCTCACAACTAAATTATATCCCAGTGAGGAAGAAAGATGGGAAAAGAGATTTTAAAAAACATCAATGGCTAAACAAGGAGGTTAAGCACATTATACAGTCAAAAACCAAGGTGTATCATATTGCAAAGGCCTGTGGCAGGCTGGAAGATCGGGAAACTTTCAAACATAAACAAAGGGATGCCAGAAAAGTAATAAAAAGATCTAAGGCAAATTACGAGAAACAAAATAGTGCAGAACATCAAAAAAGATAGCAAAAGCTTCTCCAGGTGCATAAAAGGAGTCGCTAAGCTGAATGTTGCCCCTTGGACGATGAAACTGTTGAGTTAATAGTGGGGAACACAGAAATGGCAGAGATGCTAATTCAATACCTTGCCTCAGTTTTCACGGCAGAGGACACTAGCACCATTCCTATAGTAACGGGCAATTCAGAGGTAATAGAAAGGGTGGAACTTGGAACAATATCAATAGGGAAATGGTACTCAACAAGGTCTTGGGATTGAGGGCAGACAAGTCCCCAGGGTCTGATGGCCTACATCCTAGGGTATTAAAGGAAGTGGCAGCAGAGATAGTGGATCCATTGGTTATAATATTCCGAAAGTCCGTGGACACGGGAAAGATCCCAGTGGATTGGAAAAATGCTAATGTAATGCCCTTATTCAAAAAGGCAGAATGTGGAAAATTACAGACCAGTTAGTTTAACATGGGTTGTTGAGAAATGGTTGGAATCAATTATCAAGGACGTAAAATCATGACATTTGGAAAGCCAAAGAGCTATCCATCAGTCAACATCATTTTATGAAGGGCAAGTCCAGTTTGACTAATTTGCTAGAATTCTTCGAAGATGCAACAAGCAAGGCAGTATTATAGGTGTAATATCTGGAAGACTTCTAATAACGTGCCGCACAGAAGGTTAATTCACAAGGTTAGATCACATGGGATTGGGGTAATTTATTAGCTGGGATAGAAGACAGGTGACAGAGAGTTGGGATAAATGGGTCTTTTTCTGGAAAGCAAGATGTAACTAGTGGGGTGCCACAGTGTTTGGTTCTTGGGACCCAGCTATTTACAATCTATATAAACAACTTGGATATAGGGATAGAAACATCTATAGCCAAATTTGCCGATAACACTAAAATAGGTGGGACAATAAGTTGCAATGAGGAATAAGAACCTTACAAATGGTTAGGAGAGTGGGCCAAAATGTGGCAGATGGAGTTTAATGTGATTAAGTGTGAGGTCATGCATTTTGGTCAAAAAATGGAAAGGCAGAGAATATTGTGTCCCGGGAGTAATAGGGAAGGACCAGACGGGATTTGTGAAGGAACGACACCTGACGACCAATATTAGACGGCTCCTAAATGTGATAATGATGCCTGCGGAGGGGCGCGAGGTCGAGGTGGTGGTGGCCATGGATGCAGAAAAAGCCTTTGATCGGGTAGAATGGAAGTACCTGTGAGAAGTCCTGGGAAGGTTTGCGTTCGGGCAGGGATTCGTGTGGGTCCGGTTGCTATATCAGGCACCAGTGGCGAATGCAAGGACCAACCGTGCTCAGTCAGAGTATTTTAGTCTGTGTAGGGGGACAAGGCAGGGGTGTCCACTCTCCCTACTACTGTTTTCCCTGGCAATAGAGCCTTTGGCAGGGGATAGTGAGATGTGGGGTGGAGCATAGGGTCTTGCTCTATGCGGACAATTCACTTCTTTACATAACAGACCAATTGGGGGGGGGGGGGGGGGGGGGACTGCAGGAATTATGGGGTATTGGAGGAATTTGGGAGGTTCTCAGGTTACAAATTAAACTTGAGCAAGAGTAAGGTATTTGCGATCTTTGCAGGAGAGGAGACTGAGGGAGATGCCATTTAAAGTGGTGGGAAGGAATTTTAGGTACCTGGGGATGAAGGTGACAAGGGACTGGAGTCAGCTTCATAAAATAAATTTGGGCAGGGTGATTGAGAAAATGAAAGGGAACTTCCGTAGGTGGGACATGCTCCCGCTGTCATGAGCAGGGATGGTAGACTGTGAAAGTGACAGTCGTCCTGCGATTGCTGTTCGTGTTTCAGTGTCTCCCAATCTTTATCCCCAAGGCATTTTTCAGGAAGATGAACACTGCGATCTTGGGTTTTATATGGGCTGCGAAAGCACCGAGGGTGGAGAAGGTCCTTCTGGAACGGGGACGCAGAGAGGGGGGCTTGGCCCTTCCGAATTTTATTAATTACTGGGTGGCTAACATATTGATGGTTAGGAAGTGGGTAGTGTGGGAGGTGTTGGTGTGGGAGTGAGTGTAGGCGGCATCTTGTAAGGGCACGAGTCTGGAGGCTCTGTTAACGGCATCTTTGCTGTGCTGGCCGGCTCGGTACTTCACAAGCCCAGTGGTAGTGGCAGCCCTGAGACTGTAGGGGGGAAATGGAGGCAGCACATGAGACTGGAGTTGGTGTGGTCACCGAACTGTGACAATCACCAGTTTGTACCAGGGGGGTGCTGGATGACAGCTTTAGGAGGTGGCAGTGAGCAGGGATTGAGAGATTTGGGGATCTCTTCACTGAGGAGAGTTTCCCAAGCCTGGAGGAGCTAGAGGAGTTTGAGTTGCTGGGTGGGAACGGATTTCAGTACCTGCAGGTACGGGACTTTGGACGAAGGCAGGTTCCAAGCTTCCCTCGCCTCCCTCAGTCTAAGGGGACTACAAGATAAAGTGATGTCAAAAACAGGGGTTTGGCAGAGGAATGTCTCAGAAATATATAAGGAATTGATGAAGTGGTAAGGGGTCCCAATCGGGGAGGTGAGAAAGAGATGGGAGGGGAGATGGAAGCCAGACTATGGGAAAAGGCCTTGAGGAGTCAATTCATACTCGTTGTGTGCCAGGCTTAGCCTGATCCAGTTCAAGGTGGTCCACAGGGCTCATATGACTGGCCGGATGAGTAGGTTTTTTGAGGAGGTGGACGACAGGTATTGGAGGTGCGGGGGAAGTCCGGCGAATCATGTACATATGTTTTGGGCGTGTCCGAGGCTGAGGGGATTTTGGCAGGGATTCACAGATGTCATAAGAACATAAGAACTAGGAGCAGGAGTAGGCCATCTGGCCCCTCGAGCCTGCTCCACCATTCAATTAGATCATGGCTGATCTTTTGTGGACTCAGCTCCACTTTCCGGCCCGAACACCATAACCCTTAATCCCTTTATTCTTCAAAAAACTATCTATCTTTACCTTAAAAACATGTAATGAAGGAGCCTCAACCTCATGTCAGAGGTCCTGGAAGAGAGGGTGATTCCGAGTCCAGAGGTGGCAATATTTGGAGTCTCGGAAGATCCGGGTGGGGGAGAGAGGCCGACGTTTTGACCTTTGCTTCCTTGGTGGTCCGGAAACGGAATTTGCTGGGATGGAGGGACTCGGAGCCTCCAAAGTCGGGGGTGTGGGTCAGTGACATGGCAGGGTTTCTCAGACTAGAGAAGATTAAGTTTGACTTAAGGGGCTCAATACAGGGGTTCGCTCGGAGGTGGCAGCCGTTCATCTACTTCTTTAAGGAAAACTGACCCTCAGCAGATTGGGGGGGGGGGGTGGGGAAAGGGAGGCATGGCAGTGAAGAATACGGGTAGGGAATCTAATATATGGGTAGTCAGGAGGTAGGGCGGGGGGAAGTTGGGTATGCTACTGTGAGGTTGTTGCGTGTGTCGGACCACTCGGTTGTTTAGAGTGTTAATGTGTTAAAATTATAAGTGCTTCAATAAAATGTTTTCCAAAAAAAAAAGTGAGGGAAGATCAATTTGAGGTATACAAGATGCTAAAAGGCATGGATAAAGTAGACGTGGAGCGGATGCTTCCTCTTGTGGCATTCTAAAATTAGAGGTCATAACCTTGAATTTAGAGGTAGCAAATTGAAAACAGATCTGAGGAGAAACTACTTCTCTCAAAGGGTTGTGAATCTGTGGACTTTGCTATCTCAGAGTGCGGTGGATGCAGGGACAGTGAGTAAATTTAGGGAGTTAGACAGATGTTTAATTGCTAATGGGTTGAAGGGTTATGGAGAACGGGCAGGACAGTGGAGTTGAGGCCAGGATGGGATCAGCCATGGTCACATGGAGGGTGTTTAGGCTCGGGAGGCTAAATTGCCTGCCCCTGCTACTCTGTCATGTGTTCTACTGAGATGCTCTGGCTGATTTTGGAATCCAGCACTTGATCTGTAGCATTGGAGGTAACAGATGAGAAACATATCAGTCATGATCAAATGGCGGAGCAGACTCGATGGGCCGAAGGGCCTAATTCACTCCTATATCTTGATCTTGGGAGGGGGTGGGACAGGATGTTCGTGCTGCCATCGGCCGGGCCCCTAGTCGGGGAACCTGGAAGCGATTAGAGCGTTCCATGTGCGCTGGCCCTGGCACACACGTTGTGCGACCTCCTGTGGCTCCCTGGACCCCATGCTCTGCCTATCCTGCACCTCCTCCACTTTCTCCTCGTCGGACGAGGCTTGGTGTTTATTCCCCTCCTCCGGCACATCGTCCCTCTGCTGCACAATGTTGTGGACGACGCAGCATGCCACCACAATGTGGGAGACTCTCCTCGCACTATACTGGAGGACCCCTCCAGAGCGGTCCAGGCATTTGAATCGCATCTTCAGAATACCGGTGCACCACTCAATTGTGGCCCTGGTCGCAGCATGGGTGTCTTTGTAGCGGGTCTCTGTGTTGGTCTGTGACCTCTGATATGTGTCATCAGCCACAAATGCAGCAGAAAACCTGTCGCCCAAGAGTCAATCCCTCACCCTGGTATGCACCTGAAGGTGTCAGGAAGTGTTGGGAATTGTCGTGTGTGCCAGGATGAAGATGCCGTGCACGCTGCCGGGGCATCAAGCAGACCTGCATGATGTGCATCTCGTGGTCACACACCAGCTCCACGTTCGAGTGCAAACTCTTTTGTTGGTTTGTGAAGGTCAGTCCCTCATGCGCCGGTGCTTGGAGGGGGCACGCATCCCATTGCTCACCCCCGGCATACCTGTGATGGCGGCAAACCCTGCATCCTGGGCAATCTGTGGGCTTGGTCAACATTGAACCTTCCAACCGGGCATATAGGGCCTCCCGTGATGATGCGAATGCACCTGTACACCAAGGTCTGTGAAATCCCAGAAAGGTCCCCACTCAGCGACTGGAAGGACTCCGTGGAGAAAAGATTTAGGACGACTGTCACCTTGATGGCCACCGGTAGCGGGTCCCCCATACCCCTGCGGTTCCAGCTGCACCATGATCCAGCAGATATGTTGGACGGTCCCCCTGCTCAGCCAGTTTGGCAGGTCCTTGAAAGATAGACACTGCCAGTACGAGGCCTGATGCAGCACCTTCTTCCTACCTCCTTGTCGGCCGGTGGGGTGGCCAGCTCTCCATCCTCACCGGCATGCTCCTGTTCCTCTGGGCATGCTCCGCTGCTGCAGGGCCCTCCCTGAGCAGCTGCTGCTCATACAACCTCAGTGCATCTCCCAGGGCTTTGATGGCAGATGGCAACCATTCTGGTTTGATTCAGAAATCCATTGTCTGCAGGGGGTGAAAGGCAGACATGTTAGCATAGTGCATACCCCCATTCCCAACCAGGCCCAACGGGCTACACAGTGGCCCTGGCCTGCACTGTAGTCCCTACACCCGCATGTCCCTCTTTCCCTTTCCCCAACCCCACACTCACCCCCCCACCCGGCCGTTCTCCCAGTACTCTGCACTGCATTCTGGCTCAGTTAGTGCCCAGCCCCAGAGTGGCCTCTGGCCCTGGCGCCCACCCCGCTGACAGGGGTACCAGTTGCTGGTGCAACCTAAGCAAGCAGTACGATCTGCGCCCCCGTCCTGTGGGAGCTACTGTAGGCGGCCCCCTTGGGTGGGCTGCATGATGCCCCACCGGCAGATTGGCACCTAGTTATGGTTGAATGGAATGGGGACACCCATACGGCTGGTGTCACTGTGCACAACCACGGGCCACGGTGGGCAATCAGAAGGGTGCGCAGCAAGATGGGTGCTTTGCAGGCCGCGGAATGGCAGTTCGTGCCTGGACACCCCAGAACAGGGGGGGGCACCCCGGTCCCACCCGCTGGTCACGCCCCCATCAGCAGGACCAGCAGCACCTTTGGGAACATGTCCTACTTCCACTCTCTCCCTCAGCAGCCACAGCGCCTGTTTTTGATAATTCCTCCTGGCAGAGACAGAGTATCGCAGGAGGACAGGAGAATACCAGGGCGGGCTCGTTAATGAATACCAACAGCCTTTACTGTACTTGTGGCGTAGAATGCATTCACGCCGCTGTTGAGGTACCAGAGCATGACATTCCATTGGGCGTCCGGTGCTGGCATCAATTTTTGGCTCTCGCGTGATTCTTCGCCCAATCATGCTTCGCGATTCCGGCATCTAATTAAATTAAAGTCCCAGAGTACCATGTTTAACTTGTACAGAACCCTAACAAGGTCACACTCGGATTGCAATATACAATTCTGGTCTCCATATGATGATAAAAAGGAAATAAAAGTGTAAAATGGTAAAAGAATGGAGAGATTGCAACCACTGGAAAGACTGAAGAAGCTGGGGCTTTAGAAAAGACTTTGAGGTGATCTGGTAGAGGCTTTAAAATTATGAATGGGTTGGACCGAGTAGATTGGAGAGAATATTTTTATTTGTGGGAAAATCCAAAATTAAGGGTCGTGATTACAAGACGGTTGTTAATAAATTCATCAGTAAAATGAGAAATTTCTTTACAGAATGCAGAACTCAGAATTATAGGAAGTGATTGATGCAAATAGCTTATATGCTTTCAAAAGAAAAGGAAAATACATGAAGGAAAAGAGAATAGGAACGATATGTTGAGAGATTGAGTGAGGCAGCTGAAATGGAAGGAAGCTTGTGAAGGGCTTCAACATCAGCACAGACTAGTTGGACCAAATGGCCTGGTCTGCACTGAATAATGTATGCAATTCTGGTCAGACACAAAGGAGGTAGGTAAGCCATGGAGATTATGTAGAGAATCACCAAGAGAATGTTTAAAAGCAGCTAAAGTCATCAAGAGATGGAGAAAACTGGCTGTATTCAATGTATTGCCTGTTATTAACTACAGATAATACTCAATAGAATTCAGGATATAACACAATTTCGTAGAAGAGAGCAATGTAATGAGTTTGTACATTCCAGCCTTTGAGAAACCATTGAACAAGTTTCCTATTGGCACAAGTAGGTTTATCTAGTGAGTAGCTGATCCATAAGCTGCAATAATTTTGTATTTAGTGGGCACTCGGATGACCAGCTGCAAACACGTGGCTTTTACACCATTGGTGGCAAATTCCTGGTTGCCAGCTTCAATTGATCTATAAAGTTTACTCTGGGGTTGCCACTGCTACACAAAAACCAATCCAGCAGGAATTATAAATCATAAATATCCCAATATAACGGCAACTATGCAGACCAGAAGAAGCAGAGTTTGATGCTTACTCTTTGCAGATACAACTACAGTTGACTCCAATCACCCTTGGGTTAACGAGACCAGATAAAATATCTGATTACTATTGACGATTCTTCAGTGACTATGGTGTTCAGATGCGGAAAAGATTCCTATAGCTAAGCCACCCCCATCTTGATTGTGATCCTTTATTACTCAGAAACAAAGCTTAAATGGGTTATTGGGGAAGGCATTTGAGAGAATGTGAACTGCATCCCAACAAGGAGTCCAATATCCTTAAGAGGAGAGATGATCTCTTAGAACTCTTAAGATTGAAACAAAGATTAAACAAGATGGCGGCCGGCAGAGGCCTCGAGGAATGGAGGCAGTGGGCGCAGGAGACTCTCCAGCGCTGTCTTCGGGAGCTAAAAGTGGAGCTGCTAGACTCGCTGAAGGCTAATACGGACAAGCTGCTGGCGACACAGACAGCCCAGGGGGTGGAGATTCGGGAGCTCCGACAACAAGCCTCCGAAAGAGAGGATGAGGCCGTGGCCCTCGCAGTAAAGGTGGAGATGCACGAGGCGCTCCATAAGAAGTGGCAGGAGCGGTTTGAGGAGATGGAGAACCGGTCGAGGTGGAAAAGTTTGTGGATCCTGGGCCTCACGGAGGGGCTGGAGGGGTCAGACCTGAGGGCCTATGTGGTCGTTTTGCTGAACTCGCTGATGGGAGCTGGGTCCTTCCAGGGGCCCCTGGAGCTGGAGGGGGCCCACAGAATACTGGCCAGGAGGCCCAAGCCGAATGAGCCGCCACGGGCGGTGCTGGTGCGGTTCCACCGGTTTGTTGACCGAGAGTGCATGCTTAGGTGGGCCAAGAAGGATCGGAGTAGCAAGTGGGAGAACACGGTAGTGCGGATCTACCAGGACTGGAGTGCGGAGGTGGCTAAGCGGAGGGCCGGGTACAACTGGACGAAGGCAGTGCTCCACAGAAAGAGTGTGACGTTTGGCATGTTACAGCCGGCGCGTCTGTGGGTCACCTACAAGGACCGGCACTTTTATTTTGAGTCCCCGGAGGAGGCGTGGGCCTTTGTGCAGGCCGAGAAGTTAACTGAAGGTCGGGGGTTTGTAAGTAACTGTGTTAACTTTTGGTGGGGGGGGGGGGGGGTTCTCTGTTTCATGCTGTTTTATGCTGGTTGTGTGTTGTTTCTAGGGCGGGTGGGGCGCTGTCTTTTTTGCGTGGGTTCGGTAGATGGGCTCGAATTGGGGGGTAGACTTGGAGTGTGGGGAGCTGGTGGTGGGGACCGACAAGGGGGGCTACCCTCGAAGAGGCAGGGTCGGGCAGGGGGAAAGCGCGGGCTTTTCTTTTGTTTCCCGCGCTGAGGGTGGATGGGGGCGGGGTCGGAGCTGAGAAGCACGGGCTTTTTTCCCCACACGAGAGCAGGAGGGGGAAGAGAAGGGTCTGCTCATGGATATGGGAGAGTAGAAGTAGCCCCAAGTTGGGAGGGGTTGGAGGTGTGGCGGGAGCCGGCGGGGTCAGCAGAAGTTAGCTGGCTCACGGGAGTGCTATGGAGGGAGTAACGCGGCTGGGAGGGGTCCTAGCCTGGGGGGGGGGGGGGGGGGGGGGGGGGGTTACCGGGTTGCTGCTGAAATGGCCAGGAAGGAGCTGGTGTATGCAGGGGGGACCGGGGTGGGGGTTTGCCACTGTGGGGAATGGGCCGAGCGGGGGGCGCTGGCCTGGGGTGGGCAGGGGATGGGTTATGGCTAGTCGGCAGGGGAGGGGGGCAGGGAGCCCTCTGATCCGGCTGATAACTTGGAATGTGAGGGGGCTGAATGGGCCGGGCAAACGGGCCCGGGTGTTTACGCACCTGAAGGCGGACGTGGCTATGCTCCAGGAGACGCACCTGAAGGTGGTGGACCAGTTTAGACTGAGGAAGGGCTGGGTAGGCCAAGTGTTTCATTCAGGGCTGGATGCAAAAAAATCGGGGAGTGGCGATCCTGGTGGGGAAAAGGGTGTTGTTTCAGGCGTGAAAGGTGGTGGCTGACAGTGGAGGGAGGTATGTGATGGTGAGCGGCAAGTTGCAAAGGGAGCGGGTGGTGCTGGTGAATGTCTATGCCGCAAACTGGGATGATGCGGGTTTTATGCGGCGCATGTTGGGCCGCGTTCCGGATCTGGAGACGGGGGGGCCTGATACTTTGGGGGGGGGGGGGGGGGGGGGGGACTTTAATACAGTGCTGGATCCCCCATTGGATCGATCCATGTCCAGGACGGGCAGGAGACCCGCGGTGGCTAAGGTGTTGAGGGGGTTTATGGATCAGATGGGAGGGGTGGATCCTTGGAGGTTCGCGAGGCTGAGGGCCAGGGAGTATTCATTTTTCTCCCACGCGCATAAAGCATATTCCCGGATCAATTTTTTTGGTTCTGAGCAGAGGGCTGATTTTGAGGGTGGAGGATTCCGAGTATTCGGCCATAGTCATTTCGGATCATGCCCCGCACTGGGTGGACCTTGAGCTGGGGGAGGAGAGGTTTGGGTTCGGGGAGGGGTTTGTCAGTTGGGTGAGGCTGTTATACGAGGCCCTGGTGGCGAGCGTAGCCATGAATAGGAAGAGATCGGAGTACTTTTGGTTGTACCGGGGGACGAGACAGGGGTGTTCCCTGTCCCCCTTGCTCTTTGCGTTGGCAATTGAGCCCCTGGCCATGGCATTGAGGGAGTCGAGGAATTGGAGGGGTCTGGTGCGGGGTGGAGAGGAGCACCGAATGTCACTTTACGCAGATGACTTGTTGCTATATGTGGCGGAGCCAGTGGGGGGAATGCCAGAGGTGATGAAGATTCTTAGGGAATTTGGGTGCTTTTCAGGGTACAAGCTCAACCTGGGTAAGAGTGAGCTGTTCGTCGTGCACCCAGGGGATCAAGAGGAGGGGATTGGTAGGCTTCCACTGAAAAGGGCAGGGAGGAGCTTTAGGTACCTGGGAGTCGAGGTGGCTAGGAGCTGGGGGGCCCTACACAAACTTAACCTCACTAGGCTGGTGGAGCAAATGGAGGAGGAGTTTAAAAGATGGGGCATGTTGCTGCTGTCGCTGGCGGGCAGGGTGCAGTCAGTCAAGATGACGGTGCTCCCGAGGTTTTTGTTCCTGTTCCAGTGCCTCCCCATCCTTATCCCAAAGGCCTTTTTTAAGGAGGGTTAACAGGAGTATTACGGGATTTGTATGGGTGCATGGGACTCCGAGGGTGAGAAGGGTGTTTTTGGAGCGGGGCAGGGATAGAGGGGGGTCTGGCGTTGCCCAACCTCTGTGGGTACTATTGGGCTGCCAACACAGCGATGGTGCGTAAGTGGGTAATGGACGGGGCAGGGGCAGCATGGAAGAGGATGGAGATGGCGTCCTGTGTGGACACGAGCCTGGAGGTGCTGGTAACGGCGCCGTTGCCGCTCCCTCCAACGAGGTATACCATGAGCCCAGTGGTGGCGGCTACCCTCAAAATCTGGGGGGCAATGGAGACGGCATAGGGGGGAGGTGGGGGGGCTCGATGGAATCCCCGATACAGGGGAACCACCGGTTTGTACCAGGGAGCATCGATGGCGGGTTTCTTGGCACAGGGTAGGTATTAGGAGGTTGAGGGACCTGTTTGTGGATGGAGGTTTGCGAGCCTGGGTGAGTTACAGGGGAAGTTTGGGCTCCCCCCGGGTAACATGTTTAGGTACATGCAGGTTAGGGCGTTTGCCAAGCGGCAGGTGGAGGGGTTCCCTCTGCTGCCCCCACTGGGGGTATGGGACAGGGTGCTCTCAGGGGGTGTGGGTTGGAGGAGGGAGGATTTCGGACGTGTACCGCGTCATGCAGGAGGTGGATGAGGCCTTGGTGGAGGAGCTGAAGGGTAAATGGGAAGAGGAGCTGGGTGAGGAGATTGAGGAGGGGACATGGGCGGATGCCCTGGAAAGAGTAAATTCCTCCTCTTCTTGTGCGAGGCTTAGCCTCATACAGTTCAAGGTGCTGCATAGGGCCTACATGACCGGGACGAGGATGAGTAGGTTTTTCGGGGGCGAAGACAGGTGTGCTAGGTGCTCAGGGAGCCCAGCGAACCATGCCCATATGTTCTGGGCATGCCCAGCGCTGGGGGAATTTTGGAAGGGGGTAGCAAGGACGGTGTTGAGGGTGGTAGGATTCAGGGTCAAGCCAGGCTGGGGACTCGCAATATTTGGGGTTGCAGTGGAGCCGGGAGTGCAGGAGGCGAAAGAGGCCGGTGTTCTGGCCTAGTAGCCCGGCGAAGGATTTTGCTTCAATAGAAGGATGCTAGGCCCCCAAGCGTGAAGGCCTGGATCAATGATATGGCGGGGTTCCTCAAATTGGAGAGGGTGAAATTTGCCATGAGGGGATCAGTACAGGGTTTTTTTAGGCGGTGGCAGCCATTCCTTGACTTCCTGGCAGAACGGTAGGAAAATAGGCCGGCAGCAGCAGCAACCCGGGGGGTGGGGGGGAGAAATGCGTACATGTGTTTATTGAATATGCCGGGTGCTTACCTATTTCTTCTTTTTGTAGTGGGGGGGGGGGGGGGGGGGGGGGGGGGTTGGTTTTGGGGGTTATTGTGTTTTTTCTCTTTTTTTTTGTTGTTAATGCTGTTTTCTTGTTGTTATTTTCTATTTTTGATATTTTTGGAAAATCTCAATAGAAATTATTTATAAAAAAAAGATTGAAGCAAAGATTGATGGCACGAAGGATCTGTACGCCAGGAAATTATTAAATAGGATTATAGTGATTAAGTATTAATGGAAGTTTAATTGGGCAGCAGAAACTAGCTCAGTTCCCCCAAAGAACTGTTTGATTACTGTTCATAATCTATTATATTTTGAAATCAAATATCCAATTTTGCTGAGAACATTAAATTGCATGTGACTCAAAAGGTTCTGTAGGAAGTGATATATTCAAATATATTTAGGGGCAGCACGGTAGCACAAGTGGATAGCACTGTAGCTTAACAAGCACCAGGGTCCCAGGTTCGATTCCCCACTGGGTCACGGTCTGTGTGGAGTCTGCATGTTCTCCCCTTGTCTGCGTGGGTTTCCTCCGGGTGCTCCGGTTTCCTCCCACAGTGCAAAGATGTGCAGGTTAGGTGGATTGGCCATGCTAAATTGCCCTTTGTGTCCAAAAATGGTTAGGAGAGGTTATTGGGTTACAGGGATAGGGTGGAAGTGAGGGCTTAAGTGGGTCGGTGCAGAATCGATGAGCTGAGTGGCCTACTTCTGCACTGTATGTTCTTTGTTCTATTTACAAGATCAAGCAATTAAATAAATGCACAACAATAGCATTTACTGGTGACATGCAAGTTAATGTTTACAAGTGCAAAAAATAGCAAAGACAAGCATATTGTTAAAGGCATTGGACCAACAGAATTGGGTATAATAATCACACACAGATACCTTCAGGATTGGGTGTGGATGGTCTGGTGTGTTGCACAGACAGATTTACGAAGTCCAGGTAAGATGTGCCTAAATCAATAAAAACATTTTGTTTTCATCTGGGATGAGAAGGTAATTTAGGAAAGAGGAGAGGAAAAACCTGTTTGTGCAACTATTCCAGATTGAAAGGGTAAAGTACAGGGTTGGCGTGATATTGATGGCGGCAATCTGTTTGGGTATACAACACAGAACTAAACAACAACACTTATGGATGATCTTTTGGTAGACAATATTGACTAGCTTTTTTGAAGGGTTTATCTTTAATCATGTGTGGACAGTAACTCAAAAGCAAATATGTAGCAATATTCTACTTGGAAAAGGATCTAGAACAAAAACAAATCAGCAAATTAATTTCACCTGGGGAGATACAGGGTTATAAAGAATAATAAACAAAAAAGGAAACATAAAGAAAGACTGATTTTTAAAATTTCACCAAAAAACCCTCATTCAAGATAACCTGTGCAACAACTTCGGACTTCAAAAATACAATTACAGCTGATTGGGCAGTGAATAAGCGAGCTGCCCATGGCTGTAAACATCAAAAAGATACCTCATAGACAGATTCTGCTCTACAGGTAATCACATTCAGAATAGTAACATATTACCACAGGGCACTTATATCCAGACTAAGTATCTGGAAACAAAGCACAAGTTTTATTTTCCCTGAGTTAAATGTCACCGAGGAAGAGTGCTTGGCAAAATAGGCTGATAATGTGTACTTGGACCATGATGATATTACAACACAAGTTATTTCAGGCCTGTGACCAACTTATTGCTGGAGACTTAAAAGAAAATGATGCAGGTACCAGAGTTTACACACATTATATCAATGGACTTCCACCCCCCAAAAAAAGGTTCAGAATAGAGACTGTTTGAGGTAGTTTTACTCCTGCATCAAGAACTGTTTCCACAAAAGCACAATTTAAACTGTTTCAAACTTTGAAAGTTCATCACTAAGGATACAGATTTATAACACAGATTACAACATAGAATATATATAGAAAATAAGTAAAGTATAATGTAAAATGAGTACAATACATGAAGTGCCCTGGGTTCCAACAACATGGATAATGAAAATATCATGCTTCATTATTTACCTTCCAAAAATGTCACATAAACTTTTAATGCATCGTGACGTTCGACCATGCTGTGCTTGGTGCAAATAAAGTTCAAACAGAAAAGCTTATAAAAAAGATGAATAGTTAAAACAATTAATGCTTCCATTGTAATGTACATTGAGATTGAGTAGCAACCTCGAGGAATGTTATTCTGTAGATAGTTAACAGGTTCTTGCAAGACAGCAAAAACGGGAGTAAAAAGATTATTTTCTACAAGAAAGTATTAGTGCAACCTCTGATATCTACAATATTGTTCACACAGCTTCAGGTTTTGGCTACAAAGCAGCAAATAAAAAATATACTGCTACATACATTCAACCTGAATCAATAGGCTGAATAATAAGGCACTAATTAGATGCTGAGTGAGATAAGATAGCTTTCTTCTTAAAATTCTCTATTTATGATATGACGTGCCAAGTCTTGGTAGAAATTGACGTATTGGTTAGTTTCAGCCATCCATCGTTACGGTATGATCCTGCATCAACTCGAGTTTCCTACATGCAAAAATTAAAAAAGTTAACATGCCAAGATAACCCTGTACATAAACTTTCCAATGCCATTCAAGCATTTCAATCCTAGCAAAGTGAAATGTTATTCTTCAAACCAAGTTTAACCTTGTCTAACATAGGCTGATCACAGAATCCTAAAGGGGAAATAAGGATTTTTAAAAATTGTACTATGTTTTCTCTATACTCAGCAATCCATTTATGGAAAATTATTATTTTGCTTCATTTGACCGAGAAAGCTAAAAGAGGTGACAAAATGCAGACAAAAAATTGTTTTCTCTGATGTCCAAAAATAATTCCCTGAAAAACGATCAGATCATAGGATTTACAGTGCAGAAGGACACCATTCGGCCCACCGAGTCTGCACCGGCCCTTGGAAAGAGCACCCTACTTAAGCCCCACGCCTCCACCCTATCCCCATAACCCAGCCACCCCACCTAACCTTTTTGGACACTGAGAGCAATGTACCATGGCCCTTACCTGCACATCTTTGGACTGTGGGAGGAAACGGGAGCACCTGGAGGAAACCCACGCAGACATGGGGAGAACGTGCAGACTCCGCACAACAGTGACCCAAGCCGGGAATCAAACCTGGTACTCTGGAGCTGTGCAGCAACTATGCTAACCACTGTGCTACAGTGCTGCGAAGATGCTGGATTTACCCACCTTAGTGATACAGCGTGTTGTTAAATAGATCTAACAATTGATGATTTTTCTTTTGTAATACCCCCCCAAAATCTATTCCTTTCCTCATTAAAGTTAGCTATAATGTTGATAAATGCTGGCCGTTGGACAAATTAGGTGAGAATTTGAACAGCATAAAGGGCACATATCACTAGAGGTGATGATGTAAGTAAAAGTAAGGTAATGTTTTCGGATGATAGAAACATTAAACATCTATAGGTTGAAGATAAAAGCAAATTACTGCGGATGCTGGAATCTGAAACCAAAGAGAAAATGCTGGAAAATCTCAGCAGCTCTGGCAGCATCCGTAGGGAGAGAAAAGAGCTAATATTTGAGTCCAGATGAACCTTTGTCAAAGCTCTGACAAAGGGTCATTGGACTCGAAATGTTCACCCTACACAAAACTGTATTTGGATAAAGGTTAGAATCCATAGAATCCCGACAGTGCAGAAGGAGGTCATTTGGCCCATCAAGTCTGCACTGTCCCTCTGAAAGAGCACCCTGCCTAGGCCCACTCCGCTGCCCTATCCTCGTAACCCCACCTAATCTTCACATCTTTGAACACTAAGGCACAATTTTAGTACAGCCAATCCACCTATTCTGGACATCTTTGGACTTGGGAAGAAACCGGTGCACCTGGAGGAAACCCACGCAGACACAGGAAGAACGTGCAGACTCCACACAGACTGTGACCCAAGGTTGTAATTGAACCCAGGTCCCGGCTGCTGTGAGACAGCAGTGCTAACCACTGTGCCACCAACAGTGTGCCAAATTCAAAAGAAACTGGATAAATAAATAAATGAAACAAGATTAAAGGCTATAAACGCAGGTTGAATCATAGTGTCACAACAGGAGGCAATTCAGCCCATCATTTGAGGTAACTAATTAATCCGGCTCCCATGCCCTTTCTTATTTTAAGTATTTACCCAATTTTTTTTAGAAATTTAGGGTACACAATTATTTTTTTTCCAATTAAGGGGCAATTTAGCGTAGCCAATCCACCTAATTTTCACATCTTTAGGTTGTGGGGGTGAAACATACGCAGACACGGGGAGAATGTGCAAACTCCAGGGCCAGGATTCAAATCCGGGTCCTCAGCACCGCAGTCCCAGTGCTAACCACTGCGCCACCGTGCTGCACTATCCAATTCTTTTTAAAGTCATCTTTGAATTTATTGCCACCACTCTTTCAGGCAGTGCATTCCAGATTACTCTGCATATATTTTTCTCTTCTTATGTCCCCTTTTGTTCTCTTGCCAACTGCCTATGTTCTCTGGTTAACAACCATCTGTCACTGGAACAACCCTTCTGCTTCTTCTTGTTCACTCAATCAAACCCCTTGACCATTCTACACATCGCTATCAAATCTTCCCTTAAGCTTCTCTTCTCCAAGGATACATAAAAAGTTCCTACAAGATAAGAGCCCATGGTGTTGGGGGTAATATATTAGCATGGATCGAGGATTGGTTAACTAACAGGAAACAGTCAGATAGAAAATAAATATTAGCTTGGATCAAATACAGGGACTGGATTCTCTGATTGTGAGACCAAGTGCTGATGCTGGCGTGGGAACTGTGGTGTTTTCCAACAGCAAAAATGGCGCAACAGGTGCATGGATCCAGCAACTCTAAATGGGCTAACACCATCGCCACATGGAACGCAACCGCTTCCGAGCAAAACGGCGCCGGATTCAAGATTGGCGCACATGAGACTCATACGCCGCAGCCACACTTAAACGATTCATCCCCACAAACAATGTCCCACTTAACAAAATGGCTGGAAGGAGAGCAGCGCCACGGTTCAGGGCGCTGAGCTGGACACCCACCTGGATACCGTGAAGGAGAGGCAGATGATCTTGTACCCCGGCCCAAAAGGAAAGCCACCAGGCGCCCCCGTTCGCCGTGACTGGGCGCAGGTGGCAGACGCAGTCATCGCCATGGGCAACATCTCCGGACTGGCATCCAGTGCAGGAAGAAACTGCACAACTTCCTCAAGGTGGTCAGGATGAGTAGGCAGCGTTGTGCCCCTGGCACCAACCACCCTCCCCCCCAACACACACATGTAACCCGGACCCCCCCTCTGCCCCACATGCCAGCCGCAATGCCCTGCCCACTGATGCCATCATATACCCAACCCCTGGGCTGCATATGCCGGACTGTCTAACAGTGTCGTTGTTTGTGTGACCCCCACCCCCTTCCCCAGGAGAAGGCCACGCAATTCCACCGGGAGTGGGAGAAGATTGGAGGGGGACCCCCAGACCTGTGGCCCCTCACCATGCCCGAGCAGAAGACACTGGACGTGGTTGGTGGCTGGGAAGAAAGGGAGTTGCCGATGCGGAGGTCGGCGGCGGGCAAACAAGTGAGACCCCCTGCTTAGTTGCGACCCCCTGCTTAGTTGCGATCCTCATGACAGATGTGGGGACACCCCCCCTCCCCAACATCCCCTCACCCCCTTCACCCAACCCCCCCTCACCCCCTTCACCCAACGCCAACCCGCACCGTCCGGCTGTCAAACCATATATGTCATCTTGTGTCTTACAGGGCCTGCCGGAGATTGGCCCGGTCCATCCGGAGAAACCCGCCCCCAGCCAGTGCCAGAGACGTTGCCCCCCCCCCCCCCCCCAGCCAGTGCCAGAGACGTTGCCCCCCCCCCCCCACCAAGGCAGCCAAGCACTAACGGGGAGAGCAACCCAAACACCAGCCCTCCACCCGAGACCCAGGAGACCCCAGAGTTCGGGTCGGAGGAGGACATCGACTTTGTCACTGCTGTCTCCACCATCTCAGAGACTATCACCTAGGTTGGGCACATTAGTGAGGAGGCTGCTGGGACACTATCTGGTGTGCACCACACAGTCGGTCTGGTAAAGCAGGTGGAGATAGGAGCAGCCGGGCCGCCGGACAGTGAGAGGGCAGCCCGGCCCCAGGAACCAGCTGCTGCCCAGACAGGACCTGGGCTCCTGGAACATCCAGTCCCACCCACAGTGGAGATGCAGGCAGGGACCTAGGGATTATGGGAGGGGATGAGGGCAGGCTTCCAGCCCCTGCAGGGGCAGGAAGAGGAATCCATCCGTGTGCAGGAGCAGAGGGTGGTGCTGGTCAAGCGTGTCACCCGAAACAAAACTGCAGGGGTGGCGTCCGTGGTGGAGGCAATGGGGGCAACAGTGTCGGATATGGGTCAGCGTGTGCAAGGCAATGCCTGGGGCATTCTGTGCAGGCGGGGGCCGAGGCCCAGGACAGGGCTGCCCTCTTATAGGTAGCCACGTGTCAGAGCCACCTGGACATTGCAGCGGCGCTCCTCAGCGTGACCCAATCACAGCAGGCCATGGCTGAGAGCAGCGGCGGCACTGCTCAGGTGCTGGCCAGTGTGGCGCAGTCTCAGAAGGAGGTAGCCTACACCCAGAGGGACGTCGCCCACACCCAGCGGGACTTGGCCCGGACACTGGCCAACGTGGCCCACACCCAGAGAGACACGGCCCAGTCACTAGCTGATGTTGCACAGACCCCCAGGGTGGTGGCACAGCCCCAGACGGAGATGGGCCACTCCGTGCTCTACGGCTGCGAACATGCAGACCCTTGTCGAGACCAGAGCTGGCCTCCAGGACTGGCAGTGCCAGGTGGCGAGGGCGCCTCAGGGTGTGGCCCCGCTCGCACCCCCATCCCATGGAGTAGCCCTGGGGTCATCGGGCACCCCGAGGGAGGATTAGGTGCTGGAGCCCGTGCTGCTGAGCCCCACAGGGGAGGTGCCGGAAAAGCGCAGCAACTCAAGACTCCACCCCTCCTGTCCCTGGTGCATCTGGTGGGCAGCGGACAGAACAGGGCAGCACCATGCCACCCAGAACGCCCAAGCTGCAGCCGGGCCCAGATCCAGTTGTCATGGTCCACATTGATACCAACGACATAGGTAGAACAAGGACAGAGGTTCTACTAAATGGGATGAACAGTTGGGAAACAAAATTATAAAAGCAGAATCAAAAAGGTTCTGAGCCACGAGCTAATTGGTGCAGGGTCAATAGGAAGTAAACACATGCTACAAGATTGGTAATAATAATAATAATAGCTTCTTGTCACAAGTAGGCTTCAATTAAGTTACTGTGAATAACCCCTAGTCGTAGTATCAGGACATTTGGAAAGCCAAAGCGCTATCCTTCAGAGTCAGCATGGTTTTATGAAGGGCAAATCATGTTTGACTGATTTGCTCGAGTTCTTCGAAGATTTTTGAAAATCAATTTACAGGATGTGAGCATCGCTGGTTAGGGCAGCATTTATTGCCCATCCCTTGTTGCCCTTCAGAAGGTGATGACTTCCAAAACCGCTGCAGTCCTTTAGGTGTAGGTACACCTATTGTGCTGTTAGGGATGGCGTTCCAGGATTTTGCCCCAGCGACAGCGAAATATTTCCAAGTCAGGGTGGTGAGTGACTTGGAGGAAAACCTCCAGGTGGTGGGGTTCGCAGATATCTGCTTTCTTGTCCTTCTAGATGATAGTGATCCTGGGTTTGGAAAGTACTGTCTAAGGAAACTTGGTGAGTTACTGCAGTGCATCTTGTAGATGGTACACACAGCTGCAACTGTTCATCGGTGGTGAAGGGTTTGAATGTTTGTGGAAGGGGGAGCAATCAAGCTTCTTGGGTGTTATTGCAGCTGCACTCATCCAGGCAATTGGAGAGTATTCCATTACACTCCTGACTTGTGCCTTGCAGATGATGGACATGCTTTAGGGGGTCAGGAGGTGAGTTACTCACCATAGGATTTCTAGTCTTTGACCTGCCCTGGTAGCCACAATATTAATGTGGCTCGTCCAGTTCAGTTTCTGATCAATGGTAACTCCCAGGATGTTGATTGTGGGGGATTCAGTGATGGTAATGCCTTTGAATGCCAAGGAGCAATGGTTAGATCCTCTCTTGTAGGAGATGGTCATTGCCTGGCACTTCTGTGGCGTGAATGTAACTTGTCACGCCAAGCTTAGATATTGTCCAGGTCTTGCTGCATTTGGACGTGGACTGCTTCATTATCTGAGGAGTCGCGAATGGTGCTGAACATTGTGCAGTCATCCACAAACATCCCCACTTCTGACCCTATGAGGGAAGGATGGTTATTGATGAAGCAGCTAAGGTGGTTGGCCCTGGAACTCCTGCAGTGGTGTCCTGGAGCTGAGATGATTGACCGCTAACCACCACAACCATCTTCCTTTGTGCCAGGTATGACTCCAACCAGCAGAGAGTTTTCCCCAATTCACATTGACTCCAGTTTAGCTAGGGCTCATTGATGCCATACTCGGTTAAATGCTGCCTTGATGTTAAGGGCAGTCACTCTAACCTCACCTCTGGCATTCAGCTCTTTTATCCATGTTTAAATCAAGGCTGTAATGAGGTCAGGAGCTGAGTGACCCTAGCGGAACCCAAACTGAGCGTCTGTGATCAGGTTATTGCCGAGTAAGTTACGCTTGATAGCACTGTTGATGACTCCTTCCATCACTTTGCTGATGGAGAGTAGACTGCTTGGGCGGTAATTGGCTGGGTTGGATTTGTCCTGTTCCCTGTGTATATGACACACCTGGGCAATTTTCCACTTTGCCAGGTAGATGTCAGTGTTGCAGCTGTACTGGAACAGCTTGGCTAAGTGTGCGGCAAATTCTGGAGCACAAGTCTTCAGTACTATTGCCGGAATATTATCAGGACTTATAGCCTTTGCATTATCCAGTGCCTTCAGCCATTTCTTGATATCATGTGAAGCGAATCGTATTGTCTGAAGACTGACATCTATGATGATGGGGACCTCTGGAGAGACCGAGATGGATCATCTACTTGGCATCTCTGGCTGAAGATTGTTGCGAATGCCTCAGCCTCGTCTTCTGGGCTCCTCCATCATTGAGGAAGGGGATATTTGCTGAGCCCCCTCCTCTAGTGAGTTGTTTAAAAGTCCACCATCATTCACGGCTGGATGTGGCAGGACTGCAGAGCTCAAGTCTGATGCAATGGTTGTGGAATCGCTTAGCTCTGTCTATTACTTGCTGCATATGCTGTTTGGCACAGAAATAGTCCTGTGCTGTAGCTTCACCTGGTTGACATCTCATTTTTCGGTATGCCTGATGTTGCTCCTGGCATGCTCACCTGTACTCTTCATTGAACCAGGGTTGATCCCCTGGCTTGATGGTAGTAATGGTAGAGTAGGGGATATGCCAGGCCATGAGATTGCAGATTGTGTTGAATACAATTCTGCTGCTGTTGATGGCCCACAATGCCTCATGGGTGCCCAGTCTTGAGTTGCCAGATCTGTTTGAAGTCTATCCCATTTAGCACGGTGGTAGTGCCACACAACATGATGGAGGGTATCCTCAATGTGAAGACGGGACTTTGTCTCCACAAGGACTCTGCATTAGTAAGAACATACCTGGAGTATTTGCACAGTTTTGGTCCCCTGATTTGAGGAAAGATGTGGTGGCATTGGAGGCAGTTCAGAGGAGGTTCACTAGATTGATTCCAGAAACAAAGGGGTTTGTCGTATGAGGCGAGATTGAACAGTTTAGGTCTATACTCTCTAGAATTTAGAAGAACGAAGGGAGATCAAATCGAGGTATACAAGATGCTAAAAAGTATGGATAAAGTAGACGTGGAGCAGATGCATTCTCTTGTGGGGCATTCCAAAACGAGAGGTCATAAATCTTAGAATACAAGGTAGCAAATTTAAAACAGATTCGAGGAGAAACTACTTCTCCCAAAGGGTTATGTATCTGTGAATTCGCTACCCAGAGTGTGGCGGATGCAGGGACAGCGAGTAATTTGAAGTTAGGCAGATTTTTAATTGGTAATGGGTTGAAGGGTTATGGAGAACAGTCAGGACAGTAGAGTTGAGGCCATGATGGGATCAGCCATGGTCACACTGAAAATCTTTAGGCTCGGGAGGCTAAATTGCCTGCCCCTGCTCCTAGGTCATGTGTTCTGGGGAGGAGATGCTCTGGCTGATTTTGCAATTCAGCTCATGGTCTGTAGCACTGTAGGTAACAGATGAGGAACACATCAGCCATGACAGAATGACCTAATTCTGCTCCTATAGCTAATGAACTGTACTCCAATCCCTTGAAGCCACTTATGCTTGCCGCTCACCAACTGCATTTACCACATTCTGCACACATGCGCACTAAATCCATATTTGTCAGCCTCTCGCTTTCCATGTTATTCTTCCTATTGTTGAACTACTCCTACTATTGTAATGCTGCTAGTGTCACCCCGACTTCTGTGTATCTTATACCTCCGTGTTATGTGTTATTGCAGTGTCCCTCGCCATGACAAATTAGTTTAAACCCTGTCCCACAGTTCATTTCCCTTCGAGAATATTGGTTCCTGCATAGCCGAGGTGCAGCAAGTCCATCGTGCTCCACCTACTCTTAAACAGGAGAGAAGTACATTTGTGTTCAAAGAATCATACAGCACAGAAGGACCTCCATGCCACCTACTCACAAGAGCTATCAAATTAATCCCAATCCTGTTCTTTCTCCATTGCTCTGCAAAAATGTCCTTTTTAATTACCATGCAGTCATCGAGAACCCAGAACTTTTTTACAGAATCAAGGCAAAGACCATAATTGAACTAAACAAGAATATTTAAATATAGTTTTGAATTTAAACAAATTCAGTAAAATTCACACCCAAAAAGGGCAGCATGGTAGCACAGTGGTTAGCACTACTGCCTCATGGCACCAAGGTCCCAGGTTTGATCCTGGCCCTGTATCACTGTCCGTGTGGAGTTTGCACATTTTCCCCATGTCTGCGTGGGTTTCGCCCTCACAACCCAAAGATGTGCTGGGTAGGTGGATTGGCCATGCTAAATTGCCCCTTAATTGGACAAAATGAATTGGGTACTCTAAATTTATAAAATAAAAAATTCACACCCAAAAAAACAAGTTTGACAATGAGCAAGCAGAATAAACATTCATGGACAATTGCCTGAAAATACTCACGCAAATTTGGAGAGTATTAATTGTGCTAGGAAAACAAAGGTAGTTTTAAGGGATTTATACACGTACTGGTAAACATTAGAACTGAGATATAGCTTTACATGGGTTTAATTTAATGTTTTGGTGCCTAGAACTGTAAAGCCTAGTTAGATTCCTGCTGGAGAAAGATACTTGCTTGTTTGGGGGTTGGTTAAGTTCCAACTGTGCTTCTATTATGCTCAGAGAGGGCTGCAGCATGAAGAATAAATAAACCAATAGTGGTTGCTTAGAAAACGGTGCCACGTTACGGTAGCAAAGTATATATTTTAGTTTATCTAATTTGATCGCAGGTAAGTTTGGTAATGAGAAAGAAGGCAGCTCTTACAGATCTGCTAGAAGCAGTTGGTTTAGAAAGCTAGAGAGGGAACATCTCTCTCAGCTTTCCCAGAAGAAAAGCCATACCACAGAGTGACAGGTTAAGAAAACAAGTGCAGAAATCTGAGGAGCAGCTAGTTAATGAAACTAGAGAAATTAAGAGAGGTTTCCAAGATGTCAGAGGCCAAAGGCACTAGAACAGAGCACTGCTGAGTAAAGACAGATCGAGCTGAGAAGGCCCAGACACCAGAAAAATATCTGAGATTTTACTGCAGCCCGTGGTACGCGAGTTGAACTAACTATGGAAATCAGGAGCTGGATCTAGTTTGTGTAAGAGCAGTTGAGACAAAATAAATCCTATAGGGTTGGTGTCAAATCCTGGACTAGATTTGCTGTTAAAAGTGGAGCATTGTTTGAAGGTGTCTGGATTTCGGAATGCAAACCGCTAAGAGAAAGTCTAATTATTGGAGAAGATTTTAAAGTGTGTCTTTGGGAGTGGAGTCGGAAACTCTCTTATGAGAATCATCTGGGGGTTTCAGAGAGACATCCACAAACATTCACTTGGGGTTCAGAGTGGAGAATGTATTTGCGCACAATCGTGTGCTTCGAAGGGACTGTGTGTGAATGATGGAATTATAGATTAAGATGTACTTTGTTAATGATCATTGTTAATCCTAAAACTGGTGTGTATTCATTAAGGGGGGGATAAGAGTTGAGGGATATTGTATCTCAATCCCATTTTTTCATGTTTAACAAATGTTTTTTCTTGTTCATTAAACTAGTTAGCGGTCCTGTGACTCTTTCTCCAAGTTTTATTTTAAAAAAGTAAAATGCACGGTCATTTGAGCCAAGGTTTTATTCTGGGATCTTCCCTTCCAATTATATCAACTGGGATTGTCACAATTGCATCACTCAGGTAGTTTATGAAATCAGACATTATTACTATAAAAAGTCAGATGTGGCTCAAAAAGCGGTTAAAATATATATAAAAAGCTCTCATTGGCTGTAGTCTCCCAAGTTCCAAATGACACTTTTGTGACTTTAATCACAACATAAATATCTGTAGGTGGAAAGCCAACTCAGCATAATACACTTGCCACCCACCCTGGCATGTTTACCACTGCAATAATTAACTTACTACCTATGTGGCAACGTCTGCTCTTATATGACATCTCGTTATTGAACCTATAGCAGTAACAAAGTTATTCTTGTTGACAGTTTGTGAACAAAACTTACCTGATCACAAGCCCCGAGTCGTTGTAAGTGGCGATTTGCCCTACTGGAATGCTAAATGGAAGTTCTAGTTGTGGTGAATGTAATATAATTCACACTATGTCTTTGTAAGTGAGTAGCGTTATCCGACCACTAGGGGGAGTAGCTCTGGGAATGCTCAGGAGCTTGTACAAGGCTCCACCCTTGGCTCCACCCACGACTCCTCCCCACTCCTCCCCCTGGTGCTGCTGTATAAATACCCTTGTCAGAGTCAGCCTGCAGTTCACTGAGAGTTCATCAACGGGTAACAGGCTGGCTCTGTAGTAAGTCGATTAAAGCCTAGATTCATATCGGAAACACGTGTCTGGTGAATTGATGGTTCCATCAATTTAATCGACTTAGGAACAGTCAAGATCGATCATGGAATCAGCCCTCAAGCCTGGACGCCTCGAACTCGACCCGCAGGACGCAGAGGCTAAAGAAATCTTCTCCCACTGGCTACAGTGCTTTAAGGCCTACCTGGCAGAAGCGAGCACAGCCGAAACGACAGAGGAACAGATGTTGAGTCTACTGCACGCGAGGGTGAGCCACAGAATCTCTACGCAACTAAACTCGGCCGGTTCATATACTGCAGTGCTAGCAGTACTCAATAAGATATATGTAAGGCCCATTAACGAAGTTTACGCACACCATGTGTTCACGACTCGCCGCCAGCGGCCTACAGAATCACTCGCCGAATTTCTAAGGGAACTCAATAATTTGTCCAATGACTGTAATTATAAAGCGGTTAAAGCTGAACACAGAGAACTTGCTGTACGCGATGTTTTTGTAGCGAGCCTCAGGTCTAATTATGTGCGCCAACGATTGCTGGAAAAGGGGGCCCAAGACTTAGAAACGACTGTGGAAGCTGCTACCACAATGGATGTCGCCTTCCGCAGCCTTAACTCGTTCCCCGCAGACCCCAATCATGGGCCCCCGACCAGCGACTCCCCAGGCCTGTGCTACGCGGCCGCCCAACCATGCTGCCCCAGCCAGCCACTATGCTGTTCCAGCCTGCCATTTCTGCGGCCAGAACCAGCACCCGCGGCAGCACTGCCCGGCCCGCAACGCGACCTGCAGCAGCTGCGGGCGGAAAGGCCACTACGCGAGAGTGTGCCTTGCTAAAAGGGCCCCTGCTTCCAGCTCCCCAGCGGCACAAAGTAATCACTCCCCTCACCCGCAGGGCTCGAAACGCTGCGGCCTATGCCACGACTCCGCCCCCTCCAGCCACGTACGATCCATGGAGGCCGCCATCTTGGCAAACCTCCACCATGCGGCCCGCCACGTGCGATCCACGGGCCCGACCTGCATCTTCGCGCTCGGACAACTCATCGGAAGAATACGACTATGAACTCAGAGGGCAGTCATCACGGGGCCACTCCAGCACAGCTGATCGAGCCGCCGACTACCCGCAACTCAGCGCAGTCACTCTGGACCAATCACGCCCGAAGCATCTGCGAAATTCGATGGCAGAGGTCCAAATCAACGGGTACAAAACGCCATGCCTCTTCGACTCCGGGAGCACCGAGAGCTTCATACATCCAGACCTGGTAAGACGCTGTTCGCTCCCCGTTTTCCCCGTGCAGCAAACTATCTCGCTCGCTTCAGGCTCCCATTCGGTCCAGATCCAGGGGCGCACTGCCGCGACACTCACAATCCGAGGCGCTAGCTACTCAAAATTCAAACTCTACGTTTTCCCGACCTCTGCGCGCCACTCTTATTAGGCCTAGACTTTCAATGTAACCTCAAGAGCCTCACCCTCAGCTTCGGCGGGCCCCTGCCCCCACTCACTATCTGCAGCCTCGCTACGCTGCGAATCCCACCCCCCTCCTATCTACGCCAATCTCACAAAGGACTGTAAACCCGTAGCCACTCTTAGCAGGCGGTATAGCCTGCAGGATAGGGTATTTATCAGAGCAGAGGTCCGAAGGCTTCTCAGTTAGGGGGTTATAGAAGCCAGCAATAGTCCCTGGATAGCTCAGGTGGTGGTCGTTAAGACCGGGGAAAAATTCCGCATGGTTGTCGACTATAGTCAGACCATAAATAGATTTACGTTCCTCGACGCGTATCCCCTCCCCAGGATTGCAGACATGGTAAACCAGATCGCCCAGTACCGGCTCTTTTCCACGGTGGATCTGAAGTCTGCATACCACCAGCTCCCAATCCGCCCGGAGGACCGCCACTACACGGCATTCAAGGCCGATGGCCGCCTCTTCCATTACTTCCGGGTCCCTTTCGGCGTCACTAATGGGGTCTCGGTGTTCCAACGAGCAATGGACCGAATGGTGGACCAGTACGGGCTGCGCGCCACGTTTCCGTACTTGGACAATGTCACCATCTGCGGCTATGACCAGCAGGACCACGACGCCAACCTCCACCATTTTCTCCAGATGGCACAGAAACTGAATCTCACGTATAACAAGGAGAGATGCGTTTTCCGCACAACCAGACTAGCCATCCTCGGCTATGTCGTGGAAAACGGAGTCCTGGGCCCAGACCCGGACCGTATGCGCCCCCTCTTAGAACTCCCCCTCCCCCATTGCCCCAAGGCCCTCAAACGATGCTTGGGTTTCTTTTCCTACTACGCCCAGGGGTCCCTCAATATGCGGACAAAGCCCGCCCACTCTTTAGGGCCACACAATTTCCCCTGTCAGCTGAGGCACGCCAGGCCTTCGACGGCATCAAGGAGGACATCGCCAAAGCGGTCATGTGGGCGGTGGATGAATCCACTCCATATCAGGTAGAGAGCGACGCCTCAGAGGTAGCTCTTGCAGCCACTTTAAATCAGGCAGGGAGACCACTCGCATTTTTCTCCCGTACCCTCTCCGCTTCAGAACTCCGACACTCCTCAGTCGAGAAAGAAGCACAAGCCACTGTGGAGGCTATCCGTTACTGGAGGCACTACCTCGCAGGTAGGAGGTTCACCCTCATCACCGACCAAAGATCGGTTGCCTTCATGTTCGACAATTCGCAAAGGGGCAAAATTAAAAACGACAAAATTCTGAGGTGGAGGTTCAAACTCTCCACCTACAATTACGACATTAAGTATCGACCCGGGAAGCTCAACGTGCCTCCGGATGCCCTATCCAGCGGGGACATGCGCCAGCACGCAGATTGACCGATTGAAAGTCATCCACAATGACCTCTGCCACCCGGGGGTCACCCGGCTCGCCCACTGCATCAGGGCCCGAAACCTGCCTTTCTCCAACGAGGAGGTAAAAGCGGTCACCAGGGACAGCCCGATCTGTGCGGAGTGTAAACCGCACTTCTATAGACCAGACAGGGCCCACCTGGTCAAGGCTTCTAGGCCCTTTGAATGCCTCGCGATCGATTTCAAAGGGCCACTCCCCTCAACTAACAGGAACGTTTACTTTTTAAACGTCGTAGACGAGTTCTCCCGTTCCCATTCGCTATCCTGTGCCCCGACATGACCTCCCACACAGTCATTAGGGCCCTGCATAGCATCTTCACCCTGTTTGGTTTCCGCAGCTACGTTCACAGCGACCAGGGTTCATCCTTCATGAGCGACGAGCTGAGTCAGTACCTGCTCGATAAGGGCATTGCCTCGAGCAGGACTACCAGCTACAACCCCAGGGGGAACGGGCAGGTGGAGAGGAGAACGCGACGGTCTGGAAGACCGTCCTACTGACCCTCCGGTCTAGAAAGCTACAAGTGTCCCAATGGCAGGAAGTCCTCCCAGACGCGCTTCACGCTATTAGGTCCCTTTTGTGCACAGCGACCAATCAGACCTCTCACGAGAGGCTCTTCACTTTTTCCAGGGGCACTACCACGGGGGTCTCACTTCCGGCATGGCTGAGGACACCGGGCCCCGTACTTCTGAGGAAACACGTCAGGGCACACAAAACCGACCCCCTTGTTGAAAAGGTGCGCCTGCTCCACTCCAACCCGCAGTACGCATTCGTCGAGTTCCCCGACGGCCGTCAGGACACGGTATCCCTCCGGGATCTGGCCCCCACCGGATCCAGCGCCCCCTCTACCCCCACAGAAGGACCTCACACCCTACACCCCATGCTGCCGCCCCCTCGCGCTCCCGAGCCCGCGAGCTCACTCCACCAGTTCCGCGCACCCGCTCCAGCCAGCCCCCAGTCGAACCAGGAGAGTATGAAGCTCGGATACAACCCTCCCTGGAGTCCGCCATCGTACCCAGCACACAACACCCATCCAGCCACCGCAGGAGGCTGCAACCCCGGTGCTCCGCAGATCACGGCGGACAATTCGACCACCGGACAGACTGACGTTGTAGACCACCACCCCCGCCGGACTTGATTTTTTTTGTAGGGGGTGAATGTGGTGAATGTAATATGATAATTCACACTATGTCTTGTAAGCGCAGTAGCGTTATCCGACCACTAGGGGGTGTAGCTCTGGGAATGCTCAGGAGCTTGTACAGGGCTCCACCCTTGGCTCCGCCCACGACTCCTCCCCCTAGTGCTGCTGTATAAATACCCTTGTCCAGAGTCAGCCTGCTGTTCACAGAGTTCATCAACGGGTAACAGGCTGGCTCTGTAGTAAGTCGATTAAAGCCTAGTTTCATATCGGAAACACGTGTCTGGTGAATTGATGGTTCCATCACTAGTTTTCCCTATTCTGCTGCTCCAATAAGATATTTGTCGTTACATTTATTTTAAGAAAGATGTTTTCGTTGATCAAGCTATGGACTGTTAGTGTTGAGAAATGGAGTTTAGCCCTTCAAGTCTGTTCCACCATTATCATGGCTAATGAGAGATCTTTGTTCCTTGAAGTTTGAAAAAAATTTTATTAGCCAAAGTGTTTTTAAAATAACAGATCACATATCAATTGGCAAAAATGTTCCAAACTTCTCGCATCCTTTGTGTGAAGGGTTTCTAGTTTGAGACTATGCTCCCTTAGTCCAACCAGTAAAAATTGTTTCTTCCAATCTACCCCACACCTCGATATCTGAACTTTCATCAAATTATCCCATAGCCTTCTAAATTCCATGGAGTATGACCGTTCTTTGTTGAATCTTTTCTCATAGAATGACCCATAATATTCTAGATAGATAGTAAATCTACGCTATGCACCCTCCAAGGTCAATATATCCTTTCTAAGGTGGTGCCCAGAACTACTCACAAGACTACAAGTGTTATCTTTATAAGCAGGACTTCTACCCCCCGTATTCTATTTTAGGTACCCGGTGGTGACATGCAGCGAAGCAGTTTCGTTATAATACAGCAGATGTAGAGTAATGCTTCCTCCGCTCCACTCAGAAATACGTACCATATTGCAACAGCCTGGATATAGTTTCCTGCACTATCATCCTATGATCTTAATGCTCGTCAATTAACGTCAGTTTTCCGCTGTTGACCCATTCCCATTAGGAACTGGATTTAGACTGTCCAAATGCACTGAGCCAGAAGGTCAGAGGAGTCTTTGTTCCATCAGTGAGCAGGATTTTAACCCAAAGTGAAGTGATGCCTAAACATTCCAGCCCCAGTCTTGGTAAAAAAATATAACTGATCAAGGGTCCAGAGGAGGTTCATAAAAATGATGCTTGGAATGAAGGGCTCGTCGTATGACTAACGGTTGAGGACTCTGGGCCTGTACTCATTGGAGTTTAGAAGGACGATGGGGATCGTATTGAAATTTACAGGATACTGCGAGGCCTGGATAGAGTGGACGTGGAGAGGATATTTCCACTTGTAGGAAAAATTAGAACCAAAGAACACCACCTCAGACTAAAGGGACGATCCTTTAAAACAGATGAGGAGGAATTTCTTCAGCCAGAGGGCGGTGAATCTGTGAAACGCTTTGCCGCAGAAGGCTGTGGGGGCCAAATCACCGAGTGTCTTTAAGACAGAGATAGATAGGTTCTTGTTTAATAAGGGGTTAAGGGTTATGGGGAGAAGGCAGGAGAATGGAGATGAGAAAAATATCAGCTGTGATTGAGCGACGCAGCAGACTCGATGGGCCGAGTGGCCTAATTCTGCTCCTCTATCTTATGGTCTTATACTGACACAATGAATTTAACAGGTTTGGGTGGCCTGTGATTATTTAATCATATACAAATGGACAGGCTTCATTAGTCCCCACTTGCCATCACACAATGCATACACAGAATGCAGAATGATGGCAAAGTGCCATTAAATAAGCAATTATTGTATTTTTAAGTTCAATAGTTTTCAAACTATTTCATCATATTAGGATGATAATGGAGGATCGCACAATGAATAAAAGTTTGGGTGGAGAAGGCAGAAGTTTCAATCTTCCGGTAACATTAATAAATCTTCCAATAGTTTAATCTTACCTATTGGAACTGTAATTGATTATATTGTAATCTTTGTTCAACAGGATGATCGTCTTATCCTCTTCGCCGATGTTGCAGCTGTGCTCACACCTGGATGTCTTTTCCCTGCATTATTCTTCACTATTTCTGCATTTTCCTTTTGCTTTTCATTGGCGGGGTTACTGCTGCTACTCAATGAAGTGAAGTGATCGCTGTCAATTTGGCAGGGCATTTTCTGCTTGCTAACAAAGTGCTTAACCTTTTTAGATGGCGAACTGCTTAATCCATTCTCATTACTGTTCTGTCTTTGTGCTTTCTCTTCCCTTTTAGTTCACATAAGCAGGACCTGCAGAGTTTAAGCTTTGTGTGTCAAATGCATTAACAGCAGGGGCATTTATTTCACTGCATGGATCACTATTTTCTTCAGTGACCCTTTGAAGGTTACTTGTGCCTTTAATAGCAGAAGAGCTATTTTTGGACTGATGCCAAGGATCATAATTTCTAAAATGGCTCTGATCCAGAGAGTTGATCTCCTTAGAAATACCCTGCACTCTTTAAAATTCCCAATTTCCAGTTTGCATTTCTGAAAGTGTTTTGTTGTTGCCGCTCTACAGAAGATTCTTCTTGTTCCAAATGTTTTTCTGTACTTTCGCATTTGGAGTCATTCGGTGAATTTGTCTTTTTGCATTGGAGTCGTTTGTTGAATTTAAGTTCTGTATGGTTGCACAATCAGACAAATCAACGCCTACACTATTTACAGGTATAAGTTTATCTTGATTTTCATTTTCTTTTCCACTGGGTAGTACTGCAGGCTCTCTTTCAGATGGAAAGCTATTTATTCAAGCTCAGTTGGTTGACTGTCTTTGCTTTCTGCTATGATCACAGAGTCTTGGTTTCAGATTTTGGTATTGTGGATTTCCATTCATACATTTCCAAACAGACTTCCATTGTTTGTACTGAACTCTATGATGGTGTGATACATTTCTGTGGCTTGAATGTTGTGGTTTACAGCAAATTCTCTTGTTATACTTTATTAAAAGTTTCCTTTTAGCATTAAAGGCTTTAAAATTGGACATTCTGTTTGACAGATGGAAGTGCCCTCTTGGTCTTAAAGGAGATTCTAGTGCAAATTTTTTAAGGTGCTTTTTCAATTGTTCTGCCTGAGGACTTGGGCAGGTATCAACTTGATTGCCTACTGCTAAAACTCCATTAGCATTCAGAACTTCAATTGGGTCACGTGCATTCTCTTTTCTTACAATGGATAAAGAATGTGTTTCTGTTGTTTGCATAAACCATGCACAAATTTTTTCCATATTACAATTTCCTTGAAACAACATTTGGATAGGAGACATTTTAACCTGCTCATCATCTGCAGCCATCACAGATTTGGTTACTCTTTCCAACTGAACTGGGAATATTTCTTTTCTCAGAAGCAATCAATTCTGCATCATCAACAGGAAGCCAACCACTGTTTATCTGTTTAAATCGCATGTCAAGCTCCTCCTGCAAAGTTTGTTTAGAAGTGGAGGTGTGCCACCATTTCAGTGATGTGCTCGATATAAAAATTGGAGCCGCTGATATTTCCAACCACAGTCAAATTGAGCTACTTCATTCTTGGCTTCCTCATTATTACTCTCTGGTGCGACATTTGAGGTGATGTTCTCAGGTACGATCTTAATACCCAACTTTCTGCGTTTAGCAAGTTCATTCCCTGCTTTGTTTAAAAGCAGCTTCCGAGATTTACGTACCCAAAGCGCTACTTTGAGAGAATGAACAGGAGTTCACAAGGAATGCAGAAAGTACAGAGATGGCTTTCTAATTCTACAGAATGCCTCAAGGAACTGCATGTTTTACTTTAGTCTTATCAACACTTTCTTTTGAGTTTGTTTCACAATCATTTTCGATTCTAATGATTCTTTATATGAATCACTGTTTTTGCTAGGTGCATCTGCAGCCAATTTTTTTGAAGGTGAAGACTCTAGGTCTAATGGAGGTAATACACTACTAATACAGACTTTTCTCTCCTGAGATGATCCGGAATCAACAGTTACAGATATACCAGAAATCTTCACTTTTGCAGGACGCCCAGTTTTCGATGTCCACCTTTAGAGGTTTTAACAGCAGCAGGCTTACTATGTGGACAAATAGTTTTGCCACTGGTATGAAGTGAAACAGTTTTAGCTTTAATGGGCCTAACTAGATCATATCCATTTTCACTTCGAGTCAACAAAGTTGCAGAACTATCAGGCTTGCCGCCCAATTCCACTGCAACAGAGCCCCGCAGAATTTCTTCTATTTGCTTCTCACAAGTTTTAAAACCATTTTCATAGTATTTGTTGAGTGATTATTTGCTGCAATTTTATTCTCAGACACAAACCTTTTGAATCTCTTGATCTTCCATAGACAACAGTAATTCTAATATTACGGTTGTCATCTGCAAAAGATAGATATGATTGATCGAGTTTTTCAATATCTGGTGTTTCAGCTTTACACCCATTGGTTCAGATAACTCTACTTTAGGCTTAGGTGGTCTGCCCTTCGGCCTTTTAATCGGCTTTTCTACAGGTGGGCCTAGTTTTTTGGGCCGTCCAGGTTTCGTTTTTAGAACAGATTCATCCACGTCCTTTGAAGTCATTTTTTTTCTACTGTTTGATCAGCAATTCAACGTCAGCATCATTTCTTACATAACTGTTTGAGCAACAAAGAGATCTATCACAAATGATGCTCCATTTCAAGATTGCAATTTACTTCCTCGAGGCTATTGGAGAACCTTCTGAACAACTCTGCAAGCATCCCATTGTATTACCACTTTCAGCAGCAGTTGAATTTGGAATTTTCCACTGTATTACCACTTTCAGAAGCAGATGAATTATCTTCCTCTAGTGTTTTAAAGAGAATATCTGCAGGACCAACTCTTTGAAATACAAGCGTTTGTGTCAAAACTTAGAAGAGTTACAGATGTCAACGTATATTTAACTCCTTTCTCACAGCTTACCTTAGAGAGAAACATAAGCTTTATCGGGCTGCTGTAGTAACGGAAGAATTCTGACTCATGCCAGTTCATTTGTAGAACCAGTATTCTCATGAACGGAGCATTCACAAATTGGATTTTGTAGACACCTCTGCTGCAATGGAGAATTCATACTCCGACAATCACTTCCCAGTAATGAACTAGCGTCAAGTATGTTGCAGCTTCACATTCAGGTCGACTAGAAGTAAATTGTTTACTGCATTCTCCAAGTTCCACATTTGCCAAAGTTTGAGTTATCCTTAGTGCAAATATCAATACAACATCAGGCTGTGCAGTGCCACTATGTTCTATGAACAAACAGTTTCCAATGGATCAGCATTAACACTATAGATGCCTTTTGCTTTTTATTACCGTATTGATCCACAAGTTCATTTGGTTTGTGTGATGCATGAAGTATCACCTCAGGTAAATTAGGTCTGTTTCCATGTTCTTCATTGTCCTATTGAACATCAATGTTATTTATGCCCTTTAGAACCTCAGGCTGACTAGAAGTTGCTACATCTAAACTTTCAGTCACTTCATATAGCATTACATTGTCCTTTTCATTATGTAGCCCTTGCTTCTTAGGGCTGTCATGTTAGACATTTTATAAGTACTACTCTCACAGTCCACATCAGATTTTTTTGTCTTAATAGGTCTTCGCTGGAGATGTTCTGAAAAACAGGCCAGCATAGAACATTTTCTAGGCTCAGTAATGTATATAGAAAACCTCTCTGGGGCAGAATATCCGTTTGGTCCTGCCAATGTTGGGCCTACAATCTATTTTCTCAGAATTTTCTACGGCCACAGTTCTTTATAATCATAATCAGCTGCTGACTTCTCAGTGGTATCCCTTGGAGTTTCCACACACATTTCATCTACCTCAAGAATGGTTAACAGATCGGAGATTGCACTCTCTTTTGAGGAATTTAAGCATTCGGTCACATCCCCTGTTCTCCACCAGATACACATTCTTCAGATAAGCTCTTGCATTCAGCTTCATACTTGTCAGGTAAACTATTAGGATGTGTATTCATGCAAACATTGTGCAAATCTTCACTGGTAAGTGAATATTCATTATCTGAAGAATTTGCATCTCTAATGCACCTCTTTGCTGACCTCTTTCCACATTTTTCAGATGTTGAATTCTTACTTAAAAAAAGCTGGTCAAGATTTGCAAGATCTCGCTTTATTTGCACTGTTTGGCGTCGAGATAATGGAGAATCTGGAGAATTATGCAAAGCAATCAATGTTTCTTGTCGTTCCGAAAACGGGTTTGAATTATTCGATTTTCCCTGTTTTCTCATGCTGTTTAAGTACTCCATTAGGCTATAATCACTGACCTTTGCTTTGTGTAGCAAGTAGTTGCAATTTCTCTCAGTTTAAAATTACCATTACTTCCTTGGTAAGAATCAACTTTTGGAGAGTTTAGCTAAAATTTGTTGTCATCTGCTGTTTCTATTGTTTTCAGCTTTTCATTTATTCGTTCCATTACCTCCTGAAATGAAGCTGAATTTTCACCTTTTTCCAGATCGTTCTCAGAATCTGGTTGTTCCATTAATTTCACCATCAATTATCTCAAATTCATCTCTTCCTTGCTCGATTCTTTCTGCAAATTTTGATTTGGTCTGAGTCTGGCTTGAGACCCCTGGACCACAATCCTCTTCCTCTTCTGGTGAAAGAGAGGGAGGTTGTGTGATGTTAAGTTCAATATTATTAGCATCCAAGGTTGAAGCAGTTTTGCTTATTGCATCAAATTCAAACCCATCAGTTCTTACTGGCGACAAAGGTGAGGGGACGGGCTTCGTGGCCTACTGTAATCTTGACATTATTTGTGAGGGCTGAAGATTCTGTTGTTTCTATGTTGCAAGTTTCTTCAACCGGATGTTCACTGCGAACTTGAACCGTAGATCCTTCAGCATAAATGCATCCAGAAAAATATTTATAAGACCCATTGTAAATCTGGTAGATATTGCTTTTGTTACACTGTTTGCAAACTCCATTACTTATTATTGTGAAACATCCAAGAGTGCCTTTTTTGCATGATAAACAATGTAGGTCTTTCATGCAGCAAGGAACCCATGGAAAAGGAACTTGCTGCACAGTTTTCACGGCGCAACTTTCACACCATTTGAATCCGTTACAATTACATAATCCCTCACTTACTTTATTCTCATTGAAATCAGATGAGGAATTTTGAAACTGTGAAATTCTTTGATCTCGGTATTGCACATTCGAAGCATCTTTCGCTTGGATTAGACACTTAAGCATTGTAGTAAGAAGTTTCCGATGATTAGGGCATAATGTAGATAAAATTTCATTTAAAGCAGTTACTTTGTGGTTTATGCAACCAGTTTTCTCAGTAAAGTCGAACACCGTTTCTGCATCAGTTTCAGTCTTATAACTGTAAAAATAAAATAAATAAAACATAACATTACAATAGTTCTTCAAAAAAGGCTAATTATTAATGATGACTAAATTTTTCAAATACATCACTCTAAAACCATTACACTGAAACCTCAACTGTTCAAAATCAGTTCCTTGAAGTAGAGATGCTCACTTTGTAAAGTGAGAGCTACTTTTTGACATGATAGAATACTGTGCCAAAATCTTTATATCTACGTGCATATCCTGCAAAAAAGACAGAAATATCATAAAAACTACAGTAGTTTCTCAGACATTTTGTATATCAAAGGAATACAATTTTCATTTACATGAAGTTTGTCATGCATAAATTAGATTAATGAACTTAAACTGCAAAAGTTCAGAGGATATTGGCGTACTTTAGTTGAGTTATTTAATAATAATAATCTTTATTGTCACAAGTAGGCTTACATTAACACTGCAATGAAGTTATTGTGAAAAACCCCTCGTCGCCACATTCCGGCATCTGTTCTAGTACACAGAGGGAGAATTCAGAATGTCCAAAATTACCTAACAGCACATCTTTCGGGACGTGTGGGAGGAACTCGAGCACTTAGAGGAAACCCACGCATGCAGGGAGAGAACGTGCAGACTCCGCACAGACAGTGGCCCAAGCAGAAATTCGAACCTTGGATCCTGGCACTGCAAAGCAACAGTGCTAACCACTGTGCTACCATGCTGCCCCAGAAAGAGAGTTCTTCAAGTTGTCATTCTTATTTTGAATAACTGTGTATATATTTAAATTTGCTTTGGAAAAGGGTATGCATCCTAACATGATACTTAACATTGTTAAGCATGACTACCGTACATCAAATCATCATTAAAGTCATTCTAACAGAAACAAACTCACATCATTACATGAATTTCCAATGTGCACGTAGATACAAAGTTTGCAATCCTCAAAGTGGTTAACTAAGTTGTTCTACAGCATGGTAAAGATCAAAAATAGAGATGAATCTCTAAAAATGCCTCCGAAATACATCACAAATGGGACTCATTCAAATAACATTCAAAAGAGACCATAATATTCTTGAAACAAAATTCAACATCAAATAAACACTCAGCCTTGAAAGCTTCTTTCAACAGATATTCAACAGCAGTGAATGAATACAGGTGACTGGAGTTTATGGTGTGAAAAATCTGCTTGGACTGTTAGTTGGATAGAATTGACCTAACTTTACATGAGACTAGTAACAACAAAGTTTATATTAAGAGCAGCAAAGCGTTTACTCTACACTGAGGTTATATTCCAACATCTTAGATCAGCCATGATCGTATTGAATGGCAGGGCAGGTTGAGGGGCTGAATGGCCCACTCCTGTTCCTATGTAACAATGTACTTCTACACCAAAGTCAATAACTGCGGTTCAAAAAAGAAAATACTGGAGAATCTCAGCAGGTCTGACAACATCTGTGGAGAGACAGAAGGGCGCAAACATTTTGAGTCTGGATGTCTCTATCAAAGCTGGAGAGAACTGGAAATAGGTTGGGGGCATGAGTGGTGGGGCTGCATAGGGGGCGAACGATAGGTGGAGACCAACAAAGATGTTGTGGACAGAAAGACAAAAGATGTAAATGGAGGTGATTAATGCTAAGGGTGCTGATGGTGGCACATGATTCAAATGTATGAATGGCAACAAAGGTAAACGTATGACAAAAGGCAACTAGGACAGGGAACAAATGGCTCAAGTGGGGTGAGGGGAGATAATGGCGAGGGGAAAACAGATCCCCTAAAATCAGATCAGCTTTAACAAAGAGTCATCCAGACTCGAAACTTTAGCTTCCTTTTCTCTCCGCAGATGCTGTCAGACCTACTGAGATGGTCCAGTATTTTATGTTTTGGTTTCAGATTCCAACATCCGCAGTAATTTACTTTTATCAAAACTCAGTTTGCCTTCCCAACCTGCCATTATGATATTTCTATTTCAACATCATTCTTCATAATGATTTTACTTAATTTAGGTCCAGATTTATGAGCAGTACTGAACTTAAAATCCCTTTCAACAGAAACAATATCAATAAAAATAGCTAAACTTTTTTCAGTTACAGTTAAGAACTGGTGATTAACAGGGCACCTTGAGCCATTAAGCATTTTAAAACCATGAACTTTGTATTTCACTACCCAACAGCACCACCCAATCCCTATCATGCATTAGTAATTATTTACACAAAATACTAATTGTCTTTGTGAAAAGAAAAATTATTACAATTCACTAATGTAAACTTCCAAGAATTTGGCCAAAAATATAGACCAATTGAACTAGAGTGACATTATAGAACAAAGAACAATACAGCCCTCCTCTAAACGTTTCCCCACAGACCTTAAACCTATGGCCCCTGGTGACTGACCCTTCACCCTGGGAAAGAGTGTCTGCCCATCCACTCGATCCATGCCCCTCATAATCTTATAGACCTCTATCAGGTCACCCGTCTCCACATAGCTAATACCCTCCAGACCAGTAACATCCTGGCAATCTCCTCTGCAACCCTCTCCAAAGCCTCCAACATCCTTCTGGTAGTGTGCCGACCAGAATTGTGCTCAATATTCGAAGTGCGCCTTACCAAGGTTCTATACAACTGTGACATGATTTGCCAGTTTTTATACCCATTCCCTGTCCAATGAAGGCAAGCATTTGGATGCTTTCTTGACTACCATGTCCACATTGTGTTGCCACCTTCAAAGATCTGTGGACGTGCATGCCCAGATCTCTGACTTCTATATTCCTACTAGTTTTGCCATTTACCGTATACTTCCCCTCTATGTTAGACCTACCAAAATGCATTACCTCACGTGTCGGATTAAACTCCATCTGCCATTTCTCTGCCCAAGCCTCCAACCTATCTATGTCCTTCTGCATCGTCTGACAATCCCCAACACTATCTGCCACTCCACCAACCTTGGTCTCATCTGCAAGTTACTAATCAGACCAGTTACATTTTCCTCCAATCGTTTATGTACACTACAAACAAGAGGGCCCCAGGAAAGATCCCTGTGGAACACCACTAGTCACAACCCTCCATTCAGAAAAGCACCCTTCTACTGCTACCCTTTGCTTTCTGTGACCGAGCCAGTTCTGTATCCATCTTATCACCTCACTTCTGATCCTGTGACTTCACCTTTTGTACCAGTCTGCCATGAGGAACCTTGTCAAAGGCTACTGAAGTCCATGTAAACAATATCCACCACCCTCCCCATACCAATCATCTTTTAACCTCCTCAAAAAAACTTGATCAAGTTAGTGAGGCACGACCTCCCCTTCACAAAACCATGCTATCACTTATGAGTCCACTTGTTTCCAAATGGGTATAAATCCTGTCCCTGAGAATTCTCTCCTATAATTTACCTACTACTGACATGAGGCTCACCGGCCTATAGTTTCCAGGATTATCCCTGCTACCTTTCTTAAACAGCGGTACCACATTAGCTATTCTCCAGTCCTCTGGGATATCACCTGTAGCCAATGCGGATACAAAGATGTCAGTCAAGGCCCTATCAATTTCCTCCCTAGCTTTCATCAGTATTCTCGGGTAAGTCCCATCTGGTCCAGGAGACTTAACTACCTCAATATCTTTTAAAAGACCCAACACCACCTCCTTTTCAACGTTAACATGATCCAGAATGTCCACATGCCCGACCCAAGCATCATCTTCCACCAAGAATCATCTTCCACAAAATCCAATTCTTTGGTGAAACACTGATGTGCAGGTTAGTGGATTGGCCATATTAAATTGCCCTGAAGTGTCCAAAAATGGGCAGCACGGTGGCGCAGTGGATAGCACTGCTTGCCTCACGGCATCGAGGTTCCCAGGTTCGATCCCGGCTCTGGGTCACTGTCCGTGTGGAGTTTGCACATTCTCCTGCGTTTGCCTGGGTTTTGCCCCCACAACGCAAAACATGTGCAGGCTAGGCGGATTGGCCCGCTAAATTGCCCCTTAATTGGAAAAATAAATTGGGTAATCTAAATTTATTTTATTTTTTTGAAAGGAAAAAAAAAAGTGTCCCAAAAAGGTTAGGTTGGGTTACTGGGATAGGGCGGAGATGTGGGGCTTAAGTGCGGTGTTTTTCCCAGGGCCGGTGCAGACTCGATGGGCCGAATGGCCTTCTACTGCACTGTAAATTCTATGTTCCATGTATATGCACTAATGCAAAGTACTCATTTAGTACCTCGCCCATTTCCTCTGGCTCACATAAAGTGGGTCCAATCCTTTCCCTGGTCACCCTCTTGCTTTTTACATATAAATAAAAAGCTTTGGGATTCACCTTAATTTTACTTGCCAAGGATTTTTCATGACCCCTCCTTGCTCTCCTAATCTCCTGCTTCAATACCTTCTTACTTTATTTATACTCAAGGGTTTCGACTATCCCCATCCTTCTAGACTGTACAAAAGTCTCCTTTTTTCTTTTTGACGAGGTTCACAATATCCCTCATTATCAAGTCTCCCTAAACTTCCCATATTTATCCTTCCTTCTCTCAGGAACGTGACTTTCCTGAATTCTGATCAACTTTCGCTTGAAAGACTCCCACATGTCCGTTGTTGATTTACCCTCCAACAGACACACCCAATCCAAATTCTTCAATTTTTGCTTATGTTATCATAATTTGCCTTTCCCCAGTTCAGCACCTTAGCGTGAGGGTTACTCTCATCACTGTCCAAAAGTACCCTAAAACCTATGGTGAAACCTGCTGTACTTCAAATTACTGTACATAAGAAAATTAAATTACAATGTCTTTAGTGTTTGTTACAATGTGTAGATAGAAAGCCTAAAAAACAACCAATTATAAATACCCTGTAACCTCCCCCCAGTCCAGAAATCCATTTTTGGAAACACCATTGCTGGAAATTTGAGCACACCCAAGCAACTCCTCATCATTACAGTACAGTTATAGAAACAGAAAAGTCCCAAGTCTGGACTCCCCAGGGCAACTCATTCCCCTGCAACCTCCCAAACCTCCCACCACCCAACCTCCCCCATCCAACCTGGTCAGTCCCATCCCTCAACTCCCCACAGAGCTCCCAGCCAAAGAACAAAACAGCACAGGAACAGGTCCTTCAGCCTCCAGGTTGCACCGATCATGGTACCTGCCTAAACTAAAACCCTATGCACTTACGGAGTCCTTATCCTTCCATTCCCACCCTATACACATACTTGTCTAGACGGCCCTCAAATGCCGCCATCCTACCTGCTCCCACCACCACCCCTGGCAGCAGGTTTCATATATTTACCACTCTTATGTAAAAAAAAAGTTGCCTCGCACATCTGTTCCAAACTTTTCCCCAACACTTTAAACTTATGTCCTCTAGTACTGACTCTCCTACCCGAGGAAAGAACATCTGACTATCCACTCTGTCCATGCCACTCATGTTGTAGACCTCCATCGGGCCGCCTCACAACCTCCGTCATTCCAGTGAGAGCAGACCAAGTTTATCTAACCTTTCCTCATAGCTAATGCCCTCCATACCAGGCAACATCCTAGTAAACTGATTCTGTCCCCTCTCCAAAGCATCCACATCCTTCTGGTAGTGTGGTGACCAGAATTGTACACAATATTCCAAATAAGGCCTAATCAAGGTCCTGTACAGCTGCTGCGTGACTTGCCAAATTTTATATTCAATGCCCCGGTCGATGAAGGTCAGCATGTTGTATGCCTTCTTGACCACCTTAAGCACATGCGTTTGCCACTTTCAGTGATCGGTGGATGTGCATGCCCAGATCTCTCTGCCTCAGTACTCGCAAGAGTTCTACCATTTATTGTGTAATTCCTACATGCATTGGACCTTCCAAAGTTCATTGCCTCACACTTGTCTGGATTAAACTCCATCTGCCATTTCTCCACTCAAGACTTCAACCAGTTTCGGTCCGGCTGTATCCTCTGACAATCCCACCAATTTTTCTGCAACTCCACCAATTTTTGTGTCATCTGCGAACTTCAGACCAGCTACATTTTCTTCAAACCATTTACATACACCACGAACAACAAATGTCCCAGAACTGATCTCCGTGGAACGTCGCGAGTCACAGCCTTCCATTCAGAAAAGCACCTTTCTACTGCTACCCTCGGTCTTCTGCGCCAAAGCAAGTTCTGTATCCAGCTTGCCAGCTCTCCTCTGATGTGACTTCACCTTTTGTACCAGTCTACCAGAAGCTACCTTGTCAAAAGCTTACTGAAGTTCACGTATATAACATTTACTGCCTTTCCCTCATCTATCATCTTTGTCACTTACTCGAAAAACTCGCTGAAATTAGTGAGGCACGACCTCCCCTTCACAAAACCATTCTGTCCATCACTAATAAGTCTATTTGTTTTCAAATGTGAGTAAATCTTATCTCTAAGAATCTTTTCCAATAATTCCCTACCACTGACATAAAGCTCACTGGCCTATAATTTCCTGGATTAATCCCTGCTGCCCTCTTAAACAATGGAACATTGGCTACTCTCCAGTCCTCTGGAACTTCACCTGTAGCCAATGAGGATACAAAGATTACTGTCAAGGCCCAAGCAATTTCCTCCCTTGCCTCACTCAGTATCCTGGGGTAGATCCCTGGGGACTTATCAACTTAAGGGTTTTGAAAATACCAACACCACCTATTTATTAATATCACATGTCTCAGAATAGCTACACCACTTTACCCTACACTCCTCATCCACCAAGTGATTTTCTAGGAAACATATAGTAAACAGTAACTTTTTAAAAAAAACCTATTTTAAAATTTTATTTATTAATTAGTTAACGTAATGTCAATTAGAGGGGTGCAGTGCTCTGACTGAGATGTAGCAGGTCCAGGAAGCTTCCAGCATCCCGGTGGCTACATCTGCAGAAAAGTGCACCCAACTGGGGCTCTTCACAGACCGCGTGGTTCGGTTTGGAGCAGCAGCTGAATGCACTTAGGAGCATGTAGGTGGCGGAAGCATCATAAATAGTAGTTATATCGATGTGGTCACACCCAAGGTGCAGAAAAGAGAGATGGGCGACCATTAGAAGGGGCAGGTAGTCGTGCAGGAATCCTCTGTGGTTGTCCCCCTCTCGAACAGGTATACCGCTTTCGATACTGTCAGGGGGAATAGTCTATCAGGGGAAAACAGCAGCAGCCAGAGCAGAGGCACCACGACTCGCTCTGATGTTCAGCAGGGAGGGTCAAAGTGCAGAAGAGCAATAGTCATTGGGTACTCTATAGTCAGGGGCACAGATAGGTGCTTCTGTGGATGTAAAAGAGACTCCAGGATGGTATGTTGCCTTCCTGGTGCCAGGGTCCAGGATGTCTCCGAACGGGTCATGGGCATCCTGAACGGGGAGGGCAAACAGGCAGAGGTTGTGGTACATATTGGTACTAACGACATATGAGGGATGAGGTCCTGCAGCAGGAGTTCAGGGAGCTAGGCAGTAAGTTAAAAGACAGGACCTCAAGGGTTGCAATTTCAGGATTACTCTCTGTGCCACGTGCCTGTAAGGCTAGAAAGAGGAAGATAGAGCAGCTAAACACCATGCTAAACCAGCTGGTGTAGGAGGGAGGGTTTCAGTTATCTGGACAACTGGGAGCTATTCCGGGGCAGTTGTGACCTGTATAAGAAGACGGGTTGCATCTAAACTCGAGAGGCAAAATATCCTGGCCGCGAGGTTTGCTAGTGTCACACGGGAGGGTTTAAACTCGTATGGCAGGGGGTAGGTACTTGGGTCATAAGGTGAAAAGATTGAGGGAGAACTAAGAAATAGGGCCAGTTTTGGCTCTGAGGAAGAGCAGACAGGGAGATGTTGCTGAAAACTGGGGAACTGGTGGCCTGAAGTGCATATGTTTTAATGCAAGAAGCATAACACACAAGGCAGATGAACTTAGAGCTTGAATTAGTACTTGGAAACTATGATGTTGTTGCCATTACATTGCCTGGTTGAGGGAAGGACAGGATTGGCAGCAAAACGTTCCAGGATTTAGATGTTTCAGGTGGGATAGAGGGGGGTGTAAAAAGGGGTGGGAGAGTTGCGCTACTGGTTAGGGAGAATATCACAGCTGTACTGCAGGAGGACACCTCAGAGGGCAACGAGGCTATAAGGGTAGAGATCAGGATAAGAAGGGTGCAGTCACATTGTTGGGGGTTTACTACAGGCCTCCCAACAGCCAGTGGGAGATAGAGGAACAGATAGGGAGACAGATTTTCAAACGGAGTAAAAGTGTTATGGGCCAGGTTTTAGAGAACCCCAAAGTGTATCATGAAGTTCACCTGACTCACAACTTTTAATAGATTGTAGTATGGGGAGCACACGGCCCACTCTACAGGTGTGGTACAGCAGAAATGGAAAAGTATTTTTTTTAAGTAAAATAATGTTTATTCTATGAATTCAAGTTAACTTTTTTAAAACAGTGAACAACTTAGCAACCATTAATTCACATACATCCCCCAAAGAATACAACACTAAGTAATCCTTAAGCTTTCCTTTTAACAATCCATAAGACTTAAAATACCTTTTACCAGAAGCACATCAGGTTAAAGTCACTACTGTTACTAGTTTTAAATCACCAGGATTGACTTTACAGTCTTTAGGTTACAGAGAGAGACTCTAATACACCTTCTGGCTGTGACTGCAGCTATCCAGCTCTCAAAAAAACTAAAACACACCATGCAGCAAACAGCCTAAAATGAAGTAAAAAGTTGACAAACAGCCCAGCTCCACCCACTCTCTGACATCACTGCAGTAATAAACTCTCATTTCTTAAAGGTACTCTCACTACAGATATATATAGATATAACAGCCATTTCTTAGGGCAGCACGGTGGCGCAGTGGGTTATCACTGTGGCCTCACGGCGCCGAAGGTCCCAGGTTCGATCCCGGCTCTGGTCACTGTCCATGTGGAGTTTGCACATTCTCCCCGTGTTTGCGTGGGTTTCGCACCCACAACCCAAAAATGTGCCATCTAGGTGGATTGGGCCCCAAGCTAAATTGCCCCTTAATTGGAAAAAATTAATTGGGTACTCTAATTTAAAAAACAAACAGCCATTTCTTAAAGGTACTCTCACATGACAAAAGCAACAGGGTTGTTGTGTTGGGAGACTTTAACTTACCCAATATTGACTGGGACTCACTTAGCGCTAGCGGCTTGGATGGGTTTTTAAGGAGCATCCAGGGGGGCTACTTCAAACAATATGTAGATAGTCCAACTAGGGAAGGGAAGGGAAGGGACTGTATTGGACTTGGTATTGGGAAATGAGCCCGGCCAGGTGGTAGACGTTCAGTAGGGGAGCACTTCGGGAACAGTAACCACAATTCAGTAAGTTTTAAAGTGCTGATGGACAAGGATAAGAGTGGTCCTAGGGTGAATGTGCTAAATTGGGGGAAGTCTAATTATAACAATATTAGGCTGGAACTGAAGAACCTAGATTGGGGACGGATGTTTGAAGGTAAATCAACATCTGACATGTGAGAGGCTTTCAAATGTCAGTTGAAAGGAATCCAGGACCGGCATGTTCCTGTGAAGAAGAACGATAAATACGGCAAATTTCTAGAACCTTGGATAATGCGAGATATTGTAGGCCTCGTCAAAAACAAAAAGGAGGCACTTGTCAGAGCTAGAAGGCCGGGAACAGATGAAGCATGTGTGGAATAACAGGAAGTAGGAAGGAACTTAAGCAAGGAGTCAGGAGGGCAAAAAGCGGTCACGAAAAGTCATTGACAAATAGGGTTAAGGAAAATCCCAAGGCTTTTTACACATACATAAAAAGCAAGAGGGTAGCCATGGAAAGGGTTGGCCCACTAAAGGACAGGGGAGGGAATGTATGTGTGGAGCCAGAGGAAATGGGCGAGGTGCTAAATGAATACTTTGCATCAGTATTCACCAAAGAGAAGGAACTGGTGGATGTTAAGTCTGGAGAAGGGTGTGTAGATAGCCTGGGTCACATGAGATCCAAAAGACAAGTTGTTGGGCGTCTTGAAAAATATTACGGTGGATAAGTCCCCAGGGCCTGATGGGATCTACCCCAGAATACTGAAGGAGGCAAGAGAGGAAAATTGCTGAGAGGCCTGAGAGAAATCTTTGGATCCTCACTGTCTTCAGGTTATATCCCGGAGGACTGGAGAATAGCCAATGTTGTTCCTTTGTTAAGAACGGTAGCAAGGATAATCAGGGAACTACAGGCCGGTGAGCTCCTTGCGCCAGTGGTAGGGAAATTACTGGAGAGAATTCTACGAGACAGGGATCTACTCCCATTTGGAAGCAATGGACATATTAGCGAGAGGCAGCAGGGTTTTGTGAAGGGGAGGTCATGTCTCACAACTTTTTTTCAAGACACATTTTATGGAGGTGTTTTTTGGCATATAAAACAATGACATTGTATAGTCCTGTACAAAAGGAAAAGTAACGCATAGTACAAACTACAAATCCGTTCTCGCAAGGACCTGCCTAAACCACCCCCTACTCTACACTACCCTAGCCCCCCCCCCCGACGATTAATTCTCCGCGAAGAAGTCAATGAATGGCTGCCACTTGCGGGCGAACCCCGATAGTGGATCCTCTCAAGGCGAACTTACCTTTTCTAGACCGAGAAAGCTCACCATGTCCAATTGCCATGCTTCGGTCTTCGGGGGTTTTGTGTCCCTCCATGCCAACGGTATTGGCGCCGGGCTAACCATTGAAGCAAAGGCCAAGACGTCGGCCTCCTTCTTCTCCTGGACTCCCGGTCCTTCAACACCACCATAGATTGCCACCTCAGGACCTCATTACCACCCCAGTTTTCAAACTCGGGACATGATGTCAGCGAATCCCTGCCAGTCTAAGGGCATGACCAGAACATGTGCACGTGATTAGCCTGCCCACCGGCGCATCTGGCACATGTCCTTCCAGCCCGAGGAATTTACTCATCCGGGCCCACTGTCATGTGGGCCCGTGCACGACCTTCAATTGGATCAGACGGAGCCTGGCACACATTGCGGTCGTGTTTACTCTGCCCAAATACTGTCCTCCAACCCAGCGTCGCGCCCCCCCCCCCCCCCCCCCCCCCCCGAAGCTCCTCCTCCCACTTAAGCTTCAGGTCCTCAGTCTGTGTATCCTCTGCTCCCATTAGCTCTTTGTAAATATCTGAGACTCTACCTCACCTATCTCTTCCCTAGAAACTACCCTGCCTCCCCTTTGGTGGGAGGCGTGGGAAGGATGGCACCAGTTCTGCGCACAAAATCCCCACCTGTAAATATCTAAAGTCATTCCCTCCCGCCAGCCCAAACTTCTCCTCCAACGCCCTCATGCTCGGAAAGCTCCCTTCCAGGAACAGATCTCCCCACCCTTGCAATCCCTGCCCTCCACCACAGTCGATACCCACCGTCCATGTCCCCCGGGGCAAATCGGTGATTGCCGCAGATTGGGGTACACCACCGATCCTCTCACTTCCCCTATATGCCTCCGCAACTGGCCCCAGATCCACAGAGCCGCCACCACTATCGAGCTGGTGGAGTACCGCGCCGGCGGGAGCGGCGCCGTAACCAGGGCTGCCAAACTGGTGCCCCTGCACAAAGCAGCCTCCACCCGCTCCCAAACTGAACCCGTGCCCACCATCCATTTCCTTATCATCGCTATGTTGGGCCGCCCAGTAGTAGTTGCTAAAGTTCGGCAACGCCAGCCCCCCCTCCCCTCTGTTCCTTTCAAGCATCACCTTCCTCACCCACGGGGACTTCCCCGCCCAGACAAATCCCAGGATAATTTTATTCAGCCTCTCAAAGGAGGACCTCGGGATGAAAATGGGGAGACACTGAAATACGAACAAGAATCTCGGGGGAAATCGTCATCTTAATAGTCTGCACCCTCCCTACTAGTGACAGCGGGAGCGCATCCCAACTCCGAATCTCCTTCCTCACCTGTTCCACCAATCGGGACAGGTTGAGCTTATGCAACCTGCCGCAGTCCCGTGCCGCCTGTATCCCCAAGTATCTAAAGCTTTCTCCTACCAGCCTGAACGGCAGCCCCTTCAGCCTACTCTCCTGCCCCCTCGTTTGAATTACAAACATCTTGCTCTTAGCCATGTTCAATTTATACCCTGAAAACCCGCCAAATTCCCTCAGGATTTCCATGATACCGTCCATCCCCACCATTGGGTCTAACACGTCCAAAGACGTGCAGGTTAGGTGGATTGGCCATGATAAATTGCCCTTAGTGTCCAAAAAGGATAGGAGGGGTTATTGGGTTACGGGAATAGGGTGGGTGTGAGGGCTTAAGTGGGTCGGTGCAGACCCGATGGGCCGAATGGCCTCCTTCTACACTGTATGTTCTATGTATAACGGCAGGTCATCCGCGTAGAACGAGACTTTATGTTCCACCCCCCACCCGCCTAGGCCAGCCCTTCCCTTGAAGCTCTCAGAGCAAATGCCAGTGGCTCTTTGGCCAGCGCGAACAGCAGTGGGGAGAGGGCAACCCGGTCTTGTCCCCCGGAGCAGTCTGAAGTAACCTGATGTCGTCCTGTTCTTCCTTACACTAGTCTCTGGGGCCTGATAGAACAGCCTAACCCAATCAATGAACCCCTCCCCAAACCCAAACCTTCCCAGCACCTCCCAGAGATTGTGCCACTCGACCCAGTCAAAGCCTTTTCCGCATCCATAGCTACCACTATTTCTGCCTCCCTGCTCTCCGGGGGCATCATGATCACATTAAGCAGCCTCCTTAGATTGGGTGCCAGTTGCCTACCCTTTACGAACCCAGTTTGGTCCTCCGCAATTACATCCGGTACACAGTCCTCAATTCTAGTCACCAAGATCTTGACCAGTAACTTAGCGCCTGTGTTGATCAAGGAGATCGGCCTGTAAGACCAACAAACCTCCGGGTCTTTATTCCGTTTCAGAATAAGCAAAATAGTGGCTTGCGACATCGTCGGGGGTAGAACCCCACTGTCTCTTGCCTCGTTGAAAACCCTGACCAGCCCCGGCCCCACTATCTTGGCAAACCTTTTGTAAAACTCCACCCGATACCCATCCGGCCCCGGTGCTTTACCCGACTGCATGACCTTCAGGCCCCCCAATACCTCTTCGATCCCAAGCAGGGCCCCCAGTCATCTACCAACCTGCTACCTACTCTAGGGAAGGTCAGTCCATCCTGAAATCGCCTCATCCCCTCCGGTCCCCTGGGGGGTTCCGAAGTGTACAGCTCACTATAAAAGTCCCTAAAAACCTTGTTCAACCTGCCGGGTCCCCCACCAAATTTCCGTCCCCATCCGCTATCCTTTCTATCTCCCTAGTCGCTTCTCTCTTTCTTAGTTTGGTTTCTTTGGTTAGCAGGGGCCTCACGGTAGCATGGTGGTTAGCATCAATGCTTCACAGCTCCAGTGGTCCCAGGTTCGATTCCCGGCTGGGTCACTGTCTGTGTGGAGTCTGCACGTCCTCCCCGTGTGTGCGTGGGTTTCCTCCGGGTGCTCCGGTTTCCTCCCACAGTCCAAAGATGTGCGGTTTAGGTGGATTGGCCATGCTAAATTGCCCGTAGTGTAAGGTTAATGGGGGGATTGTTGGGTTACGGGTATACGGGTTACGTGGGTTTAAGTAGGGTGATCATTGCTCGGCACAACATCGAGGGCCGAAGGGCCTGTTCTGTGCTGTACTGTTCTATGTTCTATGTTAGTTGTTGCGCGAGCATTCTGCTGGCTTTCTCTCCATGCTCATATATTGCTCCTTTGGCCTTCCTAAGCTGCTCTACAGCCTGTGGTCAGCACCCCACACTCGGCCTGCAGTCTCTGTCATCTCCTGAGTAACTCTGGCCTCGGGGACTCCGCGTAGCTCCTGTCCATAAAATTTCCTGAACCAATCGGTCCGTTTCTGCCCTATCTGTCCTGTTCCTATGAGCCCGGATTGAGATCAGCTCCCCTCTCACCACTGCCTTCAGTGCCTCCCAGAGCACTGCTGCTGAGACTTCTCCGGTATCATTTACCTTCAAGTAATTCTGCATACATTTCCCAAGTCTCTCACACGCCGCCTCGTCCGCAAGCAATCCAACTTCCAACCTCCATTGTGGGCGCTGAAAGCCACCCTTACAAATCCGTAGGTCTACCCAGTGTGGAGCATGATCAGATATGGTAATTGCCGAATATTCTGCCCCCACCATCCCGGCCAGCAAGTCCCTACTCATGACAAAGAAATCAATTTGGGAATACATCTTATGGACGTGGGAGTAATACGAAAACTCCCTCGCCAACGGCCGGCTAAATCTCCACGGATCTGCTCCCCCCATTTGCTCCATGAACCCTCTCAGTTCCTTTGCCATCACTTACAACCTGCCCGTTTTTGAAGATGACCGATCCACGCTCGGGTGCAGGACTGTGTTAAAGTACCCACTCACAATCAGTTTGCGCGAGTCCAAGTCAGGGATCTTCCCTAGCAACCTCCTGATAAAATCCACATCGTCCTAATTAGGGGCATACACACTGACCAAGACTACTCTCACCCCTTCGAGCTTAGGCCTAACCATAACAAATCTGCTGCCCCCATCCGCAACTGTACCCTCCGCCTCAAATTGGACCCTTTTATTAATCAAGATCGCACCTCCCCCCCCCCCCCCCCCCCCCCCCCCCCCCCACCCCCCCCCCCCCCAGTCTTAGTGTCGAGCCCCAAATGAAAGACCTGACTAACCCAGCCCTTCCTTAACCTAACCTGGTCTGCCACTTTCAGGTGCATCTCCTGCAGCATGACTACGTCAGCCTTCAGAACTCACAAATGCGCAAACACACATGCCCTCTTCACTGGCCCGTTTAGCCCTCTAACATTCCAGATGATCAGCCTGGTTGGGGGGCACTTCGCCCCCTCCCCCTTTGCTGATCAGCCATCCCCTTTCCTTGGCCAGCCCTCCAGCCATATCTCACACTTCCTCTGGCCCGCCTCCTGGCCAGCTCCACCCATGGCCTTCCCACTGTTGCCATGTCCAGTTTCCATCCTCGTCAGCAGGTCAACTCCTCCCCCCCCCCTTCCCTCCACCGACAGTAACACCATCCTACCACCTAACGGCTGCTGTAGTCTAACTAAATAAACCCTCCCCCACCTGGTTTCCGTTGACTAGCCCACCCAGCTAGCCTGGTGGCTCCCAGCTTCGGCGCCAGCGCGTCTCTCACCTATTGTTCCCTGGCTCCCCGCCCCACAGCCCATCCATACCACTTCCCCAAACCAGCCCCAACAATAGTGCAATTTAAATCAAACAGATAGAGATAAGAAGTTCCAGGCACTCTCAGCCCTTCCCCTCCACACACAGAAGATTCCAAAAATATTCCCACGAAACCCCCATTATAACACAACTTTTTAACTATTTTCGTTTTTATTCTCCCCCTGCCAAACCTCTAACCAAACCAGAAGCCCAAAAAGGAAACATTCAGGGAAACCACGAGAAAGAACAAGAAAAACACAACACAACAAAATACATCAACCTTGAAAGGTCGAAAAAAACGAAAAGAACGGACCCAAGCATGCAGGCATCTCTCAAAGAGAGAGAGAGAGAGACAAAATAGACTTAAAAGTTCTACCATATGTCCAAGAGTTCTCAGCTCAGAGCCAGCCCTTGCTTCTTAACAAAGTCCATCGCCTCCTCGGGTTCCACAAAATAGTGGTGCTGGCTCTCATACATAACCCACAGTCGCGCCGGAAAAAGCAGCCCAAATTTCACCTTGTTCTTATACAAAATCTCCTTCACCTGCCTGTAGCCTCCCCTCCTCCTGGCCACCTCAGTGCTCCGGTCTTGGTAAACACACAGGGTGCTATTGTCCCAGGTACAGCTTTGTGTGCTCTTGGCCCATTGCAGAACCCACTCCTTGTCCAGGTACCTGTAGAACCGAACAACCACCGCTCATGTGGGGGGCCCTCATCACGGTTGCCTCATCTGCACTCTCTGCCCTGTCCACCTCCGGCGGGCGAGGGAAAACCTTGTTCCCCAGCAGCTTCTGGAACATATCTGCCACATACACGGCAGCATCCAGACCCTCAGCCCCCTCCGGGAGGCCAACAATATTTACATTCTGCCATCGAGATCTGTTGTCCAGGTCCTCCAGCCTTTCCAGGAGCATTTTCTGCTGATCCCTCAACCTCCAATTCTCCACGTCCGCCACCGTTTGAAAGTCGGCCTGCTCCTCCACAGTCTTCTCTAGCTTCTGGAGTTTCTCAGCGTGATCATCCTGCCTTTTTTCCAATCGGTGCATCGACTTCTGGAGCGGCTCCAAAGTATCGCGCCTCAGAGCTTAAAAAGCGCTCCTGCATGGCCTCTAGCTGCTCCGTTGTAGGCTGGGTAGTCGGCACCTTGGCTCTGGACACCGGCCATATTGGTCTCTCTCACAGCCACCCCCGTGCCCTGTTTGACCACTTCTTCTGCTATTTACGGCCCCTTCGGCTTCTTAAGTCCATACAACTCTGTATGGGTTCAGTGCCCGAGTACTATTGCTTTCCAGTTCCGCGCTCAAAAGCGCAAAATGTCTGGGGGAAAGGTTCAAAAGTCCAACCTACTCCCTCATAGTCGCCACCAGAACAATCCATGTCTCACTAACTTGATAAGAGTTTTTCGAGGAGGTCACAAAGATGACTGATGCAGGAAGGGCAGTGGATGTTGTCGATATGGACTTCAGTAAGGCCTTTGACAAGGTTCCTCATGGCAGACTGGTACAAAAAGGTGAAGCCACACGGGATCAGAGGTGAGCTGGCAAGATGGATACAGAACTGGCTAGGTCATAGGAGGCAGAGAGCAGCAATGGAAGGGTGCTTTTCTGATTGGAGGGCTGTGATTAGTGGTGTTCTGCAGGGTTCAGTGCTAGGATTTTTGCTGTTCGTAGTATATATAAATGATTTGGAGGAAAATGCAACTGGTCTGATTAGTACGTTTGCAGACGACACAAAGGTTGGTGGAATTGCGGATAGTGATGAGGACTGTCAGAGGATACAGCAGGATTTTGATCGTTTGGAAACGGCAGATGGAGTTTAGTCCGCACAAATGTGAAGTAATGCATTTTGAAAGGTCCAATACAGGTAGGGAATATACAGTGAATGGTAGAACCCTCAAGAGTATTGACAGTGAGAGAGATCTAGGTGTGCAGGTCCACAGGTCACTGAAAGGGGAAACACAGGTGGAGAAGGTAGTCAAGAAGGCATAAGGCATGCTTGCCTTTATTGGCCGGGGCACTGAGTATAAGAATTGGCAAGTCATGTTGCAGCTGTATAGAACCTTAGTTAGGCCACAAAGGAGTATAGTGTTCAATTCTGATCACCACACCACCAGAAGGATGTGGAGGCTTTAGAGACAGTACAGAAGAGATTTACCAGGTTGTTGCCTGGTATGGAGGGCATTAGCTATGAGGAGACATTGAATAAGCTTGGTTTGTTCTCACTGGAACGAAGGAGGTTGAGGGGTGACCTGATGATTGAGGTCTACAAAATTATGAGGGGCATAGACAAAGTGGACAGTCAGAGACTTTTTCCCAGGGTAGAGGGGTCAATTACTAGAGGGCATAGGTTTATGGTGTGAGGGGCAAGGTTTAGAAGCAAGTTTTTTTGTTTTTTTTTTGTTTTTGTTTTTACACAGAGGGTAGTGGGTGCCTGGAATGCGCTGCCGGAGGATATGGTGGAAACAGGGACAATAATGTCATTAATGGGGCATCTTGACAAATACATGAATAGGATGGGAATAGAGGGATACGGACCCCAGAAGTGCAGAAGATTTTAGTTTAGACAGGCAGCATGGTCGGTGCAGGCTTGGAGGGCCGAAGGGCCTGTTCCTGTGCTGTACTTTTCTTTGTTCTTTGTTTGTTGTTCTTTGGTAAATATTGAGGGAAAGTATTCATTTAGTATCTCTCCCTTTCCCCCTGTTCCATACATAGATTCCCTCCAATATCCTTGAATGGACCAGCTCTTTCTCTGGCTGCCCTCTTGCTCTTTACATATGTATAAAACGCCTCAGGATTTTCCTTAATCCTGTTTGCCAATGACATTTCATGACCCCTTTTAGCCTTCCTAAGTCCTACCTTAAGTTCCTCCCTACTTGCTTTCAAGGGCTTCATCTGTCCTCAGCCTTTTAGACCTCACAAATGCTTCCTTTTTCTTTTTGACAAGGTTCATAATATCCCTCATTATCCAGGGTTCCCTACACTTGCCACCCTTATCTTTCATCCTCACAGGTACATACCGGACCTAAATTCTAATCAACTGACATTTGAAAGCCTCCCACATGCCGGATGCTGATTTTCCCTCAAACAGCCTCGCCCAGTCAACACTCTCCAGATCCTGCCTAATGCTGTTGCAATTAGCCTTCCCCCAGTCTAACACCTTCACCTGAGGACCACTCTTGTCCCTTTCTGTAAGCAGCTTAAAACTTACAGAATTATGATCGCTGTTCCTGAAATGATCTCTTCCTGAAACTTCAATCACCTGCCTAGGCTCACTCCCCAGCACCAGGTCTAATATGGCCCCTTCCCGAGTTGGGCTATTTTACATATTGTTTCAAGAAACACTCCTAGATGCTCCTTACAAATTCCAAAAACTAAATTTTATTTCAGACTGCAATACAGTGGAATTGATATCTTGCCCGTGTGATAGCCATCTCTGAATTGTAATTTTCCAACTTGAATTTGAAAACTCTAATTGCAGGAATTGGACGCAATTAGAATTGCTCTCTATTTTTGAGAACCATATTTTAAAATTATTTATTGGTTTAAGTTCATAGCTCAAAAACTCAGGACTAAGCATTCAAAAGATTATTAATATTACTTAGTAATTTTCAACGTAATTGGTAAAACCTCTGGAGCCATCTTGGCCACTGAAATCATGGACATAACAATTTCGTAGACTTATGAAAATCAAATTGTGCAAACAGAAAATTTGTCATAAAGCTAATCATTATGAAATATGTTTGAGAAAAAGGGGTATCTCCACAACTTCCCAACACTCCGACATTGCCTTGAAATAAATGTATTCAATGTCTTATTAGAGTACCTTCTATACACCAAGTAGCATTGTTAATTTATGTAGTTCAAGGTAAAGGAACAAATTATTGCTAATTTATGTAATTCAAGGAACAAATGTTGCAGTTTTTAAAAAAAGAGTTGTCAGGCAAGAATAAGAGTTTGGGAGTGCATGGGTTCACAACTGACCGACAGTTTAAATGAACAAAATGTTGCTTCAGTGGAAAGCAGATGGCGGATGTTGAGTATTTTTCTCTGTAAACTAGGACATTTACTCAAATTCGTAGCTTAATTTAAAAATTGAACTGAGGTAAGTAAGTGCGGAGAAGTTTGAGGCCGTAATTAAAATTATGAGTTTAAAAGAGGAATAACTAGATTGCTAAAGAGGGAATAGAGTGTGTTTTTTTAGATCATTGATAAATATCCAAGATCTGTTGATTGCAATTCTTTGTGGAACCATTTGGGAATTTTAAGGCATTTTGGAGGACTGCGAGTGTAGCAAGTGTCTCCAGATGCTTTAGCTCCAGTTCAAGTTGAACAGTGATATGTACTTCGTAAATATTAATGCAAGGCAGAGGAAGCTGACAAAATATTTGCAGAAGTGAAGACACAGATAGCATGAATTTTGAGGGAGAAGATACTGGAAAAGCCGCCTATTCTTAGAGTGAATAAGGTGACTAGTCTGGATGGCTTGCATCCCAGGATCCTAAAAGGTGGATACAGTGGAAGGGTTTGCCATAATCTTCTGGTCTTCCTTGGAAATGCAGGAAGGTGCCAGAGAATTGGAGTGTGCCAAATGTGACACCTTTTTTCAAAAAGGGTGCAAGGACAGTTTGCAACTACAGAAACTATGATTGGCGGTGGGGAAAAACCAATAGGCACTTGAGGGGTCCGGTTAATTAAGCATCGCCAGTAGAGATTTGTAAAGGGCAGATTGTGATTGATCAATCTAATTGAATTTCTTGATAAAGTAACAAAGGTTGAAGGGAATGCAATGGATGGTGTTTATGGATTTTGAGCAAGCATGTGACAAAGTATCACATAAAAGGCTGGGTAATAAATTTGTGGCTCATGCAATGGGAAGGCAACTATCAACTTTGACTAAAAATAGGCCGAAGGACAGAAAACAGAGTTGTGGTAAATGGTTATTTTTTAGACTGGAGCATGGTAGACAGTGGTATTGCCAAGGGTCAAAATTTGCTGATGAGGGTCTTCTGGAGGCCGTCATGAGCTGAGCGGTCGCACAAAAGGTGGCTATTGTTGGCCTTTAACCCCAGCAAACTGGCACCAAAAGTACCTACAGTCCCCCACTCCAACCCCCCATCAACCGCACTGCCAAGCAAGATACGATGAAGTCAGCTGCCAAGCCAAAAAGCCAGTTGAGACGAGGAGAGGGAAACCTCAGCCTCGAACCGGCAGCCACACGTGGAAGCACGGAATCAGGGAGGACTGACCCCGCAGAGCTCCCAGGGCAGACCCAGGGGCTGATGGACAAACTAATGGGCTTCATCAACTCCGAGCTCCAGAGACACAGGGAGGAGATGAGGAGAGACCTCCTTGTAGCCATGGAAACTGCAGTGGGAGCTGCGACGGTCCCCATGAGGGAGGCTATGGACAATATGGAGCAGAAACTAGAGGCCCATGAGAAGACAAGGGATCTCGAGAAGGCAGCCAGGGACCAAGGGAACCGGACTGTGGCGCTTGAGGCCGAGGTGGTAAACCTGGTCAGAAACCAGAAGGGGCTAAAAGACAAAGTCGATGACGAGGAGAACAGATTGTGTCGGCAGAATTTGAGAATCGTGGGGCTTTCGCAAGGAACGGAGGGTAGAAATCCCACTGACTACATAGCAGCGATGCTCGGGAAGCTAGTCAGCGAGAAGGGCTTCGCCAAACCCCCAGAGGTAGACCGCGCTCATAGGTCGCTTCGGCAGAAGCCCAAGGCGGGGGAGCCACCGCAGATAATAATGGTGAAACTCCACAGATATCAGGACAAAGAGCGAATCCTGCGGTGGGATTTGAATTGCACAAGAGGGTGCAGGTGAGAAGGACATTCCATCTACTTGCACCAGGACATTGGTGCTAACCTGGCCAAGTGCCGGGCTGAATTCCACAGTGTCAAATCCACCCTGTACAAAAGTGGGGTGTGGTTGGGCATGCTATACCCTGTCAAGGTATGGGTGACATAGCAGTGTAAGGAACACGGGTTTGACGCCCGGAAGGAAACCAACAAGTCTGTCCAGATGAATGGAATGGGCAAACCACGTTAGAGGGCAATACTCAGAATGTGAGCTGCAAAATGACCAGAGAGCTGGGGGCGAACACAGGCAAAGGCACGGAGAAAGCAGGAAGAGTGTGCGTGTGTTGGTGGGGGGTTTGGGGGGGGGGGGGGGAGAAAGGAGATGGATGGGGGTCAAATAGGGAAATCTGACTATTGTGGGTGCTGCTACACTAGCGAGCAGGCTGGTGTACAGGAGTACAGCAGAGGAGGAGGCTGCGGCGTAGTTCCCAGGAGAGCTTGGTGGAGGGGGAAGGGAAAAAAAGAAATTCTGGGGAAACAAATGGGCAACAAGAGGGGAGTCAGGGGAGGTAGAGAAGGGGGTAAAGCCAGGGGGTGGGGAAAACACAAAGACAGGGGGTGCAGGGAGAGGAAAGGGGGGGGGGGGAGAGCACTGGTTGCAACACGTAGCATGTGGTGATGATGAAAAAGAGGAAGCAGCCAGTCAGAGGCCATTTAATAACATGAAACAAGAGGGCTTCAACGGACTGGTGAAGAGATCCAGAGTCCTTGCCCATCTCAAGAGTGGATGGAGCCTTCTTACAAGAGACACAGCAAAAAGAGGGAGACTGACTGCGGGAAAGGAAGGGCCAGGTTGGACAAACATTTCATTCACGTCTCGACACCATGACAAGGAGGGGGTGTTGGCTATACTAGCCAACAGAACAGATGCATTCACAGCGATGAGCACAGTGACAAACCGGGAGGGCAATATGTGATGGTCAGCAGGACCCTAGAAGGGGCCACGGTAGTCTTGGTAAACATATATGCCCCAAACTGGGATGATGCAGAACTAGTCAAGAAAACGATGGCCGAAATCCTGAACCTGGACACCCACAGGTTTATCATGGGGGTGGGGGACTCTACACAGGACCCGACTTTGGACAGATCCAACCCCAGGCCAGGTAACGTGTCAGGTTAGGCATGAGAATTGAAGGCCTTCATGGAAGGCAGCTGAGGGTAATAGATCCATGGAGATTCAACCACCCAAGAGAAGAAGAATTCTCCTCCTTCTCCCATGTACACACATCAATGTTTTTTGTCATAGGAAAAATGGTGCTTCCAGGGGTAAGAAAGGTAGAATAGTCCACGATTGTGATCTCCAACCATGAGCCATATTATAGACGTGAGGTTACAGAAGGGACGGGCCCCAACGCCCCCCATGGATGCTGGACCCAGCACTCCTTGCCAATTCTGCACAAAAATATCCCAAGCCATCACTGGTTACGATTCCTGCAACCCGAATAGAGAGGTCTCACCCCCTACGTTCATGAAGGCACTGAAGGCTGTGATCGGGGGTAAAATCGTAGCGTATAGGGCCCATAGGAACAGGAAAGAAAGGGCAACCAAGCAGTGGCTGATCGATTCCATACTGGAGGCAGATCGTCAATACTCTATGGCCCCAACCGTGGAACTGCTGGTGGAGCGGAAAAAGATGCAGATGGACTTTGACCTGCACTCCATGTGGAAGGCATGCCAACTCCCCCAGGCACGGAGGGCCTTCTACGAACATGGAGACAAGGCCAGCCGCATGCTGGCATACTGGTTGAGAAAACAGGTAGTTGCGAAAGATATAGCAAACGTTAGCAACAGAAATAGCAGGATGTTAGCGGATCCGAACGAGATGAACGAGGCCTTTATAAACTTTTACCAAGGGGGTCTCTGGGGTGGACCAGCTCCTCGACAGACTAGATATATAGGTGATAGGCGAGGACAGAAACAAGGGCTGGAAGCGCCGCTTGGGCTGGGTGAAACCATGGAATGCGTTAATTCCATGCAGTCAGGGTAAACGCTGGGACCAGATGGTTACCCGGTAGACTTTATCTATAGACTTTACCCGGTGACTCTATCTATAATTCCCACTGCCTCAGAAAGGCAGCCAGCATAATTAAGGACCCCACGCACCCCGGACATACTCTCTTCCACCTCCTTCAGTCAGGAAAAAGATACCAAAGTTTGAGGTCATGTACCAACCGACTCAAGAACACCTTCTTCCCTACTGCCATCAGACATTTGAATGGACCTACCTCGTATTAAGTTGATCTTTTCTCTACACCTTGCTATAACTGTAACATTATATTCTGCAGTCTCTCCTTCCTTCATGTACGGTATGCATTGTTTGTACAGCATGCAAGAAACAATACTTTTCACTGTATACTAATACATGTGACAATAATAAATCAAATCAAATAGACTTTTACAAAAAATTTTCAGCAACAGGAGATCTTCGACGACTCTGCCACCCACGCTGGCCCAGGCCTCAATCTCATTGATCCCCAAAATGGAAAAGACCGGTCAGAGTGTGGAGCATACAGACCCATATCTCCCCTAAATACTGACACAAAGGTCCTTGTGAAAGTTCTGGCTAGGTGCCTGGAGAGCTGCCTATCAGAAGTGATTGCGATGATCAGACTGGGTTTGTCAAGGCCAGACAACAAACAGTGAACATCAACCTTCTGTTGAGTGTAATAATGACCCCCACCACGGAGAAGCTCATGCACAGCGCTGTTACGGCAAGCGTGAGGATTAACGCCACCAGCTCAGAATACTTTCAGCTGCACAGGGGAGCTTGTTATCCTCACTCCTATTTGCACTGGAAATTGAACCGCTGGCTATCGCCCCTAGAGCAGCAGACTCAGAGAGGGGGCAGAAAGCATAGAGTCTTGCTCTATGCAGATGACCTGCTGCTCTACACATCTAACCACCTAGCAATATGGGCAAGATAACAGGGCTCCCTTAGGGAGTTGGGGGCCTTCTCAGGTTACAAACTCAACCTGGGAAAGAGTGAAATCTTCTCGGTGAACGCCCAAGAGGGAAGAGCAGAGCTGGAGGAACTATCGTTTACAGTAACCTAAACTAAATTCAGTTACCTTGGGATCTGTGACCCATGCACTTGGAAGAGGCTCTTCAAATGGAAACTCTCCAGCCTGGTGGAGGAGATGAGGGAGGACCTGCAAAGAATCAACTCACTCTCTCTTTCACTAGCAGGGTTACAGACGGCCAAAATGAACACGCTGCCTAGGTTCTTCTTCATATTTAGATCTCTCCCCAAATCCTTCTTCACTGGTGGTGGGGGGGGGGGGCGCATTTCTCAGAGCGCTGGCCACCGCACCACTCCTGGTACCCACACACACACACAGTCCAGGATAACATAAGAACACAAGAGCTAGGAGTGAGAATAGGCCATCTGGCCCCTTGAGCCTGCTCCGCCATTCAATAAGATCATAGTTGATCTTTTAGTGGATTCTGCTCCACTTAAACCGCCCATTCATCATAATCCTCAATTCCCGTACTGTTCAAAAATCTATCTACCTTTGCCTTAAAAACATTTAACGAGGTAGCCTCAACTGCTTCACTGGGCAGGGAATTCCACAGATTTACAACCCTTTGGGTCAAGAAGTTTCTCCTCAACTCAGTCCTAAATCTACTCCCCCTTATTTTGAGGCTATGCCCCCTAGTTCTAGTTTCACCCGCCAGTGGAAACAACCTCCTTGCTTCGATCTTAACTATTCACTTCATAATTTTATATGTTTTTATCAGACCCCCACCCCCCCATTATTCTAAATTCCAGAGAGTATAGTCCCAGAACGAAAGAGAAAATCTGTAGGGAGAGAAAAGAGCTAACTTTTTGAGTCCGATATAGTCCCAGTCTACTGAGTCTCACGTCATCAGGCTAATCCTCTCAACTCCGGAATCAACCTAGTGAATCTCCTCTGCACACTCTCCAGTGCCAGTACATCCTTTCTCAAGTTAGGAGACCAATACTGTACACGGTACTCCAGCACCCTATACAGCTGCGACATAACCTCGCTGTTTTTAAACTCCATCCCTCTAGCAATGAAGGACAAAATTCCATTTGGCTTCCTAATTACCTGCTGCACCTGCAAACCAACTTTGTGATTTGCAAGGACACCTAGGTCCCTTTGCACAGCAGCATGCTGCAATTTTTTTTAGCATTTAAATAATAGTCCATTTTGCTGTTACTCCTGCCAAAACTTGCCCACTCACTTAACTATCTATACCCTTCTGCAGACTTTACTCTACCACTGATCTTAGTGTCACCTGCAAACTTTGGCACATTACATTTGGTCCCTCACTCCAAATCATCTAATGTAAATTGTAAACATTTGCGGTCCCAAAACCGATCCCCAAGGCACACCACTAGCCACTGATCACCAACCAGAAAAACACACATTTATCCCCATTCTTTGCTTTCTGTTAGTTAACCAATCCTCTATCCATGTTAATACATTACCGTAACATTTTGCACTCTTATCCTTTGCAACAGCCTTTAGTGCAGCACCTGGTTGAATGCCTTCTGGAAATCCAAATACACCACATCCACCGTGCTCGTAATGGTCTCAAAGAATTCCAATAAATTAGTTAAGCATGACCTGACTTTCATGAACCCATGCTGTATTTGCCCAATGGGACAATTTCAATCCAGATGTCTTACTAACCCGGCCTATAGTTACCTACTTTTTGTCTACCTCCTTTCTGAAACAGTGGCGTCACATTTGCTGTTTTCCAATCTGCCGGAACCGCCCCAGAGTCCAGCAAATTTTGGAGCCCAAGAGTAGTAACTACCCTAAGGGCATGGAACAAGTTCAGGCGCCACTTTAAAGCTGGTGAGATGTCCATAGAAGCTCACATCTGCAACAACCACAGGTTTACACCGGCGAGAATAGACACCACATTTGGGATGTGGACGGAGCACAGAGGGACATCACACTGGCAATAGACACAATTGGGACGTGGACGGAGGACAGAAGGACACAGAATTGGGTGCATGTGGATGATGACGACCCTCGTGGAACTCCTGAAAGGGAACGTGCTCAGTTACTTGCAGCTGCATGACATTCTCCATTCCCCCAGAGACCCAGACACAAATCGTCGGGCTGACCTGGTTAAGGGATGACAAACGTGGCGACATCTATGGACGACTCCTAGAAAAAGTTCAGAACCCCACTCGACGAGACCAGACAGAACTGGGGCAACAGATGGGCAAGGACAAAGGGGAAGGACTCTTGATCGAAGAGATGCACAGGATTAACTCCACCTCCTCTTGCACTGGGCTAAGTCTATGCAACTCATGGTGGTGCATATAGCGCACCTTAGCAAGACACGCGAGCTGGTACTTTTGGTGGTGGAGGATAAGTGTGAGCGTTGTCAAGGGAGTGCGGCCAACCACACCCACATGTTCTGATCCTGCCTGAGTTCTAGACGGTCTTTTCCGAGGCTATGTCCAAGGTGGAGGGGGTATAGATGGAGCCATGCCAGTCCTTGTCGGTCTTCTGGTTGTCAGAGCATCCAGAGCTCTGGACAGGAAAGGCACTGTCGCCCTGGCCTTTGCCTCCCAATCGCCAGGCGGAGACATCTGCTAAGTTGGAAATTGGCAGCGCCCCTAGGGCCTCAGAATAGCTCTCAGATCTGGCAGAGTTCCTGAGACTGAAGAAAATAAATGTGTAATAAGGGGGTCTGAGGAGAGGTTCCACGACGCGTGGAAAAAGTTCAGAAGACTCTTCAGACCTACCATCCAGCAGCTAACTTAAGGGAGGGGGGAGAAACAGGTAGGGAAGTGGGTGGTAGAAAGTGGGGGAGGGGGTTGCAGGGAACACGGTCCGGATGAATGGGAGTTTTCAAAGAGCAGAGAAGGAACCGGGGAGGGGGGGGGGGGGGGGGGGGGGGGAGAAGGCCACTTGTTTGGGGGAGGGGGGGGGGGGGTGAAGAGAGGAGGAGAGAGAGAGAGAGAGAGAGAGGGGGGGTCCTGGCAATGAATGTAAATGCGAGTAAAGTGGGTGTAACTCTTGCCACGAAGTGGTAAAAGTCCCATTAAGAACCCTTCAAAAAATTGCATAATTCACACAAACATTTATTATGTAAGTAATGTAGGATAGAACTGGGACCTCTGTCATAGACAGGGTGACAGCTTGGGGCTCATGTGTTGTTGTTACTATTGTGTTGATTATTATTATTGACATTCCTGTACTCTTTTTCTGCAAAGTTCTGTTTTTAAATGCAAAATGCCAATAAAAATATTTATATTCAAAAATTTTACAGATGATCCCAAACTTGAAAGGGTGATACTAAGCGACTGCAACAGAACATAGAAACATAGACAGCAGAATGAGAAATGTCAGATGATGGGTTTGGGAGAAGGCTTGGGCCATATCGACTTAATGACATAGTTTTAAAGAGTGCTCAGGGACGAGGAATCACAGAATTGCAGAAATGGTACAGAGCTGGAGGCCATTTGGTCCATTGCATTTGCATCAGCTCTTCAAATGAGCAAATCTCAGTGCCATCCCAGTCTTCTCCCTACAATCCTGCATGTTCTTCCTTTTTAATGCCTTAAATGATCATGCTACCACCATATTCTCAGGCAGTGTATCCTACTGTGTCTAGACCCTTCATTATATCTCTTCTCAACCTCCTCTTCTGAGGACAACAGCCCTGGTTTCTCTGATCTATCCACACATCAAGTCCCTGGAAGCATTCTCCTAAATCTTTTCTGCTCGCTCACATCATTCCTGAAGTGTAGTGCCCAGAATTTCAACACAATACTCAAGTTGAAGCTGAACCAGTGCTTTATAAAGGTTTTTTTTATAACTTCCTTACTTTTGTATTCTCTGCTTCTATTTATAAAGCCCAGAATTCATGTACCTTATTAGTTACTTTTGCAACCTGTCCTTCCATCTTCAATGATTTGTAAACATACACCCCCCAGGTCTCTGTTTCTGCACCCGCTTTAGAGTGATACACTTTATTTTAATATGGCTCTCCCATGTTCTTCCTACCAAAATGAATTACTCCACTTTTCCCTGCATTAAATTTAATCTGTTGCATGTCTGCTCATTCCACCAGGCTATGTCTTCGTCAAATCCATTCATATTATGCATGTCATATGATGAACTTGCAGTCAATACTTTTAAAAAGTAGTTGTAAACCAGCATGTGCATAGATCTTTGAAGGTGACATACTGGTTTAGCTCAGTAGGCTAGACAGCTGGTTTGTAATGCAGAACAACAAGGCCAGCAGCACGAGATCAATTCCCGTACTCACTCATTACCTGAACAGGCGCCGGAATGTGGCGACTTTTCACAGTAACTTCATTGCAGTGTTAATGCAAGCCTACTTGAGACAATAAAAGATTATAAGATTATTATTATACTGCAAGAATGGTTAGCAAAGTATATGGGATCTTGGAGGTTTACAAATAGAGGTATTGTGTACAAAAGCAGGGAAATTATGCTGAACCTTTTATAAAGGTCTGTTCAGGTCACAGCCAGAGCGTATTGCGCCCAGCTCCGGTACCACACTTTAGGAAGGCTGAGAGTGTCCTTTAGAGGGTGCAAGGATCTACGAGAAGTTGCAGAAGAGATTTATCAGAATGGCTACAGAGGTGGAGAATTTTAGCTACAAGTTTAAGTTGGAGAAGCTGGGGCTGCTTTCTAGGATCAAAGGAGATTAAGGGAAATTTAGATATAATTGTACAAGATTATGACAGATATGAATTAGGTGGGCAAAGAATGACTGTTCCCATTCGCTCACAGTACAAGAACTATGGAACACACATTTAAGGTTTTGGGAAGAGATGAAGGGGAAAGTGAGAAATAACTTTTTAATGCAGTGAGTGGCAGTGATATCGAACTCACTGCCAAGGAGCTTGGTGAAAGCAGAACCGAAGAATGATTTCAAAAGGAAACGGGATGAGTACTTGAAGGAAATAACTTTCAGGGCCATGGTTATAGAATGGGGGAATGGATTGTTCCATGGAGAGTCAGCATAAACTCGATGGGCTGAATGGCTTCCTTGTGTGCTGCAAATATCGGTGTTATGACCTGTTGGACATTTTAAAATGAAATAAAATAACAGCAGCGGTATTTTCAATAACGGTGACATAGCATATTGTGATTGTACTTTCTTAGCCAGAACAATACCATTCCTGTTCTAATGGCAACTTATGAAGAATTAATAAAATCATAGAGTCATTTTAGTTGATCCGAAAATAAGGAGGGAGAGTTTAGGTGATTATACCCACACCTCCCCCTAAAGAAAAACATACAACTAACCTTGCCACAATTCACCAAATGTATCACTAGTGATAATACAGATGAAATCATTTGATAATTGAATGGCAAATTAGATACATTAGTTTTAAGATTTATAATGAAAGTTAAATCAGTACATTGATAGAAAACTCTTCAAATTGTAACAAACCTAGATTCAATGTAACTTTATTATCTATTCTGTTAATATCACAATCATGCTAAATATTTGGTGTTGAAGTATATTAGTATTAAAAAATTGTTTTAATGCTTCACAACTGAAACGTAATTCAGTACATTGGAACACAATTTGAAGCAACATGCATTTGGGGTCTAGCATATTCAATGTCTATTGTCCATTCATGCACTGGTCTTGAACTAGTTACTCCAATTATTACTATTTTCCATATTGTGGCTTGTGAAGCCTGCTGAGCAGCTGCATGTGGGTCACAAAGGTCATCAGTTCTGGCATAATCCACACCTAATTTAAAAAAAAACTAATTTTGCTCTTTATAAAGCCAAGAATTACAACACATTGCCATTATTGTTTGGTTTTATTTGTTATCACTGCTCTTCTATGAATTTCACCTTTGCAGTTATGGCCCTCTACATCCAGTGACTATGACCTTGAGCTACCTCCTGGGACACAATGTTATTCATCACATGCCATTGAGTCCAAAATGTACCAATCAAGTGCTCATTTTGCTAATATAAAAGTTACACAAATTAGAATATGCTGGAACTTGAAATGGGTGTAAATTGGCGTAAGTAATTGAGGACCAAGGACATGTCTTAGAGCTTAGAACAGTACAGCACAGAACAGGCCCTTCGGCCCTCAATGTTGTGCCGAGCAATGATCACCCTACTCAAACCCACGTATCCACCCTATACCCGTAACCCAACAACCCCCCCCCCAACCTTACTTTTTAGGACACTACGGGCAATTTAGCATGGCCAATCCACCTAACCCGCACATCTTTGGACTGTGGGAGGAAACCAGAGCACCCGGAGGAAACCCACGCACACATGGGGAGGACGTGCAGACTCCGCACAGACAGTGACCCAGCCGGGAATCGAACCTGGGACCCTGGAGCGGTGAAGCATTTATGCTAACCACCATGCTACCTATTGATGTCACTTCAATAATTTCTTTTACGTCTTCAAATTTAAGTTTCAACTCATAACTATCACTCTTGTACATCATGCATGTAATCAGGGGAGCTTTCCAATTTTTAAATAGAACATGCCATAAAAAAAGATCTTGAATGATAATAATTTATTTTTAAAAATGCTCAATAAACAGCACAAAAGAAAATGGTCTTGTTCTCTGCTGCACCTAAAATTCCTGATACAAAGTTGAGACACCCTGACCAAATGCCATGTGGACAGATTCATTTGGGCCAAGGATTTAATGGACATGTACAAAACATTGATAATTAGATGTGTTGGAGTTACAAGCATAACACATCTACGTCCAGAATTCTGTCTTCTTTAAGATAGGAGTTTTATGGTTTGCAGGTTAATTGTACTCTGATTACAGGTATATCTGGGCAAAAATGCAAAGGGTATTCCAGACCAGTGTATTTTCAGAAAACTGATTTTCAGAACTATCAACCTCCCAACACTACTCATTCTAAGTTTCCCCTTCCCCTCGGACACACTAAGGGTGATGGATATCTCCGGTGATAATCAACAACCCTGTTTCATATTATCCCATCACATGCATGTTCGAGCATGTTGCTCGAACAGCATCAGCTCATTTATGGGCAGGATTATCCATCCTCCAGTAACAAAGGAAAACTTTTCCCTCTTTTCAGGTGCAGATATCCTCAAGCAGTTCCCTTTTCTAACCTCGCCCTGTCCAGGAATGTGGGTGCTACTAAACTATCTCTCCCAGTAAGGGCCTTCAGATTTTCTTACAAGTCTATATCAACAAACCCCAAGCTGTAAATGATGAACTTACTTCCATAACCTCTGGCCAACAGCTTTCATGTTTGATCAAGTTTCCTTTATTGCATGAGAGCCTTTCTCTCATCTCGACTCCAGTGCACCTCTTTCCCCAAAATTCTACCTACTCAATTTTTCCAATTGAGAACTATCAATGCAATATTAACCATTTTGGCCTCTCCACTTTCCTAATCCTCGATGTAATTGATCTGCCTCTGGATTTGTAGCTCTCAGGTTGCTGACAAAGATCACATAGTTGTGAAAAAGAACTCTCACCGACTGCATAACAATTTCAAATTATTTCTCTCACGATCATAAGCAGTAAGATAGGGTTAATTGATAACCTCAGGGAAGACATCCCTAGGTGGCAGCGATCATATTTAGATTTTACATTCAGTTTGAGGGAGAGACAAGTGCGCCCAAGACTAGTATTTTAAACTTAAAGGGTAATAATGATGGCATGAAAGCAGAGCTAGCTAAAAAGTGAGTAGATTAATATGCTTAAGAGATAGATCAACAGATGTTCAGTGGCAGATATTTAAAGGGATATTTCAGAATACGTAGATAGGCACATTCCAATGAGACAGAAAAATTCCACGGGGGAGGTCCTTCATCTGTGTTTATCTAAAAAGGTTAAAGACAGTGTTAAACTTAAGAAAAAGCATATATTTGCATGCTTTACACTATCGAGGATACAAGTAACATCCCAGAAATAGCTGTAAATCAGGAATTGGGAGGGTGGAACTCACGGTATTGAGAAAATTGTTGGGTCTGTTGGCTGACAAATACCCTGGTCCAGATGGACTTCACCTTGAAATAAATAACTAATGCGATAGTTGGTGCATTGGTTTTAATTTTCTAAAATTCCCTATATTTGGGGTTGGCTCCATTAGATTGGAACATAGCAAATAGACGTGATCATAAAATCCCTACAGTACAGGAGGCGGTCATTCGGCCCATCAAGTCTGCACCAACCTGCCTAAACGGCACTCTCATGCCTCCAAAATCCGACCCAACCTTTTGGACAATCCACTTAACCTGCACACCTTTGACTATGAGAGGAAACCGGAGCACTCCGAGGCAGACAGACATGGAAAATGTGCAAATTTCACGCCGTCATCAGAGATCGGAATTGAACCTGGGTCCTTGGCGTTGTGAGGCAGCAGTGCTAGCCACAAAAATGGGAGGGAGACATAAGCAGGACACTATAGGCCAGTTAGCCTAACATCTGTCAGAGGGAAAACTTTAGAAGCCATTATTAAAGTTGTTACAGCAGGTCATTTGGAAAAATTCAAAGACAATCAGGCAGAATCAACATGGTTTTCTGGAGGGAAAATCATGTTTAAACAATTTATTGGGAGTTCTTTGAAGGGGTCACAGAGGCTGTGCATAAAGGGGAACCAGTGGAAATATTGTACTTAAGAAGGTATTTGATAAGGTGCCACATCAAAGGTTATTGGAGAAAATAAAAGCTCATGGTGGAGGGGGTAACATATTGGCATGGATAGAAGATTAGATAGCTAACAGGAAAGTGTTAGCATAGTCTTTTTCTGGTTGGCAGGATGTGACAAGTGGTCTGCCACAGCGATTAGTCCTGGGGCCGTAAACGTTTTACAATTTATATAAATGTCTTTGATGAAGGGACTAAAGGTTTTGTTGCTAAAGTTGCTGATGACACAAAAACAGGTAGTTGCGCACAGGACATTCCAAGGCAGTGGGAATCGTACGCTGGTTTGCGTGATGGATTGGGCTACATTCACGACGTTTTGTAGTTTCCTGTGGTCTTGTGCAGAGCAGGATCCAGACAAAGCTGTGATGTACCACAAAAAGCATTCTTTCTGGTTGATCTATAAAGTTGGTGAGAGTTGCAGCTGACATGCCACAGTTCCTTAGTCTTCAGAGACAATAGTCATTGGTGGGCTTTCTGGCATGGGGGGGGGGGGGGGGGGGGGGGGAAGAGAGAGAGAGAGAGAGAGAGAGAGAGAGAGAGAGAGAGAGAGAGAGAGAGAGAGAGAGAGAGAGAGAGAGAGAGAGAGAGAGAGAGAGAGCGAGAGAGCGAGAGAGCGCGAGAGAGCGCGAGAGAGCGCGAGAGAGCGCGAGAGAGCGCGAGAGAGAGACCAGGACAGGTTGTTGGTAATCTGGGTACAAAAATCTGAAGCTCTGACCCTTTCTACTTGGTTCTCATTGATGTAAACAGGGGCATGTTCTCCACTACGCTTCCTGAAGTCGTTGACAAATCTCCTTCATTTTGCTGACATTGAGATTGTCGTCGCACAGTCCACCAGATTCTCTATCTCATTCCTGTGCTCTGTCTCGTCATTGCTTGAGATCCGACCCACTACGGTGCTGCCATCAGCAAATTTAAAAATCAAGTTGCAGGGGAATTTGGCCACACAGTCATAGGTGTACAAGGAGTATAGTAGGGGGCTGAGGACACAGCCTTGTGGGGTACTGGTGTTGAGGATGATCGTGGAGGAATTGTTGTTGCCCATCTTTACTGATTGTGGCCTGTTAGGAAGTTCAGGATCCAATCGCAGAGGGAGGAGCTGAGGCCCAGGCCATGGAGTTTGGAGATGAGTTTCACAGGAATAATGATGTTTGAAGGCTGAGCTGTAGTCAATAAATAAGAGTCTGACATAGGTGTCTTTGTTATCTAGGTGTTCCAGGGTTGAGTGCAGGGTCAGTGAGATGGCGTCTGCTGTGGACATGTTGCAGCGGTAGGCAAACTGCAGTGGATGAAGGCAATCCGGGAGGTTGGAGTTGATTCGTGCCATGATGAACCTTTCAAAGCACTTCATAATGATGCTTGGCTTATCTTTGTACAGGGACGATGGTCGTCTTCTTGGAGCAGTTAGAGGTCTCAGATTGTTGTAAAGAGAGGTTGAAGATGTCTGCTAATACCCCCGCCAGCTGATACGTACCAGTCCACTGACTCCAAGCAGCCCTGTAGGAGATCATCCGATTCCTCAGACCAACATTGCACGACTTTCTTACACGGATTCTCCCGCTTCAGTTTTTGCTTATAAGCCAGGAGCAGGAGCACAACCTTGTGATTAGATTTGTCAAAGTGGACTTCCGGTGGCGACTATGAAGGAGTAAGTCGCACATTTGGTGGCTCCCGCTCAGTTTGGACTTTTGGACCTTTTCCCCCCCCCAATTTTCTACCGGCATTGAATTGTAAAACTGAAGACAGAAGCAATTGTGTTCTGAGTTCCCACATCAATGCATGGAGAGAAGGACTTGAATTGCTCGTAAAGGCAGAAACAGAAAGGCAGAGAAGGTTTGGGCTGAAGCTGCAGCGGGAGACAGCATGGCGGAGGACCGGACCTCTGGTTTGTCAACCCAGCGGTCAACGGAGCAGCTGATGCAAGTTATTCAGGAAGGCTTTGCCAAGCAAAAACAGGACTGCTTGGACCCGATGAAAGAGTCAATTGAGAGGCTGGAGCTTAGATTGGACGCCCAAGATCGGGCGATCCGGAAGGTAGAGAAGGCGCTGGCCGAGCAGGAGGAACATCAAACTGCGGTAGAGTTGGAGGTGGTGATGCTGAGAGACCAGCAGGGGAAGCTCCTGGAGAATTTGGAGGATCTAGAGAATAGGTCCCGCCAGCAGAACCTGAGAATCGTTGGGCTCCCGGAGGGGTCCAAAGGAGCTGACGCTGGGCATACATCGTAAACATGTTTGAGAAGCTGCTGGGGATGGGGCATTCTCCCAACCCTTGGAGGTGGACAGGGCTCACAGAGCACTCACGAGGAAGCTGCGAATGGGAGATGCGCGCCCCCCCCCCCCCCCCTCCCCGAGGGCAATGGTGGTGAGATTCCAGAGGTACTTGGACAAGGAGCGCTTTCTACAATGGGTCAAGCAGACATGGAGCTGTAAGTGGGACAACAGTATCCTGCGGGCCTACCAAGACCTGAGTGTGGAGGTGGCCAGGAGAAGAGCAGGAGTCAACCAGATTAGGTTGTTCCTTAAGAAAAAGGTGAAGTTCGGATTGTTGTATCCGGCCCATCTCTGGGTCACATACGAGGAACAGCACTTTTATTTTGAGTCGCCCGAGGATGCGCTGGACTTTGCAAAAAGGAAAGGACTAGTGGTGGACTGAGAACTTTGCTACAACGTTCCTGTTTTTTTTTTTTGTTTTTCTGTTCTTTAAAAAAAAAGTTTCCCCTTTTTCGTTTTGTGGAAGCTGTTTGTAATTGTATTGATTTGGAACCAGTGGCAGAGCTGAGTGAGTTAAGGTTTTCATTTGCACTGTTGGGGGATGGAGGTGTGCTTGTTTAGATTTTGGTGTTTTTCTGTCAGGCAATTGTGTGGGGACTGTTTGATGTTGGAGTACGTTTGTATGAGCCGGGGGGGACTGGGGGACGATGACAATAGGTGGGAGACTATCCAGCGTGGGGTTGGGGGCCACCAGCGAGCTGGGTGGGCTAGCTCACAGAAGAGTAGTGGTGGGGGTGTGCATATGTTCGGTTTATTAAAGGGGCTGGGTTACAGTGTTGTAACTGGGGGGGGGGGGGGGAAAGAGAGATGTTCTGCTGACGAGGGAGGGACTTGGGCCAAGGGACGGAGGGGAGATTGGGGGCGGAGGCTGCCTGGGGGGGGCGGTCCAGTGGATGCACGGAGCATGGGCTGGAGGCGGGCCCAAAAAAGGGGATGGTTGATCGGCGATGGGCGGAGGGGGGCAATGAGCCCCCCAACCGGGCTGATCACCTGGAATGTTCGAGGGTCAAATGGGCTGGTCAATAGGGCATGTGTGTTTGCGCATCTTCGGGGATTAAAGGCGGACGTGGTAATGTTGCAGGAGACGCACCTTAGAGTAACTGACTAGATTAGATTGAGGAAAGGCTGGGTCAGTCAGGTCTTTCACTCAGGGCTAGATTCAAAGACTAGAGAGGTCACGATCCTGATCAATAAGCAGGTGGTGTTTGAGGTGGGTAGAATAGTCTCGGATGAGGGAGGTCGGTACATTATGGTCAGTGGGAAACTGGAGGGGGTGCAGGTGGTATTAGTAAATGTGTATGTGCCAAATTGGGATGATGTGGAGTTCATAAAAAGAGGATGCTGGGGAAGATACCGGACCTGGACTCGCACAGGTTGGTCATGGGAGGGGACTTGAACACAGTTTTGATCCTGGCTTGGACCGGTCAAGCTCGAAAACGGGCAGGGTGCCAGCAATGGCAAAGGAACTAAAAGGGTTCATGGAGCAGATGGAAGGGGGGTGGGGGGGGGGGTCCATATAGATTTGGGCAGCCGAGGGTGAAGGAGTTCTCCTTCTACTCACACGTGCATAAAGTGTACTCCCAGATTGGTTGATTTATTTTGAGCAGGGCCTTACTGGCAGGGGTGGTGGACACGGGTACTCTACGATCACAATCTCAGACCATGCTCCGCACTGGGTTGACCTGCAGGTTAGTAAGGACAGTAACCAGCGCCCGCACTGGAGGTTAAATGTGGGACTTTTGGCTGACGAAGGGGTGTGCGAGCGGGTGAAGAAATGTATTCAGAACTACCTGCAGGTCAATGACACTGGGGAAATTTCAGCAGCGGTGGTCTGGGAAGAACTGAAGGCGGTGGTCAGAGGGGAGCTGATCTCGATATGGGCCCATAGAGAGAAGGTGGACAGGGCAGAGATGGACCGACTGGTAAAGGAGATACTATAGATCGATAGGAGGTATGCGGAGACCCCAGAGGCAGGGCTTTTAAGGGAACAGCGGAGGCTACAGGCGGAGTTCAGCTTGTTAACCACAGGGAGAGCCGTGGAGCATCTGAGAAAAGCGAGGGGGGCGATCTATGAGTATGGAGAGAAGGCCAGCAGAATGCTGGCACAGCAGCTTAGAAAGAGGGAGGCATCCAGGGAGATAGGTAAAGTAAATGACAGATGGGAACCTGGTTGGAGATTCAGCAGGGATGAATAATGCGTTTAGGCATTTCTACAGTAGGTTGTATAGGTCGGAACCCCTTACGGGGCCGGAGGGGATGAGGCACTTCTTGTGGGGGCTGAATTTCCCAAAAGGTGGACGGTGAACTAATAGACGGGCTGGGGGCCCCAATCAGGTAGGAAGAGATAGTGGAGGGTCTGAAGGCCATGCAGTCAGGTAAAGCCCCGGGGCCAGACGGGTACCCAGCGGAGTTTTATAAAAAAGTTCTCTGGGATATTGGGGCCGGTGTTGATGAGGATGTTCAATGAGGCAAGGGAAAGAGGGGTGTTGCCCCCGACGATGTCACAAGCCACGATTTTGCTGATTCTGAAGCGAGACAAGAACCTGGAGTTGTGTGGGTCCGACAGGCCGATATCCCTGTTGAATGTGGACGCCAAACTGCTGGCCAAAATTTTGTTCTTCAGGATTGAGGATTGTGTTCTGGACGTTATTGGGGAGGACCAGACGGTGTTTGTTAAGGGTAGGCAGTTGGTGGCCAATGTAAGACGGTTGTTAAACATGATCATGATGTCCCCGGAAGGTATGGAGGTGGAGGTAGTGATCGTAATGGATGCAGAAAAGACTTTTGATTGGGTAGAATGGGATTATCTGTGGGAGGTACTGGGACGGTTCGGGTTTGGGCGGGGCTTTATTGACTGGGTCAGGTTGCTGCATCAGGCTCCCGTGGCAAGCGTATGGACAAATAGAACAACATCGGACGAGACAGGGATGCCCCCTCTCTTCACTGTCGTTCGCACTAATTATAGACCGTTGGCAATTGCTCTGAGAGCCTCAAGGGGCTGGTCCCGGTGGGGGTGGGGGGTGGAGGAGCACAGAGTCTCGCTCCATGCAGGAGACCTGCCTCTGTATGCATCGGACCCGATAAAGAGGATTCATGGGGAATTTGGCCAGTTTTCGGGGTATAAGCTAAATATGGGGAAAAGTGAGATGTTTGCAGTCCAGGCAAGTGGACAGGAGAGGCGATTGGGGGAGCTGCCATTTAGATTAGTAGGGGGAAGCTTTGGGTACCTAGGCATTCAAGTGACGCGGGGATGAGACCAGCTTCATAAATTAAATCTGGCCCGACTAGTAGACCAAACGAAGGACGATTTTCGGAGATGGGACGCGCTCCCGTTGTCATTAGCTGGAAGGGTGCAAATGGTGAAGATTACAGTCCTCCCGAGATTCCTGTTCGTGTTTCAATGTCTCCCCATCTTTATTCCGCGGTCCTTTTTTAAAGGGGTCACCATAAGTGATCACTGGCTTTATTTGGGTGGGCAAGACACCGCAATTAAGGAAGGTAATGCTTGAGTGGAGTCAGGGAGAGGGCAGGCTGGCGCAGCCAAATTTTCGTAATTATAATTTGGCGGCAAATATAGCCATGATCAGGAATGGGTGGTGGGGGAGGGGTCGGCATGGAGGAGGCTTCACGTAAGGACATCAGTCTGGGGACATTGGTAACTGTGCCTCTGCCGTTCCCGCCAGCACGGTATTCCACCAGCTCCATGGTGGTGGTGGCCCCAAGAGTCTGGGGCAATAAAGGAGACATGTGGGAGCAGAGGGAGCATCGGTCTGGTCCCCAATCTGTAATAATCACTGGTATGGATGGGGGGTTCCGGATATGGCGGAGAACAGGGATTGAGAGGATGGGGGATATGTTTATAAAGGGGAGCTTTCTGAGTATGAGGGCGCTGGAGGAGAAGTTTGGATTGGCGAGGGGAAACAAATTCAGGTATCTGCAGGTGCGGAACTTCCTACGTAAACAGGCATCAACCTTCCCGCTCCTACTGCTAAGGGGGATTCAGGACAGGGTAGTTTCCAGAGGGCAGGTAGGAGAAGGGAGTGTCTCTGACATTTACAAGGAACTTATGGGGTCAGAGGAGACACAGACCGAGGAGCTGAAGCACAAGTGGGAGGAGGAGCTGGGAAGAGAGATAGAGGATGGTCTACGGGCGGACACGTTGAGTAGAGTCAACGCGTCCGCAACATGGGCCAGGCTAAGCCTGGTACAATTCAAGGTTGTTCACCGGGCTCATATGACAGCAGCCCAGACGAGCAGATTCTTTGGGGTGGAAGACAGGTGCACAAAATGTGTGGGAGGACCAGCGAACCATGTCCACATGTTCTGGGCATGTCCAAAGCTGAGGGGATTTTGGCATGGGTTTTCAGATGTCATGTCCATGGTGTTAAAAACAAGGCTGACACTGAGTCCAGAGGTGGCGATTTTCGGGGTGTTGTTAAGACCCGGGAATCCAGGAGGAGAAAGAGGCAGACATTCTGGCCTTTGCTTCCCTGGTAGCCCGGAGACGGATACGATTAGCTTGGAGGGACTCACAGCCCCCAAATTCGGAGACCTGGCTATCGGAGATGACTAGCTTTCTCTGTTTGGAGAAAATCAAGTTTGCCTTGAGAGGGTCACTGTTAGGGTTCGCCCGGAGATGGCAACCGTTCGTCGACCTCTTGCAGGAAATTAATAGTCAGCGGAAGGGGGGGGGAGGTTTAGTTTAGCTTAGAGTAGGGGGTTAATAAAAGGTGGGAACTGTAGGGAGGCTTTTGCACTATGTTTATAGTTTCATGCACAATGTTTCTTTTGTTGTTGTTATAATACCAAAAATACCTCAATAAAATGTTTATTAAAAAAAAAGTTTTGCCAAAGTGTGACTGGGCGATAGAGAAGTAGGCATGTTTGTGTAGCAGTGGTCCAGGATGTTTGGGCCTCTAATGGAACAGGTGACATGTTGGTGGTAACTTGGCGTACTATGTACAATATTGGTCATCTTATTTGAGGATATAAATGCATGGAAGCAGTTCAGAAGGTTTACCAGAGTAATATCTGGAATGGGTGGGTTGACTTATGAGAACTGGTTGGAGAGTTTAGGTTTGTATCCACCAGAGTTTAGAAAAATAAGAGGCGACTTGATTGAAACTTTTTCAATCCCGAGGGGAAAGAGAAAATGCTGGAAAATCTCAGCAAGTCTGGCAGCATCTGTAGGGAGAGAAAAGAGCTAACGTTTCGAGCATGGTGACTCTTTGTCAAAGTTCTTTTCTCTCCCTACAGATGCTGCCAGACTTGTTGAGATTTTCCAGCATTTTCTCTTTCGATTCAGGTTCCTACATCAGCAGTAATTTGCTTCAATCCTGTGGGGTACTGACATGGTGGATGTTATGGGGATGTTTCCTCTCGTTAGAGTACCTAGAACTAAGGGTCACTTTTTAAAATAAGGAGCCGCTCGTTTAAAACAGATAAAGGAGAAATTTTCTGTCTGAGGTTTGCGAGTCTCGAACTCTCTTCCTCAAAAAAAGTGGAAGCAGAGTCTGAATAGTTTTAAGGCAGAGTTAGATAGATTCTTGATTAACAAGGAGGTGAAAGGTTATCAGGGGTAGGCAGAAATGGCGGGTTGAAGTTCTGTAAGATTATAGCTGATCGGTAATGGTGGAGCTGGCTCAAGGACAGAGTGGACTACTTATATTTCCTATCCCACACAGCATCTCTTCCAAATATATAAATAGCAGACCCATTGTCTTTTTGCCACTAAACTACTCTGCTCTTCAATTCTTTCCTTTGTATCTCCATATATATCATCAGATACCTATTCTTGTTTGACAATTCATAGTTCTCTGCCCCAAATAGCTTGCTTTTACTGTGGACTTAATCACCACACCTTTGTCCTTACCAAATCCTCTGCATCATCTGCAAAGAGCAAAACACATCCCAAATTAAATTTCTCTACTTGTACAAATTGTTCTCACTGAGAAACTTCTTCAATTCACTTTCACCTGGAGAAAAGGTGTTCAGAGTAACCTACCTCAGGTCTAACTATGCCCGTCTTTTGTAGCATATGTAGAACACTGTTGCAATTCTAGTCAGGCTCCCAACGCTTCATTGCTAATCAGGCCATCAACACATTATTCCAAATTCAACTTAGGCCTCCACCCTGATTGCGCTCTCCCCAGTGCATGGATCATGGTGTTGGTGTAATTTCTATCTACACAATTTAATAGCTTTCACTTCCAATTTTCAAACATCCTGCACCATTATAATAATAAAAGCAAAGTACTGTGGATGCTGGAAATATGAAATAAAACCAAAAATGCTGAAAAACTCAGTAGGTCTGGCAGCATCTGTGGAAAGAGAAACAGAGTTAACATTTTGAGTCCGCATGACTTCTTCAGAGTAAGAGGAAAAAATGTGATGGATTTTGTATGGTTTAGGAGGGGTTGGAGCAAAATAGACCAGGGATGGGTGGGTGTTCAGGATAGATTCAACAAAGATGTCATAGGCACAAGACAAAATCTTCAGACAAAGGTTTCAGGTTTCCAGCATCTGCAGTGTTTTTACTTCTATCCTTCACCTTTATCAAGCTCATTACCAATTTCCCCCTTCCATTCTCTCCATCTGTCAATAAGTTTTCTGCAGATGCCCATTAAAAATCTATAGTCACCTGGATTATGCTTCACACTTCTTCCCATTCTGCTTTGCATAAAGACTTGCTTTCTTTCCACTCCCTTGTTTATAAACCCCCCCCTCCTTGTTTTTATTTTTGCCAGATCGGTTCGGATCTCTTCAATTTCTGCAACAGAAATGTCCCGATTTCTTAGTGAGGTTTCTGGTGAGCATGGGCCTTGAATGCACCATTTCCATTCGCCCCCATCTCTTTTGTTTTCTTACTTTAGCAACAGGCTGCTTTTTGAGCTCATTTTTCATCCCACTGGCTTCTGCAATGACAGGCAATTTTCTGTCATATGATCCCATCACCTTTTGCACATCCTTCTCTCCCCCTCTGTTTTGGAGGGTCATTCACTTTGGGATAATCACATTCATTCTTACTTGCAGCATCCTTTCACTGAAACTTTTCCCATGTAGCATTAGCTACCATTCACCTCATACAAAGCTACGCTAGACAGCCATGCTAGGCAGTAAACCCTTCTTCCATGCGAATCAGTAACTTACATTTAGCTTCTCCAATCTAGTACATTACATTTATTGTTCATATTCATTGAGACGACCAGATGCAATTTGGTCTTCATTTTGTCTGCAGATGGGATTTGAATTGTGACCTAAATTTCTTCTTCTGTTCCTTGATATCGCAGTCTTTGGCTTATTGCATTGTTCTGATTATGCGTTAGTGAAGTTTCCTCTTGTAACCCATCCTGTGAACATTAACTTTCAAAACCATAGCCATCTCCCAGTTTCTATTGCACTGAAATGAGGTCTACAGATCATCTAGTTATCATCGTTTTACAACTTCTAAGCACCTCAACTTCTCCATTAGAATCCCCACCCCTTACTCCTAGTGTTTGTTTAGTTCACTCCTACTAAGGCAGTCATTCTTCCAGGTCCCATAATGACAAAATGTTTACATTTAAAACATGAAGCTGCCTTCTCTTTACTAACATCGCTTACTCGGTGTTTCCAATATTTTCTTAAATTTTTCATTCTTATTTATAGAAGAACTCCTTTCACTAAACTAGTAAAATACTCATTTTTACTAGCACAAAGAAATTGCAAGATGGAATGGACAATATTTTAATCTGAATATACATGCCAGAGCTACTGTAATAAAATGCCAACTGCCTTACTCGATTAGAATAACATTCCAGAATGAATTTAACTTTTTGTATGCATGCAAAAATTTCTCCTGCTCCAAATCAATATGAAATTGTTTCCAAAAGCATATCTATCTTTAAATCTTACCGCATAGTGGCTGTCTCCTAATCAGGGATGCATCTTCTCAGCAATTCCCTTGCCACCACGCTGCTGAAAGCAATGAAACAGTGCAGGGTTTGAGGGATGGGGGAGTGGTTTTGGGGAAGGAGTAAGAAAGAGAATAAGGAGAAGAGAAGAATGTCAGGAACAGAGGTGAACGCCAAAATGTTGTTCGTTTTACTACTCAACCTCACGCTAAAGTTTTCTTGACCAAAAGATCTGTCTCTATACTGTCAGTTGTTTGCATAAATACTTCAGAAAGCTGTCGCAGTGCACTATATTGGAGTAATTCTTCATAGCTTAGAAATTAAGCAATTTGGTTATATTTAGAAAAAAGGATAAAGTCTTAACAAATCCTCAAAAATCAGGCACCAACGTAAAAGAAAATCCACACATGCCTGATTTATACACATTTATAAAACCTACTTATTTAACTAGAACATAGAATGATGCAGCACAGGTCATTTAGCCCAACATGGCCCTGCCAGCTCTTAGAGATATCTAATTAGCTACTTTCCTTCTTGCCTGTTATATTTTCCTTTTCAAATAATTATCAAATTCTCTTCTGAAAATTACTGAATCTATTTCTACAAAATATTCAGGCAGAGCGTTACAGGCTACATCACTATTCTTAGTTATTTTCATGCCAACTGTGGATCTATTGTCGTTTACCTTAATCTGTTCCTCTGGTTGCCAACTTTTCAGCCACTGAAAAGGTTTCTCCTTATTAACTCTGTCAAAACCATTCATGATTTTGAACATCACTAACAAATCTCCTACTGACCTTCTATACTATGAAAACCCTAGTCTCAAGTCCCTTCTGCCTGTTACAGGCAGTGTCTCATATCCAGCTATCTGAAAAATTAACTTTTTGTTTTGAAAAAGCTGCCTCGCATCAATTTTACCAGATAAGCAAAACTTGGCGGCTTGTTCGACTAGGTGCTGCATTCGCACACGTCAGCCAACTAGTTATCGGCTTCACACACCTTTCTTTTTCCACCCTCCAAGTGACACCATATGATCCAACCCAACTACCATACCTGAAAACCATAAGATTTGAAATCCGGCATCGACTCTGACCAGTGATTTATGTGTTGAAACATTGTACCTGTATGGTCACAGTAATTTTCCTAAAGTATGGTGCCCACACATAATACTTCAGGGCGGCACAGTTGTTAGCACTGCTGCCTCACAGCACCAGGGACCTGGGCTCCATTCTAACCTTGGGTGACTGTGTGGAGTTTGCACGTTCAGACTGTGCCTGCGTGGGTTTCCTCCGGGTGCTCCTGTTTCCTCTCACAGTCCAAAGATGTGCAGGTTAGGTGGATTGGCCATGACTAATGCGTAGGGTTACGTGGATAGGGCGAGCGAGTAGGCCTAGGTACAATACTCTTTCGAAGGGTCGGTGCAGACTCGATGGGTTTAATGGTTTCCTTCTACACTGTAGGGATTCTATAGATCCAGTTGGGGCCTAACCAGTGTTTTTTTTTTTTAATTTATCATTTCTTGTTTGTGTATTCTATACAACTTAATTTTAACGCAATGGTGAACATACGTCTTTTCGTCCCAGCTTCCTCAACTTATTTTGGCACCTTTAAAGGTTTGTATACATAGCCTCCGGGTTTCCTTTTATGCCCCCTTGAAAATTATACCATTTAGTTTGCATTGCATCTAATTTTTCCTACCTAAATGTATCACTTCACACTTCCTGGCATTAAATTGTAGCCAGCATGTATTTGCCAATTTCACCAGTCTATATCCTCCTTGTGTCTTAAGTTCAGAACAATCACCATGTACCGAAATGCAGGTTTTTAATATGTAATTGGAAAAAAGAGCAATGATCCCAATACAGACATTTTTACATACTTTTCTCCAGTCAGAAAAACAACTGTTCATTATACTCTCTTCTTTCTGTCCCTTAGACAATTCTGTATCCATGCAGTCACTGTCCCTTTAATCCCACAGACTTTAAAGATGTCTACCATGTAGTTCTTTAATAAATGACTTTTGAAATTCCATATACATGTCAACCCACACGTAGAATCAGATCAGTTTAGCCAAATGTAATTTGCTTTCTTTTTAATTAATTGGATTTGGGTGCTTCTCTTAAGGCTGACATCTGTTTCCCCATTTCCAATTGCTACGAGTAGCTTGATAGGTCGTTTCAGAGTGCAGTTAAGAGTCAACCACATTGTTGGGATCTGGGAGTCACATGTAGGCCAGGCAAAGATGGCAGATTTCCTTCCCTCAAAAGACATTAGTGAACCAGATGGATTTTTCCTACAACCAATTATAGTTTTGTGGCCCACATTAAAATTAATTGTACTTAATAATTCATTGAATTTAAATTCCAGCAGCTGTCATGGTGGAATTTGAACCCGTGTCCTCAGAGTATTAGCCTGGGTCTCTGGATTACTAATTCAGTACATTACCATTATGCCACCATCTCCACAGGTATCAAATTCATGCTGGCTTTCATCAATTAACTAATTATTCCAAATGTCAATTAACTTTTTTCCAGATTAAGTTCACCACCATTGATATTAGGCTGTTTGGCTTACAATTGCTGGATTTATGTCCCTCCTTTTTTGAATGGTAGTGCAATATTTGCAATCGCCAATTCTCGGGCATCAATCCCATATCAAAGCTGGATTGGAAGATTCTTGCCAGCGCCTCCACTATTTTCATCCTTACTTAACTCAGCAGTTGGATCCCATCTAGACCAAGTGACTTCCTTGTCTTGAACGTTGCAATCTTTTTAAGCACCTCCTCTTTCGGAGGACAATTGGAGCTTACAAGACAGAGATAGAACTATAGAATTCCTACAGAGCAGAAGCAAGCAATTCGGCCCATCGAGTCTGCACCGACCCTCTGAAAGAGGGCCCTACCTAGGCCCACCCCCCAACCCTATCCCCGTAAACCCACCCAAACTGTACATCTTTGGATGTGGGAGGAAAGTGGAAGAAACCCATACAGACACAGGTAGAATATGCAAACTCCACACAGTCACCTAAGGCTAAACTCGAATCCGAAGGTACTGCGAGACAGCATTGCTCGCCACTGTGCTACCATGCTGCCCAGATCATGGCTGATCTATTCAAGTTCTTGAATTCTCTTTACTGCCCATCTTCCATAACCTTCAATTCTCTTGCAGATCAAAATTCTGTCTTAAGCCAGTCTTGAATATATTCAATGACACAGCCTCCACTGCTCTCCTGGAAGAGAATTCAGAAGACTAATTACTTTCAAAGGAAAACAATTCTTCATCTGTCATAAAATGGTTGATTTTATTTTTAAACTCTTGGCCACTAGTTCTAAATTTGTCCATGAAGGAAAACATCCTCTCTGCATGCACTCAGTTAAGTTCCTTCAGAATTACATACATTTCAATTAGATCACCTCTCATTCTTCTTAATTCCAATGAGAAGAGGCCCAACCATCACAATCTTTCTTCATAACAGGAATCTGTGGAGTGAATCTGAACTGCTTACAATACAAGTATATTTGTCCTTAAGCAAGAGTCCAAAACAGTAGATAGGAACTGGAGTAGGCGACTCAGCCCTCAGGCCTGCTCAGCCATTCAATAATAATATTTATTGTCACAAGTAGACTTACATTAACACTGCAATGAAGTTACTGTGAAAATCCCCTAGGCGCCACACTCCGGCGCCTGTTTGAGCACACAGAGGGAGAATTCAGAACGTCCAATTCACCTAACAAGCACGTCTTTTGGGATTTGTGGGAGGAAACCGGAGCACCCAGAGGAAACCCACACAGACACGGAGAGAACGTGCAGACCGCGCAGAGACAATGACTCAAGCGGGACTCAAACCTGGGACCCTGGTGCTGTGAGGCAATAGTGCTATCCACTGTGCTGCCATGTCACCCATGAGATTATGGTTGAACTGTGGCTGATCTCCATATACATGCCTTTGGCCCATATCCCTTTCCTTAAGAAAAATGTAATTACCTCAGATTTAAAATTAACAAATCTAGCTTCAATTACGATTTGTGGAAATCACCCTTTTGTCAGTAGCAGTGCTTCTTGATATATTTTCTGAATGGTCTGGCCCTAGGGTTTAGACTATGCCCCCTAGTTCTAGAATGTCCAACCAGTGGTAACAGTTCATCTACCCTGTCTTTTCCTGTTAATATCTTGAAGGCTTTGATCAGATCATCCCTTAACCGTCTAAATTCTAGAAAAAACAGGCCTAATTTGATCATCTCTCCTCATAACTTAATCCCTAAAGTCCAGGTGCCATTATTGTAAACCTACATTGCACACCCTCCAAGGCCAAAATATCCTCCCTAAGGTGTAGTGCCCAGATCTGCTCACAGAACTCCAAGCATGGTCTAACCAGGGTTTTGTAAAGCTGCAGCATAATTTTCTTTCCTTTCTTTGGATCAGCAGCACATTTCTACAGTACACTTGGCCCCTTCATCCAAGTCATGAAATACATATTATGAATATTAGCAGACCCAGTTCTAATCCCTGTGGCAGCCGATCAGTTACAACTCACCAACTTTAAAATAATCTATTTATCCCACTCTGCTTATTGTTAATTAGCCAACCCTCCATCCAGGAGAGTGCAGGTTCAAAGCCTATTCATTCCTCTTCTACCTTCTCTCTACTTAGTTCCACTAAACTAGTGTTGAGATCAGTACCTTCAATTGATATGTGCATACACTTGTGCACAAGTCATAGCAAATTCCAGGGCAAGGGGAGAATTCCCCTGCTCCCTTTGAAATAGAGTCATCCGGCTTTCAGGTCCACAAGCCTCAGTTTAACACCTCATCTGAAAGATAGCACTCCTTCAGCACTTTGATGGACTGCAAGTCTTTATTTTAGTCCTAGTCTTGTAATGGGACTTGAATGCACAACTTCTGATGCAGGGGCAAGAATATTACCAACCTAGCCACGGCCAACATAATGCACCAATATACATAATATGCCAATGGAAGCAGCATGCATCTTCAAACTAAAAAAGTCTCTGAAATTTCAGTGGAATATTATAAAATAGAGAAGAAATTATGGAGTCAAAGAAAAACTTTGATCCATTTCCACGGATTACATTTCAAAAAATAATTTTAACACGTCACCCATGACAAGTCTTAAGATGGACAAAGATAAAACTTTAAAATACCGCCATTTTTGGTCTTCACCTATGATAAAAATCTAAATTAACCATAATATTTGCTACTGTTTAGTGATATAAAATTTAGCTGGGATGTTAAAGCTGAACATCCACAGATTTTTTTCTGGTCCCGATAGACAACTGTGCAATTTCAGTTAATCTTACAGATAATGTGCCTTAGACATAGAACAGTACAGCACAGAACAGGCCCTTCGGCCCTCGATGTTGTGCCGAGCAATGATCACCCTACTTAAACCCACGTAACCCGTATACCCGTAACCCAACAATCCCCCCATTAACCTTACACTACGGGCAATTTAGCATGGCCAATCCACCTAACCCGCAGATCTTTGGACTGTGGGAGGAAACCGGAGCACCCGGAGGAAACCCACGCACACACGGGGAGGACGTGCAGACTCCACACAGACAGTGATCCAGCCGGGAATCGAACCTGGGACCCTGGAGCTGTGAAGCATTGATGCTAACCACCATGCTACCGTGAGGCCCTTAAATATCAGCCTTGTGCTGATATTATATCAAATTACTCAGAAAACAATAATGTCCCAATTTCTGTTGTGATAATTTCTAATGTCTTACTGACTCAAATGGTTTGCCAACTTGTTTATGCCATTTCTCCTGGGGTTCTGCCAAAGCTTCTGTAGCAGGTCAGGAGAGCCCTTTGGAGATTCTAGCCCTGATCTCCAAAACAAAAAACTTGTGGTAATTAAAACACTTTAAGGATGATTGAAATGCACAGATCACTACCTAGCAAATGTGTGCATGCTGTCAATACACCAATAGCAATGATGCCTGCAGAGGTATTTTAGTTAGCATTAACTGGAGGATAGAAGCAATAGAAAACTTTTGAGTGTGTAAAATAGTTTCAACTACTGTTTTTTTCTACCAGAATGCAGAATAAATATGAAGGACATACAACTTTACTGTCTACTATACATAAAAAAGACAACTTGATCACATTTTACTAGTTTTCAATTTTATGTGCAAAAGCATCAAAGTGCTTTACTACAAATTACAACCTATAAACACAATAATTAAAACAGCTGAAATCTGTACAGATCGAGGATTATTAAACAACACATCATAGGAAAACAGAATCACAGTAAATGTTTAACACCACAAGACACATTGTCCAGATAACATTGTTTTCATTAGAAAATATTGTAATAAATAATTCATGAATATAGTGCAATTGATTTATGCATAAATATAACTAATCTAAAATCAGTTTTACATTAACCAATTTTTAAAATCAAGGCAGCCACAGAGTTTAGCTATATTACTGTGATAATGGAAATACTGTACTGCAATTTGAAAATAAACAGAAGTGATAATCTGTACTTACTGTAAACTAAAAATCAGTTTTACTAAACATAATATACAATATAAAATTTTCCCATTATCTACCAGAAAATGGTTTAAACATTACTGAGCAGTAATTCTAAAAACAGAGGCACTGTTTCGTAATACAAAATTTTTCCAGAAACATTCGAGTACTAAAGTCATCACAGTTGTCACGATATTAACATAAGATTATGGAGGGAAAAAAATCTAATTTCAAATGAATAGTGGCACAGTAGTTCAATAAGTTAGGTTTCAGAAATCTGCTTTCCTACCACTAAAAATAAAACTGGTGTTTTATACACTTTACAAAAAAACTAAGAAGCTCCTACAAAAATAAAATTAAAAACTAAATTATTTCCAATTGAGAACTTATTTCAATTGATGCCAGTGATCTTCTTAAATGTTTCTGTATTTTCAAATGGTGCATTTCTTCCATTCAATCCAAAACTGATTTACTCACTATATATAAAAATATATAGTGTTTTCTCAGTTTGTTTAATTTTGCGTTTTAAAGATTTAAAAAATTGAATTTCCATTGCAATGTTTGACTACGTACTGTTTGACTACGAAAGGATGAAATTTATGTTGCACACTTCAGATTACTATTGATCTTATAATGTAAAAATGCAGAGAGGTGGAAAGAAATGAGAGAATGATGACCATAATATCGTGACATCCCCAGTACTAAGTTGGAACCTTGTCTTTAGGGCTTGCTCAGCATTTTATTTACTTTTGCTTAAATTGTGGACAAATTCTAAAAATTACTAAATTGAAACATGCCACTTTTTATGTCAGGTTAGCAAAATGCTGCCACATCTGTACTGCCAAACTTATTGGTTGACAGAGCAAGCCCAATCATTTTCCATATTATATGACACTTTAAAGTGAAACGGTAACTTTATCTGATCCTTAAAATTCAGAACAAAATTTTAACATTTTCAGTATGAACTACAAAGGCAAGGCCTTGAACACAAATTCACACAAGTTTTTTTTAAATTTACCCTATTCCAAGTCATAAAATTAGAAAATTGGATCATTAGCAACACAAGTGAAGCCTAAAACAGTTCAAAGCTTTTCTTTCTTATCTAACCATATTGAGACCCTGAATTGAAAAGCTTCTTTCTGTTAAATCCAAGTCAAAATGCAACTGCTGAATTTGGTACTCAAAATGGTAATGTTTATGAACACAAAAAGTGAAACAAATGGATTGCCTTTGTAAAACTAAAGGAAAATAACTGCTGAATTTGATGCTCAGAATGATCATGTATATGGACACAAAAACGGAAATGGTTGCTAGAAGAGAAGCAACTGCTGAATTTGGTACTCAAAATTATAACTTATATGGATACAAAAACTGAACTAGTTGGAATATCTTTGTGAAACTTGAATTTTCAAGTCCCTGACAAGAACACTTAGCAGCAGGTAAGTTTACAGTTAGCAAAATTCTGTCCTGGGAGTGTGAGAAATTGCAAACTTGTTACAACATACTATACCTAATTTTTTTTTAATTAACAGACTAACAAGAGCAACAAAACATACTATTCTCAAGCTTCTTCAGTGCATCTTATGCATCATGCTCTATACAGTGCTCTAATTTGTTAGTCATTCCTTTCGCACCAACAGCTTATCTATTTCTCATTATAATTATTCATATTTGCATTTTCAGATTCCAGATATTGGAGCATCTATTTAGGAATTTGCTCCCTTCTCAAATCCCAAACTTGAGACGTGTGATTTTTAAAACATTTCCATTCATAAATAATCACAGGTACGGAAATTAAAACTTTTGAACAAAATATTTGCCTATTGTGGGCACTCTTAAATCCGGGGGGGGGGGGGGGCACGTTGGCTGAAAATGACAGTCTTCATGGCTGTTGTGAAGTCAGCCAGTGCAAAGCATGTGACTCCAGAGCAGCCTATTTGCCAAAGTAGTACACACTGTTAAGTAGAATGGGGAGATACAGGGATGGAGAAAATGAGATTCATAAAATAAATAGCTTGCCAACAGGATAGATTACGGTGCAAAATTAAACAACTCCTAAAACACTTTAACGCTTTAACCAGTTAATCCAGTTTGCACTCCCTAAAATTTGCATTTTAAAACTTGTGAAATGAAGGTCTCCACAATTTGACATGTATTTCCGAATTGTGTAACTTATAAAAAATAGCCGGGACTTGAACATAGTACATGGAACACAATGTGCGCTCTGAAAGTTTTGATTAAAAAGTGTTTACAAGTTTATCTCAAAATTTATGAATTAATTCATTGTACTTCTAATGAGTTGGCAGGTTGATTTTTACTTAAGAATGGAATTTCCTTACCTACTTTAGGTAGTAAGACTGGTCAGTTCATTTCTATTCCTGACTTGGGCTCAGTGAGCCAATCCTATAAAATAATGCTGTGTGAGACTATTATTTGTCTTACAACTGAATCATTGAAAATACCTATAATGTGGCATTTTCCTGACTAGACATTAACTTTTTAAAATTACAATTAGTTTTATTCTACAAGAGAATTAAGATGAGGACTAGCACACATGACTGTACTAAGTATATTCCTTTTTACGCACAGTCAGATCCCTGCTTGAAACTATGCTTTGCCTGAAGGCCAAAGGGTGGTTTTACAATACTAGTTGATTTAGCATTTACTGTATAGTGAAGTCCATCTGAGTCGCATCCCTTTTTAAAGAGGATTTATGTAGACTTGTTGCTACTTTTGGAGCTGTTTGTCCCTGAATTTGTCATACTGAACAACCCAGTGTCCGTTAATCTGAGCTTCTTCTTCGGAGGCGTCTTCAGTGTCCCAGATCTTTCTTTTACTTTGTATTCTAAAGTGCTGTGAGGTACTCCATAAATTCCTTGTGCTTTAGAGACACTCATTTTCCCACTCATTACCATTGTAATAGCTTCTTCCAAGATGTCATGATCATATTGCCGATAGCGACCACGCTTTTTTCTTGGCTGTTTACTGTCTTTCAGACTAATATGATCCTGACTATCATTTTCAGATGTCACATCAATCGTGCCATTCTTTACATTAAGACATAGTGGAGGAAGGTCTCCATGCAGTAGGTAGGAATCAACACTAGAATGAGTCAAAGGTAAGGAACATTCAATTTTACTCTGCTTGGGCAGGATAGTTTTGAGTTTTTGAAGAGCTGATCCTTCCAGCAACGAGGACGTTTTTGATACCTGGTACATAACATCGAAGAGACCACAGCTGTCAGGCTGGGACTTGGGCACAGAGCTTGCTCGTACCTGAGGGATTTTTAACTGTACAACAGAACGACTGACACTTTCATTATGAAGACTGTCATCTTTTTCTTTTAGCTGCGTAACCATTCTTTGCAGGGTTAACTGATGGAGGTAACTGGAAGCAGTGGGGAATTTCAACTCTGAGGTTTCAACATGACTGAGTTTTCGATGCTCGCTGCATTGATCGGGACTATGTTCTGCCTGAGCTCTAGCCCACAATGCAACTTTTTGCAGAAGAGCATTAGGTTCCCCAAAGGTCTTCGAGAAACAACCTTCTCTGGTATCGCTGGTTTTACTTTTCAATGGTGCTGCTCCTCCTGATAAGGCTTCCAAATGGAAAAGTAAAGTCTGGTGAGGTATTCCATAAAGTATGGCTGCTTTGTTCATGTCCAATGCCCCTGACTGAATGTCTTTCAAGGCCTTTGAAAGCAAACCATCTGCAAATTCAGCACTTCGTTTCACATGCTCCTCAGTGTTTATCTGCAGTCTCCTAGGATGGATGGAATGAAACGATGGTAAGCTGACGCAAGAGACTGGCACACAGCTATGGAAGGGAAGGGTCCACTCCTTTATTACAGGGTTGCTTGGGTAACATCACTGCTTCTCTCATTGTTTAAGTCTTTGAGTTCTGGCTGTTATTGCTTAAAGCTGAAAAAGGTTACAGTTCTGGTAGGGCAGTGTAAATGTTTGATTTCATTTCTAAAGCGGCCTTGGCAAGAGCTTTATGTTACAGTTCAATATTTGTGTTAATGTTTCTTGCAGTTGTTATCCCGTGATAGTTGCTTGCAAAATAAAAGGAACAACTTTCACAGTTTTAGAGCTTCAATTATTGTTCTTTTCAATTTACTGTATTATAATGGCATTCTAAGTCCTAAAGCAATGTGTTAGTAGAAACGTGACGTTACCGCTAAACAAGTAATAAAAGAGTCAACCCTCTTTTTTTTCCAGGCAGGGTACTGCAACCACAACATGCTAAGAACATTTTCCAAAACATTGCACAAAACATAAAGCACAGGCCACATTAATACCGCACAGTAACAATTCACAGTGACAATCCAAATGTGACACATTATTGCTAATAATTTTAAGCATATCCAAGCTAAACAGATAACAATGTCAATTTTGTTTTTGGCCACCTGTCCTTTAGTAGTCAACCTATATAACAAAATATGAAATCAAAAGCAAACATTCGATAAAGAACATCATTCGTTCTGCATTTGTAGTAATGCATATCAAAACTTACAATTGCTCCTGTGTTAACAAATGATCAAAAAACAATTTTCATTGTTTCTCTAAAATTACCTTGAAGTGCCAGAAGTGTCAATTGAAGTTAAATATGAAATAAGTTACATAAATATGTAAATGCTGCAGGACAGTACATGACAAGCGTTAACAGAAACTTGCACGCTTTCAATTCAAGGAAATTTGATAGAGGTCCTCCTCTACAATGAATATTCATTGCTACTTAAAGCTAAATTTTAGTTGTGTTCATATTATGCATTAATTATGTAATTTAAAATATTTTTTACTGATTGTACAAACATTAGATACTGTTTGTTCACTAGTCGAATATAGATCATTTTTGTGAATAACATTTAGTTTAATAATAGCATTCCCCTTTGGACTGCATTCTGAAGGTAAAACTCAATGTTCAAAAAGTTATTTTTTAGTTGCAATGTAGGCTAATAGCTCCCAATCTCTACAAACTATTAATATACATACTGAGATACAATGCTTCCTTGTCTAATTTATACATCAAAACATTGAGTTTGTCATTAACAGCATTTCAATGCAGCTTTTATGAGCTGATCATATATATATTTCAATCAACAGATGCGTTTTTAATCAAAGTCTACTTTTTAAAATCATAGAATTTACAGTGCAGAAGGCGCCCATTCGGCCCATCGAGTCTGCACCGGTCCTTGAAATGAGCACCCTACTTAAGCCCATGACTCCACCCTATCCCCGTAACCCCAGATAACCTTTCTTGGACACGAAGGGGCAATTTAACATGGCCAATCCATCTAACTTGCACATCTTTGGACAGTGGGAGGAAACCGGAGCACCCGGAGGAAACCTACGCAGACACAGGGAGAAAGTGCAAACTCTACACAGGCTGTCACCCGAGGCCGTAATTCAACCCGGGTCACTGGAGCTGTGAGGCAGCAGTGCTAACCACAATCACAGGGAAAGGTGTTTAGGTTTAGAGAATTGTTTTAGAGGTTACAATGCAAGTTAAGTTACACTACAGGTAATCAAAATAGTTCTAGCTCTTTTGACATTAAATCAACTGTGAAAGTTGATTTTGTTTGAATTTGTTTCTTGTGTTCACATGAAAGAATATCAAAACTAAAATATTGTTGCACATGCATCGCCTCCTCTTCTGAGATGTTCCAAATATTCTCTACAAAGAGAAAATGTCCCCCGAAGATTTAATCAGATCCAAAACCTTAAACTAGCCCTTGCGCTCTGTGGTCCCAGGGAACAAAAAAAAACACTACAGGCACTCCTCAACGTTACAACATTAAAGTTAGGACGAATGGTACTTGGGCCGTTAAAAAATTTAAACTCATTTCGTATTTACAATTCGATTTCAACTTTACGACACCACGCCAGCCCATCTTTTATATTTTTATAAATATGATTCATAAATTTGTTTTGAACGAACCCGGGGAAGTTGCGAAACCTCCTACCAAAACACCAGGCCTCCTACCTTTCATTCACCAAGCCACAGCTCTGGGGTGGAAGGTTGCTACAGCCCGCTGGCAGTGCGCCGCCAGAATCATAAACCAGAAAATTGTTTTGGAAAACAAATGAGGCCGCAATATGCTGGCGAAAATACTGCCTTGCCCTGCTGGCTGGTCTCCCATTGATTACAATGGTATCTTTTGCACCTGCAGTATGAAGCCTTTTTCTCGGCCAGCTACAGAGAATGGTTGCTGTGGTCCGTCGGCAGAGGTCTGAATGAATTGGGGCGAACCTCTGAAACCTGCAGGAAATTAGGTCATAATTTACTGGTAAAAATGCTGCCTTGCTCTGCTGATAGGGCAGCATGCTAGCACAAGTGATTAGCACTGTGGCTTCACACGCCAGGGTCCCAAGTTCGATTCCCGACTGGGTCATTGTCTGTGCGGTGTCTGCACGTTCTCCCCTCGTCTGCGTGGATTTCCTCCGGGTGCTCCGGTTTCCTCCCACAGTCCAAAGATGTGCAGGTTAGGTGGATTGGCCATGATAAATTACCCTTAGTGACCAAAAAAAGGTTAGATGGGGTTATTGGGTTACGGGGATAGGGTGGAAGTGAGGGCTTATGCAGACTCGATGGACCGAATGGAATCCTTCTGCACTGTATGTTCTATGTTAACGTCTCGACTTACAACGCAGTTTCGAGGAACCAATTGTGTCCCAAGTCCAAGGACTGCCTGTAGTAGGATGTAGAGGGATAGATTTGGTTTGGTTTGGAGTGCATGTCCCATTCCGTCACAGACCTCACTGGCATGGCTTTTAAAAGGAAGGAGACCCCCTATAGGTTTTGTTAGGTAAGAAATTTGACAGCATGTGCGTTCCCCCTCCTTCAGAGATGGGAAAGTAATTTAAACAGAAATGATTGCTTTCTTTCGCTTTGAAGACCGTTGCATTTTAAAATGGGACAATAGAAAATGTTTAATGGACCATCAGTCAAGTCAACTGAGCTGGGTTGGCCTTGCTGCAACAAGTGTAACTTCTTAAAAGGCAATGTCACGGTTATCAGGAACTCTCGTGGCTATCCAAGTAAACACTATGATGCCTTTAGTAAGCAGCACAATCTAAGAATGACAGATACATAATTTGTAATCAAGTCGGGCAATTTGCTGGGGATCTGACAGTTGTTTAGAAAGGATTCTGCAGCCAGAGTTCTCACTCTGGATGAAGTGTGCTCACAAAGACTAATAATAGAAACAAAAATGTGTTTGGCTATTTTCCTTTGCAACGCCTACAAAACGATTTGTTTAGATTCACTTACTGCAGATGAAGGAGGACTTTCGGCGGTGGGATACGCTCCCGTTGTCACTGGCGGGGAGGGTACAGATCGTAAAGATGACGGTTCTCCCGAGATTTTTGTTTATTTTCTAGTGTCTGCCTATTTTTATCCCAAAAACCTTTTTTTTTTCTTTTTTGTTTTAAGGGGGTCAATGCAGTGATCTCTACGTTCGTATGGGCGGGAAAAACCCTGCGAGTAAGGGAAGTGCTGTTGGAGCGGGAGGGGAGGGGTTGGCCCGACCAAATTTATTGGGTGGCAAATATAGCTATGATTACGAAGTGGGTAGTGGAGGAGGGGTTGGTATGGGAGCGGTGGAGGCAGCATCATGTAGGGGCACAAGTTTAGGGGCACTGGTAACGGCACCTCTGCAGTTCTCGCTGGCCCGGTACTCCACAAGCCCGGTGGTGGTGGCAGCTGAGGGTATCGGGGCAGTGGCGGAAGCATATGGGGGTGGAGGGAGCATTGGTGTGGGCTCCAATTTGTGGGAGCCACTGGTTTTTGCCGGGGAGGCTGGATGGAGGGTTTCGGAGGTGGCAGAGGGCAGGGATTGAGCGGCTGGGGGACCTGTTTGTTGATGGGAGCTATCCATGTTTGGAGGAGGAGTTTGAACTGTCAGGTGGGAATGGGTTTTTTTATCTGCAGGTGAGGGAATATATATGGAGCCAGGTCTTGACCTTTCCGCTTCTACCGCCCCAGGGGATACGGGATAAGGTGGTTTTGCAAACGGGAATGGGGGAGGGTAAGGTCTCAGAAATTTATAAAGATCTTATGGAGTGGGAGGCAACCCAGATAGGGGAGGTAAAGCATTAGTGGGAAGATGAGTTGAGTAAGGAACTAGAGGCAGGTGAGTGGGAGCATGCTCGGAGTAGAGTCAACACGTCCTCATCATGTGCCAGGCTCAGCCTGATACAATTTAAAGTGGTTCACCGGGCACACATGACAGTGGCGCAGATGAGTAGGTTTTTTGAAGGGGTGGAGGACAACTGTGGGTGGTGTGCGGGAGGGCCCGCAAATCATTTTCACACGTTCTGGGCATTTCCGAAGCTCAGGGGATTCTAGTGGGAATTTGCAGATGTCATGTCCACGATACTAAAAACAAGAGTGGCGCCGAGTTTTGGAGTGTCAGAAGACCCGGGAGTCCAGGGGACGAGAGAAGCTGACGTTTTGGCCTTTGCCTCTCAGGTATCCCGGACTAAGATCTTATTGAGGTGGAGGCAGTCGGAGACCCTGAAATCGGGGGTTTGGGTGAGTGACATGGCTGGGTTCCTCAGGCTTGAGAAAATTAAGTTTGTACAAAGAGGATCGAGGTCAGGGTTCGTGCGGAGGTGGCAGCCATTTATCGACTTCTTCTATGAAAATTAAACTGTTAGCAGATATGATAAGGGGGAGGATAGTTAGTTTAGGCGCAATCAGTGAATGGAGGAGGAAGGACTGGGGAATTGTGCGTATAAGCCGTGTAGGCTGGGTATAGTTGTTGGTTGGGGGGGGGGGGGTTATTTACGGAGTTATGTTTACATTTGAAATAGTTGTTATAAAATCACAAATGCCTCAATAAAATGTTTTCTAAAAAAATAGATTCGCTTACTAAAAACAAAATAATGCAGGCAAGCTCTAGAAAACTGTTCGAACTGAAAAAGTACACGACAGGAAGGAGGCAAGAAAGAATTAAATCAGACAGACTAAATTTACAGAATCCTCCCAGTGAACATTATACAGTTTAAATTTGGAAATTGAACAAATTACAAGTAAACAATTTAAGATACAGGCATTGTAGATATCATGCAATGAAGAAAAATTGGGATGCTGGAAGAAAATAATTTTAGAAAGACTATGCTATTTCTGTTTCCTTCCTTCGAAATTCCTTGATATTGTAGCCAAAGAATTTAATAGCTAACCAAGCACCTTTTGAATGATAGCTACAGCTGTAATATCTGAAACACACAGCTAATTTTCACACAAACAGCAACACAATAAAACATATGTGATCTGTATTTTTGTGATGTTGGTTAAGGAACAAATATTGGCCAGGCCAATATTTTCTAGGGAGAATTCCCTGCTCTTCTTCGAATAAGACAACGGCCCTGGGAATATACTTCCTGGCATGGCTCCCAATTCCATTCTCCCAGTTTCTCAATTGCAACTGTTCAGTTGTTATCATCTTCCACATCAATGCTTCTGAAATGGCTGTCTTTCTCCTCAATTGAGAATTCCCCTTGCCATGGTTGGCAGGGCTATTGTCCAGGTCCATTTTATTTTCTGTACCTCCCTCCCCGAATCAATAACGTAAAAGGTTATGGGGATAGTGGGTGTAAAGACATTGAAGCGTCAATCAGCCATGATCGTATTGCATGACTTAACTGGCTCAACAGGCTGAATAGCCTAGTCCTGTTGCTATGTTCCCAAGATGGGCTACCTTCCACCCACCAACCTTCACATTCAAGTGTCATCTTCGAGGAACAGTCGAGAAATTATCCCCCTATGCTGACTAATTTTATCCCTCAAACAACATCCTAAAAATTGATCATCTGGTCTTTAGCACGTTACTGTTTGTAGACGTTCGCTGTGCGCAAATTGGCTGCCGTGTTTCCTACGATACAACAAATTACTATGCTTCAAAAGTACGGTTGTAAAGGGCTTTGGGATGTCCTTTATTGTGAAAAGCACAATATAAATACATATATTATTTTCCTCCCTCTCCAACATCCTGGGAACTAAAAATACCTTCTGGGCGAAAGATTATTTATTTCTAGCTTCTTCTAACTTAGTGCTCACTGCTCATGATGCAGGCTCCTCTATACTGGGGATACCAAAAGCAGATTGAGTGAACACTTTGCTGAACATCTGTGTCGAGCCTGCAGACGTAAGCTTAAGCTACTGGTTACACGCACTTTAATTCTCCACACATCGCCCGTCAGATCTCTCGGTCCTTGAAGCCCAACACGAGCTTGAGGAACAACAAATTTTTCCACTAGGTGCTTTATAGTCATCCAAATTTAACACAGAGTTTAATGACATTTGGTCTTAACCACCACTCACATTTTCTCTCCGAAACAATTCACCGGTAATGGAGGGAGGTTGCACCAGAGCCATGTACACTGTTGATCCCATCAGAATACAGTAGATGGAGTGGTCCGAACGCGAGGTCTATCTGCCTTTCTCCCTCCATATTAACTGACGCAACCTCCTCTATTTTGTCAATTTCCCCATTTGCCATCATGTTTTAAACATTCAAATCTTCTTGGACCCAATCCTCATTACTTGTCTCATTAGCACCTATTTTGCCTTGCACCGTTAGCTCTTTTTCTCTTTTAACCACTCCAGCTCTCCACCCTATCACAAACTATTCATTTTTGTGTTTTGTCTGCACTTCTCCCATTTTTCTCTGGCTCCGGACTTGCTTAAAAATGACTCATCTGGAAAATCTTCCAATTCTGATGAAAAGTCACCAACCAGAAACATTAGCTGTTTCACATTCTACAGATACTGCCTGACCTGCTAAATGTTTTCAATACTTGCGGTTTTATTTCCTACATAAACACATTACTGGTCTATCAGTAATATACTTACACTTCTGCAGAAAACCTTCCTGACAGTAAATATACAATTCTATTTCTCACACTAGCCATTTTTAACCCCAAGCAGGATTGACAGACAACTTTTTAAAAAACCAATTATGTGCTAAAGAGGAGCAACCCTTGAACAGGTTAGGTGCATTGATTTTCTTCAATCTGTGCTCCATTTGAGTGCAGCCTGGTGGAGCTTGGGGTTGACAAATGTACCCTGTACAGCTGAACTACGAGCAGGTCAATATCCAACAGCCTACAATACCCAGGCTTGGACTGACATTCTTGTCACACCAGTGCCAGACAGTGGCCATCTCCAAATAGAGTGGATCTACACTGTCCCTTGACATTAAATGGCATTGCCATCGCTGAATTCCCCACTATCAACATCTAGGGGGTTACCATTGACCAGAAACGGAACTGGATATACAAATACTGCGGCTACCAGGGCTGGTCAAAGGATAGTAATCCTGCAGCTAGTAACTCACCTCCTGATCTCCCCCCCCCCCCCCCCCCCAAACCTGCCCCACCACCAGTCCCCTTGATTTCTCCCCCTTCCACAAACATCCAATTCCTCCACCGCCAACGAACAGCGGCAGCCGTGTGTACAAGATGCATTGCAGGAGCTCACCAAGTTCCTTCAGCATCACCTTCCAAACCTCCAACCGCCCATCTAGAAGGAAAAGAGTAGCAGATACCTGGGAACACCACTTTACATTTCCCCTCCAAGTCATTCACTGCCCTGACTTGGAAATATAATCGGCATCTCTTCATAATCGCTGGGTCAGAATCCTGGAAGTCCCTCTCTAAAAGCACTGTGGGCATACCTACACTTCAGGGACTGGAGTGGTTCAAAAAGGCAGCTCACCATCACCTTCTGAAGGGTAACTAGTGATGGGTAATAAATGCTGACCTCCACAGCGACACCCACACCCTGTAGATGAATAAAAATCACAGAACCTTAAGAGTGCAGGATGCCAATTGGTCCATGGAGTTTGTACGGGCTCTCAAAGAGCATTCTACCCAATCCCACTCCCCTGCCTTAACCTTGAACATTCTCCATTTGCAGATAGCAATTTAACTCCCTTTTGAATACCTCGATTGCACCTGCCTTCACCACCCTTTTCAGGAAATTAATTCCAGACACTAACCATCCTGGGAGGAACGATGGCACAGTGGTTAGCACTGCTGCCTTGCCGTGCTGAGGATACTGGTTCAATCCGGGCCCCGGGTTACTGTGTGGAGTTTGCACATTCTCCCCATGTCTGCGTGGATTTCATCCTCACAACCCAAATATGTGCAGGGTAGGTGGATTAGCCACACTAAATTGCCCCTTAAATGGAAAAAAAGAATTGGGTACTCTAAATATATTTTTTTAAAGACTTTAACCACCCTTTTGATGGAAAAGACTTTCCTCATCACTTGAAATTTGTGTCCTCTAGTTCTTGATGTATTCAAGTGGCAACAGTTTCACACTATTTACTATGTCCATACCTCTCAGCATCTTGAATGCCTCGACCCAGTCCCCTCTCAGCCTTTTTTTCTCCAAGGAAAACAATCCCAATCTCTCCTCATAGGTACAGTTCTTCATCCCGGAAATCATTATTGTGAATCTCCTCTGTATTCTCTCAATGCCTTCACACTGTACATGTATGCTGGCCAGAACTGGATGCAGCACTCCAGATGAGGCCTAACAAATGGCTTGTTCAACATGATCCCCTTACTCTTGTACTTAATGCCCTATTAACAAAGTTCAAGATACTAGATTTTTTATGAACTGCTTTCTCAACATGCCCTGCCATCGTCAATGACTTATGGATTTACACACTGAAGGTCTCTCTACAGATCTTCGCCACAAAAATCCCTCCAACCATTTACACTATTGTTTCCTGTCACTTAGCCAATGTATTTCTCAAGCGCCCACTTTCCCTTTTATTCCATGAGCTAGAAATTTGCACACAAATCTATTGTCGCACCCTATCAAATTATTTTTGACAATCTATAAACACCACATCAACAGCATTAACCTCCTCAACCTTCTCCGTTACCTCCTCAAAAAACTCCATCTAGTAGTTAAACATGATTTTCCCAACAAAGCCATGTTGCCTTTCCTTAATTATCTTGCACTTGTCTAAGGGACTACCTATTTTATCCTAAACTATAATTTCCATAGGTTTCCCTACCACTAAAGTCAAACTGACTTGATCTGTAGTTGCCAGCTTTACCTTCGCACCCCTTTTTGAACAAGGGTGTAACATTGACAATTCTCCAGTCCTCTGGTGTCACCTGTGTCCAGGGAAAACTGAACAATTATCACAAGTGCTTCTGCACTTCCCTCAGTACCCTTGGTTGCATCTCATCCAGTCCTGGTACCTTATCTACTTTGAGTAATGGTTTCTAACACCGCCTCCTTCTCAATTGTAAGTTCTTCGGGCGGATCACTTACCTCCTCCCTCACCTCGGCCTGGGTAGCATCTTCTTCCTTTGTAAAGATAGATGTAAAGTACTCGTTTAATACCACTGCTATATCTCCTGCTTCCACGTGCAAGTCCACTTTTTAAAAAATCCCTAATTGGCTCTATTTTTTCTTTTACCCCCCCCCCCCCTTTTATATGCTTATAGAAGACCTTGGGATTCCCTTTAATATTAGCTGCTTTCTCCTTCCCTTTCTTATTAATTTTTTCATCTTCACTTTGGTTCCTTTATATTCAGCCTGATTCACCACTGCATTTTCTACCTGGCATTTGTTGTACGCTCATTTCTTCCTTTTCATTTCACCTCTATCTTGCCTTGCAAGGTGCTCTGCATTTATTTGTCCCATCTTTCCCCTTCAAGGGAATATACCATGACATTGCCTGCAATGCTTTGTCTTTGAAGATGGGCATTGTTCAGCCACCGTCTTTTCTGCCAACATTTGATTCCAACTCACTCGACTCAGATACATTCTCAACCCATCCAAGTTGGTTTTCCCCCAATTAATTATGACTGCTCTGGAGTGTTCCTCATCCTTTTCCATGGCCAACCTAAATCTTATGATACTGTTCCTAAAATGCTCTTCCAGTAATATTTGACCTACTTGAGCCAACTTTTCCCCAGAACCAGGTCCAACAGTGCTTTCCCTCTCATTGGACCGTAAACATACAACTGCAGAAAATTTGCTTAAACACATTCCAGGAACTCACGCCCCTCTTGACCCTTGGAACTATTCCTACCAAAGTCCATATTTAGATAATTGAAATCCCCCATTATAGCTACTCTATAATCTTTGCACCTCAGTAATGTTTTTCAAATTTGTTTCTCTATGTCCCTTCCGCTAAACGGTGATCCATATACTACACTGATCAGTGCAATTCCAATTTTATCAAACTCTCCCAAGCACTCGATTTACCTTGATGCTGTTCTCCGATATATCCTCATCAGTTAATACTTCGGTACTTCCCACTGCCAGTTTAGAGTTCCCCTCAGGTTCCTATCCCTGTGTCAATCTAGTTTGAACTCTCCCCAAAAGCATGAGCAAACCTCCCAGGAGAACATTAGTCACTGTCCTGTTAAAGTGTAACCAGTCCTTGTATAGATCTCCCCTATGCCAGAACAGATCCCAGTGCCTCAGAAGTCTCAAGCCCGGCTCCATTTCTCCAGCCACGTGTTGAACTGCTCAATCTTCCGATTCTTATGTTCACTAGCTCGTGACACTGGGAGCAATGCTGAGATTACTGAATTTTTAGTCCTGCTTTATAATTCCCTTCGTAACTCATTAAAATCTGCTTTCAGGGTCTCTTCCCTTTTCCTACCCATGTCATTGGTCCCATTGTGGACCACAACCTCTGCCGGCTGTTTACCTTCTCCCAAAAGAATGTCCTGCAGCTGCTCTGTGACATCTTTGACCCTGGCATGAGAAGGGCAACATACCATCCTGGAGCAGCTGAAACTACTAAAATTCATTTTATAAATGAATCTGGCAGTCAAAAGAAAGCAATAGAGACAACTTGTCTTATAAATGTCAGTGGTTCAAGGCGGCAGTTCACCACTTCTTACTCAAAAGCAAGGATGGATGGGCAACAAATGATGGCTTTGCTCATGATGCACACATCCCAGATATGAATTTTTTAAAAGTCTCAGCTGGATTTAAACTCATAAGACAATCGAGAGGACATGTGCTAATGAACGGCGAGATTCTCTGGCCACTGAACGGTGTGTTTCTCAGCGGCCTGCCGTTGGCAGGATCTTCAGGTACTGTCATTGTCAATAGGATTTCCCATTGAATCCACCCCATGCTGCCAGAAACCCAGCAGCAGGGATGCACCGTCAGCATGGATGGAAGATCCCTCTGGTGGAAACAGCTAGAAGGTCTCGCCCTCAATGTGATACCCCATTTTTATTTTTAAATTTAAAATTTAAGTATGCGCAAATATAACAGAGATTGCAGCATCATTTCAGCTTTTCAACAAATATATATCAAATGTGGACATGAAGAAAGAACCAACTCACATTAACATTCTTGGCCACAGATGATCCGATTGCACTTCACAGCTAATTCATTGTTTTTAAGTATAGGCATAGGAACAAAAGGACGATGTTCAGCCCTGCGGGCTTGTTCCATCATTCAATGAGGTAGTAGTTAAGCTGTAACTTAACTCCATGTACTCATTTTTGTCCCATAAGATTTTTGTTAATCCAGATTTAAAATTACTTGATCCAAATTAACTGCTGTTTTCGTTTGGGGAAGAGAGTTTCAAACTGCTACCATCTTTTATGTATAGAAGCGTTTCCTGAAAGATCTGACGCTAAATTTAGAGCTGACCCGGTTAGTCAGTAAAGCTCAAACGACGCTGCTTCATTTACTGGTTAGATTAAATATACGTCAATCCATTGGCTAAATCCCTTTCACTTAATGAGTCGGAATAATTAGATCACAGCCTCCTTTCCTTACATAGATTCATAGAATTTACAGTGCAGAAGGAGGCCATTCAGCCCATCGGGTCTGCACCATCCCTTGGAATGAGCACCCTACTTAAGCCCATGCCTCTACCCCATCTAACTTTTTTTTGGACAGTAAGGGGCAATTTAGCATGGCCAATCCACCTAACCTGCACATCCTTGGACTGTGGGAGGAAACTGGGGCATCTGGGGGAAACCCACGCAGACACGGGGAGAAAGTGAAAACTCCTCCAGTCACCCGAGGCCAGAATTGAACCCAGGACCCTGGAGCTGTGAGGCATCAGTGTTAACCACTGTGTTATCGTGCCGCCATTTGGCTTTGGTCAACTACAAGATACGTAATTCTGCACCACCTCTAATCCTAGACTCCCCCAACAGGCAGAAACAATTACGCTCTCTCTATCTACCCCATTTGTGCTCCTTAATATCTTGAAGACTTGGATGAAATCACTCCATAATCTTATAAAACTCAGGGAATACAATTCTAGTTTCTGTAATCTCACCTCATAATTTAATCCTAAAAATCCAGATACCTTTTTGATTAAATCTGTTTCTGTATTCTCAATATACCCTTCCTCTGGTGTGGTGCCCAGACTTCCCACAGTACCCAGGTCTGATCAAACCAAAGGTTTTATGGCTTAGATCCATAATTATACGCTCCTCTCTTGTATTTTCGTCCTCTAGATATCAAAGTGAGCATTCATGATGATTTTCTGTGCTTGTTCATGACACTTCAATGATCTATGTACCTTCACCCCACAAATCTCTTTAGACTTCCATATTTTCATCGTTTGCAGAGTACCCTTTTCTATCTATTTATTAGGTACAAAGTGCATGATCTCAAATTTGCCTGAACGAAATCCATTCACAACAGTTTTGGCAATTCATTTAAATTACCACAATGTTGTAATTTTATGCTTCCCTCACATTATGTAGATTGCAGACAATGGAGGAGCCGATTTGCAAACAGCAAAGCCCTGTAAATAACAATGAGACTTATGGCTAATCAATACATTTTTGAGTGGTGGCGGAGGAATAAATGATGGCTAAAATGCCAAAAGAACACCAATCCTCAATGTGCTTTTCTTTGAATATTAGCATATTTTTCCCACCTGAACAGACAGATTGGCCTTGACTTAATGTCTCACCCGAAAGATAAGGTGAAGTATCAAAAATAAAGTATTTCTTGGATTCCGAGAAAATTTCCAGGGAAACAAATTATATATAAATTACCTTGTTCAATAATATACCTCCCGAAGATATACCCAGAGAAGCAGTGGCACTTGCTTGCTTTGAATGCGGGATTTTAAGTTTGAAAGTTGAGCGACATGAAAAGACAGATGGGAGCATGCTACAGGTGGTGTGTGTGTGTGCGTGCGTGCGTGTATGTATGTTGGGGGGGGGGGGGGGGGGGGGGGGAGCACGTGGGAATAAACTCAAAACAGTACTTTCCAATTCTGGATGTCTAGCAAATGTTGAATATTCCAATGGTTTTGAAGGCTACGGAGTAGTCTTTTAGTATCATTTCATTACCTCCTACTTATGGAAATTTGCACAATTCCTTATAAAACCTTCTCCATCAAAATCCCCAGATTGCCCCAAGAAACCACCTCTTTAAAATTTACACATCAAAATATCTAAATGGAAGGATGAACCTCCTCAAATTCTAAAATCATAAATTTGTTTGAGAACTTCCACCTTCTTAATATGGGAAATGAGTACCAGTGATTCCATTAATATACGAACATACTTGCCACCTCGCCTTGACTAAAATGTGTTTCTCCATCATCTTAAGCCTGATTTTCTGATCTTTCAACTATCCTGTATGGTTGTGCAGGCTGGCCAATATTCCCCTCTCTCTTTTGAAGAAAGGTCATCAACCTGAAATGTTAACTGCTTCTCTCTCTCCACAAATGCTTCCAAGCCTGCGGAATATTTTCAGCATTTCCCGCTTTTATTTCTCCCTCCAGTCACCAGCCTCTCTCTCCCACCTCTGCAATCTAGAAATGTTGCTCTGATCTGTAAAAGCCTTGCCTAATGTATTTGTAAGACTTTCAAGTTCTGCCTCTCAAGTTGCCCATTCACATGACTTTATGACCTGCAGTGGCGTATAAATAGGGTGATTATACACAGAGTATATGCAAATACCTCCACCATCATGAAACAGAGATATTACCTTTATAGGCAAGTGCGAGAGACAGATAATGGAAATGGTCAGGACAAATAATTCAAGGAACAAAGATGAAGTCAAATAATTAGTAAAACAAATCAAAAAGAACAAAATCAAAATCTTTCAAGCTGTAAAAGAAATAAAAACTAAAAAGGAAAGCAACACAAACTTTTAATATAGCAGGCAACAGTGCCTTCTATAACACGATACCTCTTGGGGATAGCCCTATTTAACATACAATACTATATCATGCAAGATTTTTAAAAAATTGTCATATGCATACTGTACCAAATTAACTAAAGAACTCCGCTTTGAAATTTGACACTTCTGGCACTATAAAAAATAGCTAACGGATAATGCACCAGTACGATAATACTAAAATATTTTTTTGCTAGTACGAAAGACCCATCAACAGGCTTTGCCATGCATTTCTTTTTTCACAAGTGAAACCACCTCTGTAGTGGACTACCAGTTATGCAATGGTTTATTATAGGAGTGTCTTTGAGCATGGCATACAATCCTGGCCAGTAAAAGATAACTACAGTTATAAATTATTTTTTAAAATATTCATTGCAGTTATTTTGCACTACTTTAGGCAGAATTCCCATAACGAAACATGGTCAACGGTTCAATACCATTTAAGTCTACTTGTCAGTCAGAAATTTTTTTTAAATCTCATCACAGAATGCAATTTTTTTTTTAAATTAAGTTATCACTAGTAATAATTAATGGGAATGATTCAACTTTTTAGCAAAGCCAAGCAGATGTACCTCCTGGAGTATCTTTTAGAGAATGGAATGGTTCAAATATTATAAGTTTAGCAGTGAGGCTGAAACATCGGCAGAATTAAGAAAACTGTGTTTATAGAAGTGCATATTTTAAACCTTATTTGATTAATCTACATTCAAATCCAAATGAAAATATCACATACGCAAACTGTAAGTCAGACATTTGACTAGAATTGGCAGTCCCACACCTAGCTAGTTGGATGAAACTTTCAACTGTTCCATTGAATTTCTTACTGACAAGTACACTCATAAATGCTACTTTAAAAATCAAAGTTTTCAGAATTGTTGCATTACTTTTGCAATGCTGTTTTAAAATCATAAATGTAGAAAAAAACTTTCTAAATCCTGCGGACAAATCGGATATGGTATAGATAAATGTAGTCAGACATAATCAACCGATCATGTGGCAAATAACCAACTGTTTCATTAGGAGGATATTTTTCTATCACTATATTGGAAGTCCCAAGAAATTTTATGTAAACTGTCTAACACACTGACCCAGATAGAATACACTTCCAGCTTTTCATTTCCGGTCTTATTAAATCTAATTTCAAGAGCAAATTAAGAACGTCAATACAATCCACAGCCACTGGGTTATGTAAATAAATTAATTTTCAGCATGGATTGTTTATCAACTTAATGTTTTAAACTTTAACTGGCTTTATGAGATGTTTGGAAATTATGACTAACTGCCTTTCAAAATAAAAACCGTAAACTAAAAAGAAAATCACAACAGTAACGTTCTTGGGAAATAGCATGATGAGTCTAAATAAAGCAGTGCAGCTGTTGTAAAATGTTCACTTTTAAGACTTAAAAATACACCAAATTAAATATTTTTTAACGCAAGTCTTTTGGATCTAATTCTTCAATAATACTCACCCTGATAATTTGATAGTGGTTGATGCAGGACTAGATCCAGTTGATATTGTGGAATTTATACTATTCTTCTTTGTAGACAGATCAAGCACGCCATCTGCTGACAGACAAAGTTTGGTTCAATTTTTCCTTAATAAAAGTCTTGGGCAATTGACCTTCAGTGATGATAATAGTAACATTTTGCTTTTCACCAAATAACCCAAGAGACATCACCTTTTGGTCAGAACTTTCTATAAAATGCCAGTTATAAACCGGAAATGTTATAAACCCTCTTTTCTTTCAATGATGCTGAATAGCCCATATATTTTCAGAATTTGTGTTTCTATTTGAAAATTCTAGACTTTGCAGCTTTTGTTTTATTTCATTATAACTATTTTAGCTAATTTTTAACCTCTAAACTCACCAGGTGGGAATCCAAAATACCATCAGCAACCCAAGAATTTCACACATTATTCGGCCTGGTTAAAAAAAAAGAAGAGCTGAACATTTGTCTTTAACCCTTCATCTCAAAGAAAAATAGATTTGCTCCTTCCCCAGTGACCTCACGCTAAAACCGAAAGGCATGGGGAACCAATAACTTGTTGCTGCAAAAATATCTAATAGGCTAATATCAATCTTAACATGCAGAATGGGAAGACAATTCAAGTCAAGAACTTCTGACCAAAGTCAACCTTCCATTCACATACAGTAGAACCTGTCAGTAGGTTTGATTCCCAAAATAACAGATAATGGAGCATAATCAAAACAGAACATTTATGGCACAGGAGGCAGCGATTCAACTCACCTTGTCTGTGCCAGCTGAAAGAAAGAGTTATCCAGCCCAATTCCACTTTCCAGCCCTTGGCCTTATAGGTTACTCACTTCAAATGTGTATTCAACTGTTTTCAATGTGATGAATAGAAAAAACTAAACAAGCAAGAATCCATGGATGAATAAAGATATATGGGAATAATTGAAGGTTAGGAAAGAGGGATACATTAAGTACATGGACAGCAGAGGGATGCATGATAAGAGAGAAAAGAGATTTGGGGAAAAGTCAAAGAAGAAACAATTAGAAAGGCAAAGAGGAACTATGATATTAAATCATCAAGGAATATAAAACAAAATATTTTATGAATACATTCGTAAAAAAAGGAAAGGCTATGCTGGAAATCGGGCTATTAAGAGAAATACAGGATAATACCACAGGTAATATAAAGAGGGCAGAAATATTTTAAAATATTTTGCTTCTGTGTTTACCAGGGAGATAAAACAGGGGAAGATATGATACTGAATGATAGGATGAGCAATGAAATTCTGAAAAGGTTTTGATAGCGTGCATACCGAGCAGTTTCTCTAGCAGGAAAGAGCATAACTAAAGCCAATCAAAGAAGATAGTCACCAAGAAATCCAATAAGTATTTACCTGAAGAATGGTAATAATGTGAAACTTGACCACAAGAGAATAGTTGAAATCAATAGTACAGCTGCATTTAAAGGAAAGCTAGACAAGCACACGAGAGATAGTTAAAGTGGTAGATTTAGATAGATGTAAGAGGCTCAAGTGGAGTTTAAACATGAGCATGGACTGGTTGAAGGCAGAGGAGCATTTTTTTTTTTCTTTGGGTGTGAGCCCTGGCGACCTCACCAGCAGTTAGATTTTAGCTAGTGAATGGGAGTGGGGTATGGGGGCAGAGCTGGAGCCTATTGGACCTGTCGGGTAGGATTGGTGACCATCTTAGGTGGGCCTTGCTCTGGGAATTTGGAGTAAGGAGGGGACAATTCCTCACAGTGGAAATGGCTGATTTTTTTTTCCGGGGGTGTGGGGGAGGGAGAAGACACCCTCAATCAGACTCATTTGGAACGTTAGAGGTCTGGTGAAAAGATAGGGGGCGGGATTCTCTGTTTCGGAGACTAAGTGTTGACGCCAGCACAGAAACTTTTACTCAGAAACAAACGGCGCCGCGCCTGAACCGATTCCACTACCAGTGTTGCATGGAACACAATCGAATCCAATGAGAAACGGTGTGGGATTCACCGGGTCCGTGATTGACACTTGGGACGCTGACAAGCAGCAGCCGCATATACACGTTACACTCCCCACATGTACTTATCCCAGCCAACAAGATGGAGCGAACCCATACAACTAATGGGTCGGTTGGGGCCAGAGGGCACCCTGGGGGGGGGGGGGAAGAGACCCATACGACCTGTGGCACTAAGTTCAAAGTGGGCTGTTAGCGGTGTGCCCAGCTGCATGGCTGCCTTGTCAGCTGCGGCAATGTGTTACATGCACGTCCACTCGCCCCACAGCCCATTTCCTGGCCATCCTCCACTACTCCCCTGTCCCTGGCAGAAGCCCACTGGTCAGCGGCACAACTGTCAGCAAACCACGGCGACGTCGGACCGCTTCCGTACATCCTCTCTCTCACTCAGCAGCTGCCATGCGAGTTTCACTATTTCTAAAAGCACAAGTGAACCACGCCGTCAGGAAGTCGGTCCAGCCGAGACGGAGAATCGGCGCATGCCACAATTCCGGCGTCGGAACCGATTCTCCGCCCAATCGCCTTTCGCGTCGGCTAACGGAGAATCTCGCCCAGAGAGTTTTCTCTCAGCAGAAGAATTTAACGGCTGATGTGGCCTTTGCAGGAGAGCAACCTGCGAGTAAGGGATCAGACTAGGCTCCGAAAGGGCTGGGTGAGCCAGTTGTTCCACTCAACTCCCAGGAGGGGTTCTGGGGCAATTTTGTGATTTCAAAGAAACCTGGGGTGATGAAAGGACTCATCTACAGTCATCTCAAATCATGCTCCACATTTAGTGCATTTGGTATTAGAGATAGGTGCAGCTCAGCACCCAGCATGGAGGCTGGATAAGCGGTTGTTTGCAGACATGGGATTCTGTGGACGGATAGATGACAACGTAGGGTTTAATGGGAACGGGCCGGCCTCACCCTCCATTCTATGGGAGGCCCTGAAAGCAGTGATTAGAGGGGAGATCATATCACACAAAATGTATATGGATAGGGAGGCTAGAGAGGAGCGCCAAATGTTGGTGAATGACACTTTGGAAGTGGAATGCAGATACTTGAATGACCCAACCCCAGAGCTCCTGGCAAGCAGGAAAAAGCTGCAGATGCAGCTTGACCTGTTACGCCCAGACAAGGCGGGGTGCCAGTTGCGAGACTCGAGGGGGGGTTGCTTAGGAATATGGGGAGGAGGTCAATCATCTTTTGGCTTGCAATTATTGGTAGGGATGTTTGAAGACTCTAACATGGGGCTTCCTTCCTGCGACGGTGCAGGCATCGATTTCCTTCCTATTGGAAAAGAAAAAGGACCATGTTGAATGCAGGTCATACAGTCCTATTTGGTTACTTAACGTGGACACCAAAATATCGGCCAAGGTGCTGCCGCTGAGGTTGGAACCCCAACTTCCTCAGGTGATTGGGTAAGATCAGACAGGATCTGTCAAGGGTTAGCAAATGTTGCCTAATGTGTGGCTTTTGCTAAATGTGGTTCTTTCTCCACTTGACAGGCCTGATCCAGAGATAATCGTCTCGTTAGATGCCAAAAAGGCATTTGATAAGGTAGAATGGAGGTACCCTTTTGCTGTTTGAGAGATTCAGGGTGGGACCCAAGTTTGTGTCTCGGGTACACCTGCTGTATAAAGCTCCCTTGGTTAGAGTCCGCACCAATACCACGAACTCGGGTAATTTTATTTAAATAGGGGAACAAAATAGGGGTGCCCTATGTCTCCCCTCTTGTTTGCATTGACGATCGTTCAGGAAGTCCGGCTAACCACATGCACATGTTCTGGTTTTGTCCCAAGCTTATGAGTCTCCTTCTTCAACACTATATCGGTGATTCTGAAGATTGAGCTGGAACCCTGCTCCAAAAATCCTGGCCATATTTAGGGTGCCTGACACCCTGGAGCTGTAGACGGGTGCGAGGGCAGATTTCCTGGCCTTTGCCTCGCTGATTGCCCAGAAGCAAGTGCTGATGGGGTGGAGGTCTCCAGTGCCTTGATCTGGCTGGGAGACCTGATGGAGTTCCAATACCTCGGGAAAGTCAAGTACACCATGAGGAGTAATCGTGGAGTTCTATCGGAGATGGCAGCCATTTATTGTTTATTTCAAGGAATTGGTCACCGTTAGTTGTTGGGGGAGGGGAGTGTTTTATGTTTCTGTTTTTTATATGCAAATGTGTTCCATTTTTTGTTATTTTGTATTTTATGAAGTGAAAAAATGTTAATAAAATATATTTTTTTTAAGATCAAGAAGCTTAAGAAAAATAGAAAACTATTTTTGGTTACGAACAGTAAATAAATAAGAAATAAAAACAGAAACACTGGAAGTACTCGGGTCATGCAGCAGGGTTGGGAAGACACATTTCTGATAGGGTGGAGGGAGGAGAAATTAAATGACCAAAGGTTTCATGTTGCATGACCAAAGGGAGTGGTAATGGGAAAAGGAAGGAAACAACATTAATGTCTTGCACGTTTCACAACCAATGAAGTTCTTTTTGAAGTATAATTACTGCGTTGTAATGTAGGAAACTGGATGCGTCTTAGAGGAGGTGCGAATAGGAGGATAGCTGCTGTCTGAACATGAAATAAGGAAAGAGAGTAGGTTGAAGTTGGAAACATGGGGGTAGAGGTTGGGATCTAAAATTCTTGAACTGAATGTTGAGACCAAAGATTCTGAAAGTGCCAAGTTGGATGAGGTGCTGTTCTAAGCTTCATTGGAACACCGTAGCAGGTTAAGGACAGAAAGATCAGAATGATAGCGAGGTGGGGAATTAAAATGACAGGCGACTGGGAGATCAGGTCATGCTTGCAGACTGAACGGAAGTATTCTGCAAAGCCATCACCCAGTCTGTATTTGATCTCCCCAATGTAGAGAAGCCGACATCGTCAGCAGCAAGTACAGTATAGTAAACTGACAGTACAAGTAAGTCTCTGTTCTCTGGGACGTTGGATTGTTGGGGCGAGGAGGTAAAAGGGCAAATCTTTCATCAACAATGCTTGCACAGAAAGGTGCTATAAGAAAGGGATACGGGTGTTGGGAGCAATCAAGGAGTAGATTGGGGGTTGCAAGAACTGTCCCTTTGGAGTGCTGAAAGGGATGGGGTAGATGCATTTAATGATGACATCATGTTGGAGTTGGTGGAATACAACAATGAATATATTCCCAAATCAATTCTACCTGTGCCCAGCAGTGTTGCCACCTTGCAAAGCAGTGTCTAAAGTCACTATTTCCCTGCTCTGCCATTCTGCAAAATCCTGATTTATCATCTACCTCAAAGTAATCAAAATAAACTGCAACCATGAAGATTCAAGTGTTTCTTTCCCCCAGCAGGTCACTGATAATTCCTTAACCCCAACAAGATTTCTAATGCTGCCCCAGAAGTACCAACATCACTGGAACCTTAGCTGTTGCTCTAGAAAACCAACACATAACTATTACAACCGGTTCGTCTTACGAACACATTTCTTCTACCTTCCTCCATGTCAATATATGAAAGCCTAGATAAATCAGAGGCTATCCACTGGCAGGGATGCAATGAAGGGAGCATCAACTGATTTTCATAACTTTAATATACGAGTGGGCCAGTTCACATTTCTTCACTACACATAAGTTGCTACGCAACTCAATAAAAATAAACTCCGTCAGATGGACAATAGTTACTTGCATATGCAGCCACTTCTGGGCAAAGGTTTTAAAGTCTATCAGAATCAAAAATGGTTTGAACACCAACGCTGCACCTAATCCTCCGCACACTCAATTTACTGGCAACACTGGCAGGTTCATCTCTTTTCTCTTCAAGCAATGAATAAATGAATCTCTCAATTCTGGTACAATCTGACACCCAAAGATGAGACAGATGTCATGGTAGAGAAAATAATTCACTGGGTGCACCTGAAATTAGAAGACATCTTCCACAATTAGGATAAGAGGCTCCTTTTTACAGCACCACTACCCTTATAATAGTAAGATCCATAGCCAAAAGTCTAGGCTGATCCTAGAAGCCATGGATTCTAGTGTCCCCTGTACCTCACAAACTAAATACCACCCAACCCAGCACTCAACAAGATCCCTCAACTTCATTTTTCCTTTCTTCCATGTTAAATTAGTTAAATCGTACAAATTAGTAACTCAAATCATGTGACAAATTATGTTGTGGAAAGGGTGCTCAGTGCATCAAGTGGTGCGAGATCTACAAAGCTACATGTACTCTATTGCACTCCACTGTACTTTTTCAGTTGCTAAATCCTATGTTGAGGCAGATAGGGTAAAAAGAATGAAAACATGTGGTCACCGATATAGTTGATAAAATAGCTTTTCAAGCTACCTATTGAACAACATATTATTTACATGGCTATTTGATTCAAGAGGCACACATGTTCAAGCTAATTTTCATAGGGATCAGGAGCTACACAACCTTCAATATAATTGTATTAATACACTGAAGTTTGAGACATTTAATGCTCCATATTTCGGACTAGAATGTAATCAAAACCATTGCCCGCATCTTCAATGTTAGGCTTAAAATAGGCTGATTCTTCAATAATATAAATCTGCAAATTTGTATCCAAATAAAAATTAACTGCAATGTTCCAGTTGCATTCCTAGATTGCTTGTGTTGCAGCCTGCAGTATAAATTACCAGCCACAGGTCTATAATCACACTTCAACTTCTGGCATACGCAACAGGGCGTCTGCAAGGGATTTTAATGAAACAAGTCTGGCTATTGCACGCTATCAGACTTTCAGTGCATCATTCATCGATAAGCAAGATGCAGCAAATTAAATTTAGAAAGCTGGTGCAATTTATTTATCAGGGCACAAAATATACACTGGGCCATTGCGTAAAAATAGGTGACCATCAAAGCAGGCCTTTACTGCGCTAGAAAACCTAGTTTTAAAAGTACCTAAAGTAACATGGGTTTATGACACTTATTCAGATAGGAACCTTCCTACAGTAAACAAGACTCTAATTTCAGGTCACTTTAAAAACTTCAAGGTCTTCTGAGAGGGCCAGGACTATTTCCACACACCAGACCTTACTATGCTGAGATATAGAACATAGGGAAATACAGCACAGAACAGGCCCTTCGGCCCACGATGTTGTGCCGAACTTTTGTCCTAGGTTAATCATAGATCATAGAATTTTGGACACTAAGGACAATTTATCATGGCCAATCCACCCAACCTGCACATCTTTGGACTGTGGGAGGAAACCGGAGCACCCGGCGGAAACCCACGCACACACGGGGAGGATGTGCAGACTCCACACAGACAGCGACCCAAGCCGAAATCAAACCTGGGACCCTGGAGCTGTGAAGCAATTGTGCTATCCACAATGTTACCGTGCTGTTCTTAAGAACAATTAATCTACACTCCATTATTCTACCATAATCCATGTACCTATCCAATAGCCGCTTGAAGGTCCCTAACGTTTCCGACTCAACTACTTCCACAGGCAGTGCATTCTATGCCCCCACTACTCTCTGGGTAAAGAACCTACCTCTGACATCCCCCCCATATATCTTCCACCATTTACCGTAAATTTATGTCCCCTTGTAATGGTTTGTTCCACCTGGGGAAAAAGTCTCTGACTGTCTACTCTATCTATTCCCCTGATCATCTTATAAACCTCTATCAAGTCGTCCCTCATCTTTCTCTGTTCTAATGAGAAAAAGCCTAGCACCCTCAACCTTTCCTCGTAAGACCTACTCTCCATTCCAGGCAACATCCTGGTAAATCTCCTTTGCACCTTTTCCAAAGCTTCCACATCCTTCCTAAAATGAGGTGACCAGAACTGCACATAGTACTCCAAATGTGGCCTTACCAAGGTTTTGTACAGCTGCATCATCACCTCACGGCTCTTAAATTCAATCCCTCTGCTAAGGAACGCTAGCACACCATAGGCCTTCTTCACAGCTCTATCCACTTGAGTGGCAACTTTCAAAGATTTATGAACATAGACCCCAAGATCTCTCTGCTCCTCCACATTGCCAAGAACCCTACCGTTAACCCTGTATTCCGCATTCATATTGGTCCTTCCAAAATGGATAACTTCACACTTGTCAGGGTTAAACTCCATCTGCCACTTCTCAGCCCAGCTCTGCATCCTATCTATGTCTCTTTGCAGCCGACAACAGCCCTCCTCACTGTCCACAACTCCACCAATCTTCATATCATCTGCAAATTTACTGACCCACCCTTCAACTCCCTCATCCAAGTAATTAATGAAAATCACAAACAGCAGAGGACCCAGAACTGATCCCTGCGGTATGCCACTGGTAACTGGGCTCCAGGCTGAATATTTGCCATCCACCACCACTCTCTGACTTCTATCGGTTAGCCAGTTCGTTATCCAACTGGCCAAATTTCCCACTATCCCATGCCTCCTTACTTTCTGCATAAGCCTACCATGGGGAACCTTATCAAATGCCTTACTAAAATCCATGTACACTACATCCACTGCTTTACCTTCATCCACATGCTTGGTCACCTCCTCAAAGAAGTCAATAAGATTTGTACGGCAAGACCTACCCTTCACAAATCCGTGCTGACTATCCCTAATCAAGCAGTGTCTTTCCAGATGCTCAGAAATCCTATCCCTCAGTACCCTTTCCATTACTTTGCCTATAACCGAAGTAAGACTAACTGGCCTGTAATTCCCAGGGTTATCCCTATTCCCTTTTTTGAACAGGGGCACAACATTCGCCACTCTCCAATCCCCTGGTACCACCCCTGTTGACAGTGAGGACAAAAAGACCATTGCCAACTGCTCGGCAATTTCATTTCTTGCTTCCCATAGAATCCTTGGATATATCCAGTCAGGCCCGGGAGACTTGTCTATCCTTAAGTTTTTCAAAACGCCCAACACATCTTCCTTCCTAACAAGTATCTCCTCGAGCTTACCAGTCTGTTTCACACTGTCCTCTCCAACAATATGGCCTCTCTCGTTTGTAAATACTGAAGAAAAGTACTCGTTCAAGACCTCTCCTATCTCTTCAGACTCAATACACAATCTCCCGCTACTGTCCTTGATCGGACCCACCCTCGCTCTAGTCATTCTCATATTTCTCACACATGTGTAAAAGGCCTTGGGGTTTTCCTTGATCCTACCCGCCAAAGATTTTTCATGCCCTCTCTTTGCTCTCCTAATCCCTTTCTTCAGTTCCTCCTGGCTATCTTGTATCCCTCCAGCACCCTGTCTGAACCTTGTTTCCTCAGCCTTACATCAGTCTCCTTCTTCCTCTTAACAAGCCATTCAACCTCTCTTTTCAACCATGGTTCCCTCACTCGACCATTTCTTCCCTGCCTGACAGGGACATGCATATCAAAGACACGCAGTACCTCTTCCTTGAACAAGTTCCACATTTCACTTGTGTCCTTCCCTGACAGCCTATGTTCCCAACTTATGCACTTCAATTCTTGTCTGACAGCATTGTATTTACCCTTCCCCCAATTGTAAACCTTGCCCTGTTGCACACACCTATCCCTCTCCATTACTGAAGTGAAAGTCAGAGAATTGTGGTCACTACCTCCAAAATGCTCCCCCACTAACAAATCTATCACTTGTATGCCTAATGACCAGAGTTCACCTTTATGCTTCAACAAACTATTCAGAATCATGTTCATGCAGAATGGAAAAGGCGGATGTTTGATCAAGAAAAAAAACCTTTCTAAAGAGTGGGAATATGTGTGCTATCCTGCTTGATTAGTGTGGTTTCATCATCAAATCATGTGATGCTTTTTAAAAAAAAAAAGGGGGCAGCAGGGTAGCATGGTGGTTAGCATAAATGCTTCACAGCTCCAGGGTCCCAGGTTCGATTCCCGGCTGGGTCACTGTCTGTGTGGAGTCTGCACATCCTCCCCCTGTGTGCGTGGGTTTCCTCCGGGTGCTCCGGTTTCCTCCCACAGTCCAAAGATGTGCAGGTTAGGTGGATTGGCCATGCTAAATTGCCCGTAGTGTCCTAATAAAAGTAAGGTTAAGGGGGGGGGTTGTTGGGTTACGGGTATAGGGTGGATACGTGGGTTTGAGTAGGGTGATCATGGCTCGGCACAACATTGAGGGCCGAAGGGCCTGTTCTGTGCTGTACTGTTCTATGTTCTACTTGCCCTGGTTCATTACCAAGTACCAAATCCAATATGGCCTCCCCTCTGGTCAGACAATCTACATACTGTGTTAGAAAAGCTTCCTGGACACACTGCACAAACACCACCCCATCAAAACTATTTGATCTAAAGAGTTTCCACTCAATATTTGGGAAGTTGAAGTCACCCATGACTAGTACCCTGTGACTTCTGCACCTTTCCAAAATCTGTTTCCCAATCTGTTCCGCCACATCTCTGCTGCTATTGGGGGGCCTATAGAAAACTCCCAACAAGGTGACTGCTCCTTTCCTATTTCTGACTTCAAATCAGTCAGAAATAGGACTCAGTAGGCAAATCCTCCTCGAACTGCCTTTCTGCAGCTGTTATACTATCTCTAATTAACAATGCCATTCCCCACCTCTTTTACCATCCTCCCTAATCTTGTTGAAACATCTATAACCAGGGATCTCCAACAACCATTTTTGCCCCTCTTCTATCCAAGTTTCCGTGATGGCCACCACATCGTAGTCCCAAGAACCGATCCATGCCTTAAGTTCACCCACCTTATTCCTGATACTTCAACCCATCTCCTTGCCTGCAAGTACTCTCCTTTGTCAGTGTTACCTTCCCCACTGCGTCACTACGCACTTTGGCATCCTGAATATCGGCTTCCTTAGTTGCTGGACTACAAATCCGGTTCCCATTCCCCTGCCAAGTTAGTTTAAACCCTCCCGAAGAGTACTAGAAAACCTCCCTCCCAGGATATTGGTATCCCTCTGGTTCAGATGCAACCCGTCCTGCTTGTACAGGTCCCACCTTCCCCAGAATGCGCTCCAATTATCCAAATACCTGAAGCCCTCCCTCCTACACCATTCCAGCAGCCACGTGTTCAACTGCACTCTCTCCCTATTCCTAGCCGCGCTATCACTTGGCACCAGCAACAAACCAGAGATGACAACTCTGTCTGTCCTGACCTTTAACTTCCAGCCTAACTCCCTAAACTTGTTTATTACCTCCACACCCCTTTTCCTACCTACCAATGTGCACCACGACATTCTCTATTTGGGCAAATATTGCTGTTGATGCAAGAGGCATCAAATAACAAAATAAATCTAGTCACATTATGGGATCAGTTTTCAATTGCGGAGGGTGTGGAAATAAAATACTGGTGATTTACACTTCAAGTGGAGACATTTCCATACAATCACTTGCATTCTTCCCAGTGCAGTTTCATCTCCTTATCGTTTTTGTCTATCTGCTCCATTATTTCCATGACTAAAACTGAGCAAAAATAAAGGACACTTTTCACTTCAATCAGAATGTGCACATATTTATGTTTTTTAATGTTTACTCTCTGGAAGCAGAACAGTGAAGAAGTGGTCAGTAGCAGCAGTGATGAGGGTCATGTTTGTGAGTTTGAGCAGGATTCCAATTTGAACTGGCAGCATTCTGCACAATTTGTCCTATTAAGCCAGACAGCAATGTCAAAAGCTTCTACAGATGGTAGAATAACAGAGAAAACTAGCCAGTTGAACCTGCTGCAAAGCATATCATTCCTACAGTTTTGTAAAGCTTACCAGAACACAAACAAATACTAGGTTAAAATAAAGTCACAAATTAAAAGATATTTATCTTTTACTACATTGACTATCATCATTGAATTGTTATGGTGCAGGACGCCATTCAGCCCTTCGTGTCTGCACCAGCTCTCCAAATGAGAGTCGTGACTTAGTGCCATTCCCCTGCTTTTTCCCCATACCCCTGCATATTGTTTCTATTTAAATAATCTAATATCCTCTTGAATGCCTCAATTGAACCTGCCTCCCCTGCACTTCCAGACAGTGCATATGCCATACCTGAACCACCCATTGTGTGAAAAGGTTTTTTTCTCATCACAGTTGCTTCTTTATCCATTCATTCTTTATCCTTATACGAATGGGAACAGTTTCTCCCCATCTACTCTGTTCAGCCCCTTCACGATTTTGAACATCTCTACCAAATCTCCTCAGCGATCTTCTCTCAAAGGAGAACAGTCCTAACCTCCCAAATCTATCCTCATAACTGAAGTTTCTCATCCATGAAACCATTCTTGTAAACCTCTTCTGTATTCTCTCCAACGTGTTCACATCGTTCCTAGTGTGGTACCCAGAACTGTACACATTACTCCGGCTGAGTTCTAACTAGTGTCTTTCACAAGTTCAGTATAACCTCCTTGGTCTTGTACACTGCATCCCTATTTAAAAAGCCCAGGATACCACGTGCTTTATTAACTGCTCCCTCCAACTGTCCTGCCACCTTCAATGATCTATGCACATATACACCCAGGTCTCTCTGCTCTTGTATCTCTTTCAGAAATTTACTGCTTATTTTGTATCCTCTTTCTATGTTCTTCCTAATAAAATGCAACACCTCACACTTCTCTTCACCTGCAATATATCCATGTCCTTTTGAAGTTCGACACTGTCCTCCTCACAATTTAGAACACTTCCAAGTTTTGTATAATCTGCAAATGTCGTAATTGTTCGCTGTACACCAAGATATAGGTCATAATACAGATCAGAAAAACAAAGGGTCCCAAAACAGACACCTGGGAAACACCACTATAAACCATCATCCGGCTGGAAAAATATCCATTGATCATTACTCTGCTTCCTATTATTCAGCCAATTTTGTATCCACATTGCTACTGCCCCTTTTATTCCATGAGCTATAACGTTCTCATAAGTCTGTTGTGTGGCACTCTATCAAATGCTTTTTGAAGTCCATGTACACCACATCAACAGCATTACCATCATCATCCTTTTCTGTTACTTCTTTTTTTTTTTTAAAAACTCCAGCAAGTTTGTGAAACTTGATTTCCCCTTTAGAAAGCCATGCTGGCTTTTTCTAATCAACCCACATTTTTCCATATGACAATTAATTTTACCCCGAATAAATTGTTTCTGGAAGCTTGCCCACCACTGATGTTAAACTGACTTGTCAGTAATTGCTGCGGTTATCCTTACAAACCTTTGAACAAGGGCATAACATTTGCTACGCTCCTTCTGGCACTTCCCGAGTCGAGAGAAGACTGGAAGATTCTTTCCAGAGACCCTGCAGTTTTAATTCTCACTTCCTTCAACCTCCTTTGACACATCTCATCAGTCCTGGTGCTTCATCAACTTTAAGTACAGTCTATTCAACACTTCCTCCTCATCAATTTTGAACTCTTCTGGGGACAGAGTTTCCTCATCTGATCCATGGCCTGGTAGCAATTACTATCTTGGTGAAGATGGATGCAAAGTATTCATTTAACACTTCAGCCACTCCCCCTGCCTCCATATGCAAATTCCTGTTTTGGTCCCTAATTGACCCTACTATTTTTAACTACCCTTTTACTAAGACATGCCTACTGAAGATTTAGGAATCCCCTTTTATCTTGGATACCAGTCTTTACAAAGTCTCTTACAAAGCCAGCTTAGGCACAACACAATGAATGTCCTCCTTCTGTGCTGTAACCATCATGCTCCAAGATTCATAGAATTTTAAATAAATCAAGTTGCTTAATAATAACTTATTGTCACAAGTAGGCTTCAATGAAGTTACTGTGAAAAGCAGCTAGTCGCCACATTCCGGCGCCAGTATTACAGAATATGATCCTGTTTTTCAACTTGTACATGTAGCTGGGATAATAAGTTGCACAAAGGAAATGCCAGGACAGGTTAATTTTTATGGTGCTGGCAAGGCAGGATGTTTATTTGTGCCACAACACCAGGGGGTGCATTCCCTGGAGGAGTATTGGCTGCTGCCTTAAGACAAACAAGTTGGCTTGACAAAGGCTAACAATAACATTCAAGTTATCAATTTTTGGATCTGCGCAGTTCTTTACCAAATCTGGTATCCACTCTATCATTTATTAACTGTCCCCTCTGTAAAATATTCTGACGATTCTGTGCATGATGAAGATATATGAGGAAGAGATTTCAATAAATGAGACCCCTAACTTCCAATGAACTTATGATTGCGGTGAATGAGTTGCAATTTCTTATTTAAAAATTAACAGAAGTCTTCTGAATAAAATACTTGAAATGCATATTTCATGTTGCATGCAAAACAATGCCTCTGGGATTAAGAGTCCCATTATCATCCATCTGAAATAATTGGGATACGCGAGAGGATCCCTCAACACTGGGGGAAAAACAGTACTTAAATAAACTAATTTGTTTTGTTTATTTTCATGGTCTGATTTGTTATGGATTGTAGCAGATTAATTGGTAGGGTTTGCTGGTTGGGGGGGGGGGGGGGTGTTGACCCCTCTAAAGCTGCAGATGTTTCTCTATTTATCTTGGTAGCATTGCAGAGCTTTAAAATTACATCAATTGTCAATCACAGCGCTAACGCTCAATGGTGATGTACATAGGCAGTGTTACCAAACCAGAGTTTATGGAGTAATTCAGAAACAGAAAAATTCCACCCTGCTGCCGCCAGCCTCACAAACAGCTGTACATGCACTGGTGGCTGCAGCAAGGATTGATTGCACATGCTCAACTGTCTCTGATGCACTGGCAGGAGTTAGTTAGTGAGTGAGAACGGCTGCAGTGTTGGGGGATCAGAGTCCTTTTTCTACTTTTTTCATGCTATATTACCTCCCAAAAAGCACTGTGGGTATATCTGTAATAGATGGTTGGCAGCTGTTCAAGAAAGCAGCTCACCATCACCTTCTCAAGGGCTATCAGGGATGAGCAACAAATGTTGGCCTTGCCACCAATACTCACAATACTGACCGCATGCTATTCTTCTCCACTTTTAATAACTATATATTTAAATTGAGTGAGACTATCAACTTATTGTCTAAACTGTTTGCTTTCACTTATCCAAAATTAGGTTTGTCGCTGACTTTCATTCCATTATTTCTGAGCTGGCAATGAAGCCAGGTTCCAGAGATAAAATGAATACCATGGCAACCTGTCATTTCTATTCCTTGGTAAATTGTTTTACATTAGGGATGGCTATCATATGCACACACATACTGAAATCTGAACCACTCAAATAGGAAAGAATATTGATTACCTTGTTGAAAATCTTTCTGCTGATTTTTATTCACAGTGAGGTCTAGGGGTCCTTCCTGCTCCTGGTGAAAGTTCTGGGTTTGCTTGGCAGGAGGATCATTTGGGACTGAAACAGATTCATCGGTCGATCCAGTCCGAGTTTCGTGAACATGATTACTTCTGGATATATATTCAATTGCAAACTGACGAATCATTCTTTTCATTATTTCCTGAGCAACTAGAGGAATGTTGCGATCACAGTTCTGAGGAAGGTCTAAAATAATTAATTTTATATGTTAATGGAAATGTATTATATAAAATAAATGCTCATTTTCAATTATAACGGCATACAGGACCAATTTACATTTCCTTCTATTTACATGTACATCAAGTAAAAACAGAAAATGTTGTGGAGAAAGAATTAACGTAGAGTCCATATGACTTTTCTTCAGAGCATTAAGTAAACCCTATGATATAATTTCCTAGAAACAACCCTGAAACAATGGCACAAGTACAGTAGAATAGCAATTATAGCCCCAAAGACAGAGGGAATTTCAGCGCAACTAGTTTGTGCTGGTTTTAGGCTATGCCAGTTGCCTCGATCTGTCAGCTCTCTAATGATCATTGATATAGCTTTGCTTTCATGCAAAAGAGCAACTTGTGGATATTTCCTAAATTGTGGCTGATTTTCTGTCTGCTGCAGAGAAATATGGGTGAAGGATTTGAAGACATCTGGTGCGAATATATTTTATGACTCTTACACACATGTTTCAAAACAAATTAACCTCTAGCACAGCATCAGTCTACCACCCGCCACAACTTATTTTTCTTTTGCCCGGAGACCACGAATTTTCCCAGCTCAAGATTTCTCACCTCTCCCAGTGTTAAATGAGATAAAGTAGCTGCAGCGGAATGCCTAATCAACATGCCTCAGTTCAGCTTTTAAAAATAAAGGATAAACAGAATGAGGAGACGGTGAATGAGGTATCATGATCGGAGATAATTGAAAGTGCCTTCAATCCCCTGAGTGTGTGATGGGCTTGAAGGTTATACCAGGAACACTTTGAAGTGCAGTGTATATGGCCATGTGTGAAATTCTGCAGGAAGACTGGAAGCCACAGACGTCTTCCCATGATGTATCATCGGTGGAGATGCAGGTCACTATGGGTCTCCATTTTTAGCCCCAATCACCTACTTTATAACATCAGCCAGGAAGCTTCAAGAGCCTGCATTCAACAGGCGACAGGCAGCTGACTTCATCGAGTATGGCATATCCCCTGCACAGTAATGTTTACAAGCTGGGTGGTTTCCCTGCGATGTAGGCTATCAAAACTTCAGGAGGGAACCAGCAACATTCATTAATAGGAAGAAATTCCACATTAGCCTGTGATGCCCACGAAGGATTCTCTATATCACTGCAGAGTGCATCCAGGAAGCTGCCATAATGCCTTTTATCTGTTGCCATTCTACTGTCGCTGATCATTCAAAAGTAATTAGATGGATCCTGAGCAATAACACCTACCAGCTGTCGCCATTGTTGATGACACTATTCTGCACAGTACAGGATTATTGCAATCGTGCACATACAGCAAACAGGCAGGTGGTATAGAGTACACAGGGCTGCCTGGTGGTTAGCACTGCTGCCTCACAACCCAGGTTAGATTCTGACTTCAGGCGACTGTGCAGAGTTTGCACATTCTCTCAGTCTCTGCATGGGTTTTCTCCCACAATCCAAAGATGCGCAGGTTAGGTGGACTGGCCGTGCTAAATTGCCCCAAGCGTCCAAAGGTTCGGTGGGGTTACAGAGATAGGGGGATTGTGCCGAGGTAGGGTACTCTTTCGGATGGTCAATCAGACTCGATGGGCTGAACTGCCTCCATCTGCACTTTAGAGATTCTATGAACAACCGCAGTCCAGAGGTTGCCCTATGGTATGTACCACAAAGAGTAGCAAGGATTATTGTGCTTTGCTGCTGTGTACTGTACATTTTTGTTTTGCTGGCATTAAGTACCTGGTGAGGAGTTCATTAAATCAGAGGATCTCAATACCTATGCTCCAGAGCCAAGTGAACAAGAAAATCATATGGCATCTCAGGATAGTTGCTCAGCAACTGATTACCCCACCTTCTGAATCCCCCACCAATGGCACCAGCAACTCAGGAAGCAGTTATGAAGACTCAAGACCAGGCAACACCAGAAATAATTTAACTTTTATTCAACAAACATGACTCGAAACTCAAAAGGAGTGAACAAAGTCCGAACCTTCTACATTGCTGAATAGCAACTGAAACAAGAGAACTTTCAAAGTTCTAACATTCAGAACAATATATAAACAAACATTCTCCATGGAACATTATTTCAATGTGAACCTTCAGGGATGTGACTGTGACAAAAGGCCAGCATCGGTAACAGTGATATGGTAGTTACTTATCAAACTATGAAAAAGTACCCAAACTGAACACACTTCATCCAAAAAAAAGTTACACGAGAGTGAGAAACGTTGCAGGCAATTCTGCCATTCCACTAGCATTAGATCAGCAGCCAGAGGCATCAGCTGACTGGTTGGCGCCATGGTTACATCCATATCCTAGAAGTCAAGTGACTGCTTAAATAAGGACCAGAAAGCACCATTTATCAAGCTATTCCCCAGTTCAATGAATAGTCAGATTTCAATGGGAAATCCATGATGTTGCAGTAAATCACAAGAATATCTCTGCAGCCAGTGTGAAGCACTGTAAATGATTGGCAGTCAAGCCCAAACTGTGCACATACATACCTATGGTGGTCAAAGAATGTATTTTAGTGGCACAAATCTGTTAAAGTCTGATTCTCAGACTCTTCACACCTTGTCTCCTGTCTGCTCCTCCTCATTGGAGAAGCATTTAGAAGCCTCCACATCTGACACTCCCGGTCTTCCAAATTGTGAAGAGTCAGCCAGGCAGCTTACTAGGCTTAGCCTTACAGTTTGCTCAGAGTACCTGTGTCTGCACAGCTGCCTTTGACAGTAAAGCTGGGGGTGCCACTGTTGAGCTATTGGGGCCAAGGTTGGTGAGGAAATAGCAGTTCTGCAAGACAAATGGGGACATGCTCTCTCTCTGTCCCAACTCAGCAGAACCTGTGCAATGCTGTGTAACTTTTTTTTTAAAAACCATCCGAGAGCACCCCACACCCCTCTTCCTGCTTCATTTTCTTGTAGTCTTCTCTCTCCAGTACTGGGTATTTTGGATTTTCTGTCCTGTGGCAATAAAAATGAGAGGTTAAAATGACTTGGTTTCACCCTTCTGGATTGCAGTCTCCATATCTGAAAGTGTGTGTAACTGAGTCCATTGTCTATAAAAGAGCACAACCACTGGGTGAGCCCAGTGATGTAACTCACCTCACTACAACTTGACATTGCTGACCATAGCTTACAACCTAGACAACGCACTCGGGAGTTGGAGGGCCCTTTCCTGATGGAACGTCATGGTTGTCAGGTATCAAATCCTCCTAGTGCTTTTCTTCTCCCATGCACGGTGTGCCAAATTGCCCTGCAAAGACAAAAAAGAATGTACATGAGCTGTACTGTTCGCTGACTTGGTGAGAAAGCAGTCAAAATGTTTGTGTGTTCACCTAGTCAGTTACTGGGTTATTCAAGAGTTCTGCAGGTAAATTAACATGATTCCTGTGCCAGGTCCACTCTTTACAGTTTGTTGTTGCCTGAATGACTATGTCAGAGCCTTACTTCAAAAAAAAAAGTATTTTTTAGCTAACAAGAGATTAAAGGGGCATGTCAACAGCCAGGGTTAGGTGTTTTCAGACATATCAGACATAACTACGACTACAGATATTGTTTCAAAGCTGTATTTCAAATGGCCTACCATCTGCCAATGCAGATTATACTAAAAATGTTGGTTATACTAAAAATATAACATATGCTGCTCAAAGAAAATTTTAAAATTGATGCCCATAGATACTTAAAAGATAGGAGCAGGAGGCCTTTTGGCTCTTCAAGCCTGCTCCACCATTTATAACGATCATGGCTAATCATCCAATTCAACAGCCTAATCCTGCTTTCTCCCCATTACCTTTGGTCCCATTCGCCCCAAGTGCTATATCTAGCCACCTCTTGAATATATTCAATGTTTTAGCATCAACTACTTCCAGCGGTAATGAATTCTGCAGGCTCACCGCTGTTTGGGTGAAGAAATGTCTCTTCATCTCTGTCCAAAATGGTTTCCTTTAAATCCTCAGACTATGACCCCTGGTTCTAGACACACCCACCTTCGGGAACATCTTCCCTGCATCTACCCCTGTCTAGTCCTAAAATTCTAAGTCTCTATGAGATCTCTCATTCTTTTGAACTCCAGCGAGAACAATCCTAACCTAGTCAATCGCGCCTCATATAACAGTGCCGCAATCGCTGGAATCAGTCTGGTACACCTTCGCTGCTTCCCCCCACCCGAGTAAAAACATCCTTCCTCAGAAAAGGAGACCAAAACTGCACACAATATTCTAGGTGTGGCCTCACCAAGGTCCTGCATAATTGCAACACATCCCTTGCTCCTGTACTTGAAACCTCTCGCAATGAAGGCCAACATACCATTAGCCTTCTTTACCACCTGCTAAATCTGCATGCTTACCGTCAGCGGCTTCAGCAAGGACATCCAGGTCCTGCTGCACACTCCCCTCTCCCAATTTACAACTGTTCAGGTAACCTGTTTTTGCTTCCAAAGTGAATAACCTCACACTTATCCAAATTATACTGTATCTGCCATTGATTTGCCCACTCGCCCAACCTGTTCAGATCATGCTGTAGGATCTCTGCATCTTCGTCACAGTTTACCCTCCCACCCACCTTGGGGTCTGATTTTTGAAAGGAAGAGCTGGTGAATGTCTTACCGTGCCAGCCTTGATCATTTTTAATGAATTTCCTATGACACTGGGAGTCACAGACTTCTACAGGCAGTCAGTGAGAACTTCCTCCAGAAACCTTGACCAACTTAAAGGGTGGAGGTGGGTGACCTTTTCTGCCATTGAGCAGCCAGCTCCTCCTCGGCTCAATTTCTTGCAGGTCACTATCCAACAATCTGTTGGCCTTCTTCTCAGTGGACATCACTGTAAAAAGAGCAATACTGTTTAGACACAGAAAACAACCATTAAAATAATTTTTAATAAAAAAGAAATTGGAGAGAAAACCATGCTCCACTTACCACAACTCCCAAGCTTCACTTTTGGTCTTGGTCCCGTCTGACCCTTACATAGTGCTGCCCACATTTCCCAGAGACTGCAACTACCAAGCCTCTTCCGAGCTGGTGTGTTCAGGCAAATGCCGATAAGATTAGTTGGAAACTGTACTGCGAGTTGCTGTCAGTAAGATCAGTGTGCAGATTGATGCAAATGTTGGCCTAACTTGCTGTTTATATCAATCCAGAGAACCAGGCCTACAAAGCCATTAAAATGATAATATCGGAAAGTGATGATACTTTGCACACAGCCACTAGATGGAGCCAGTGTGTCTTTAATAAAAATTCTAAAAACTTGGCAGAGAGAATTGCGTATAGAATGTATAAACCGTAGACTTAAAACTGACATCCATGCATAATCCCTTGGGCACTAATTGTGTTAATTAAGCATATGGCACATGCATCACTGTCAGCAAGTGCACATCACCTTTATACATATACGTACATAGCAATCAATACTGAAAATATTCAACTCAAAATAAAACTACAACTTAAAACGGAAACTTCAACAAGCCTTATTATATAGATCATCAAAATATAACATTATACCTTTTTTGTGAAAGATAGCATTAAGAAACTTGTCTGCTTGGCATTCAAGCTTTTCAGTGTGGGACTGCCCCTGAGATAGAGATTCCTCAGTAGATGTCAGTGTTGTAGGTGCACTCACAGACGAGATATGATCCTAGAAACAGTAATGAATTGTGTACAGAAATATTTTGAAATAAACCAAATGGCAGAAAAGGTCCAATTTCAGTGAAATATTGGGACCATAACATTACTAAAAGCTAGTGCTACTGATAAGAGTACAAACAAAACCAAGATTTCCAGTTTCCAATATAATGTTAATTGACAATTATAAACCTCAATTAAATATTTTCATCACATATTATGGCATCAAGAAACTTGTCTTCCATGCTAGACAGATTGGTCTGTTGTTTTCTGGTTTATAACCCTTTTGAAATAGAACTATTAGATTGGTTATTGTCTAGTCCTTTGGGCAATACAAATCCAAGAATGTTTGAAATATTGTGACCAGATCTTCTCCACTATTTCCTCTCTGACTTGGTGTGTTCTAGAATGCATGCCATTGTGATTTGATACCTTTTCTACTTTGGAGTTACTTGAATCTTTCAATTCCACTTCTTTATCTAGAATCATCTTATACAACTGTCCAATGCCATTGGAGCCTACATTCCCATGACCATACTCTTCACTGAAAATTGACACTCATTTAATATTCCTTCATCCTCACATCCAATTAGTCCTACATTTTTTAAATGATTTCTTGATTTTGTACTCTTTGTAACCTGCTAGTTCTTGTTCATACCTCCTTTTAAATGTATATTTATGTTTTGTCTACTTTCTTTTATTTTTTTTAAACTCAGATTTGTCTCTCATTCATTTTAAAACTTTGTTACTCATGCAAAGCATTGCAGTCTTTACTGAACCACCTTCACTAATGATAAGAACTATCCATCTACCATAATCATATCCTACTTGAATATTTTCCATTGATTATCAACTGCAGTGTGAACTCTTATTTTCACTTGGTCAAGGATAGTTCCCTTCTCTCAATGCAATTGGATTTTTCGGACAGATACTTTGACCATTTCTTCATGTTCACATTTTAAATTGTTTCAGTCATTGTTTCCTACTTGTTTCCCATATTGCTTACAAAAGGCAGTTAATTTCCTAGAACTCGACCCAATATTGCTTTTCTTATTAGACCAACACACACTGATCCAGAAAACATACTGTAGAAATGATTCCACTTCTTTACCGTTCATATTAGGCAAATATAAACAGGGTAAAGTAGTCCATCATCTATTTTATACTCTTTAATTTTGTTTCTCACATTTGTCTCCCATCTCTTTTTTTTATTCTATAGAGCACCAAGAAATCTATTTTAGACCCACACTGGAAGGGATGAAGTGATGTTCCTGCTGTAAAACATAGAACATACAGTGCAGAAGGAAGCCATTCGGCCCATCGAGTCTGCATCAACTCACTTAAGCCCTCACTCCCAACCTATCCCCGTAACCCAATAACCTCTCCTATCCTTTTTGTTCACTAAGGGCAATTTATCATGGCCAATCCACCTAACCTGCGCGTCTTTGAACTGTGGGAGGAAACTGGAGCACCCGGAGGAAACCCACGCAGACACGGGGATAATGAGCAGACTCCGCACAGACAGTGACCCAGCGGGGAATTGATCCTCGGACCCTGGCTCTGTGAAGCCAAAGTGCTATCAACTTGTGCTACCGTGCTGCCCACTGAAGTCAACTTTAAAGCAAATCAAGGGGACCTTTATATTAAAAGAAAACTCTTAAGGTCAATATTAGCTCTCAAAAGAAAAATACTTCTGTTTAAAATCTACTGAATGTCCATTTGTTTTTTTTTTGTGTCTATGCTGTGTATTAAAAAGAAGAGCAAGGATAAGCTGTGTAACTTTTTCTTTGTCCAGTGTCATGGCAGCAGAAACATCAACCAAACTGCCTATCCTGTCTCCTAACATTAGGTTCTCACCAGCCACCTGATGCTGAGCTCAGGTGAATAGAAAAGTTATTGTCTTAATACCCCCATATGAATGTTCACTGGAATCTCCAAACTGTCTAAAACAGTCTGTTCAGATGTCTTTTTCGAATCTTTATCTCAGCTGTTCTGAGAATATCTTAACAAATCTGCATTCAAGTTAATAATATAATTTTTAAACAAGTCATCAGAAATGCTGAAACAGGAGTCTCAATAGTTGACAACTGTCAAGGTCATGTTAGTCCCTGTATCAAAGGAACCCATTGCCAACTACTTTCAACACTTTATTTTCATCAGTCAAGGATCTCATACAGGTCAATCAGTTCTGAAGCAACAAAATGCCAATAAAGTGTTATGTCTGTATTAATGACCAACAAAGAAATGATTGGTGCTGTTAGGAAGACCAAGTAGAAGTCCATAGTAAAGCATGGCAAAAATATAGAGGAACATCACCCCTATGGAATCCAATGCTGTCGAATTGACAAATAAATAAGTGACTGAAAATGAAGCCTGACGTTTTGATGGAACTTCTCGCTATGCACGATTGAATTTTGTGAAATATTAGGTTACCATACCTATAAAAATAAAACAAATTGTGCCATAAACTAGACCAGTCCTGAAATGATTTCCAAAAAGACTACAAAATAGTCCAAAGACAGATGAAATAGATGTGCATCAATTACATAGACCCAGACTTTGAGTTTATTTCTAAATTTAAAACTACATTAATTGCTATGCCTGAGCAGGCCATGGAGTTAATGTTTATTTGTCTTTGTTCCGAAACAACTTCCAGATCAGAAATTATGACAGACTACGCAAATTAAATTTAGAAATGGCAAGCTGACATGCAGTGCCAGATTGGGGACCTGCATGTGCCAAGCACATTTTGAAAAGAGGTCTGCATTGAGGTTTCCTCATACAATCAACTAGTGCTGTGACAGAAGTCAGAAAAATCACACTTCAACACAACTCATTTTTTTTTTTTAAATGGCACAAATGAAATTCAAGAACAATATTACTTCAGATCTCATCAAAAATTGGAGTGGAATGGATAGTAGAGGGAAATGGGGTGAAAGGAAAACAAACAAACTGCCAGCATTTATTGCCCATCTTGGCAGAGAAAAGATGGTGGTGGATCCTCTTGAACTAATGCAGTCCATATTCCTTACTTAATGGTGCTTCCTATAACAAATTACATTGCAATGCAACAACTGTACGTAGGCAAATGCAGTAGTCATTTTGCAAAGCAAGAACCCACAAATAGCATTTGTGCGATGATTGCAAAAAGAATGTCGGTTAGATCAACTGCTTGCTACTCAGAAAATATTACCACAGGATCTCTTGACATCCACGTAAAGGGCTATGGAGTTTTCAACTTAATGTTGACTCACTCAATGCAACACTCCTTCAGTACTACAGTGCAACGTTGTATATATTTTTTGCTTGTCCTGAAATGCAATTTGAACTGTCAAACTCTAACTCATGAGGTAAGAGTTGAAACCAGCGGAGTTAGAATGACAATGATTAAGTTTAGCAGTTCAAACACACAGACCCAAAGTTGCAGAGGCAATGACGGTGAAGCTTTCAGTGATCACCACCATTGCACAATAAGGAGGACCAGAAGCATCTGCAGCGTACAGCAATGCACAGCGTAAAATCAAAAGTTACGGTGTGCCCATTTTTGCTGTTGTGGAGGTTTTATGGCATCACTCACTAACCTGTGCATTAAAAAGAAAGCAGTAGCAATAATTTGTAATTGCCCACTAGAAAGTTGTTTTTAAAAATAATTTTATTCGCCATATTTTCATCATATTCTGCATAGAAAAAAGGAACACAACTAAACAACCCCAATATAAATCCTAAAAACATCAACTCCAACCTCCACCCACCCCCGGCCTTTGCATTCAATAGCAACCAACTCCCGAAAGAGCATGATAAGCAAACCCCAAGAATTGCAGAATCCCTCCTTTGCCACCCCCTCAAACCCACCCAGCTCAAACTTCACCTTCTCAAAAGCACCTACAGGTGTCGTCCCCCCCCCCCCCCCCCCAGGCATACGGCAGAGAAGCTGACCACCACCCCAGCCGGACCTGCCGATGAGAGATCAACGAGGTGAAGGCTAAAGCGAAAATGGCTTCTAGGGGACCAGGTTCCACATCCATATTTAACACCCCCGAGGTAGTGCTAAATACCTCCCTTCCAATACCTTTCCAGCTTCGGGCAGGAGCAAAACATTTGAACATGGTTTGCGGGGCCCCTCCCACACCGCTCACAAACATCTTCCACCTCTTCAAAAGCCGGTTCATCCTTGATTTTGTGAGGTGCGCCCTATACAGGACCTTTAATTGTATCAGCCCCAACCTCACACACGAGGTTGAGGCCTTCACCTTTCACAGTACTTCACACCACAGACCCTCCTCCATCACCTCTCTCTACCCCCCCCCCCAGTTCTTCCTCCCATTTCAGCTTAAACCACGCCCCCCCCCCCCCCCCCCAAATGGACATTCTCCTCATCCTCCAGAAATTCCCATAAATCACCGATACAACCCGCTTCTCTAACCCCACCCAGCCGACAGTACCGCTTCCAACAGAGAGGGGACCGGCGTTATCAGGAAGGTGGGGGAAACATTTATTGCAAAATCTCGAACCTGCAGGTACCCAAATCCTTCCTCCTGTGCCAACCTATACTTCTCTCCCAACTTCTCAAAGCTCGCAAATCATCCCCCAAGAAACAGATCTTTAATTTCCTTAATCCCACGCTCCTATCATCACCAAAACCTCGCATTCATCCTCCCCAGCTCGAACCCATGACTCTCCCTAAACGGCATCCCCCCCCCTAACCTGGCCCCAAGCCTGAAGTGCTGTCTAAACTGCCTCTAGATCTTCAAAGTGGCCACCACCAGCGGATACTCCAAATACCTCCCCGCAGCCATCGAGGGCAGCGCCATTGCCAGAACCCTCAACCCCGACACGAGCCCTCCTCCATCCTAACCCATCGAGTCTCTTTCACCCCCCACCCTCTTACCCAGCCCCACACCTTCTCCACATTCGCTGCCCAGTATTAGTACAGTACGCTTGGGAGTCCTAGCCCCCTACCTGTTGCCCTCTCTGCAAGGCCACCCTCCTAACCCTCGCCACCTTCTCCCCACCAAATAAACGAGGTGACCAATTTGTCCACCTCCTTGAAGAAAATATTTCAGCAGAAAAGCCAGCAGGCACTGAAATAAGAACAAAATAGCGGTAACAGATTCATTTAACTGCCTGCACCCAGCCCACCAACGACAGAGGGAGGTTGTCCCTTGCCAAATCAGCCTTCACTCTGCCCACCAAACTAGTAAAATTATACCTACAGCACCCACCCCAATCCCATGCCACCTGCACCCCCAAGTACCTAAAGTGGGTTGCCGACATACAAAATGGCAGACCCCCCCCCCCCTTCCGGGAAACCATAAAATACTCGCTCTTGCCTAGGTTCAATTATTACCCTGAAAATGACGTGACTCTTTGGAGCAGCCCCATTATATTTCTCACCGACATGCTCGGCTCTGAGATGTACAGTAGTAGATCGTCAGCATATAAGGATACCCTATGCTCCACCCCCCTCACTAACCCCTTCCACACCCTGAGCCCATAAGCGCAATGACTAAAGGCTCTATAGTCAATGCAAACAGGGGGGGTGGGGGGGGGGGAGAGAGAGAGAGAGAGAGAGAGACACGATGACATAGGACACCCCTGCCTAGTATCTCTGTGGAGCGCAAAGTACCCCAAATTCATATTATTAATGTGAACACTGGCCATCGGCTCCCTATACAGTAGCTGTATCCATGCCGCGAACCTCGGCCCAAATCCCAAATCTTTCTAAGACCACCATCAAATAAACCCACTCTCCTTTCCCTCTGCCAGCGACATGATCACATTTGAGCAACCTACTCATGTTTGAAAAGAACCACGTCTGATCCGCACTTATCACCTTCGAGAGGCACCCCTCCAACCTTGCTGCCAGCACCTTTGCCAATATCTTGGCATCTACATTCAGTAGGGATACGGGCCTATTCGACCCACTTCACCAGGTCCATTTCCTTCTTTAACAGCAGGGAAAAATCGAAGCCTACCCAAACGTCTGTGGCAAAACCCGTCTCCTCAAACATTCCCACCATCAGCGGCACATACTTGTCCTTAAACTTCTTATAATATTCCACTGGGAATCCATCCGGTTCGCTGCCTTCCCCGACAGCATCCTCCCAATTTCCTCTTTTACCTCCCACTCCCCACCAGCCCCTCTAGCCCTGTCCTGTCCTCCTCCTCCGGCCCCTCTAGACCTGCCCCGTCCTCCTCCCCCAACGTCGGATACCCAAACCCGTCCAGGAACTCCCTTATCTCGCTCTCCCCTCCTGTTGGCTCCGACCTATTCAACTTCTCATAAAACTCCTCAAAAACTGCTCCGGGGCGAACACTAGCTTCCCCATCTTATCTCCCCCCCACCATCGCCTCCCTCCGGAGCTGGCCGGCCAACATATGCCCCGCCTTCTCCCCATGTTCATAGATTGCCCCACCTCACCCTTCTCAACCGGCACACCACTTACCCCGTGGACAACCAGTCAAACTTTGCCTGAAGCTCCTTCCTCCTGGCTAAAAGGGCTGGGCTGGGCTGGGCTGGGCAGCACCCCCAACCCCCCCCCCCCCAAACCCTTCCCCCCCCAACCCCCACACACTTCCCCCCCACCAACCCCTTCCCCCCCACCCACACCCTTCCCCCCCAATCCCCCCCCACCCTTCCCACCCACCCTACCAACCCCTTCCCCCCAACTATCCCCACCCTTCCCCCCCACCCTCCCCCTCCAACCCCTTCTCCTCCAAACACCCCACCCCCACCCCACCCTTCCCCCCAACCCCAACCCTTCCCCCCACCCCCCTTCCCTTCCCCCCCATTCCCCCCCATTCCCCGCACCCCCTTCCCTTCCTCCCCACCCCCCTCCCAACCCCCCTTCCCTTTCCCCCCCAACCCCAACCCTTCCCCCCACCCCCCTTCCCTTCCCCCCACCCCCCTTCCCTTCCCCCCCATTCCCCGCACCCCCTTCCCTTCCTCCCCACCCCCCTCCCAACCCCCCTTCCCTTTCCCCCCCAACCCAAACCCCCTTCCCTTCCACCCCCCCCAACCAAACCCCCTTCCCTTCCACCCCCCAACCCAAACCCCCCTTCCCTTCCACCCCAACACAAACCCCCCTTCCCTTCCACCCCCCCAACCCCAACCCCCCTTCCCTTCCACCCCCCCCTTCCCTTCCACCCCCCAACCCCCCTTCCCTTCCACCTCCCAAACCCCAACCCCCTTCCCCCCTCCAACCCCCTCAACCCCAAACCCCCTTCCCTTCCACCCCCTCAATCTCAAACCCCCTTCCCTTCCACCCCCTCAATCCCAACCCCCCCTTCCTCCCCCCTCAACCCCAACCCCCCTTCCCTTCCCCCAACCCCCCTCAGCCCCCCTCCCCCTCCAACCCCCCTTCCCCCCCCTCCAACCCCCACCCCCCTTAACCCCAACCCCCCTTCCCTTCCACCCCTACAATCCCAACCCCCCTTCCCTTCCCCCCCTACAATCCCAACCCCCCCTTCCCTCCCCCCCTCCCTCCCTCCCCTTTCCCCCCTTCCCTCCCCCCCCTTCCCCCCCCCCCTCAACCCCCCTTTCCCCCTCAACCCCTCCCTTCCCTCTCCCCCTCCACCCCAAACCCCCCTTCAACTCCCCTTCTCTTCCCCCTCAACCCCTTCAACTCCCCTTCTCTTCCCCCTCAACCACTTCCCCCTCAACCCCCTTCCCTCCACCCTCAACCCCCCCCTTCCCCCCCCCCCCCCCTCAACCCCTCCCTTCCCTCTCCCCCTCCACCCCAAACCCCCCTTCAACTCCCCTTCTCTTCCCCCCTCAACCCCTTCCCCCCTCAACCCCCCCCAACCTCCCACTTCCCTCCCCCCAACCCCCCCTTCCCTTCCCCCTCAACCCCCCTTTCCCTTCCCCCCTCAAACCACCCCTCCGCTCCTTCCCCCTTCAACCCCCTTCCCCCCCTCAACCACCCTTCCTTAACCCCCCTGCTTCAACCCCCCTTCCTTTTCCCCCCTCAAACCCCCTGTCCCTTCCCCCCCTCAAACCCCCCTTCCCTTCCCCCCCTCAACCCCCCCTTCCCTTCCCCCCCTCAACCTACACCCCTTCCCCTTCCCCCCTCAACCCCCCCCTTCCCTTCCCCCCCCAACCCCCCCTTCCCTTCCCTCCCCCCAACCCCCCCTTCCCTTCCCCCCCCCCCCCCCCCCCATCCCTTCTCCTTAGTTTGAAGTCATTGGTAAACAGGCCATAAGCTACAAGTTTGCATTAGTTTTGAGAAATGCATGTAAAACTCCACATAGCATATCCAGGCCGAGTTACCTGAATTTAGATAGATAAGCGTTTCATCCCCAATGGTAGAATGAATTTCAAAAGAATGACTTTTGAATCCAACAAGTGTTTTGAATCGTGGAAAACAAATCTCACCTGTTCTTCAATAATGGAGTTTCAACGGAAATGGAGCAGGCAACAGGAAATGTCAAAATGCGCAGATTGAGATGACAAATGCAGGACATTTGCCTACGATTCTACAATCAGCTCCAGCTGTACCATTCAACTAAAGTTTCTGCCTGGCCTGTGTGGACAATAGACTCTGCGTACACATGTGGCACACTTACAATCTTCAGAAATCCCTATTTTCAAACATCATGTATTGTTACAGTCATGTCCAATTGTTTCTTTCGGTCAGACGCTCGTCAAGAAAGGAGTGAGACAGAAAGCAGGAAACTATAAGCCAGCTAGCCTAACATTTGTCATAGGGAAAATTCTAGAATCTATTATTAAAGAGGTAATAGCAGGACATTTAGGAAATCATAATAAAATCATGTTGATTCTGTTTGATTGCGTGGAAGGGAAATAGTGTTCGATGAATTAATTAGAGTTCTATGAGGAAGTAACAAGCAATGTGGATGTGTTGTACTTGGATTTTCAAGACATTCAATAAGATGCCACATTAAAGGTTGCAATGTATGGAGTGCAAACAGGGATCATTGATGGAGCCTTAATTATTTACAATCTATATCAATGACTTAGATGAAGGGACCCAAAGTATGGTAGAAAATTTGCTGACGGCATAAAGATCAGTAGGAAATTAAGCTATCAAGAGGACAGAAAGAGTCAACAAAGGAATTTAAGTAGGTTAAATGAGTGGGTACAGATTTGGCAGATGGAGTATAGTGTGGGAAAATGTGAACTAATGTTGGCAGTAAGAACAAAAAAGCATTATATTATTTAAATAGAGAGGAACTGTAGTATTCACATGGTCAAGGGATGTAGGTGTCATAGAATCATCTTTAAATTTAGTGTGCAGGAGGCCATTCGGCCCATGGAATCTGCACCGGCCCTTAGAAAGAGCACTCAACTTAAGCCCCTACCACATCCCCACCTAACCTTTTGGACATTAAGAGACAATTTAACATGGCCAATCCACCTAACATGCACACCTTTGGGACTGTGGGAGGAAACCGGAGGACCTGGAGGAAACCCACGAAGACACGGGGAGAAAGTGCAAACTCCACACAGACAGTCACCAGAGACCGGAGTTGAACCCAGGTCCCTGGAGCTGTGAGGCAGCAGTGCTATCCATTGTACCACCGTGCAGTCTAAATGTGTCCTGGCACATGAATACTTTCAATGGCTCAGCCTCCACTGTTCTCCGGGGAGGAATTGTAGGCTAACGACCTATACATGTTCAGCAAATGATGAGGAAGGCAAATGGAACGTTGTGTTTATTAAGAGGGTAAGTCGAGCATAAAAGTGGGGAAATGTATCTACAGTTGTACAGGGCCCCCGAGTGGGGCTACATCTGGAATACTGTGTAGAGTTTTGATCTCCTTACTGAAGAAAGGATATATTTGTGTTGGAAACAGTTCAAGGAAGGTTCACTTGACCGATTCATGGGTTGAAGGGGTTATCTGAGGAACAGTTGAGCCCATACTCATAGGAATTTAGAAAAATAGAAGGTGGTCACATTGAAACATAAGATCTTGAGAGGACTTGATAGGGTGGATAGTGAGAGGTTGTTTCCCCGTGAGGGATGTCTAGAATTAGGGGGGACAGTTTCTAAATTAAGCATTTCCCATTTAGCACTGAGGAGAGGAATTGTTCTGAGGGTTGTTAGTCTGCAATTGCTCCCCAGAGAACAGTGGAGGCCGACTCATTGAATATATTTAAGGTAGAGTTAGATTTTTGATCAACAAGAGAGAATTAAGGGTTGTGGTAACAGATCGGAAATAAGATGAGGTCACAATCAGATCAGCCATGATCTTATTGGATGGCAGAGAAAGCTCGGTGGGCTGAATGGCCCACTCCTGCTCTTAAATCTTGCATTCTTAGGTTCCTCAATCTACTGAATGAAAAAATGAAAATCTGAAGGAATTCTGTTTAACATCATTTTAACTTTAAAAAATATGTTCAAGATACATGCGAAAGTCCGATTAAAATAAGATGGATAAAGGAGATAGCTAAAAGCTACATTTCAGGAAGTCAGTTATATAGTTTTTCGACTTACCTTGACCTTTTCTCTTCTTATGCAGCAAAATGAACAGTTTTCATTCATAGACCAGTCAGTCACTTCTTCTGGTTCACAGTCTTCAAATAAAAGTGTAAAAATATTTAAACCTATTATACAGCACAAACCAAATATATTTTCTTTAACTATCAAAAATAAAGACAATTATTTAGGTAGTCCTGCAGCACAATTTTATATTCAAGTATGGTATGTTTTAAAATGCATTTTCCAAATAAATAAGAGTTCCATGAAGCCAGTTAAAGTTAACAGGGAGAATCAAAGTGGATGCAATCTTTGGTGTCAATAGCACTTCAGGTACTGGATAAAGCTTCCTTACTAATCATTCCTTCTCATAAATGAAATGAAAATTGCTTATTGTCACAAGTAGGCTTCAAGTGAAGTTACTGAAAAGCCCCGCGTCGCCACATTCCGGCGCCTGTTCAGGGAGGCTGGTACGGGAATTGAACCGTGCTGCTGGCCTGCCTTGGTCTGCTTTCAAAACCAGCGATTTAGCCCTGTGCAAATCAGATGGATAGCAACAATTCTCAGAAAACAAGGTATACTCAATGCCAGACTTTCCAGGAAACAGTGCAATGTCCAACTTATGCTATAAATCAGGCAACCAAGTTCTCCAATCTTCTAGTTGTTAAACTGAATTTTCTAAGACATCTCGATGCAAGTTAATACATTGCACCAAGCTAATGGCAGACCAACAACCTAAGTACTGCAGCCAATAGCATGTTCTGTTCACTGACCACAAAGCTGGAGAGTCCGATGTAACTCAAGTTTGGTTTTGGAAGGCAAGTGCTTGGTTTGTTCTTAAAAATGACTTGTGATCACAGAGACATCACAAATGAAGTTCAAAAGGTAGCATTTCCTAGGCTGTGGCTTCTTTCCTGGCCTCTCGCAGTCATACAAATGAGACCAGGCAATTCAGAGCTAAGCTCTATATCAGCAGCTCCAATGCACGAGGTGGCGACGGAGAGTCAATCAACAACTCTGCCCCACGCACAGAATGGCATCAGGTCTCTCAACTGATCCCAGCCAGCATGTCAGACTCATAACCTAGTAAATATGGTACAAGGCTTACCCAGGCCCAGAAATGAATGGTGGTTTCACCAGAGTAGAATTCCCGCTCGTAGAACAGAGAACATACAGTGCAGAAAATAGAAATAATTGCTTATTGTCACAAGTAGGCTTCAATGAAGTTACTGTGAAAAGCCCCTAGTCGCCACATTCCGGCACCCGTTTGGGAAGGCCAATTGGCCCATCAGGTCTGCACCTACCCACTTAAGCCCTCACTTCCACCCTATCCCTGTAACCCAATAACCCCTCCTAACTTTTTTTTGGTCACTAAGGGTAATTTATCATGGACAATCAACCTAACCTGCACATCTTTGGACTGTGGGAGGAAACCGGAGCACCCGGAGGAAACCTACACAGACACGGGGAGAACGTGCAGACTCGACACAGACAGTGACCCAGCGGGGAATCGAACTTGGGACCCTGGCGCTGTGAAGCTACAGTGCTATCCACTTGTGCTACCCATAGAGTCTACTTCCTCTTGCTCCTTCTCCCTCTCACCCACACTTTGAACACAACATTGTAAATAGAGAGTGAGTGACTGGTTACATTTTTATGTTTTTAGGTGTATTGAAGTCAAACCCATTTGTTGTTTAAAAAATTATCACGATTAAAAAAATATCCATTTACAATGCTGTCACAGGAAACCTTTTGCTTTGCAAAATAACTATGCACATCCTGATAATTAACTACCTCCCCACTAATTGTCCCACTAGGAGCTAGTTACAGTGCCGACTTTGTTTGCACTGAGTGCTGAGCTTGTGGCATTTGAGTGCTACAGTGAGAGTTTGGTGACTGAGGGAGTATAGGGTTCATTTTTATTTAAAGTCTAGTATTTCTTTTATTTAGTTAATTAACTTAAAAGTTGCTGTTTGGTCTATAAGAGGGTGAATTTTGAATCAGCTTTAAACAAGGTTCTACTTGGACTTACTTGCAGCTGGAGCTTGTTAATTAGTTAATTGCATTAGGCCAGTTTTCAGGAGCTAGAGTCACAGTATAAATAGGAGCTAGTTACAGTGCAGACTTTGTTTGCACTGAGTGCTGAGCTTGTGGCATTTGAGTGCTACAGTGAGAGTTTGGTGACTGAGGGAGTGCTGAGCTTGTGGCATTGAGTGCTACAGTGAGAGTTTGGTGACTGAGGGAGTGCTGAGCTTGTGGCATTTGAGTGCTACAGTGAGAGTTTGGTGACTGAGGGAGTGCTGAGCTTGTGGCATTTGAGTGCTACAGTGAGAGTTTGGTGACTGAGGGAGTTAGGTGAGGAGGGAGTAAGGTGTTCCTTACATTTCATTTCCTATATTTATCAAAGAGCGTGAAGGGAGCCAGGAGTTTAGAGTACAGCTGACTGGAAGCAGAGTCGGAGGGGGGAGGTCCAGTTGGTCCACGGGGCAGCTAATTCTGTAAAGTAAGAGGGGATGGAGGCTAGGGCAGTTGCATGCTCCTCCTGTAGGATGTGGGTGGTGAGGGATACCACTGGTGTCCCCGCTGACTATACCTGCGGGAAGTGCACCCAACTCCAGCTCCTCCGAGGCCGTGTTAAGGTACTGGAGCTGGAGCTGGATGAACTTCGGATCATCCGGGAGGCAGAGGGGGTTATAGAGAAGAGTTACAGGGAGGTAGCCACACCAAAGGTACTGGACAAGAGTAGCTGGGTTACAGTTAGGGGAAAGAAAACTAACAAGCAGACAGTGCAGGGATCCCTCGTGGCCGTTCCCCTTCAAAACAAGTATACCGTTTTGGATGCTGTTGGGGGGATGACCTACCGGGGGAAGGCCCCAGCGGCCAGGTCTCTGGCACTGAGTCTGGCTCTGGGGCTCAGAAGGGAAGGGGGGAGCATAGAAAAGCAATAGTAATAGGAGATTCAATGGTTAGGGGAATAGATAGGAGATTCTGTGGTCGCGACCGAGACTCCCGAAAGGTATGTTGCCTCCCGGGTGCCAGGGCCAGGGATGTCTCTGATCGTGTCTTCAGGATCCTGAAGGGGGAGGGTGAGCAGCCAGAAGTCGTGGTGCACATTGGTACCAACGATGTAGGTAGGAAAAGGGGTGTGGAGGTAATAAACAAGTTTAGGGAGTTAGGCTGGAAGTTAAAGGCCAGGACAGACAGAGTTGTCATCTCTGGTTTGTTGCCGGTGCCACGTAATAGCGAGGCTAGGAATAGGGAGAGAGTGCAGTTGAACACGTGGCTGCAGGAATGGTGTAGGAGGGAGGGCTTCAGGTATTTGGATAATTGGAGCGCATTCTGGGGAAGGTGGGACCTGTACAAGCAGGACGGGTTGCATCTGAACCAGAGGGGCACCAATATCCTGGGGGGGAGGTTTTCTAGTACTCTTCGGGAGGGTTTAAACTAATTTGGCAGGGGAATGGGAACCGGATCTGTAGTCCAGCAACTAAGGTAGACGATAGTCAGGACGCCAAAGCACATAGTGATGCAGTGGGGAAGGTAACAATGACAAAGGAGAGTACTTGCAGGCAAGGAGATGGGTTGAAGTGTGTATACTTTAATGCAAGAAGCATCAGGAATAAGGTGGGTGAACTTAAGGCATGGATCTGTACTAGGGACTACGATGTGGTGGCCATCACAGAAACTTGGATAGAAGAGGGGCAGAAATGGTTGTTGGAGGTCCCTGGTTATAGATGTTTCAACAAGATTAGGGAGGATGGTAAAAGAGGTGGGGGGGTGGCATTGTTAATTAGAGATAGTATAACAGCTGCAGAAAGGCAGTTCGAGGGGGATGTGCCTACTGAGGTAATATGGGTTGAAGTTAGAAATAGGAAAGGAGCAGTCACCTTGTTGGGAGTTTTCTATAGGCCCCCCAATAGCAGCAGAGATGTGGAGGAACAGATTGGGAAACAGATTTTGGAAAGGTGCAGAAGTCACAGGGTAGTAGTCATGGGCGACTTCAACTTCCCAAACATTGAGTGGAAACTCTTTAGAACAAATAGTTTGGATGGGGTAGTGTTTGTGCAGTGTGTCCAGGAAGCTTTTCTAACACAGTATGTAGATTGTCCGACCAGAGGGGAGGCCATATTGGATTTAGTACTTGGTAATGAACCAGGGCAGGTGATAGATTTGTTAGTGGGGGAGCATTTTGGAGGTAGTGACCACAATTGTGAGACTTTCACTTTAGTAATGGAGAGGGATAGGTGCGAGCAACAGGGCAAGGTTTATAATTGGGGGAAGGGTAAATACAATGCTGTCAGACAAGAATTGAAGTGCAGAAGTTGGGAACATAGGCTGTCAGGGAAGGACACAAGTGAAATGTGGAACTTGTTCAAGGAACAGGTACTGAGTGTCTTTGATATGTATGTCCCTGTCAGGCAGGGAAGAGATGGTCGAGTGAGGGAACCATGGTTGACAAGAGAGGTTGAATGTCTTGTTAAGAGGAAGAAGGAGACTTATGTAAGGCTGAAGAAACAAGGTTCAGACAGGGCGCTGGAGGGATACAAGATAGCCAGGAGGGAACTGAAGAAAGGGATTAGGAGAGCTAAGAGAGGGCATGAAAAATCTTTGGCGGGTAGGATCAAGGAAAACCCCAAGGCCTTTTACACATGTGAGAAATATGAGAATGACTAGAGCGAGGGTAGGTCCGATTAAGGACAGTAGCGGGAGATTGTGTATTGAGTCTGAAGAGATAGGAGAGGTCTTGAACAAGTATTTTTCTTCAGTATTTACAAACGAGAGGGGCCATATTGTTGGAGAGGACAGCGTGAAGCAGACTGATAAGCTTGAGGAGATACTTGTCAGGAAGGAAGATGTGTTGCGCGTTTTGAAAAACTTGAGGATAGACAAGTCCCCCGGGCCTGACGGGATATATCCAACGATTCTATGGGAAGCAAGAAATGAAATTGCAGAGCCGCTGGCAATGATCTTTTCGTCCTCGCTGTCAACAGGGGTGGTACCAGAGGATTGGAGAGTGGCGAATGTCGTGCCCCTGTTCAAAAAAGGGAATAGGGATAACCCTGGGAATTACAGGCCAGTTAGTCTTACTTCGGTGGTAGGCAAAGTAATGGAAAGGGTACTGAGGGATAGGATTTCTGAGCATCTGGAAAGGCATTGCTTGATTAGGGATAGTCAGCACGGATTTGTGAGGGGTAGGTCTTGCCTTACAAGTCTTATTGAATTCTTTGAGGAGGTGACCAAGCATGTGGATGAAGGTAAAGCAGTGGATGTAGTGTACATGGATTTTAGTAAGGCATTTGATAAGGTTCCCCATGGTAGGCTTATGCAGAAAGTAAGGAGGCATGGGATAGTGGGAAATTTGGCCAGTTGGATAACAAACTGGCTAACCGATAGAAGACAGAGTTGTGGTGGATGGCAAATATTCAGCCTGGAGCCCAGTTATCAGTGGCGTACCGCAGGGATCAGTTCTGGGTCCTCTGCTGTTTGTGATTTTCATTAACGACTTGGATGAGGGAGTTGAAGGGTGGGTCAGTAAATTTGCAGATGATACGAAGATTGGTGGAGTTGTGGATAGTGAGGAGGGCTGTTGTCGGCTTCAAAGAGACATAGATAGAATGCAGAGCTGGGCTGAGAAGTGGCAGATGGAGTTTAACCCTGACAAGTGTGAGGTTGTCCATTTTGGAAGGACAAATCTGAATGCGGAATACAGGGTTAATGGTAGGGTTCTTGGCAATGTGGAGGAGCAGAGAGATCTTGGGGTCTATGTTCATAGTTCTTTGAAAGTTGCCACTCAAGTGGATAGAGCTGTGAAGAAGGCCTATGGTGTGCTAGCGTTCATTAGCAGAGGGATTGAATTTAAGAGCCGTGAGGTGATGATGCAGCTGTACAAAACCTTGGTCAGGCCACATTTGGAGTACTGTGTGCAGTTCTGGTCACCTCATTTTAGGAAGGATGTGGAAGCTTTGGAAAAGGTGCAAAGGAGATTTACCAGGATGTTGCCTGGAATGGAGAGTAGGTCATACGAGGAAAGGTTGAGGGTGCTAGGCCTTTTCTCATTAGAACGGAGAAGGATGAGGGGCGACTTGATAGAGGTTTATAAGATGATCAGGGGAATAGATAGAGTAGACAGTCAGAGACTTTTTCCCCGGGTGGAACACACCATTACAAGGGGACATAAATTTAAGATAAATGGTGGAAGATATAGAGGGGATGTCAGAGGTAGGCTCTTTACCCAGAGAGTAGTGGGGGCATGGAATGCACTGCCTGTGGTAGTAGTTGAGTCGGAAAATTTATGGACCTTCAAGCGGCTATTGGATAGGTACTTGGATTAGGGTAGAATAATGGAGTGTAGGTTAACTTCTTAAGGGCAGCACGGTAGCATTGTGGATAGCACAATTGCTTCACAGCTCCAGGGTCCCAAGTTCGATTTCGACTTGGGTCACTGTCTGTGTGGAGTCTGCACATCCTCCCCGTGACTGCGTGGGTTTCCTCCGGGTACTCCGGTTTCCTCCCACAGTCCAAAGATGTGCAGGTTGGGTGGATTAGCCATGAAAAATTGTCCAAAATTCTATGATTAACCTAGGACAAAAGTTCAGCGCAACATGGTGGGCCGAAGGGCCTGTTCTGTGCTGTATTTCTCTATATCTATATCTAATGCCGCTCTTAATACCATGGCCATGCTTTGATACAGCTCTGTTGACAATGTTTAAATGCAGCACAGCGCGTCTTTAAAGATCATCCTCAGGACTGCGGTCTAACAATGCAGGTGGCTGCAGAGGCATATAGACCTCTTCATTTTCTCTCCATGGATATTTAATGGACACATACCTTTAAGTCGAACTGAAAAGTTGCAACATAGTGGGGAGGTAGTTAATTATCAGGATGTGCATAGTTATTTTGCCCAAGCAAAAAGTTTCCTGTGACAGCATTGTAAATGGATATATTTTGTAATCATGATAATTTTTACCCTCTTGGGAGTTTTCAAGATGGAGTTGGTCATGACATGTTGTTTGACGATTGCAAGTTTACTTATCTGATTTGTTAGTCTTGCATTCCTTGATTTTAAAGTCCCACAAAGATCAATCCATAGCCTAACTGCTGAAAATACCCTTTTGCAGCTTCATTTCAGCTAGTTAATGCAGGTGACAGAGAGCATTAGCTGAACAATTGTGCCATGCTATTGGCACTGTGCCTTTTGTGCAATGAGATCCTATAATTGGGTATAAGGCATCACACAGGTGTAAAAAGTGCATATGAATTTAAGGCATACCCACTGACAGCAGACCCCACGAGGTGAATGACAAAAATGGCAATTACTCACACTGGCGAATGACCACATTTTGAGGCCTCAAAAGATTGATTTAGACACCAACGTCAATGGTACATAATTTCACAGCCCCAGTGTACCACTGGATTAAACTAGTGCTTTGGAGGAAGCAGGCAGCGCGCCATGAAACTAGTTACAAAAAACACCCTGACAAATTGTAAATCATCTATTATAAATGCAAACAATATTTGCCGACAAGATAATACCGTTTAAAATGTATCCAAGTGACCATAAAGCCGTTGATTAAAATATATTTTGCATTAGACCTCAATGCAAGAAGATTAATCCAATGATTTAAATTCTTTTAATTTGTTACATATACCCAATGTAAAGGCAGAAAACATTTACCTGTTTTACTTGTCTTCATTCCTCAAACAAGGAATTACATCTCTTCTAGCAATTCAAATGGAGAATTACACATTTGATTCATGTGGCAATATGCAAATATAGGGAACGGCAAATCACCAATGCATAATATAATCCTCAGACTATATTTGGAACAAATTGCTGATTCAGGATAATTTTTTCTCAGCCTTTGTACAAAAGGCACATCACCATGAGTATCTGAGAGTTTAGTAATCTTTCTGGGTGAAAGCAAAGCAATAATCATTGCCATTTCTGATGCTAGAGTTTTGGTAACAATTAGATTATGCATCTTTAGGAATGCTTCGAATGAAATGTTTCAAATAGAATCTTAATGTACTGCAGCACTAATTCCAAATTTCTAGTGGCAAAAATCACAAAGGATACAATAAAAAATGTTTAAAAATCAAATTAATTTCCTTATAGAAATAAAAAGGCATGTATGCAAAGATTAACGTATTATTTGTTGCTAGAGGCAATGCCAACTGTAAAACTACTTACAATATGCCCCTCCAGGAACACATCTGTGTGGCTAATTGGTGGGACATTGGTACATGGAGGATGCATTTAATAAACAAAGACAAAATTTAATAATTTTATTTGTACCCATGGGCATGGGCCGAACTGACCAGTTAAATATTTTAGTAAAAGTATGATAAAAATTAAGTGGCATCCCTGCAGGATCAGTTTAGAATAACTTTTTAGCCCACAGATTATATAAAACTATTTGTATTTCTGTGGGGCTTTGAATGAAATTAAACAACCAATGGCTCTTGTCAAAATAATTATAAAGCGGAAACCTGACACCAAGCCACAGAGATATTTGGGCAGATGGTCTAGTGATAATAGGGCAGATGATTGAAGAGGGTAGGTTTTAAGGAGCACCCAAAAGATTCAGAGAAGTAGGGAGTAAATTCCAGAATTTAGGACCAAGGGAGCTGAAGGCACCACAGAGCATTAAAATCAGGAATCTTCTGGAGTCCAGAATTAGATTGCATGGATATCTCTGGGCTAATGAGATGAGAGAGATAGGGAGGGACGTGGTCTTAAGAGGTTTGAAAGCAATTTTAAAATTGAAACGCTGTATAACTCGGCTCCAATGTAAATCAGCAAGTAGGGTGATGGGTGTACAGGACTTGTCGCAAGTACATGGACAGCAGACTTTAGGTGACCTCAGGCTTATAGAGAGTAGAATGCAGGAGGCTGGGCAGGAATGCATTCAACAAGCTCAGTTCACAATGGCATAGATGACGGCTTCAGTAGATGAGGGGACAAAGTTGGACGGTATAACGGATGTGGAAACCGGCAATCTTACTGATGTTGCATTCCAGAACGAAAGCCCATCTAGGGGTGTGAAATGGTTGGTGCAGACTCAGACAGCTGCCAGATGGAGGGATGGAGTCAGTGCCAGAGAAGAGAATTTATAGCTTGGACAGAAAACAATGGCTCCAAGTCTTCCAGATATTTTATGGATGTAAAAATCTGGACAAACAGAAGATTACCAACCATACACTGAGATCAACCTCATTAATGGGAGGAAGGAAGAAAATTCATTTTTAAGGACACTTCCTTTCAAGTTTTCACTCTTTAAAATCAATCGATTTTGGGCAGCACGGTAGCACAAGTGGTAGCACTGTGGCTTCACAGCGCCAGGGTCCCAGGTTCGATTCTCTGTTGGGTCACTGTCTGTGCAGAGTCTGCACGTTCTCCTCGTGTCTGCGTGGGTTTCCTCCGGATGCTCCGGTTTCCTCCCACAGTCCAAAGATGTGCAGGTTAGGTGGATTGGCCATGATAAATTGCCCTTAGTGACCAAAAAGAGTGGAAGGGGTTATTGGGTTACGGGGATAGGATGGAAGCGTAAGTGGGTAGGTGCAGACCTGCCCAAGGGGCAGCAGGGTAGCATGGTGGTTAGCATAAATGCTTCACAGCTCCAGGGTCCCAGGTTCGATTCTCTGTTGGGTCACTGTCTGTGCGGAGTCTGCACGTCCTCCCCCTGTGTGCGTGGGTTTCCTCCGGGTGCTCCGGTTTCCTCCCACAGTCCAAAGATGTGCGGGTTAGGTGGATTGGCCATGATAAATTGCCCATAGTGTCCTAATAAAAGTAAGGTTAAGGGGGGGTTGTTGGGTTACGGGTATAGGGTGGATACGTGGGTTTGAGTGGGGTGATCATGGCTCGGCACAACATTGAGGGCCGAAGGGCCTGTTCTGTGCTGTACTGTTCTATGTTCTATGATGGGCCGAATGGCCTCCTTCTGCACTGTATGCTCTATGTTCCTATGATATTCTGAAAACCGATTCAGCCAAGAACACACCTGAACCAATGGACTAAAATTCAATTTATAATGTGTTACAAGCGTCAATTAAAACACCACATGCACATAGTGAAACTATTGACAATTTATTGCATCTTTGATTATCCCAGAACTATCGACATATTTGTGTAGCTATCCTCCATTTCCTAGCCAGTTAAGTGTCAAGGCGGCAATACATGATGAAATACAAGGAGATCTCTGTTACGAAGGCGGAGGCCGAGTTGGCAAGTGAAACTTCCTATCCAGGAAGGAGCAGGAAGCATTAAGCCTCATGGTCAATTAAAAGCTCAAAATGGTGCAGATGATCTCCATTGTGAACACCAATGAGTAATGGGCTAATGGAATTTAGCAGAAGTTATGCTGCAGTTGTATAAAGTTCTAACTACAGTAGTCCCCCTTTATAACGCGGGTGTTGGGGTCCAAGACAGCCACCCGCGTTGCAACCGAGCCGCGGATATCCACGATGGGGGTTTTAAATTTATTTAAAAATCTATGCTAGCGCTTCCCATTGAGAGTCTACGGGGGGGCGGGGGGAGAGGTCAGACCCCCGTAGACTCACAATGGGAAGCGCTAGCATAGATTTTAAAATAAATTTAAAACCCCCATCGTGGATCTAATTAAAACAGTGTCAATTTCAGCGGCCGGCTCACTTTGATCCAGAGAGGGAAGCTGCTCTCTCACTGAAACAATCAGCCGGCCGCTGAAATTGACACTGCCCGCTGCTCTCTCTCTCCAATCCAACTTTTAAGTTTTAATGTTTCTGATTGGAGGGAGAGAGAGCAGCCGGCAGTGTCAATTTCAGCGGCCGGCTGATTGTTTCAGTGAGAGAGCAGCTTCCCTCTCCGGATCAAAGTGAGCCGGCCGCTGAAATTGACACTGCCGGCTGATTGGAGGGAGAGAGCAGAGAACATAGGAGGAGGTCATACGGGCCTCTGCAAGACCAGCATGGTCTCACATCGCCCCTCCCCTCTGTAGCTGGGGTTCAGGCTGTGGCTGCTGGGGTACAGGCCGTGGCTGCTGGGCTTCAGGTTGTTGCTGCTGGGGTACTGTGGCTGCTGGGGTTCAGGCTGTGGCTGCTGGGCTTCAGGCTGTGGCTGCTGGGCTTCAGGCTGTGGCTGCTGGGCTTCAGGCTGTGGCTGCTGGGCTTCAGGCTGTGGCTGCTGGGCTTCAGGCTGTGGCTGCTGGGGTACTGTGGCTGCTGAGGTACAGGCTGTGGCTGCTGGGGTACTGATTGGAGGGAGAGAGCAGCCGGCAGTGTCAATTTCAGCGGCCGGCTGATTGCTTCAGTGAGAGAGCAGCTTCCCTCTCTGGATCAAAGTGAGCCGGCCGCTGAAATTGACACTGCCCGCTGCTCTCTCCCTCCAATCAGAAACATTAAAACTTAAAAGTTGGATTGGAGGGAGAGAGCAGCGGGCAGTGTCAATTTCAGCGGCCGGCTCACTTTGATCCGGAGAGGGAAGCTGCTCTCTCACTGAAACAATCAGCCGGCCGCTGAAATTGACACTGCCCGCTGCTCTCTCCCTCCAATCCAACTTTTAAGTTTTAATGTTTCTGATTGGAGGGAGAGAGCAGCGGGCAGTGTCAATTTCAGCGGCCGGCTGATTGCTTCAGTGAGAGAGCAGCTTCCCTCTCCGGATCAAAGTGAGCCGGCCGCTGAAATTGACACAACTGACAGTTGGGGTCCATAAGCCCCCCCGCGGTATATCGCGAACCGCGGTATTGCGGAGCGCGGTATAACGGGGGACTACTGTATATCTGGAGTATTGCACTCAGTTCTGTGTTTCTCATAAAAGCAAATTACTGCGGATGCTGGAATCTGAAACGAAAGGGAAAATGCTGGAAAATCTCAGCAAGTCTGGCAGCATCTGTAGGGAGAGAAAAAAGCTAACGTTTTGAGTCTGATGACTCTTTGGCGTGCTGCAATGTTCCAGTGAAGTGCAACGCAAACTGGAGGAACAACATCTCATCTTCCGGTTAGGCACGCTACAGCCTTCCGGCCTGAACATCAAATTCAACAACTTCAGATGATCAGCCCCACCTCGACCTATTTGTTTTCATTTCATTTTAACTGTCTTTTACCATTTCTTTCTTTCTTAATATACATTTAATTATCCCCCTCCAATCTTATCCACCTTTCCTGCATCTTTCTCCTCTTTGCTTCTCTCTTCCCCTCCCCCCACACCTACAGTTCATCCTCTGATGTTAGTTTCCCTGCTGTTTGACCTTTCATATCTTTTGTCCTCTCTGGGGACTGCCATTAACACACTTTTCCTTGGTATCTGTGGCCATTAGCACCTGGTTTCCCTGGGTTTCTGTGGCTATGACTCATCTTTCATTCTCACTCCACAGTATAAATATTTCCCACTTTCTCGGTCTGTTAGCTTTGACAAAGAGTCATCGGACTCGAAACGTTAGCTCTTTTCTCTCCCTACAGATGCTGCCAGACTTGCTGAGATTTTCCAGCATTTTCCCTTTCGTTTCTGTGTTTCTCATCTCAGGAAGGATGTATTATTATTTTTTTTTTTTAAAAAGGAATTTCTTCAATTCACTCATAATTTAAGGGATTAAAAGGGTACAATGCAATAGGGAAAGGTAACATAATGAAATGAAATGAAAATGAAAATCGCTTATTGTCACGAGTAGGCTTCAATGAAGTTACTGTGAAAAGCCCCTAGTCGCCACATTCCGGCGCCTGTCCGGGGAGGCTGGTACATATTACTAGATAAGAAATCCAAAGACCCCAATTTGAATTCAATTAATGAATACATCTGGAAATAAAAAGCTAGTTTCAGTAATGGTCACCATGAAACAACTGAAATTTCATAAAATCCATCTTGTTCACTATTGCCCTAATAGGGAAGGAAATCTTTCATCCTTACCCAGTCTGGCTTCTGATTCCAGACCCACAGCAATATGTTTGATTCTTAATTGTCCTCTGAAATGGCCTAGCAAGCCACTCCGTCATATCAAACCGCTACAGACTGGGCAAAGAATAAAATTAGACAGCACCCAGCATCAACTTAAGACATCAGAAACAACAAAGGCACAGCCTGCCTAACTGGCTCTTTAACATCCTCAGCACGAAGATCAAGAACTTGTGCCAGAATTGGGAAAGTTGCCCCAGACTAGTCAAGCACCTTGACAGGACCATACCTTACTACCAATATGCCAGACTTCTCCATTACCATTCTTCATGTTGGAATACCAGGTATCAACGGCACAGGATGGACTCTGGATTTGTGGGAAGATGGGCTTCAATGCCCATCACCAAGTGTGGCCCAGTAGCAGCGCTACTGACCGGACTGGCTGGCCAAATCCAAAGGATATATCTGCTAGATTGAGCCTGTGGTAGGTGGCAAGAGAATCGCAGAGGGGAGAACCTATCTTGCCTATCTTCAATTACCTGCTGCAGATGCATCTGTCCATGTCAGTATTGGTGGAAGTGACTACTGTACAGGCCTTGCGGAGATAAAGGCCTGTCTTCACACAGGGATGCTGTCATCATGTCGTGTGGCACTACTACTGTGCTAAATGGAACAGACTCAGAAGAGATCAAGCAGCTCAAAACCAAGCATCATGTTGCACTGTGGGTCATCGTTACCACCATCACGACCTGGTATATCCCTTACTCTACCAGTAACATTAAGCCATGGGACCAACCCTGATTCAATAAGGAGTGTAGGAGAGCATGCCAGGAGCAGCACTAGCACCTAACAATGAAGTTGTCAACCTGATAAAAGCTATAACACAGGACCACACCATGCTCAATGGTGGAAATAGAATGTAACAGACAAAGCAAAGCAATCCAACAAAGGATCAGGTCAAAGCTCTGCAGTCATGACTAATGGTGGAAATTGAACTGGAGGAAGAAATTCCATAACATCCCGATCCTTAATGATGGAAAGCACAATATGTCAGTGCAAAAGACAAGTTAGAAATTTCTAGCAGATGATCCACTTTGGCCTACTCCAAAGGACACAAGCACCACAGGTCACAGTCTTCAGCCAATTCAATTCACTCCATGGGATACTAAGCAACATGGATAAGGGGAGTCGGTGGATGTGCTGCACTAAAATTTCTAGAAGGCATTTAACATGGTGCCACATCAAAATACTAAACAAAATAAGAGCTCATGGTGCAACATATTAACACAGATAGAGGATTGGTTAGTTAACAGGATGCGGAGAGAGACCCTGTATAATTGCAGCAAGGATACCCTCACTCTTGTACTCAAATCCTCTCTATGAAGAACATACTATTTGCCTTCTTTACTACCTATTGCACCCCATGCTTACTTTCTGACTGGAGTACAAGGTAACCCAGGTCTCGTTGCACATTCCTCTCTCTCAATCTATAGCCATTCAGGTAATAATCTGCATTCCTGTTTTTACTATCAAAGTGGATTACCTCACATTTATCCACATTACAGCATCTGCCATGCATTTGCCCACTCACTCTGCTTGTTCAAATCATAGAATTTGCAGCGCAGGAGGCCATTCAGCCCATCGGGTCTGCACCGGCCCTTCGAAAGAGCACCCTACCTAAGCCCACAACTCCAACCTATCCCTGTAACACAGTCACCCCACCTAATCTTGGGGGGGGGGGGGGGGGGGGGGGGGAGTAAGGGCAATTTAACATGGCTAATCCACCTAACCTGTACATCTTTGTACTATGGGAGGAAACCGGAGCACCCGGAGGAAACCCAAGCAGACGCTGGGAGAACGTGCAGACTCCACATAGAGAGTGATCCAAGTGGGAATCGAACCTGGGACCCTGGAGCTGTGAAGCAACTGTGCTACCGTGCTGCCCAAAATCACACTGAGGCATCTCTGCATTCTCCTCCCACTTAGCTTTGCATCATCGGCAAATTAGAAGAGATTACAGTTAGCTCCTTAATCTAAATCATTCATATATATAGTGAGTAGCTGGGGTCCAAGCCCTGATCCCTGCAGTTCCTCACTAGTCACTGCCTGCCATTTGTAAAAGGACCTGTTATTTCCTACTCTTTGTTTCCTATCTGCCAACCAGTTTTCTATCCATCTCCATACACTATCCCCAATCAGATGCTCTTTAATTTTTACATGCTAATCTCTTATGCAAGACTTGTCAAAAGCCTTCAGAAAGTCGAAAAGAACCACATCCACTGGCTCTCCCTTGTCAATTCTACTAGTTGCATCCTCAATTCCAGTAGATTTGTCAAGTATGTTTTCCCTTTCGTAAATTCCGTCTTAAAACCCAAATATTCGGTGAAGCTTTTGATCACCTGACTCTCCCAAGCCTTTCCATCATTTACAAGACAAGTCAGGAGGGTGACAAAATATTTTCCACTTGCTTGGTTGAGATCAGCTTCAGCAACATTCAAGCTGTTCCGACACCATCTGGAACAAAGCAGTCAACTTGAGCAGTACCTCATTCACCAACGTTCACCCCTCCACCACTGGCACATCATTGTTACAGTGTACACCATCCACAGGTTGCACTGGAGGAACTTGACAAGGTTTCTTAAAAACATCTCCCAAACTCATGTCCCCTGTCATGTAGGAATGGGTAGCAAAATCCATGGAAACACCAGCCTGCTCCCCTCAAAGTCACATCTTGGAAATACGTCACTGTTCCTTCACGGAGTCAAATATCTTGGAATTCCCCACCTTCGCCCAATGGATTAAGGCAGCAGCTCACCACCACCTTCAAGACAATTAGGGATACGCAATAAATGCTGGTCTTTCCAACAACACCCATATACCGTAGTACTCTTCCTAACCATGAATAACCAGTTTAGGCAATAAATGATATGAAGTAATAGTCAAGGTGCAAGTGAAAATTCTGAAATAGATGGATGCAATGACACAATTTCATACCTTGAATCTCAAACTCTCATTTCAATTAATCTGCAGTCATGGAATACTTGGGAACCAAGGACTTTTAATCAAGGTACTCAAAAGCAAACCGATATTAGAAAACTACCCTTATTCAAAATTAAACTTTTGAAATAGACATCGAAGAATTATGAGAAGGAAAGTTCTGATGCCTGCGAGCTGAAGAAATTAAAAATCTTTTCTAATGGACACGAACCTTAAATCGTTCAACTCTTTCTGTGCTGTCAAGACTTCGTCTGGTATCAAGTCCTGGTTGAAACCACAAATTCATCAAAAATTCAAAGCTATCATAGTCCCTACACCAACTCCACTTCCCTCTTAACACCAACTCCACTTCCCTCTCAATCACACACCGAGATGGATCCTATTTGGTCCTGAACTCATACTGCCACCAACGTACTCCCCAACTATTTATTTGTAGTGCACTAATTTTTTTGTTTTGCACAGCCACACAAACACAATAACTCAGAACGGGACCAATTACACATGGACACTTTTGGAACATTGACCAGTGGGATTGAGCGGCAGTCAGCCGCCACCAATGCCCTCTGGCTACATTGGCTCTCTGTCCAACCACATTAAATTCAAACTCCTAGGCCTGGATTTTTACTCAGTGGAGTTGAATCAGGCGTTCTTTTAAAAACGGCAAGTCGGCGTCAATTCAGGGATTCCCAACACCATTCCCGGGTTGTGCAATCTTTGGGAGTGTCTTTAAAGAATGCAGGCTACTTCTTGTCAGAAGCTCGCATCCAGCACTCCCAACCTGGCCAGCTCCATTGCAGAGAGAGGCATGCCCTACTACTCCACAATTCTCCCGAGTCAGACCAGGTTTTAAGAGTCACGGTTCACGGCCTCTTCGAGGAGTTCTACACCATTCCGCATGAGTGGGCCTTTTTTTGTAAATTTTTTAATTATAAATTTATAATACCCAATGATGTTTTCTCCAATTAAGGGGCAACTTAGCATGGCCAATCTACCTAATCTACACATCTTTGGGTTGCGGGGGTGAAACCCATGCAGACATGGGGAGAATGTGCAAACTCCACACGGACAGTGACCCAGGGCCGGGATTTGAACCCGGGTCCTCAGCGCCACAGTCCCAGTGCCAACCACTGTGCCACATACCGCCCCTTGAGTGAACCTTTTAAAAGATAAGTTCAAAAAGTCCCCTCATGCCCCAGCTTGCTCTTCCGCTCGCCCCCCTCCCCTGGTGTCCCCTTAATGGCAGCTCTGGCACTTCCAAGCCCATTGACACAATGCACACTTTCTACAACCAATGAACACTCAGTGTAAAGTGGAATGTCTCAAGAGAAAGTTCTGGGGGAAAAGAATGTAATCTACTGATCACTTTCTCCAATGAAAAAACGTTTGTGGGTGGCAAGGTAATAAAGTGTCAACTTTACAGCTTCACAGCTCCAGGGTCCCAGGTTCGATTCCCGGCTGGGTCACTGTCTGTGTGGAGTCTGCACGTCCTCCCAGTGTGTGCGTGGGTTTCCTCCGGGTGCTCCGGTTTCCTCCCACAGTCCAAAGATGTGCGGGTTAGGTGGATTGGCCATGTTAAATTGCCCGTAGTGTAAGGTTAATGGGGGGATTGTTGGGTTACGGGTATACTGGTTTCGTGGGTTTAAGTAGGGTGATCATTGCTCGGCACAACATCGAGGGCCGAAGGGCCTGTTCTGTGCTGTACTGTTCTATGTTCTATGTAACTATGCATGCTCTTTGTCATTTTCAAATTGTTTGTTGACATAAGTGCTTTAAGAGTTTGTGGTTCTTGAAGCTTCAGAGGTCTGAGAGCCTGAGCTGTCAATCAAATATGTCCTCTGAGGAGCAAGTGCTGTTATGCTAATAGATGTTTGAGCTCTCAGCAAAGCGTTATGATGTACTTTTTCAACTGGGACGTAGCTCCACAGTACCTGGGAGAGGCAGTGGCGTAGTGATATTGTCACTGGACCAGTAATCCAGAGACCCAGAATAATACTTTGGGGATTCAGGATCGAATCCCACCAAGGCAGGTGGTGAAATTTGAATTGAATAAAAATCCGGAAACCATTGTTGACTGTCACAAAAATCTATCTCGTTCACTAATGCCCTTTAGAGAATGAAATCTGCTATCCTTACTTGGTGTAGTCTACATGAGGCAATGTCGTTGATTCGCAAGGGCAATTAGGGATTGGAAATAAATGCTGGCCCAGTCAGCGATGCCCACACTGCATGCAATTGGTTGTTCTGACTGCATCTCACACCTGGCTCCCAGAAATGAAGATCCCTCTTTGGGTGGCAGTCCCTCCAGAGGTTGGTGGGCTGAACATGGAATTTCCGACTCCCCCTTCCCACCTCAAGGATGAAAATCTAGGCCCTCGTCTAAAATCCTTCCATGAACTTGTAGCATCCCATCTCTTCCAGCCCCTTTCAGATGTCCTTTTTCTCCTCACCCTGCCTCGTTTTATTTCAAGGAAGGATTCAGCTACCGCCTCTTTAGAGCTCCTTCGCAAACCTCTCCAACGCTCACCTTTACAAAAGTACTATTAAGAACCCTCCCTTGATCGCCTTAACTCAATTAGTGGTGCAGTGGTTAGCATTGCTGCCTCACAGAGCCGAGGTCCCAGGTTCGATCCCAGCTCTGGGTCACTATCTGTGTGAAGTTTCCACATTCTCCCCGTGTCTGCGTGGGTTTCGCCGCCACATCCCAAAGATGTGCAGGGTAGGTGGATTGGTCATGCTAAATTGTCCCTTAATTGGAAAAAATGAATTGGGTATTCTAAATTTATTTTTTTTTTTTAAAACATCAAGTTATTAGTTGACTTCATGCCTATTTCTTCAATCCTTCACATAAAAACCACGAAAACAAGCAGTTGTTGACTGATGTGGACAGATGCACCTCCATTCAGTCTCACTTTGCACTGCTGCAATTGCCATTTGTTAATGACATAGATGAGATTCAAAACAGTCAAATCAGAAGGTATAAAAAGGATTCAGTTTTGGATGTCAACCCTTCATTAACTGAAGCCACAATGTACCTTTTCTCTTTACATATGCTGATTTGGGTGATTGGCATTTCAAGCATTTCCTCTCATTTCAGATTTCCCCTTGAGGGTGTGGCTTTAAAAAAAAATGTAACGCCCAAGTCGAAGAAAACCTTTGGCTTAGTGGTAGCGTTCCCACCTGAGCCAGAATGTTAAGAGTTTGGGCCCCAACCCAGAAAGTTCTGGCGAATAAAGACTAGAATATAGTTGTCCAGCAAGGTTTCATGCACCTGGACTGAATGACCATGGACTTGTTTTGGTCGTAGTCAGGTAGACTCAAAACATCTTCAACAATCAGTGCTAGCACTGAATAATGGATAGATATCCAGTTGGGATATTAATATCCTATGGGTGCAAGTGCACATCAATTAAAAGTCTCCTGCCGTTTTTGCAACCAATTTAGGAGAAGACATTCCAAAACTAAAAGCTGCAATAAAACAAGAAATCTAAGAAAACTAAGTGGCTCAAGAATCTCACATGTATAAGGACCCATCCTAGGTCCAAATAATGAATTGGAAAGCCGCAAGTCCTGGGAATATCATTCATCTGTTACAAAAGTAGCTCGCCCTCTCTTACTAGCCACGCAAGGTAACAAAGGGTACAATTATTTGCCTGACTGGTATGCTCCAACTATCAACAGGATTTGAGCAAGCAAAATAGACAACACCAATTATTCTGCACCAGTAGAATCCTGGTTTGCCAGAAAAAGTGCAGGAGACTGGGTCTTCATTTCTAACCATCTACAAGGTTTAAGGATTCAATGCCTTTCTCCACGTAAACCTTGAAATACAATAGCCAATCAACTCACTGCTGTGTACTGCTTGTTCAAAAGTGCAATTGCACAGGGAAGAATTACTTTATCAATTAATTTGAACTGAATAGATCATTTGCTCCGGTGAAGACTCCCCAAATCTGGTAGCAATAATGGATGGTCTCTGGTTTCAGAGCTTTATTTATGAATGGTCAGCATTTCTGAAGTTTTGTTGCTCACTTCCATTAAGGGAGAGGCAACTAAACAACTGTTGCTTCTCCATTGCTTTTACAGTTGTCTCAAAGAGACCAGAAACTAAACCTGGTACTTTATTGACTGCTATGACGTAGTACCACAGACTCGAGTATTCCAAATTTTAATGGGCAACATTTCTCAGTGTTTTTAGAAATTTTAAAAACTGAATTTGAAGTGAAATGCACAGACGCTTTTGAATTATGAAGAATTATATAAAATTCTTCTACGCATGTAGCAAAGTAATCTATGTGCACCAGGTGTACACATTTTGGGTAATTGTGGAAATTTGTGTTCATTTTGCAGATCATTTTGCCTTAAAATATGAATGCAGCCGATAAACAAACTTCCCTTAACACACCTTTCTGAGGGTAAAATAGCAAAGATGACAGAACTAATTTTGAAAGATGTGATATTAGTTTCTAAAAGTACAAAATCATTTATGCGCTTACGTTATATAGCTGCCACATTATAGGAACAGGATTCAATCACAGTAAATGGATTTTCACAATATGGTCCTTTTTATGGATAGTTAAGGAACAGCGAACAGAGGACAAAAAGATGTTCAATTCAAAATAGAATCAGATACTTGCCCATTTTGAACTAACTTATTAATCTAAGAAGAAATATTGTTTAAGTGGAACTCAAGTGCCTAAGTTACAGACAGCTCTTCTTGGAAACGAACAAATAAAACAAGTCAATTCATTCTGAATGTATTCTCATTCAAAGGAAATAGCATTTGATGGAAAGAGGAAACTTAGAATTTTAAATTATTGCAATATTTTATGCAGGTTTCAGTTCAATTTTAACTGAAACTCACATCAAAAATTCTTCAAATTCCATTTCACCATAAAAACTAATTTCACATCTTTCAATTTCACAACTAAATTTGTTCCTATGGCCATATTCAGAAAACAAACATTTTACCATCAAATAAACTGAGGTCTCTGAGTAACCTTGGTCCATAAAGCCCTTCCAAGATGCTTTCGAACCCTGTAAATAAAATGTTCATATGTTAGCTCACAAATGCAAAAAAGTATCTTGACACAAGTATTGTAAGTGTTTTATCACTATCACAAGGTATTTTTCTACGAATTCCATAGTCTGGATACAATGTAACATATTTCATTAAAATTATCCTACTATGCTGCCTGTGGTGCCTGTAATTGGCAAGTGAGATGCAGGAGTAGGTTCCACGCACGCAAACAGTGGGGGGCAGTGCACAGCAGCTGATTTGTGCTCACTTATGGCAGAGTCAAGAGGTTCTGGATTCAAGTACCACTCCAGGACTTGGATCACATAATCTAGACCGACATTTTACTTTCTTTTTTTTAAATTTAGAGAACCCAATTTTTGTTTTTCCAATTAAGGGACAATTTAGCGTGGCCAATCCACCTAACCTGCACATCTTTGGGTTGTGGGGATGAAACCCACACAGACATGAGGAGAATGTGCAAACTCCACACGGACAGAGACCCAGGGCCGGGATTCGAACCCGGGTTCTCAGCACCGCAGTCCCAACGACATTTTAGATAAGGCACTGAAAAAATGATTAGTGATATCTGCCACCTTTTGGATGCAACATGAGGGCATCTGCATGATCCGAAAGAACAGCAGAGGAGTTCTTAGTGTACAGATCAACATTCACCCTTTAACCAAGACTACCAAAGGGATTATCTAAGCATTCATCTAATTTGCCGTTTTCTGACCCTGTTGTGCACAAGTTTGCTTTGCCTATTGAAGAGTACTCCAAAATAAAGTAATCCAATTGTGAATTGGGCATTCTGAATTCTCAGTCAGTGTACTGAACAGGCACAGTAACTTCATTGTAGTGCTAATGTAAGCCTATTTGTGACACTAATAAAGATTATTAGAATCTCAGAATAGAAGCTCCACAGTGCAGAAGGAGGCCATTCAGCCCACTGAATCTGCGCCGACTCTCCAAGCACCCCATCGAGGCCCACTCCCCTGCCCTATCCTCATAGCCCCACCTAACCTGTACATCCATGAACACTAACAGGACAATTTTATCATGGCCAATACACCCAACTTGAACATCTTTGGACTGTGGGAGGAAACCGGAGCACCCAAAAGAAAACCCACACAGGCACAGAGAGAACATGCAAAGTCCGCACAATCACCCAAGACTGGAATTGACCCCATATCCGTGACACTGTCAGGCAACACTGCTTACCATTGTGCCACCATGCTGCCCCATGTACATTGGTTTGGTCTGAGATTATGCCTTTCATGTCTTTATACTTTGGTGTGATTGGTGATCATGCTTTTCATGTCTTTATAAATAATAACTTCCTTTTAAGCATGTTCCAAAGTTCTGGAACTAACAATTCACCAACTTAACACAGTTCAGAAATAACAGTTAATGCAGTTGAAAGTAATTTTTTGCATTAAACAGAGAACTTTCAGTTTCATAAAGTCCGATATTATGTAAACACAAATAAATGTATATATTAAAACATCCTTTTCAGCAAACAATATGGGTTGCTTCAGCCAAAAGAAATTGTTCACGCACATGTGTGGTGAAAGCTTTCAGAAGACTGAAGCATTCCATAAAAGAAAATTTATAGTGCTGCAAGCCAAGGAAGCTGAAGAGGATAATTGGTACCAAAGAAAAGAAATCTTTGCCCTCCATAATGATTCCAAGGGACTGGGATATCAGTGGTGGAACAGATAGGTTACTTGTAGGAGAAGGTGCTAGGAAGTGGGAAGAGGAAACCAAGACGCGGTGACAAAAGCCACAACAAGTTAGGTGAGCTAGTTGGTGGTAAGTAGATCTAAGTGTGGAGGCTTTTGGCAAGAGGAAATCTGTTGTCATTCAGGCCAGTTTTCATTCAAAGTCAGGATTTCAAAGCTCTGGCTGAAAAGAATATCTTGGAGAGAGACGAAGATAGTTGATTAACTGGCAGAGTTCAAAATTGAAGTGACGCATGGAGCAGTTGGGGTTGCTGTTTGTAAGGAGGTTGTGAAGGAGTTTGACCACAATGATCACTGAAAGAATGCCCAGAGTCAGAATGCACAGATGCAATATGACACTGTATTTGTCAACTGAACAAGATTCTGCAACTTTAGACAATCTCATTGTTCAACTGTGTTCATTGCAAGAAGAGCACTGACAAAGCTACCATTAGACTCAGCATCCTGTGCCATAGAAGGGAGTCATAACACAGATATACTCTACACTCCGCATTTGGACATGTCTAAATCAGGACAGTAGTTGTCCTAGTTCATAAAAGAAGAAAGGCAAGAACCAGAAGTCTGTAACCATTGCGCCAGGAACTACCATGCTCAACAAAGCTTTAAAAGTCTTATGCAGTCAATGAAATCAGGTTTGTCCACAAACCATGACCCATGAATAAAATTAAATATATTTAACAAAACAAATATTTCATAATGAATTAACAATGAGAAAATGCTTGATCATTTATAACAAGGTTGGTACGGTGGTGCAATGGTTAGCACTACTGCCTTCCGGAGCCGAGGACCCAGGTTCAATCCTGCCCCCAGGTCACTGTCTGAGTGGAGTTTGCACATTCTCCCAGTGTATGCGTGGGTCTCACCCCCACAACCCAAAAGTGTGCAGGCTAGGTGGATTGGCCACGCTAAATTTCCTCTTAATTGGTGGGAAAGAATCGGGTACGCTAAATTTTTAGAACTCATTTGTATATTAATAGAACTATCAACTTCAAATGGTAAAAACAAAAAGAAATATTTACACTTGAAATGAACTGAAAATCGCTTGTCACAAATAGGCTATAGATGAAGTTACTGTGAAAGGCCCCTAGTCGCCACATTCCGGCGCCTGTTCGGGGAGGCCGGTACGGGAATTGAACCGTGCTGCTGGCCTGCTTTAAATGCCAACTCTTTAGCCCTGTGCTAAACCAGCCCCACTTTGGATGCAGAGGTAGTGTGCAGCTCTCACAGACAACATTGTATGCAATCAACATGCACCTCACTTCACTTGCCCTTGCTTCACACGAGCATCACTTCAGTCATACCGGTAGGGGGAAAAGAACAATATAGGCAGATGTGCAACCCTGCGCACGGACTACACTCTGAACCCAGATGGGCCGCACATGGCTCCTCGATCGCAGGTTGCCCACCAGAGTTTTAGATTGTTCCAGTAGTTTGAAAACTAATGCAAAATTTTAATAATTCATGGGGACCATTTGGTATTGTAATACCCCTAAAATATTGCTAAATAAATAGCAAGCTCCAAAAAAAAAGCAAATATAAATGGACAGGACCACAGTCACTGTTAAATACTATTAACAGCGTTTACCATACCTGGAGATGAGCAGAGCTGGAAAAGCTGCAGGACAGAACATCAACACTTTCATTATCTTATCTTAGTTAATGGATACACTCACAGTCTTACTCCTGTGCCTTCAGGGTTCACGATCTATTGCTAAATTCAAGATTTTAAATAGTACAATTACCTAATTTCCCCATCCACTCTCCTTGGTATCCCTGGAAAGAACTAAATCCTGTATTAATGCTTTAGTGACTTCTGCTTGAGACACTCGAGTAACCATATATGGCTAGGAACGTCAAAACAGATGGCACAACAGAAAACGACTCTCATCAAAGGTTGCAAATGACATCCCAGGTAACTGCGATAAAGTTATAACACAGGGTTAGCTTACCCTGACAAGACCCAGCTCTACCTCACCATCGGCTCTCTCACTTCCTCCAGGTGTTGCTAAATTGCTCATTTGACTTCCAGCGTGGATGAAAAATATCCTCCAATTCAATACTGGAAGATTGAAGATTTCTGATGATGCCACTAAAGGATAGCATGAAAAGCAGAAGGGAATCAACAACAGATCCTTGAGGGGGCACCAGGGATAACGATGTGAGAGCAGGAAAAGAAGCCATTGGAAGTGACACATTTAATCATTAGATGAATAGAATTAGATAAGCTTGGAACCAAGGGAGTGTAGTCAAAAGGGTGGCTAAAGCCTTGGTCGTAGATGTGAATTTTAAGGAGTGTCTTGAAAGGAGTATATGGAGGCAGTGAGGTCAGAAAGAAACTGCCAGACTACAAATTTTAATTGGCTAGAGTCAGATTGCAACGATGTGAAAAAGGGAAGCATGAGGTTAGAATCAGAGAAGTAAAGAGCGAGATAGGTCTGGAGGTTAGAGATACGGAGAGGTATTAAAGAGGACAGAATTTAATGAGGCATTTGGAACTGGGACCCCTTTGAATCCACAGCAATGATGACAACGGTATGAGCTTGCATGGCAGCAATTGGCCTTAACTGACAGCAGTCAAAAGTGTCAACTGTGGCACACTTAGCTGCAATGGAAGCTGAGACATCAGCCATCAGATACTGCAACATGTTTGATTCCACAAGTGTGTTGATGGAGCTTCCTGTAGTCCCATACTCCAAGCTCCATACAAAGTCCTGTGCCACGGTGGTGGACTCCATGCTCCTAAATAGGGTTTCTGGCATTTAACTCCACAACTCTTTTCCCACTGCCCTCTCATTGTGTGCCTGCAAGACCTATACCATAGGGTAGCTGAATGACATCTCTCTCCTTTCTCCATCTCCTCCACTCTCCAGTGCAGCATTGGAAAACCCTTGGTGAACACAACCTCCCATAGTTATACACTGCTTATTCCCAATGTTCAAAAATAATTTGCAGCATCATTTTTCATGATTTTGTGCCCCCTACTTATGCATGAAACAAAAAGAAAACAGTACGGCTATTGTAATGATTGCTGCATGCAGCCATCCATGAACAAACAGTATGATGTTGGTGTACATGCACAATACCTACACCCATTTTCAGAGGCTCATTTAGCCTCCAAAAATGGCATTGAAACCATAGAGTTTTCACACCAGGAATGGGAAAGTATAATTATATGGGAAATTGTGCAACATTGGGATTATTCCCACTGAAGCAGAGAGATGATTTAAAATAAATGTTTTTAAAATCATGATGGGTTTTGAAAGAGACAACAGGAAAAAGATTATTTTCTTCAGTTGGCATCAGAGAAGAGAAATCAACCATTTAAAACCGCCACAAAGAATAAGAGATTTAAGAAAAATCTATTGAACATGGAATTGGTAGCTGCAGGGAGGTGGACACGGCACAGACTATCTGCTTCTTTTAAGGACAAACTGAAGCAGAGAAAGATTTTTAAAATCAATTAATTATTGGAAGTTGAGTATTGCTGGCATTTCTGTCCTGCCTTACAAGTTAAGATTGCAATGGACCTTGTTTTTCATGATTCTCCCATGGTCACTTTTACAGATACTGATTGGGCTCCAAAGCAGATCTGCCTACAAAACAGCATGTCCTTGTTTAGACAGAAGGAAGACTCCTTCACATTCCTTTTGTTTTGAAATTGAGAAAATGGTTTACAATTTGGCAGCCATTTACCTCTGCTTTCTTCATATGGCAAAGTGAGTAATGCAGGTAGGACCTGAAGACACTAAAACCAAGAATTCAAAGATTCCCAAATCCCAACTACACTACCCAAATTTTGAGACACAAACTTTGTTCGTTATTTGTACATACAGATTGTTCATCTTATTGTCGGATCTGGCTTTGCATAAAGCAGCGGCAGCAAATGTCTACCTGATAGTTGGCTTTGAACTAAGTGACTAATGAGCTGAAAAATTTTGGAATACCCTGAGAAGTAAAAGGACTCATAGAAATACAAATATTTTCTTCCTGCCGACCATATGCAAATGCCTGGGGTATAAAATCAACGATGTAGCAAATCAATTAAATATTTATGTCTGGAATAACCCAATATTGTTAATTTCCAACATGATACCATACATACCCGACGAAAAAAAACACAAGTTTTATGAAAAGCAGCTTTTACAGCTACTGTTGAATAAATTGCTTCAATGATGTTCTGCCATAAAAGAAACAAATCTTTCACGTTGTGGAGATCTTCCTCACTACAAAATTGTTTTATGCTTAATTTCAAGCAGCGATATACCACTATGAAAGCCAAGAGTGACAAATCACTTAAACCAGAAAATAAACTGGAGGCATCATTCCAATCTAAATCTACTCCCTCTCATATTTGTTTTGCCTTGGTTTCTGATCATAACATACTTGAAGAACCTGTCTAATCATCGAGCTGTCAAAGCTCATTCTCATTTTGATTGCACTCGGAAATATAGGGCGAGAATGAACTTTATGAATGCAGGAAGAAATGCATCTCTACAGTTTTCTTTTTAGTTCCAGAGACTAAAACGATTCACCTCCTACTGTTAGGACCCAATTTTAAAATGTTCATTTGTACTAGCCACGATGATAAAGAATTCCCGAGATGACAAATTTCATACAAAAGATAGTCACGTTGCTCAACAAAATCACTCCCAATATAGTTTGCAGCTGGTGTGGAAACATGCTGTGTTGAAGATTTTTCTCCAGCCAGTTAACCGATGGGGGGGGGGGGGGGGGGGGGCGGAGGGGACACACAGCTTGCCAAGCTGGTTAGCGATGAAGATAAGTTAGGTATATTCTCAGTATTTACACTGAATTATAACTCTGAACAACTTGGTTATTGAAAAGAAAACCAGATGGAATGAAGTTATTTTTCCAATTTACTGAAAATCTAAAATGGTTCATGCTGGAACAGGGGTAAGTGGTTCTTTATGCATACAGAACAACTTCAATAATGAAAATAAAATCCCAAAGTGCTTCAAGGAAGAGCCAGGTAAGGCATTCGAGAAGTGAGTATAAGCGGTTTTTTGAAGGGGATGGGGAAAGAAAAAGCCGGAAACATTTAGCAGTAATTTTTCACATCTGTAGGCATAGCTGGGGTGATGAATTAGTGCACCAGGTCATATGAATAGAAGGATCTAGGACTAGTGAAAATTAAATAGGAAGGGTGGGGCAAGGCCACGAAAGGATTTAAACATTAAAATTTTACATTGAAGAGCCAGGAACCAGTGTAGTTCAGCAAGGACAGAAGTGACAGGTGAGCAGGACTTTGCACAAGTAAGATACAGGTCTTCGGATGAACTTTACACAGCATTTCAAAGAGATTTAGAATAGTTAAACTTGAAGATGGATGAGAGTTTCAGCTGGGCCAGACAATGACAGTGGGTGGCCTTTGAAATGGCAAACTTACACAATCATATGAAAACGTTCCATGTTCTGATGCCTTATACAACAGGAAACTAGACTCCCTTTTTCTAGGTGGTCTCTGGAGGAAGGGATAAAATCTTGATAAAACACCACGGCCAATTTATTGAACAACAGAGCACAGAGGGGTGGTATATGACCCATTTTAGATGTTTGCAGGTTATCCAATTAGTCCCACTCCTCTGAAACCTTTCCGTAGGCCTGAAATATTTCCTTTGCAAGAAAATCGTCAATGATTTTGAAAGATATCAGGAAAAGGTAATGTATTCCACATTTTAGCACAAGATGTACATTTTTTAAATCCTTGTATCCCGAGATGTTTTGCTAATCCCCATGAGCTGAATGGTATCTTTCTAGGCTGTACCAATTCTGTCACTCTTGTGCCCTCTGGTTAGGAATCCGCCTGTCAATTATTACAGAGGGACAGAAATCTAGACATTTTTTCCTTCAACCTCTCAAGATAAACTAGTCCAAGACACTATACTGATGATGAGGATTATTCAATACCTACCACAAACGCAATGCCACCTCCATGTAGCTATGACTGGTCCAGCTCTCTCGAATCAGCAATCAATGCCCTGGCTAACAACTTCCTCCATAAATTTACAATTCTGCATCTGAACAGCCTAACATCTAGTCCAGTGGTTCTCAGATCTGGGTGATGTAGAAATACCTAGTGGGGCCCCAAGCCTCCTCCCCTTCTCTGAAATTGCAGCCTACAGTGATAGAGGCCCAGGCAGTGTCCAGCCCCATTTCTCAGTTTCTCTTTTCAGACCATGGTCTTTTGTCAGCTGGCTGAAACCTCAAGTGGCCAGTAACTGTTGCATGTTATGATCTATGTCTTCTCAGAAGCACTCCACTTTCTTTATAAAAACACAGCCTTTCCTTATAAAACCCAGCCCCGACTATGAAGCCAATGGCAATGCCTCAGCTACTGAGCTGCAGCTTGGCTGGGCGCAACCCTGCCATGGTTACACTCATCATGCGCTTCTGCTGCTTTCAGGGCAAGGCCCTTGAGCTGGAACAGCTCAGATGTATTATTTGTATTATATATTGATCTATAATGTGCAAACTATAATAAGTACATATTGAACATTACCGTGCTGCTTTATTGCTGTTTGGGGTCACATTAATTTTCCAGTGTTAAAATGTAGTGATTTGTAAAGTGCTTACCTATTTGTTTCCTGGTAAAACTTATATACGTGAGCATTGGTTCACCTCAACCTAACTGAAAGAATGTCAGCATGCACATTGTGATCTGCTTCAAAGAAGGCAGCGAGATTGAGGAGGGCAAGAGCACTCGGCTCATTGTTACAACAGATATCATTTATCACTGATTACGGTAATTTTACTGCAGTAACAGAGGAAATCTTATTGTAGAGATTCAAACAATGATTTATGGGAAACATGAGCTTGGACGTGGAAGGCGAGAACACTTTCAAGGATGGGAGGAAAGGGAGTATAGAGAGGGCAACATTTTTCAAAGACTGAAGGTTGAGGATGCGTTTCTGAAGAGGGTAATGACAGGAATTTTGAAAGGAAGGGAGACCGTACTAAAGGAGGGAATCATTTTAATTCTAAAACTATTCAAGCATCAAACAAAATCCTTTACACTAGGCATTTTCAAATTAGGGGACACGACCCGCGGGTGGGTCACATGCAGGTGTCAGTAGGGTCGGGGAGCCGTCCATCGCAGCGTTCCCAAACACGGAAATTCACGCGCAACAGTCGGCTTTTAACAATGCCAGCTGCGAGCAACTTTGAACATGACAGCCGCAATCAGCTAAAAAATGTGGCTGCACTGCACATGCGTGCCTGCTCATGGTGCTTGTGTGTGGCCAGAGTGTGTTGGGACCTGAACCCGGGGTCAAAGTGCGATAGCGGCATGGTGGCGGCTGACTGCGTGGTGATGACCAACGATGAACAAGGCCATGACCTCGATCTGTTTTGCATCCCTAAACATTACTCAATGATCTGGGGAGAGTATATATTCCTCATGGTTTAATCATGGACAGAACTGAACGTTTGGAATGGGATATAATGAAAACCATGGGAAATCATCACATTGCGCCCTCTGTGTTCTAAAGGGTGGCTATAAGTTGTTTTTGCTGACCTTTTAGACTACATTAAAGCATCAAATAGAAACAGTGACCAGTCTGGTGACCAGTGACTGGTTTAGCTCACTGAGCTAAATCGCTGGCTTTTAAAGCAGACCAAGGCATGCCAGCAGCACGGTTCGATTCCCGTACCAGCCTCCCCGGACAGGCGCCGGAATGTGGCGACTAGGGGCTTTTCACAGTAACTTCATTGAAGCCTACTCGTGACAATAAGCGATTTTCATTTCATTTCAATCCCAATGACAGTGGACGTCATCCGCTTGAAGATTTACTGTAATGATCAGTCGACAGGGGAGCTACGAAGAGTTTACGAACTGAGGTATGAAATCCACATTTTCCTCCTCGAGAAATTGTCCTCACTGGCCAATTTGTTTGCTGATGAAACTTGGATGCTAACTATGTCTTATCTCTCCTCCTGTGAACCTGATTGGAGTGAGATTGCGAGCACCAAGCAGGCTCATCTCTCACATTAAAGGCAAGAGAAAATGGTGGGCCGTGAAGGTCAGCCGGTTGGCAAAAATGGGTCCCCAGAAAAAAAAGTTTGATAAACATTACTTTACACCTCCTTTGAGTGAGTGGGCAACAAGATTGCACATGGGAGTATAATTTGATTTGATTTACTGTCACATGTACCAAAGTAGAGTGAAAAGTATTTTTCTGCTGCCGAGGGAACATACAGTAGATAAAAACAATAATCAACAGAGTACATTAACAGTGATTGGTTACAGTGTGGAACAAGGGGCCAAACAAAGCAAATACGTGAGCAAAAGCAGCTTAGGGCATCGTGAATAGTGTTCTTACAGGGAACAGATCAGTCCGAGGGGGAGTCGTTGAGGAGTCTTGTAGCTGTGGGGAAGAAGCTGTTCCGATGTCTGGATGTGCGGGTCTTCAGACTTCTGCCTGATGAAAGGGTCTGAAGGAAGGTAATGCCTGGGTGGGAGGTTTCTGATAATGCTATCTTCTTTCCTGAGGCAGCAGGAGGTGTTTACAGAATCAATGTGGGGTGGCAAGCTAGTGTGACGCGTTGGGCTGAGTTCACCACACTCTGTCCCACACTCTACACTACTGCAGGAAAGTCTGAAGTTATTCAGTTAGGTCATAGGAATAGAAAAGCATAATGTTTTTTTAAACAGGTGTATTTTCTTTTCTATACTAACTGATCTGTTTGAGCTGCACATTGAAAACACTTTTCACTGTTCCTCGGTACACATGACAATGAACAAATCCAAATCTGTAAGTGTTGATGTTCAGAGACTTGTGTGTGCTTCTATAAGGAACGCAGAAAGTTAGCATGTAGGTGCAGCAAGCAATTAGGAAAACAAATGTCTCGTTCGTCTTTATTGCAAAAGAATTGGAGTACAAGAATTAAGATGTTTTGCTACAGTTGCACAAAGCATTGGTGAGACCACATCTGTAATACTGCATGCAGTTTTGGTCTCCACATTTAAGAAAGGATGTACCTGCATTGGAGGTGATACAGTGAAGGTTTACCAGGTTGGTCCCTGGGATGAAGGGGGTGTCCTACGATAAGGGGCTAAGTAAACTGGGTTTGTATTCTCTGGAGTTTAGAAGAATGAGGGGCATTCTCATTGAAATCTACAGAACTCTGGGTGGCTTGATGGGTAGATGCTCATTGTTTCCACCAGTTGGTGAGACTAGAGGCACTAGGGGCACAGTCTCAGGATAAGGAGCCAATCATTTAGGACTGAGATGAGGAGAAATTACTTTACACAAAGGGTTGTGACTTTTTGGAATTGTCTATCCAAAGAGTTGTGGATGCTCAATTGTTAAATCAGTTAAGGCTGGGATAGACAGATTTCTGGTCTCTCTGAAAATAAAGGGATATGGGGAGCAGACAGGAAAATGCAGTTCAAGTCCTAGAACAGCCATGATCGTATTGAATGACAGAGTAGGGTTGATGGGCCATATGGTCTACTCCTGCTCTTATTTCTGATGTTATCTTTTCCAGGTTTGCAATGCTATGAAGCCAACACACTACAAAGCAATGCCCTCATCCTAATATGCAGAGTAAAGCAAATTAACTAATCCATAGTATCTACTTCTGCCATGATGTGCTACAAAACCCAAGTAAAAATTGCTGCCAAATAAAATAGGTAAACTACTTTTTCCAAGTACTTCTTTTGTATTATAAATAGACTCCTCCAAATAGTCCTTTCCATCAATCCCTTCTTAACAAAGGGTTTACAAATATTACTCTATCAGCACCTCTGGCTATTTTCCATTATTGTAGCTGTATTTTATTTCGCGAAATGCAGGTTATAAAATCAATTGAGAAAATATGGTAAAGAACCAAGGGCTACACTGCAGGGCATCATGGCTCTAAAGGGTAGGGGAACAAAGGCCTGGATAAATCAGGTGGTTGCGGTCAGGTTGACATATTGTTCAGCTCAATCCTAAAAACTGTCTTTTTTACAAACTTGAAGTTGGTTCTTTTTCCATTCTGATTAACACTTAAAAGGAGATGGAAAGGCAGCATGGTGGCGCAGTGGTTAGCTTCACTGCAGAGGAGGACCTGGGTTTAATCCCGGCCCTGGGTTACTGTCCGTGTGGAGTTTGCACATTCTCCCAGTGTCTGCATGGGACTCGCTCCTACAAACCAAAGATGTGCAGGGTGGGGTGTACTGGCCACACTAAATTGCCCGTTAATTGGAAAGAAAATAATTGGCTACTCTAAATTTATTTTTTTAAAAGATGAAAAGACAATTTAAGTGCTGTAACTGTCAGGATTAGAGAGACTACAAGCTGCAAAGTTGATTCGGCTGGGTAGCTCCTTTTTGGCTGGTACATGCATGATGAGCTAGGTGTCCTCGCTGTGTGGCTTCAAATTTCTTTTGTTTCTATGCATGCCAGATCAGCAGAGACAAGATGGTTGGGGGCAAAATAGAAAGAGGCACCAGGGACTAGCTATACACTTCGACCCCAAAGTTATAGATAGAGAGATAGAGAGAGAGACAGAGAGACAGAGAGAGAGAGAGAGACAGAGAGAGACAGAGAGAGAGAATCAGCTTGACCCCTAAGTGATAGAGAAAGAATCAGAGCTGTGATTTTCAATACAATAACAACATGCTTGGGAACTACTACATCATGCACAGCTGAGAGAGGCTTACACCTGGGACAAGAAAGCTTCAGTCCTCCAAAGTAAAATTGCAGTGCTAACCACAATCACCCAATGTCCAACTGGATCCTACATTGAGGCTTTCCAAATGGGAGGAAGGTCAGCTCAGAGAGTCTAATTACTAAGGTGGGCTGAAATGCAGAGACATTTGGCAGGACAAAGACTGAGAGAGAGAAGAGATACTGCTGACGTGGAGTATATCAAAATAGAACAGTAAAATATTTGTTTGCACATCATTGCAGTCAGTGCATTTACTCATCAAGGATATCAACCATGCCATTAGTAGATTCTGCTTTTCAGCTTGCTAATTGAATGGAGACATCAACTTTAAGACTCATTTCTGAAGCATTTGCCAAATAAATCCAAACACTTGCCAATGCTCAGGGCTTTTGGATTTTTCTCCCCTTCCAAATCCCAGCAATATAATGTATTCTCAGCAGTGCTAATCATCATGGAAGTAGCTCACACGCACCATCTGCTAGCTGATTAAATAATTACTACACATTTTCAGACTCAGCAAAATTCTGAACTTCAGTAGCAAGTCTTGGCACTGATGGTTGGAAAATATCATTGCACTTTTTCAGAATTGTTTTACTGCTATCAAGTATAAGAGACACTGTTAAGCACCATGCCTGTCTTTGTTTCGTCTGTAAAAGGTACCAACTTTACTGGTGTACGTTATGTCCACAGATGCTAGTAGCCTCAAAATACCATGCCAAACTAGACAATGTTCACACAAGGACCAAGCTAGGGATGTAACTATTGGATCATTAACAATGCCACAATCAAAACAGCTTTTATTTAGTGAATTTAGTATATCAAATGTCCCAATCAAATGTAATTCACATGTTAAACAAGGGCTCTGGAACATAATCGAAACAGACCAGTCACACTAAAGTTTAAGAATTTAAAACTCTCCAGGAAGAGAGTATGCAAGAGCGTGAACCACTGAACACCTCACTCCCCATCATCATCCACTAACCTCTCACTTATAAAAGCTCAAGAGCATTTTCCCAATGCCGGCTACACAATTTGCCCACATTCCTTCAGCACTGCATATTAACTACCAACCTGAAACATCTTCCCTTTCAAAAGATAAGCATAAACATCAATCATATTACTCAAATGCAAAAATCCAATACCCAAACATAAAAAATCACCTTAAATGAACAGCACTAATATATTAATGGCACAAAAATGTATTCTGTAAAAGGAGAGATGAAAATTTTCCTGTTTGGTAAGAAAATCTTAAGATTTAAAAAATGGACTCTTACATAAGAACATAAGAACTAGGAGCAGGAGTAGGCCATCTGGCCCCTCGAGCCTGCTCCGCCATTCAATTAGATCATGGCTGATCTTTTGTGGACTCAGCTCCACTTTCCGGCCCGAACACCATAACCCTTAATCCCTTTATTCTTCAAAAAACTATCTATCTTTACCTTAAAAACATATAATGAAGGAGCCTCAACTGCTTCACTGGGCAAGGAATTCCAGATTCACAACCCTTTGGGTGAAGAAGTTCCTCCTAAATTCAGTCCTAAATCTACTTCCCCTTATTTTGAGGCTATGCCCCCTAGTTCTGCTGTCACCCGCCAGTGGAAACAACCTGCCCGCATCTATCCTATCTATTCCCTTCATAATTTTAAATGTTTCTATAAGATCCCCCCTCATCCTTCTAAATTCCAACGAGTACAGTCCCAGTCCACTCAACCTCTCCTCATAATCCAACCCCTTCAGCTCTGGGATTAACCTAGTGAATCTCCTCTGCACACCCTCCAGCGCCAGTACGTCCTTTCTCAAGTAAGGAGACCAAAACTGAACACAATACTCCAGGTGTGGCCGCACTAACACCTTATACAATTGCAACATAACCTCCCTAGTCTTAAACTCCATCCCTCTAGCAATGAAGGACAAAAGTCCATTTGCCTTCTTAATCACCTGTTGCACTTGTAAACCAACCTTCTGTGACTCATGCACTAGCACACCCAAGTCTCTCTGAACAGCGGCATGCTTTAATATTTTATCGTTTAAATAATAATCCCGTTTGCTGTTATTCCTACCAAAATGGATAACCTCACATTTGTCAACATTGTATTCCATCTGCCAGACCCGAGCCCATTCACTTAACCTATCCAAATCCCTCTGCAGACTTCCAGTATCCTCTGCACTTTTCGCTTTACCACTCATCTTAGTGTCATCTGCAAACTTGGACACATTGCCCTTGGTCCCCAACTCCAAATCAACTATGTAAATTGTGAACAATTGTGGGCCCAACACGGATCCCTGAGGGACACCACTAGCTACTGGTTTCCAACCAGAGAAACACCCATTTATCCCAACTCTTTGCTTTCTATTAATTAACCAATCCTCTATCCATGCTACTACTTTACCCTTAATGCCATGCATCTTTATCTTATGCAGCAACATTGTGTGTGGCACCTTGTCAAAGGCTTTCTGGAAATCCAGATATACCACATCCATCGGCTCCCCGTTATCTACTGCACTGGTAATGTCCTCAAAACATTCCACTAAATTAGTTAGGCATGACCTGCCCTTTACGAACCCATGCTGCGTCTGCCCAATGGGACAATTTCTATCCAGATGCCTCGCAATTTCTTCCTTGATGATAGATTCCAGCATCTTCCCTACTACCGAAGTTAAGCTCACTGGCCTATAATTTCCTGCTTTCTGCCTACCTCCTTTTTTAAACAGTGGTGTCACGTTTGCTAATTTCCAATCCACCGGGACCACCCCAGAGTCTAGTGAATTTCGGTAAATTATCACTAGTGCATCTGCAATTTCCCTAGCCATCTCTTTTAGCACTCTGGGATGCATTCCATCAGGGCCAGGAGACTTGTCTACCTTTAGCCCCATTAGCTTGCCCATCACTCCCTCCTTAGTGATAACAATCCTCTCAAGGTCCTCACCTGTCATAGCCTCATTTCTATCAGTCGCTGGCATGTTATTTGTGTCTTCCACTGTGAAGACCGACACAAAAAAACCTGTTCAGTTCCTCAGCCATTTCCTCATCTCCCATTATTAAAACTCCCTTCTCATCCTCTAAAGGACCAATATTTACCTTAGCCACTCTTTTTTGTCTTATATATTTGTAAAAACTTTTACTGTCTGTTGTTATATTCTGAGCAAGTTTACTCTCATACTCTATCTTACTCTTCTTTATAGCTTTTTTAGTAGCTTTCTGTTGCCCCCTAAAGATTTCCCAGTCCTGTAATCTCCCAGCAATCTTTGCCACTTTATATGCTTTTCCCTTCAATTTGATACTCTCCCTTATTTCCTTAGATATCCACGGTCGATTTTCCCTCTTTCTTCCGTCCTTCCTTTTTGTTGGTATAAACCTTTGCTGAGCACTGTGAAAAATCGCTTGGAAGGTTCTCCACTGTTCCTCAACTGTTCCACCATAAAGTCTTAGCTCCCAGTCTACCTTAGCTAGTTCTTCTCTCATCGCCTTGTAATCTCCTTTGTTTAAACACAAAACACTAGTATTTGATTTTACTTTCTCACCCATCTGTATTTTAAATTCCACCATATTGTGATCGCTCCTTCCGAGAGGATCCCTAACTATGAGATCATGAATCAATCCTGTCTCATTACACAGGACAAGATCTAGGACCGCTTGTTCCCTCGTAGGTTCCATTACATACTGTTCTAGGAAACTATCGCGGATACATTCTATAAACTCCTCCTCAAGGTTGCCTTGACCGACCTGGTTAAACCAATCGACATGTAGATTAAAATCCCCCATGATAACTGCTGGACCATTTCTACATGCATCAGTTATTTCTTTGTTTATTGCCTGCCCCACCATATCGTTACTATTTGGTGGCCGATAGACTACTCCTATCAGTGACTTTTTCGCCTTACTATTCCTGATTTCCACCCAAATGGATTCAACCTTATCCTCCATAGCACCGATGTCATCCCTTACTATTGCCCGGATGTCATCTTTAAATAACAGAGCAACACCACCTCCCTTACCATCCACTCTGTCCTTCCGAATAGTTTGATACCCTCGGATATTTAACTCCCAGTCGTGACCATCCTTTAACCATGTTTCAGTAATGGCCACTAAATCATAGTCATTTACGATGATTTGAGCCATCAACTCATTTACTTTATTCCGAATACTACGAGCATTCAGGTAAAGTACACTTGTGTTGGTTTTTTTACCTCGGTTTTGAATCTTAACATCTCCAGTTTTATTCCTTTTGTTATTACTGGGCCTATTCACTGAGCTCCCCTCAGTCACTGTACCTTGTACTGTCGCCCTTTTAGATTTTTGACTATGTCTTCTCTGCCTTGCACTTTTCCCCTTACTTCCTTTTGCTTCTGTCCCTGTTTTACTACCTTCCAACATCCTGCATCGGTTCCCATCCCCCTGCCACATTAGTTTAAACCCTCCCCAACAGCTCTAGAAAACACCCCCCCAGGACATCGGTTCCAGTCCTGCCCAGGTGCAGACCGTCCGGTTTGTACTGGTCCCACCTCCCCCAGAACCGGTCCCAATGCCCCAGGAATTTGAATCCCTCCCTCTTGCACCATCTCTCGAGCCACGCATTCATCCTATCTATCCTGACATTCCTACTCTGACTAGCTCGTGGCACTGGTAGCAATCCTGAGATTACTACCTTTGAGGTCCTACTTTTTAGTTTAACTCCTAACTCCCTGAATTCCGCTTGTAGGACCTCATCCCGTTTTTTACCTATATCGTTGGTGCCTATGTTCACCACGACAGCTGGCTGTTCACCCTCCCCCCCCCCAGAATGTCCTGCAGCCGCTCTGAGACATCCTTGACCCTTGCACCAGGGAGGCAACATACCATCCTGGAGTCTCGATTGCGTCCACAGAACCGCCTGTCTATTCCCCTTACGATCGAGTCCCCTATCACTATAGCCCTGCCATTTTTCTTCCTGCCCTGCTGTGCAGCAGAGCCAGCCACGGTGCCATGAACCTGGCTGCTGCTGCCTTCCCCTGGTGAGCCATCTCCCTCAACAGTATCCAAAGCGGTATATCTGTTTTGCAGGGAGATGACCGCAGGGGACACCTGCACTGCCTTCCTACTCTTGCTCTTTCTTTTAGTCACCCATTTTCTATCTCCCTCAGTAACCTTCACCTGCGGTGTGACCAACTCGCTAAACGTGCTATCCACGACCTCCTCAGCATTGCGGATGCTCCAAAGTGAGTCCATCCGCAGCTCCAGAGCCGTCAAGCGGTCTAACAAGAGCTGCAACTGAACACACTTCTTGCACGTGAAGGAGCCAGGGACAGTGGACGTGTCCCTAAGCTCCCACATCGCACACGAGGAGCATGACACAGGTCTGGGATCTCCTGCCATGTCTTAAACCCTTGGTAAACTTAAACAACTAGAATTTCAAAATAAAAATAAATAAATTAGACAATGAAAAGAAAAAGAGAGACTACTTACCAGTCACTTACCAGGGTTAAAAAGCACCTCCTCACACTCTGAACCGAATTACCTCACTGCACCAAATTACCAAGTTTCAATCCCCACTCTGGATGAGTCTCACTCCGGATGTGTCTCCTAGCAATTTCAGGAATCCAATTACATTACAGCTACTGTAATTCACTTATATTAAAAGGCTGGGCCAGGCGAAGAGAATGAATTGGCAGGAAGTATTGCATTTCAGCTTCAGAACCAGATGTCATAAGACTGAAGAGTTAACCTACACTGAAAAGGTCTATTGCTAGCTGAATGACTCAGTGCCAAGATTTTGCCGTCTCTCAAGAAGCCAATATGAAGTGTGGTTCCAGCAAGTGCTCAGTCCTCCAGGTGTGGTCTGATGCATAGTTCAGCATCAGGCACCCAATATACACAGCATCTGCAATCTGTAGAGGATGCTCAGCCATGAACTTGCCTATAACCCACCATAATACCATAACACAGAAACAAAGGTAATTTTAAAAATAAATTCAAGACAGCACGTTTTGTTCTCCTTTCAGCATCCAAAAATTAAAACAAAAAGGTTTATATCTTGGCTTCTTTCAAAACAAAATCTAAAATTTGAAGCAATTGTGCAAACTCAACTTCATTAAATTAAATGAAAAGTGGTAACGGCGAAGTAGCAGTAAATGCTACTGATATGGACTCCAGAAGGTATTTGATAAAGCACTCAGAAGAGACTGTTATAGACAGGAGGCAATTTAATTTAAAACATCCCTGATTTCTCCCCTCACCAGCTGTCTGTAAACAGAAAGGTGTTTTTGTTATATTTGGACTTCTCCCTTTGTAAGTGGTAGTGTATTTCCCCAAAACCTCAAGTGATCCGATCCTCTATTAACCCCACAACTCGAGATAGGGCAAAATCAGAGCGCTAGTTTATTTTACACACACACAAACCTCAGGGAGAGGGTTCACAAAGCACCCCCGCCCCTTTTGTCATTCAAACAATAAAAAGGGTGAGTGAAAGAAAGTATAAGGCAAAGACCAAATAAGAATAATTGTTTCACGCAAGTCTAAAATCAAAAGTCTAATGGTGTATTCCTTCAGAGAGGTTAGCTGGTTGAAGCTGATGGGGTAATCCACTTTTCCGGCCGTGCTGACTTCCACGTTGGGAGAAGCATGAAGAGGTAAATTAGTCTTTTAATAGACACTGGTACAAAAGTTCAGACATTCCAGTAAAAAGTGTAAATGAGGGCCAGGCCCCATAAACCTGGACAGAGCTCCAGTTCTACTACTGTTTTGTTGATGGAAGATGAGAGACAGCCTCCTTCATATGGCAACATAACACAGCAGCACAGTGGACAGCACTGTTGCTTCACAGCTCCAGGGTCCCAGGTTAGATTCTCGGCTTGGGTCACTGTCTATGTGGAGTCTGCACCTTCTCCCTGTGTCTACGTGGGCTTCCTCCGGGTGCTCCGGTTTCCTCGCACAAGTCACAAAAGACGTGCTGTCAGGTGAATTGGATATTCTGAATTCTCCCTCAGTGTACCCGAACAGGCGCCGGAATGTGGCGACTAGGGGCTTTTCACAGTAACTTCATTGCACTGTTATGTATGCCTACTTGTAACAATAAAGATTATTATTATAACAGGTTCAAGCAGCTTGGATGCGTGAGCGGGTCATGTAACGTATCTCCCACTTCATCCCCTTGGTTCGTAGAAAGGATATATATGCCTGGTCTGGATTCTGGAGATGCTTAATGTGTCATTCATCAAAAAGTTTCTCAGAGATTTCAGGGTCCTTTGTCCTTGCAGACTGATCATGCCCATTGGCCAGGGCTTTGCCTCAGAAATGTAAAGGAGCCGTTGTGCATTTCTTTGGAATTTGATTTCTGCAGTTACGGGCCCATTTTAGCATCTTTAGAGATAATGATTTTGCTACGGTTTTCCAAAGTCTGAGTCAGAGCCAATCATGGCTTCAGTCACTCAACCAGTTTCACCAATGCAACAGAAGATGATGCTTTTCAAATTTTTATTTGTAAAGTAACTTTCCCAGATTAAAATGTCAAAAATAATTTTCTCTTTTGTCGAATACAGAAGTCAGAGTAACAGATGACTGAAATTTGTGTCTTGTTTTCTGGCAGCTGCTGTCAGCCACTTAACCAGTGATGGGTTCAAGATTTGGTGAAATTGAATCAACTCATTTAAAGACCCAAATATAAACAGGTCTGAGGACCAGGTCAGTACTAATGTTAAATATTAAGTAATGGAAGCTGACGGGCAGTTATGCAGCAGTAAGCCACACATGTGGGAGCTCCCGTTTTAAAGAGATTTTTCGGCTCTTTTGAGAGCCCAAAACGGAAATTTTTCGACGTCTCCCGGTGGGGGAAGGTGTGCTGAACGACTTTCCCTGCAGTCCATGACTCGAACTCGGAGTGGAAAGGTGGAAAAAACAGCAGCAGCTCCTCAGAAAAAACGGGGGAAGGGGTCCAAGATGGCCACTGACAAAGCTCCAGAGGGGTGGAGACTCTGGGCCCAGAAACAACAAACTGATCTCCTGCGCTGCTTTAAAGAATTCAAGGATGAAGTACTGAGCTCTCTGCAGGAAACAAACAGAAGGCTGTCAGAGATTCAGTCCACCCAGGGTGCTGCCATCAAGAAGTTGCAGACGCAGGCCATTGAACGAGAGGAGGAGGCCGTGGTCCTCGTGAGTAAGGTGGAGGGGCACGAAGCACTCCACAAGAAGTGGCAGGAACGCTTTGAGGAGCTGGATCACCGCATGAGGCGGAAAAACCTGCGGATCTTGGGCCTTGCAAAGGGGCTGGAGGGATCGGACCTGACAGCCTATGTGGCTGTAATGCTGAATTCGCTAGTGGGGGCCGGATCTCTCCATCTGCCCTTGGAGCTGGAGGGAGCGCACAGGGTGCTGGCCAGGAGGCCCAAGGAAGATGAACCCCCGCGTGCGGTGCTGGTGAGGTTCCACCGGTTCAGTGATCGGGAGTGCGTGCTGCGCTGGGCCAAGAAGGTGAAGAGCAGCAATTGGGAGAATGGGGTAGTGCGGATCTACCAGGACTGGAGTGCGGAGGTGGCTAAGCGGCGGTCCGGATTTAATCGGACGAAAGACGTGCTTTATAGAAAAAAGATAAAGTTCGGAATGTTGCCGCCCGCGCGCCTGTGGGTAACTTATTCGGACCGGCATTATTATTTTGATTCCCCGGAGGAGGCGTGGGCCTTCGTGCGGACGGAGAAACTGGACTTGAACTAGGGGTTGGGGGTTGCGAGGTCGGCTGTAAGATATTAGTGCTGGATTCTGCTGTTGCTGTGTTCTCTTTTTCTTCTGTTGTTTTCTTCTTGTTTTAGTACTTTTGCAATTTTGATATGGTTATTTACGGAGGGGTTGTTCTGCTATGTTTTTGTTTTTGTGCTGTGGGACATTGTCTGGGCTGTGTATCTTGAGGGGAGGGTCGGGGGGGTATGTTGTATTCTATGCCGGAGTGGGGGTATGGAGTGGGGCTGATATTTGGGAGCTGCGTCAGAAGGGTGTGGTGGGGCAGTGCAAAAGGGGGTAGGCTTTCCTCTGGTTTCCCGTGCTGCGGGGCTGGGGGGTGGAGATGGTGACGGGGGAGGCGGGGCCTTAACTGGTTCTTCCCCGCGCTGGAGCGGTGCCAGGAGGGGGGATAGATTGGGGGATGATCCCACTTCGGGAGGGGTCGGGCTATTGGCGGGAGTTTCCGGGGTCAGCAGAAGTTAGCTGACCCACGGAAGTACAATGGAGGACGGTTCACGGCTGGGAGGGTTCCTAGCCTGGGGGGGAAGGGAGGGGGGGAAAGGGGAATACCGGGTTGCTGCTGGTAGGGTCAAGAAGGAGCTGGTGGGGGCTGGGGGGACAGAGGTGAGGGGTTGTCGCTATGGGGACGGGGTCGAACAGGGGGTGCTGGCCTGGGGCGGGCAGTCAACGGGCTATGGCTAGCCGACGGGGGAGGGGGGCGGGACGCCCTCTGATCCGGTTGGTCACCTGGAATGTGAGAGGGTTGAATGGGCCGGTGAAGCGGTCGAGGGTACTGGCTCACCTGAAGGGGCTAAAGGCGGATGTGGCAATGCTTCAGGAGACCCACCTGAGGGTGGCGGACCAGGTGCGCCTGAGGAAGGGATGGGTGGGGCAGGTTTTCCACTCAGGGTTGGATGTGAGGAACCGGGGAGTGGCGATTCTGGTGGGGAAAAATGTGTTGTTTGAGGCATCGGAGGTGGTGGCGGATAAGGGGGGTAGGTATGTGATGGTTAGGGGCAGGCTACAAGGAGAGAAGGTGGTACTGGCTAGTGTGTATGCCCCAAATTGGGACGATGCGGGCATTATGAGGCATATGTTGGGACGGATCCCGGATCTGGAGGCGGGAGGTCTGATCATAGGGGGGGGACTTTAATACGGTGTTGGATCCTTCACTGGATCGGTCCAGCTCTAGGACGGGTAGGAGGCCGGCGGCGGCCAAGGTACTGAGAGGGTTTATGGACCAGATGGGTGGGGTGGATCCATGGAGGTTTGTAAGGCCGAGGGCACGCGAGTACTCTTTCTTCTCCCACGTACATAGGGTCTACTCTCGGATAGATTTCTTCGTGGTGAGTAGGGGACTGATTCCGAGAGTGGAGGAGGCCGAGTATTCGGCCATTGCAATCTCCGACCACGCTCCGCATTGGATAGAGTTGGAGATGGGAGAGGTGCGAGACCAACGTCCGTTGTGGCGGTTGGATGCGGGGTTGTTGGCGGAGGAGGAGGTGTGTAGGAGGGTCCGGGCAAGTATTTGCACTGGCAATCGAGCCGCTGGCGATGGCATTGAGAGATTCAGAGAGGTGGAGAGGCTTGGTGCGAGGTGGAGAGGAACATAGGGTGTCGTTGTATGCCGACGACCTGTTACTGTATGTGGCGGACCCGGTGGGAGGGATGCCGGGAGTGATGGAGTTACTAGCCGAGTTTGGGACCTTCTCAGGTTATAAATTAAACTTAGGCAAGAGCGAGGTGTTTGTGGTGCACCCTGGAGACCAGGAGGAAGGAATTGGTAGGCTCCCGCTTAGGAGGGCAGGGGAGAGCTTTAGGTACCTGGGGGTGCAAGTGGCCAGGGACTGGGGGACTCTCCACAAGCATAACTTTACCAGACTGGTAGATCAGATGGAGGAGGAGTTCCGGAGGTGGGACATGCTGCCATTGTCGTTGGCGGGGAGGGTGCAGTCCGTCAAAATGACAGTACTTCCGAGGTTCTTGTTTCTTTTTCAGTGCCTGCCCATATTTATCCACAGGGCCTTCTTTAGGAGAGTGACCGGCAGTATTCTGAGCTTTGTGTGGGTACATGGGACTCCGAGAGTGAGGAGGGTGTTCCTGGAGCGAGGAAGGGATAGAGGCGGGCTGGCGCTGCCCAACCTTCTGGGGTACTATTGGGCAGCCAATGTGTCAATGGTGCGTAAATGGGTGATGGAGGGGGGAGGGGCGGCGTGGAAAAGAATGGAGATGGCGCCATGTAGAGGTACGAGCCTGGGTGCCATGGTAACGGCACCGTTGCCGCTCTCCCCCAAGAGGGTTACCACGAGCCCGGTGGTGGCGGCGACCCTAAGAATCTGGGGACAGTGGAGACGGCATCGGGGGGGGAAACAGGGGGCTCGATGGAGGCTCCACTGGGTGGCAACCATCGGTTCATCCCGGGGAACACGGATGGGGGATTCAGGGGATGGCAAAGGGCGGGCATCAGCAAATTGAGGGACCTGTTTATTGGCGGGAGGTTTGCGGGCCTAGGGGAACTGGAAGATAAATTTGGCCTTCCCCAGGGGAACATGTTCAGATACCTGCAGGTAAAGGCGTTTGCTAGGCGACAGGTAGAGGGATTCCTTTTGCTGCCCTCGCAGGGGACGATGGACAGAGTGCTTTCGGGGGTGTGAGTAGGAGAGGGGAAGGTGTCTGACATCTATAAGGTAATGCAGGAGGTGGAGGAGTCGTCAGTGGAGGAGCTGAAGGCTAAATGGGAGGAGGAACTCGGGGAGCAGATAGAGGACGGGACTTGGGCGGAGGCCTTGGAGAGAGTCAACTCTTCCTCCTCATGTGCGAGGCTTAGTCTCATCCAATTTAAGGTGCTGCACCGGGCCCACATGTCCGGGACTAGGATGAGTAGGTTCTTCGGGGGTGAGGACAGGTGCACCAGATGATCGGGGAGTCCTGCGAACCACGCCCATATGTTCTGGGCATGCCCAGCACTGGAAGAATTCTGGAAGGGGGTGGCGGGGACGGTGTCGAGGGTGGTTGGATCCAGGGTCAAGCCAGGGTGGGGACTCGCGATTTTTGGGGTTGGGGTGGAGCCGGGAGTGCAGGAGGCGAAAGAGGCCGGGGTCCTGGCCTTTGCGTCCCTAGTAACCCGTCGAAGGATTCTGCTACAGTGGAAGGATGCGAGGCCCCCAAGCGTGGAGACCTGGATCAGTGACATGGCGGGATTTATAAAATTGGAAAAGGTCAAATTTGCCCTGAGAGGATCAACACAAGGGTTCTATAAACGGTGGCAGCCTTTTCTGGACTTCCTGGCTCAGAGATAGGTAACTGGGTCAATAGCAGCAGCAACCCGGGGGGGGGGGGGGGGGGGGGGGGGGGGTGCATTATTGTAGTGTTTATTCTGTAACTTTATAGTGTGTTAATTTGCGTTGTTGTTAAAATGCTGGGTTGTTCATGGGGATGGGGCGAATGTATATGATTGTTAATATTATTGTTATTTTCGGTATTTTACTAAGGTGCGTTATTGTTGTATAAAATCAAAATTTCTCAATAAAAATTATTTTTAAAAAAAATTAAGTAATGGCAAGCACTGTTACTTGAACATTGAGCAATGCTGTGATATCCATTGTGTTAACGAGTCAGCGGCCTTTAGCAGCACCTCACATAGTATCTATACATATTAGCACCGTAACTCCCATGCCAACCCACAAGATGCAAGGAATGGCTGTGGATGCGCATTTAGAATTCTTAATCCAAGGTTCATTGGTCAGTGATGACTTTATTTCATTTTTAAAAATTTGTTTTATTCAGAATACAATTTTGGCTTGGCATAGGAATTTACATTTGTCTAAAAATAACAACATTTCTAAGTGAAGCCACATTGAAACAAAAAATTACAAAAAGGAACAGTTCACACCAGACACTATTAGGAATAAAAGGAAAGTAGGGAGATGGGGTAATTCCAATAATTTTTAGGCATTGGTTTAAAAGTCTCTGTTTATGCAAAATTATCACCGATGGAAATCACAGAACTGCTGTTCATATGAATACACATTTTTTGCTGTTTTGATTAACAGCAAGATAAATTTCTAATCACTTATCTTTTTCAAAATTTGCTCACCTGCCCCATGTGAAAATTGTAAAATTGCCCCATTGTAAATCTACACCAGAGATGTCCAATCTTTTTGTGTGACAGGCCACATTTCAAAGAGGAATTAAGTGAGTGCGCAATCCTGTGGTAAATAGATTAAAATGTCATGGGCAGATACAAGTAAAAATTGAAATGGTTCATGGAATGTCGGCCTTTATGGTTAGGCGACTAGATTACAATGAGGCACATAAATTATGGTTCAACCATACAAACCTCTCGTTAGACCACATTGGGAACTGGGGGCAGTTCTGGGCACCTTCCTGAAGAAGGATATGTAGCCTTGGAGGAACTACAGCATAAATTTGCCAGAATGATACCTGGACTCCAAGGGTTAAACTGTCAGGAGAGATTATACAAATTAAGGCAGTGTTTCCCTGAATTAAGGTGTTTAAGCAGTGAATTGATTGATGTTTCCAAGATATTATGGGGAGGGAATGCAACGTAGACAGAACCATTTCTGGTGGTTGGGGAGTCTAGGACTAGGGACAATGTAAACATTACAGCCAAACCTGTGAAATAGGAAAAACTTCCACAAAGTGAAAGAAATTTTGAACTCTCTTCCATCAGCAACATTGCTGCAAGAACAATTTTAAATCTAATATTTATAGATTTTTTTAGCAGAAGTATTAAAGGATATGGGCATGGATCAGACATGAAGTCATTGAACTTAATAGTGGCTTAATAGCTCGTTTCTATTCCTAAATCAGAGACATTCTTGAATTCAGAGTTTAAATTAAACATAACCAACTCTGAAGAAGCGTCATAAGGACTTGACATGAACACCTATTTTCTCTCTCCACAGATGCAGCCAGACCTGCTGAGCTTTTCCAGCATTTTCGGCTTTGTTTCAGATTCTAGCATCTGCAGTATTTTGCTTTGATTTAAATTGAACATACTGCACAAGAATGAACAAATAATTGCCTTGGGTACTACCATTCCAATTAAATAGAAAGGAAGAATCCACTTTTTATAAATGTAAAACAATGATCAACAAGTTGCCACACAGGATAAATGGCGTTAACTCTGTGTCGTTGTCATAGGTGTCAATTACAAAAGCAGCACTTAAACCATATTTAGTATGCCGGTTATTTCAGGCAGATCAAGCAGCTGTTCACAGCTCTTTAAAGTGCAATCACCTGCTATTTAAACCCTTTCAGCCAGCCCTGTTGCTGTTGTGGCTTCCAAAACTCTTGCCATTGCTGCTTACAAAGATCTATGTGCTGAGGTGAAACTGGCATTGCTGAATTTAATTAGCAACACTTCCTATGCAGGGGTAACTTTTACTTGGAGTAATTAATGCTACATTAACATTGTATTTACCTTTTCAAAAAAAGCTCTGTAGATGTGTGATTAATTTGCAGTTTATTGGCTTCAATGTGGCGACTAGGGGTTTTTCACAGTAACTTCATTGAAGCCTACTCGTGACAATGTGATTTTCATTTCATATTTAAACATTTCCCACTGCTGAACTGTTCGCCAACATGCCTGCTCAGTTTATGAGAGGGTAGACTTTTACCCAGAGTAATTAACATTTAATGATACTTTCTTCCCCCCCCCCACCCCCCTCCCATCTCCTCTCAAGGAAGGGTGCCTCTTTCATGTCAAGCACCCTTTGATTAATTACTCTTTTCCCATTTTCCCTCTCACCCAGAGTCAAAGCAAGCAATGTTTTTTCCCTTGCTGACCCAGAAAGATAATAATCTAGGAAACAATTTTGGGTGCATTCTAAAGGCATTCCTAACTTTAATCACATGCATTACCTTTATCTCAATCTTCCTGAACTAGTCCATGCCATCTAGAATACTCTCTCCCCCTCTAAATCTAACTATTTATAGGTATGATGTGGAGATGCCATCATTGGACTGGGGTGGGTACAGTCAGACATCTTACAACACCAGGTTAAAGTCCAACAGGTTTATTTAGAATCACTAGCTTTCTGAGTGCAGCTCCTTCATCTGGTGACTGACCTGATAATGGAGCTGCGCTCCAAAAGCTAGTGATTCCAAATAAACCTGTGTACTTTAACCTGGTGTTGTAAGACTTCTTTCTATTTAGTAGGTTGTATTGCGATAATTGTAATATTTCAGTTCCTATTGTCATGCGAGTGTCCCTTTAAGAAAGGTCTCATCACATGGCTTCAGTGATCACATTATGTGGGTGGAGCTGGGCTGTGTCTGAGAGAGTTTTACTTTCAGGATTGGCTGCTGTGGACTCAGACAGAAAACAGAAATAAAACATGCCTGTCTATCTCTATTTTCATTTTAAATAGCTGTTCCAGTAAAAATCACCTTGCTGATAGCTTTAGATATAGTTTGCTTTCCGGAAGAGCTCAAACCTGCTGGTGAGACAGGGTCAGAATCTCAGGGAAAGCAAGTCTTATTCAAGTGAGAATGCAGAGTGCTGGACCACGCTCTTGAAGGGTTTTTTGGTTTATGGGATTTTGTTTTTGAATTGGAACAGTGATGGGGGAATTAATTAAGTGTTATACGTAGATTACTGTAGCTAAGGGGTATATTTATGTTTGTATTAGAGAGCGAGGTGATCTCACTATTCTGAAAGAGCTCGACAGGGCGGACACCGAGATTGATTCTCTTGCCTGGGGAATCTAGACGGGAGAAAAACAGTCTCAGGATAAGAGTCAAGTTATTTAGGACTGAGATTAGGACAAATTTCTTCACTCAGGGGGTTGTGCATCTTTGGACGTCTCTACACCAGAGGGTTGTGAATGCTCCATTGTCAAATATATTCAGGGCTGAGATAAGACAAATGTTTGGTCTCTCAGGAAATCAAGGGATGTGGAGAGTGAGCAAGAAAGTGGATTTGACGTCGAAGGTCAGCCAAGTTGGTATTGAAGTGCTGTATGGTCCACTTCTGCTCCTATTTCTGTTACGTTCTGAAACAACATTTCCATTATATATCACTTCAAAATGTTTTATCTCATAAAAACTTCAGTTGAACTCGTGGGGAAAAAAAACAAACTCACCGAAAAAAAACAAACTCACCAAAAAAAATAAACAACAATGGTTATCCAATAGGAACAGGTGCAAGCAAAATGTAAATCTATAGAACAGTAGATATTCTGGGTTTTTTTTTTAAATCAAGAGTAATTAACGTTACATTAAAGTTGTATTACTTTTTCAAAAAAAGTTTTGTAGATGTGTGGTTATGAAAGAAATTTAGTGTTACAAGGCAAATTCAATGCATCGGTGACCAGAAAACATACCCATGCTGCAAAGTGTCAGAATGTCATTGGGAAGTACTGTTTGAATTGGGAAGTACTGTTTGAATCACTTGTGTCATTTCTTCAAGCTTTCTAATAGTAATGGTGAAGGGAATACAAAATCACGAGTTGCCCAACAATCCCAGGATCTCGGCCAAATAGGAACAGGTGCAAACAAAATTCAAACTTGTTCAAAAATAAGTCTAGATTTCTCCAAAAGTCTTAGATTTCTGCTACCTTTTTGGAGGAAGTGTTTCTTGGCATCACTCCTGGAATTTAAGGTTATGCTCTCTATTTTGGACTCACATCAGAGAAAATAGGGCAGAGAGAAATCATCAAATTCTTTAGTCATCTCAAAAATATCTCCTCGAGATCCTCCCCTTATGTTTCCGCACTCGAGAATTAGTGGCAACTAGTCGTTATAGTTGAACTCGGTACTAGTATGGTGAATCTGTGCTGCACAACTCCAAACCCTTCAGAACGGATGCCGCACTTCAAATACAGTTTTGTATAATTTAAAGTACCCACTTAATTTAAAGTACTCATTCTAGCCAAATTCAACAAAAAGTTTAGGTCAGGTAAACTGGTCAGGCAACATTCTGGAAACTCTAAACACCCTCTGAAACAGTTTTACAAATCAAACCTGCTATGAACAAGTAGAAGAATAAAACCAGACAGACCACTCGGTCAGTTTTGACTCCGATAAAGCACGCCCAGTCCAGTCAACCTTGAACAGTCCTCTTCAGTAACACCTGGGGACTTGTGCCACAGTTGGGAGAATTGTTCCATACTCATCATTCAACAGTCACAGACAGAATTATTCTCAGGTCAACATCACAAACTGCATCCCCATTTCTCGTTACATCAACAACTAAAACATATTTATCTAGCATCTTTAACATGATAAAGCATCCCAAGATATTATGAGTGTTGTAAAGCAAAAGTACACATCAAGCCACCTTTTGGAGCAGAATACGAAAATACGAAAGAAACACTTGGTCAAAGAGGTAGGTTTGAAGGAGCATTTAGAAAGGTTCACTTATAGAGATGGGGGGGGGGGGGGGGGGGATTTAGGGAAAGAAATCTAGGGATTAGCGCCTAAGCAGATGAAGGCAAGGTAGCCACTGGAGGAGCAATTAAAACCAGGAATCAAAAAGTGAGAATTAGAAGACTGTAGATACCTTAAGGGTTGTGATGCTATCAAAGACTACGAAGATAGAGAGAAGCAAGGACTTGAAAAGATTTGAAAACAAGAACGAGATTTTAAAAACGGAGTGTTGCTTTACTGGGAAGCAATGCAGATCGAGCACAGAATTAGGAGCAAGAACTTGTTTTGATTGCCAAGTTTATAGGGGGCAGAACGTGGGATACAAGCCAAGAATGCGATGGAGCAATCACGTCTGGATGGATGAGGGTTACAGTAGATGAGCAGAGGCGGAAAAGGCAGATGATACAGACACAGGTGGAAAATCATTGCAGGATCAAACATGACACCAACTTGTCAGGGGGAAGGATTAAATCGCTAGCTGGAGAACAGAATCTGGGAAGGGGACCAAAGACAATAAATAGCCTCAGCCTTTCCAATATTTAATTGACGGATATTTCACTCATCTAGTTATGGATGTCAGATAATTTAGTAACAGTGAAAGGGTCCAAAGATGTGGTGAGGTAGAGCTGGGTGTCAGTGCACATGTAAAAATGAACAGTAGAAGGCGGCACGTGGCGCAGTGGTTAGCACTGGGACTAAGGCGCTGAGGACCCGCGTTCGAATCCCGGCCCTGGGTCACTGTGGAGTTTTCACATTCTCCCGTCGTCTGCGTGGATTTCACACCCAAAATCCAAAGATGTGCAGATTAGGTGGATTGGCCACGCTAAATTGCCCCTTAATTGAAAAACAAATAATTTGGCACTCAAAATTTATTTTTAAAAAATGAACAGTATGTTTTCAGATGATGTCACTGAGGAGCAGCATGTAGAGGAGAAATAGGATGTGACCTGGGATAGACTCTTGTGGGACACCAGAGATGCATATCAACATACAAATTAGGAGTAGTGGGCCATTTGACCCCTCAAGCCTGCCTGGTCTTATCTCCACTTTCCTGTTTACCCCTATACCTGTTAACTCCCTTGCAATCAAGAATTGATTTAGATCAGCCTTAAAAAAAAATCTTCAATGACCCTGCCTTCACTGCTCTCTGGGGGAGTAGAATTCCACAGGACAAAGACCCCCAGAGAGACCCCGTATTTTTAAACTTTGCCCCCTAGTTCTCATCTCTCCCACAAGGGAAATTCTTCTCAGCATCCACCCTGTCAAATCCCCCAGGACATTATGTTTCAATAAGATCACCTCTTATTCTTCTAAACGCCAACGGATACAGGCCGCACTTATTCAACATTTCCTCCCAAGATAACCCTTCATCCCAGGAATTATTCAAATTAACCTTCTCTGAACTGCATGAAATGCAAATATATCTGTTCTTAAATAAAGAGATCAAAACTGGAAATAGCACTCCAAATATGGTCTCATCAACACCCTATACAATTGTAGCAAAATTTCTCCACTTCTATATTCCATTCCACTTACCATAGATAACAATTTGTCTCTTGCCATCCAAATTATTGCTGTACCTATATATTAACTTTGCGATTCATTACAGATCCCTCTGTACTGCAGAATCTTTCTCCAATTAAATATACTGCTTTTCTGCTAAAATGGACACGATCATATTTTCCAACATTATCGTTCATCTACTATTTTTTTTCCCCCGCACACTAGAAGTGCGAACAAGAGAAGCCATTGCAAGTAATACTGTCCCACTGGGAGGACCAAACCATGAGATGCAGAGGCATAGGATACAGTTGGAAAGAAGTGGCACCGAGAGGCCTCAACATTGACTCAAGGCTTCATGAAGCCTCAAGGTTCTGGATCAAACATGGGTAAAGAAACCTCCTGCATTAGCACCCTCCTTGAGTTGTTGAATCGGTACTCCTCCATATTGACCACTTGGAAGCATCACCAAAGGTAGCAGCAAGAGCACAGAATGAACTCTGGGTGAGACATTTCAAAGTTCAAATGGCTTGGAAACACCACGACTGACTGAGCCCTGAAGGAAATTGCTGCCAGTCTGGGCAGTGAGAAAACCAACTTGACCTCATCAATCTACATACACCACACAGTCCTTGTGGGGACAAAATCCTATCTTCACAGATGAAACCCTCCAGTTTGTTGTGTTGAATGGGATACATTTAGACAAAGTCTAACCGTTTAAAACTGGGTATCTATGAGGTGGTGTGAGCCATCAACAAGAGATCTGCATCCCACCAGAATTCAATAGCCTAGGCCCCAGCATATCCTACTCTGCCATTACCATCAAGTCGGGTGACTAAGTCTGCTTCAATGCGGAATGTAGAAGATCATGCCAGGAGTGGCACCAGATATAGCTTGAAATGAACCAACCTGGTGAAACTACAACATAAATCCACATGCAGGCTGAATAGTAGAAGCAGCATGCTATCGCATCAGCCAATTCCACCAGCAATAGATCAGACACAAGTTCTACAGTCCGCCGTTATGAATAACGGTGGATAATTAAACAAATGGGAGAAGACTCCATGAACATTAGAGACCATCATACAAGTGCAAAAGACAAAACATAGCATTCACAACCATCTTCAGCCAGAAGAGGCAAGCGATGAGCCATATTGCCCTCCTTCTGAGGTCCTCACCATCACAGATGTAAGTTTAACTAATTTCATTTGAAATCAAGAAATGATTGAAAGCACTGAATACAGTAACAGCTATGGATCTACACAACGATGTTAAGTTCCATCTGCAATTTCTCAAAAGGAAGCAATCTTGTGTTGATAAATGAAAAGTAACTTCCACCCACACAAGTGGCAGACAATGATCATTTTCAACAAGTCTAACCATTGCCCTCTGACATTCAATGGCAATATCATTAAATCCACCATCCTGGGGGTCATCATGGAGTAGGGTCACAGCTGGACCAGCCAAATAAACATAGTAACCACAATTAGAAGTCAGAGACTGGGTATTCTGTGGAGAGTGACTCAACTACTGACTGACCACCCCCCCCCCCCCCCCCCCCCCCCCCCCCCCCCACCCACACACACACACACAGAGCCTTTCCACCATCTGCTGGACACAAGCCCAAGAGCATGATGGAATACTCCCCACTTGACTGGATGGGTGAGACACTAACAACACTCAAGACTCCAGGACAAAGCAGTCTGCTTATTTGATAACCACCAATCATCTTACAAATCCACTCAACAGAGCAAAGCACATATTTGAAAAGCACTCACAGAACCACTGCTCTTCTGACTGGCTGCATCATTCTATGTAATTAGTCCCGTTTCCCTGCTCTTTCCCCAAAGTCATGTAAACGTCAGTCCTTCGTGTAGTTATGCAAGTCCCTTTTTAAAGTTACCATTGATTCTGCTTCCATTGACCTTATCTATGGGGCTGGTTGAGCACTGGGCCAAACACCTGGCTTTTAAAGCAGACCAGCAGCACGGTTCAATTTCCGTACCAGCCTCCCCGAACAGGCGCCGGAATGTGGCGACTGGGGACTTTTCACAGTAACTTCATTTGAAGCCTACTTGTGACAATAAGCGATTTTCATTTCATTTTCATCTAGCAGTGCTTTTCAGTTTACAATGTGCTGTGTGAATCCTCCAAACCACTGTCTTCTCGTGGCACTCTGATCCTTCGGTGTCCTCTGCTTACAGATTATTTTGCGCTGAAAAAGATTTCACATTATTAACTGTCAAACCTCTGCATGATTTGCAATATGTCCTTCAATGTTCTTCTAACCCTCTCCGAATCATGGGGAATAACTTCAGCTTCTCCAGTCTCTTTATATTTCAAGATAGAAAAATAAAATCTGAAGTGAAGTATACATTGTAAGGATGTCCAACATGCCTGACAACTAACAGATTGCTTCTGAAGTGTAGTCAGTGTTATGTGGGAAAACATGGCAGCCAATCAAGCACACTGCAAATTCTACAAACTGGATGAATTAAAAGCTGTGTGGATTTGAAAGAGGGGGGGGGGGGGTTATGCTAGAATACATAAAGAATCTTGTGCTGTTGTTTGAATGTTGGCACCGATTAGGTTTTCACACACTAACGACCATGCATGAAGATGACGTGCCTTGTGGTTATTGTTTCATATGATAACAGCACTTACATTAGCACTTCCTCAGCGTTGCACTGAAGAAACAGCTTAGATTATATTATAAAATTGAGAGACGGGGATTAAACTAAACCTTCAGTTTGGCTTAGTGACAGCATTTTCGCTCTAGTATTCAAAGCCCATTTACGTGAAACATGAAGGTGTGTTTGCACCGTCAGAGATTCCAACTTTCATGCAGAAAAAAACTGGTGATTGACCTTATTGCTGTTTGTGTGACCACACAATCCAAAATGATAGATACCAAGTCAAACATAAAATGGGAAAATGTCTGGGCACGATCAAAGGCACAATGAAAGAGACAATGCACAGTGACAGAAGTTTATGAAAACAACAATTTGTACATATGTGACACCCTTAATGCAATAAAATCTTTTAATGGTGCTTTGTATGCGTTAAAAAACTAAATTTGACGCTAAAAGCTAGACGATAGACAAAGGGCGGGATTCTCCATTTCTGAAACTAAGTCTTGACACCGACGCAGAATTTGTGGACCTTCACGACAGCAAAACTGCGCCGAACCTGTATCGATTCAGCAACTGTGGTGGGGCTAACACTGGCGCCATGCGAAACAATCAATTCCAATAAAAAATGGTGCCGGACCATAGTTGACACTCAGGAGGCAAGGACACATTATAGTTCTGACACACACACAGACACACACCAGCCAACATGGTGGCACTGGTCGTGCCCATTCAGCTGATGAGTCGACTGGGGCCCTTGGGCGGGGGAGGCTATGTTCACAGTAGGCTGTTAGCAGCGTGCACAGCTGCATGGCTGCCTTGCCTGCTGTGGCAACGGTGTTCCGTGCCCGATCACCCCGACCCCACTTCCTAGCCACCCCCCCCCCCTCCACGACTACCACCCGGCCATGGCAGAAGCCCACACCCCTAGCGGCACAAATGTCAGCAAACTATGGCAATGTTGGACACTTTCCATATGCCCTCTCCCTGAGCAGCCACGACTTCGGTTTCACAATTTTTAAAAGCACAAGTGAACAGTGCCAGCGGGAACGCAGCCTATCGGAGGTAGAGCATCGCAGAGGCCCCAGAGAATACCGGGTCAAGCTAACGATATGCAAACTGTTTACTCAAAAATGAAAATCGCTTATTGTCACGAGTAGGCTTCAATGAAGTTACTGTGAAAAGCCCTAGTCGCCACATTCCGGCGCCTGTCCGGGGAGGCTGGTATGGGAATCGAACCGTGCTGCTGGCCTGCTTGGTCTGCTTTAAAAGCCAGCGATTGAGCTCAGTGAGCTAAACCAGCCCCTGTACTGTGCGTGCATTCCAGGCTGTTGACATCACTTCGAGGTGACGGAGAATTGCGATTTGCTGTCAAATTGGCACCCGCCACGATTTTAGCATCGGAACCTATTATCTGTCCAATCGTCTGTCACGATTCCGGCGTCAGACAATGGAGAATCCCACCCCTTGATTTTAAGGAACATCTTAAAGGAGGAAAGAAAAGGAGAAGGTTGGAGAAGTTCCCACGAAGTTATGGCAGCTGAAGAAACCATTGCTAATAGTGGAGCAAAAAAACAAATCAGGGATTTTAAGGTGGTCAGAATTAGAGAAGTGCAGTTATCTAGAGGGCTGTGAAGCTGGAAGAGATTACAGAGATGCAGAGAGGGACAGTTCTCGGGAAATTTGAAAACGAGGATGAGAATTTTTTTCTCTAAATCGATGTGCTGTTTGAATAGACGCTAATCTATATCAGCAAGGACAACGGTGATGGCAGAATGGGACTCGAGTTAGGACGCAGGCAACAAACAGATCTTCAGATGTCCAGGTTTAAGGGACGCAGAATGTGAGAGGCAACTCTAGTGTGTATTGGAAAAGTCAAGTGTAGAGATAACAACGGCATCGCCAAAAGTTTCAGCAGTAGATAAACGGAGACAGGGTGGATGAAGCAGTAGTTGAGCATAAAATTGGCAGTTACAGCAATGGCTTGGAGGGGTGGTCAGAAGCTAAGCTTGATGCCAAATGTGACAAAACTACAAAGAATCTAGTTTAGTCTCAGATAGTGCCAGGGACGTTAGCTCATGTGTACATCAGAATAACACCAACATTGCAGGCTGGATTCCTGTTCCAGCTGAGGTAGACGAGGGACCTGCCTCCTTGCCCTGCACTTTAGAGTGGAAGGCAATGGCAAAACACCGCTGAGAAAATAAAAATTACCAATAAAATGGCTCAGGATGAAGTTTCACCAGACAATGAGCCAAGCACCTGCCTTCAGGCAGAACACTTGATAATGAGGAGTTCTAGGGAAAGGGGCGGTGTCAAGTGTGCAGGGAGATATCAGTGCAGAGACAAGAGACAGACTTACGAGAAGAGGCGGCATAGTAACTTAACAAAAACACAATAGGAGCAACAATAAGCCATTTCTCCTCTCGAGCTGGAACTGCCCACCATTCTCAACTGATCGCGGACTTTACTTTCTCACGTGCCCCCATAATCCCCGACTTCCTTGCATGTCAACAAACATGGCCTTAAATACATTTTATGACTCCCTGGAGTGGAGAATATCAAAGATTAACGAACCTTGAGAGAAATTCCTGAAATGGGAGACCCCTCATTTTGAAACTTTGTACCCGTTCTACATTCGCCCACAGGACTGGTAAGGTGTCTCAAAATATAAGCAAAGTGATGCTAGCCATTTCATGCTGCAGCTTTGCAGTAGCAACACGTGATACTCTCCCATCAAAAGGGTGCTGCCGACAAGCCAGAAAGATGTTCCATCACACAAATGCGATGCCAGTGTGATTCCAGGTATTTTGGTTTTTCGCCCACATGCCTGGCAGAGCGAATCAAACATCCATTTGTCTGGTCACAATAGGCAAAGTATTGACTCTAACCAAGCAGTCCATGCTTGCAAATCTCAGAACATTGTGTCCAACATCAGATGCGATTTTACGTTTTGACAGCACTTGTGAAATAATTCTGATTGTGCTATGAATTACACCAAAAACCAAGTTAAGATTATCAGTTGGGCTCGCAGTGTGGCTCACTTGGGTGCTCGAAGCTCATTATATTAACACAGAGCCCTGTCCTTTGCAGACAGGAGCATATCCAAGTACGTACTGCACCTTTTTCAAATAGACAAAAGCTTGGGGGACAGTCATCCCCCATGGCAATGCCTTACCCCTATCAGTCAACATGCCTGGTTTGAATTTAAATAAAGTGTGCCAGTTAGTTGCTCCCTGGCACATTCTTCATGCCAACATCTCTACCAAGCAGAGTCTATCTGTCAACCAATCAGTACTCTTCTCATGCAGTATAAATTGTTGTTCCCTTTACAATTGATATCCTTGCAGTGCTCATGGGAACAAAACAAAAAGATTTGGCAGCACCTCTCTTTTTTCAGCAAACTCAAGTTCTGCAGAACTGTTTGAACACCTCTCATTCTAAACTCCAGTGGATACAAGCCCAACCTTCCAACCATTCCAGACAATCCCTTCATCTCAGGAATTAGACTAGTGAACCTTCTCTGAATTGCGAGGATATTCCTCCTTCCTGAAATAAAGAGATCAAAACTGTATGAGGTCTCGCTGATGTCCAATTATTACAGGACTTCCCTACTTTTATACTCCATCCCCCTAGCAATGAAGACCAACATTCCCAATTACTTCCTGTATCTGCATGCTAATTTTTGAGTAATGCAGCAAGACATCCAGAACCCTCAAATGCAACATTCTACAGTCTTCTCCATTTACACTACATTCTGCTCTTCTATTCTTCCCAAAGTAGACAACCTCACAGTCTCCTCCATTATACTCTATTTGCCAACTCACTTAGAACATACAGTACAGGAGGCCATTTGGCCCATCGAGTCTGCACCGACCCACTTAAACCCTCAATCCCACCCTATCCCTGTAACCCAATATCCGCTCCTAACCGTTTTGGTCACTAAGGGCAATTTATCATGGCCAATCCACCTAACCTGCACGCCACTGGACTGTGGGAGGAAACCGGAGCACCCGGAGCAAACCCACGCAGACAGGGGGAGAACATGCAGACTCCGCACAGACAGTGACCCAATGGGGAATCGAACCTGGGACCCTGGCACTGTGAAGCCACAGTGCTATTCGCTTGTGCTACCATATTTAATCTATCTATATTCCTGGGCCTTCCTCACAATTTACTTTCCAACCTAGCTTTCTATCGTCAACAAATGTGGGTACAATACTCAGTCCTTTCATTGAAGTCATGAAAGTAGATTGTAATCAAGTCCCCAGCACTGATCCCTGTTGCATTTCACTAGTTCCAGTTTGAAAATGGACCCCCTGTTTTTGGTTAGGTTATGCTCAATCCATGTTAAAAAATCCCCCCCCCCCATAGCTCTTATCTTGTATTGTCACCATTGACATGGTACCTCACCAAATGCCTTTTGGAAATCCAAATACACTGCATCGACTGTTTCTCATTTACCCACTGTGCTCATCATATCATCAAAGAAAGTTGTCACACAAATTTTCTCTTCATAAAACCATGATGATTTTGTTGATTGTAATGGTGGTAAGATGGATACAGAACTGGCTCGGTCACAGAAGGCAAAGAGTAGCAGTAGAAGGGTGCTTTTCTCAATGGACGATTGTGACTAATGATGTTCCACAGGGATCTGTGCTTGGGCCTCTGTTGTTTGTAGTGTACATAAGCAATTTGGATGAAAATGTAGCCAGTCTGATTAGTAACTTTGCGGATGACACCAAGGTTGGTGGAGTGGAAGATAGTGTTGAGGATTGTCAGAAGATACAGCAGGACGTAGATAAGTTGGAGACTTGGGCAGAGAAATGGCAAATGGAGTTTAATCCGGACAAATGTGAGAAAATGCATTTTGGTAGGTCTAACATTGAGGGGAAATATACTTTAAATGGCAAAACTCTTAGAAATATAGAAAGTCAGAGAGATCTGGGCGTGCAGGTCCACAGATCTTTGAAGGTGGCAACACAAGTGGACAAGGTAGTCAAGAAAGCATATGGAATGCTAGCCTCCATTGGGCAGGGCATCAAGTATAACAACTGGCAAGTCATGCTACAGTTGTATAGAACCTGGGTAATGCCGCACTTGGAATATTGCGCACAATTCTGGTCGCCACACTACCAGAAGGATGTGGAGGCTTTGGAGAGGGTGCAGAGGAGGTTTACCAGGATGTTGCCTGGTCTGGAGGGTGCTAGCAATGTGGAGAGGCTGAATAGACTCAGTCTGTTTTCATTAGAAAGACATTAGAAAGAGGTTGAGGGGTGACCTGAGAGAGGTCTACAAGATTATGAGGAGCATGGATAAGGTGGAGGGGTCAGTCACCAGGGGACATAGGTTTAAAGTCCGTGGGGCAAAGTTTAGAGGAGACGTGCAAGGCAGGCTTTTTACGCAGAAGGTCGTGAGTGCCTGGAACACGTTGCCTGGGGAGGTTATTGAAGCAGATACATTAACGTCGTTCAAAAGGCATCTTGACAAAACATATGGATAGGATGGGTATGGAGGGATATGGCACAAGGAAGTGCTGAGGGTTTTTGGCAAAGGTTGGTATCATGACCGGTACAGGCTTGGAGGGCTAAAGAACCTATTCCTATGCTGTATGGTTCTTAAATCTTGTTTTCTTAATGTCCTGTTACTACTTCCTTCAGAAAGGATTCTAGCATTTTTACAATAATAGATGTTGAGTTAACTGGCCTTTGGTTTCTGCTTCCCGTCTCCCTCCTTTCTAGAACAGAGGCATTCCATTTTTTGTTTTTCAATCCACTGAGACCTTTCCAGAATCCAGGGAACTCTGGAAGATCACAGCCAATGTATTCCCCATCTCTGCAGCCATTTATTTTAAGATCAGAGGATGTAGACCACCAGGGTCCAGGAAATTTGTCAGTCTTTACCCATTAGTTATCCTAGTACTTTTTCCTCTAGTGGCAGCAACTGTTCTAAGTTCCTCCCTCCCTTTCGTCCCTGCTTTTCGACTATTCCCGAGATGCTTTTATCATCTTCAACTGTGAAGACAAAAACAAAAGTCACTCCCATTGTCTTATTTCCCATTATTAATTCTCCAATCTCATCTTTTAAAGGACCAACATTCACTAAAAGTGTAACGATTAATGGAACAAAGAAATAACAATAAGAAAAGCAGTCAATGGTCAGTGGATGTGTCTTACGATTAAGGTTAATAATAACACAGGATTCTGAAAGCACCAATGCAAAGCTTTATGTTTATGTCCTGGAGGAGAGGACGTAGCTGGATATTTGTGGACAGCGGTGGCAGAAGAGCATTGGGAAGTTGAACTTGGTGATAATTGGGCAGCACGGTAGCATGGAGTTTAGCATAAATGCTTCACAACTCCAGGGTCCCAGGTTCGATTCCCGGCTGGGTCACTGTCTGTGTGGAGTCTGCACGTCCTCCCCGTGTGTGCGTGGGTTTCCTCCGGGTGCTCCGGTTTCCTCCCACAGTCCAAAGATGTGCGGGTTAGGTGGATTGGCCATGCTAAATTGCCCGTAGTGTCCTAATAGTAAGGTTTTGGGGGGGGGGGGAGAAGAGTTGTTGGGTTACGGGTATAGGGTGGATACGTGGGTTTGAGTAGGGTGATCACTGCTCGGCACAACATCGAGGGCCGAAGGGCCTGTTCTGTGCTGTACTGTTCTATGACACATACGAACGTGGTTTCACCACCAAGAGGATGGAACAGTGCAAAGGAAAGGCATGAATTCTAATACCAGGAAAACAGGATGGCTTTGAATTTGTCGAAATTAAGTCCCATTTACCTTTGTCCTCATTGACAAAGAAATGTACAGCACAGGAATAGGGCCCTTTGGCCCTCCAAGCCTGCTCCGACCATGCTGCCCGTCTAAACTAAAATCTTCCACACGTCCGAGGTCCATATCCCTCCATTCCCATCCTATTCATGTATTTGTCAAGATGCCCCTTAAGGGTCACTATCGTCCCTGCTTCCACCACTTCCTCCGGCAGAGAGTTCCAGGCGCCCACTACCCTCTGTGTAAAAAACTTGCCTTGTACATCTTCTCTAAACCTTGCCCCTTAAACCTATCCCCCTAGTAATTGACCCCTCTACCCAGGGAAAAAGTCTCTTGACTATCCACTCTGTCTATGCTCCTCATAATTTTGTAGACGTCTATCATCAGGTCACCCCTCAACTTCCGTCGTTCCAGTGAGAACAAACCGAGTTTATTCAACCTATCATAGCTAATGCCCTCCAAACCAGGCAACATCCTGGTAAATCTCTTCTGCACCCTCTCTAGAGCCGCCACATCCTTCTGGTAGTGCAGTGACTAGAATTGAACACTATACTCCAAGTGTGGGCTAACTAAAGTTCTATACAGCTGCAACATCTCTTGCCAATTTGTATACCCAATGCCCCGGCCAATGAAGGCAAGCATGCCGTATGCCTACTTTACGAAGTCTTACAACACCAGGTTAAAGTCCAACAGGTTTGTTTCAAACACGAGCTTTTGGAGTGCTCCGAAAGCTCGTGTTTAAAACAAACCTGTTGGACTTTAACCTGGTGTTGTAAGACTTCTTACTGTGCTGACCCCAGTCCAACACCGGCATCTCCACATCACAAGTATGCCTACTAGACTACCTTCTCCACCTGTGTTGCCCCTTTCAGTGACCTGTGGACCTGTACACCGAGATCTCTTGACTGTCAATACTCTTGAGGGTTCTACCATTCACTGTATATTCCCTACCTGTATTAGACCTTCCAAAATGCATTACCTCATATTTGTTCGGATTAAACTCCATCTGCCATCTCTCCACCCAAGTCTCCAAACAATCTAAATCCTGCTGTATCCTCTGCTAGTCCTCATCGCTAACCGCAATTCCACCAACCTTTGTGTCGTCCGCAAAATTACCAATCAGACCAGTTACATTTTCCTCCAAATCATTTACGAACAGCACGGATCCCTGCAGAGCACCACTAGTCACAGCCCTCCAATCAGAAAAGCACCCTTCCATTGCTACTACCTACCTTCTATGACCTAGCCAGTTCTGTATCCACCTTGCCAGCTCACCTCTGATCCCGTGTGACTTCAAATTTTGTACCAGTCTGCCATGAGGGACCTAGTCAAAGGCCTTACTGAAGACAACATCCACTGCCTGACCTGCATCAATCATCTTTGCGACCTCCTCGAAAAACTCTATCAAGTTAGTGAGATACGACCTCCCCTTCACAAAACAGTGCTGCTTCTCACTAATACGTCCACTTGCTTCCAAATGGGAGTAGATCCTGTCTCGAAGAATTCTCTCCAGTAATTTCCCTACCACTGACGTAAGGCTCACCGGCCTGTAGTTCCTTGCTACCCTTCTTAAACAAAGGAACAACATTGGCTATTCTCCAGTCTTCCGGGACATCACCTGAAGACAGTGAGGATCCACAGATTTCTGGCCTCAGCAATTTCCTCTCTTGCCTCCTTCAGTATTCTGGGGTAGATCCCATTAGGCCCTGGGGACTTATCCACCTTAATATTTTTCAAGATACCCAACAACTCATCTTTTTGGATCTCAATGTGACAAGCTATCTACACACCCGTCTTCAGACTCAACATCCACCAATTCCTTCTCTTTGCTGAATACCGATGCAAAGTATTCATTTAGTATCTCGCCCATTTCCTCTGGCTCCACACAGATTCCCTCCCCTATCCTTCAGTGGGTCAACCCATTCCCTGACTACCCTCTTGCTTTTTATGTACGTGTGGGATTTTCCTTAACCCTATTTGCCAATGACTTTTTGTGACCACTTTTAGCTCTCCTGACTCCATGCTTAAGTTCTTTCCTACTTTCCTTATATTGCACACAGGCTTTGTCTGTTCCCAGCCTTCTAGCCCTGATAAATGACTCATTTTTCTTTCTGACGAGGCCTACAATATATTTTGTTATCCAAGTTTCCTGAAATTTGCCATATTTATCCTTCTTCCTCACAGGAACACGCCGGTCCTGAATTCCTTTCAACTGACATTTGAAAGCCTCCCACATGTCAGATGTTGATTTACCCTCAGCTCCTGGTTATATAATGCCTCAACTTTAACATTCTCAGCTATGAATTCAAATCTCTCCATAGCCTCACCGAACCCCTACTTCTAATCTCCTCCAGGCCCAGAACCCTGTATTCTCCTGATTCTTGCTTCTAGAACATCTCGGTTCAATTGCACCATCATTAGCAACCATGGCCTAAGCTCTGCAATTGCCTCCATGAACCTCTCCATATCTTTTTTCCATCTTAAGCCATTCCTTTAAAACCTGTTTGATCAAGTTTGTGTTATCTGTTCTAACATCCTTGGGACTCAGTATCAAATTTTATTTGATGACACCTTGTTTTATAGGAGAGGCACTATACAGTATGTAAATGTTGGCTTCAATAATAACAGTACTGATTTGACAGACAGAGGGAGTAATGCTGGACATCAGGGAATATGTGTAAAGTGACACGATGGTCCCCGATATCAAACTGAGGATGGAATCTAGCACTGCATCAGCATGGACAGGCACTGTTGGGAGAAAACATAACTGCAATTCAACAGATAAGAGTGCAAACAAAAAAGAAATGCATCAGGTTGCTAGAAACATTGAAGGAGGATGGGATGTTCATGGTGTAGAAAGAAGCAATAAAGTCAATCAAATTCGGGAAAGACAACAAACCCTGGTCAAAATCATGCAGAATCCTTGGTGGACTGCCTCAGTGCTGTCAGCACTGAAACAGATTGGAGAATGCCAAAGAGGAAATAGTGGAAGCATAGCAGTGAGACAACACCATGCAACATATTGGAAAGACTAAAAGAAAAACCGAATGAATTGTATTTTTTTAAATTTGAAGATTGGAGCAGATTGGTGATCTTGACAAGCAGGGGACAGAAACTGGTTACTGTGGATACATAACTATAATGGTATGCACAGTAAGGAATCAGTGGATCCAGGAGTAGAAAGTACGAGTAAAGAGCAGGGATAGAGGATTATACAGATAAAAGATCAGAAGAAGAGTAAGCGATGTACGGAAATACAATTTTACATAGATCGGAATCATCAGATTCTCTCAATTAGTGTGAAACTTAATCAAATTGTGGTAGAAAGACCAAATAACGGCAAAGGCAATTTTAGAGAAATTTCTATTCACCTGAAAGATCCAAGCAGTTTTTGTTATAGAAAATATTATACATCACCAGACAATCAACAAACTTATGTATTAGGCATTTAGACTTCCATTCAACAGATTTAAAGTTTTGCATTGTACTAGAAAAGGGGACGATCAACCAGGATCCAAATGGTCTTGTGGTAAACAGGAGTTGTGGAGCAGATCAAAGGTGGCATCTTGGTGGTACATAAATATGCAGCCAGGTTTGAGAAGGTACTTGAAGTGGGCTAACATCCCTACCATCAGAGAGAAGGTTAAGGGGTTTAAGTTGGCAAGCAAGTATCTATGTGAGAAGGTGCCTAACAATGTCCTGCCATCAAGGAATTGTTCATGCAAAATACTCAATTGTGCCATTCTTGAGAAGTTTCCAAGCCCTGCTAGCCAACTGTCTTATCCAACAGAGAGAAATTCAGAAGGACAAGTGAAATTGAACTGAAATAATGAGAAACAAACAATGTCCCTTTATTGACAAGGTGGTCTTCCCACCCCTGCCACCCATTACAGACTTGGTAATCTGATTCATGAATGAGAACAAGACTGCAGTTTTGCACAATGATGTTGATGTCTGAATAGCCAGCCCTACCCATTGACGAGTTTCGGTGGGATCTTAGATTCTGCCCACCCAGTTCAAAATAACACACTGGTTAAAGCTCAGTGGACAAGTGATGTGGTTCCAGCTGCTCAACAGGCACACACTGGCGGTTGTACAATCTTAGCAATTAAACTCCAGCACTGTGCCTTGCACATATCTCAGCAACCCTAAAGGCTAAGTTAAGAGGTATGTTACTCTGCAAAACGCCTTCCTTATTAGGCAAAAACCTTTCGCTAACTGCAGATTTTGCATTCGTTCGAATGGGAGACTCAAGCATAGCGATTTATCGATTGCCAAACGTCCAACACAGCTGATAACATCCAAAAATCTCATTAAAGTGGCAACGGTACCTCGGGTACAGGGAATCATCCACCTTACTTCGCTTGCACAAAAAAATAATTTTGCGCCAGAAATCAAAAAGAGACGCTAGAAAGATTATAGGCCAAGTTAAGGAAAGCTCCTGATTGAGCAAAAACCCAGATTCTGAAGCTTCGCACCGAAACAGATTGCTATTGTCGCGATTCAGTCTGAGAAAATTTGAGAGCCAAAAGTGCAAAGCGAAATGGCCATTTCACATCCAGCAGCAGCTCTAGAGCCCCAAAGATTTGGGCTGTGGCAGATCGTGGACATGATCTGCCGGATAGAAAATCCTGCGAAGAAGTGCCGCATCTCTGACCGAAAAGAGCAGTTTACACGAAGGGTGAAATTAAGGTTAAGACACGAAAGGGGGGGGGGGTGGGTGAGAGAAAGTTTGCAACAAAAACAAAACCCGAAAAAGTTTAATCAGTCTGTAAAAAGGTTGACGGAAGGTGTGGATTGGGACGAACAGTGAGCTGCACCACGGTGGGGTGGAGGAGGAGAGACGCGCGCGGGGTGGCGGAGTTAGAGGGAGCCCCCGGGGCAGCGGGTGGTGAAGCGGAAGTCGGAGCCGGGTCACTCTCTGGGGGAGTCACGTGAGCCACTTTTTGTTCCTCCGCGGCCGTTAGGCTCCGACGTCGCCGCCACTCCCACCAAGTGCGGAGGGGAATGAGGAGCGAGCCGGAGAGAGTGGGGCTCCCGCTGCTCCCTCACAAAGATCACCATGGCAGCCAACTCACAATCCAAACTTCCTCGTGGAACCGCCACGCCACCAACCGTCACTTTTCAACCAACTCCCTCGCGGCAAAAGCCGCTCACTCGCGCCCAAAGAGTACAACAACAAATAAATAAAATAAAATCGCCAGCCCGATCAGACATCGCGCCTTTCTTCTTTTTAAATCTACTCGGGCCAAGTCAAATCTCCCCCCCCCCCCCCCCCGGAGGGGCGTGCGGGACATCCGCCGGAATGGCGAGAGGGCTCTCGGAGTCAAAGACAAAGAAAATGGAGCCAGGTACCTCCAGAGGAGCAACTTCAGGGCCAGTCGCGGCGAAGAATAGGCTCTTTTTTCCTAATCGCCGACTCACCCAAGTGCCACCAAATAACGACACGAACGCAACGGCGGCTACTGAAAGCGGAGATGCCGTCCTTACCTACACAGTGTATGAGTTTGTACCGCCACGAATCGAGTTCCCGCCGAAAACCTCTTCTTTCTGCTGTACATCTGGGGCTACCGCACTGACTCGCCATTCTGTCCTAGCCCTGGTGTGTGCGTCTGACGTCACCGCGCACTATTTACATATGGCGCCTGCGTCTCTTTGATTGACGGATGTCATCAGCTTCCCGGCTGGAGGCTGGACACTTGGTGCTGCAGCCTCCACTCCCGGCTGGAGACTTGGTGCTGCAGACCCAGCCACAACCCCCACTCCCGGCCACAACTGGCTCCAGCCCCCACACCCGGCTGGACACTTGGTGCTGCAGATCCCACTCCCAGCTGGAGGCTGGACACTTGGCGCTGCAGACCCCGCCACGACCGGCAACAGCCCCCACTCCCGGCCACAGCCCTTCCTCCCGGCCACGACTCGCTGGAGGCTGGACACTTGGCGCTGCAGACCCCGCCACGACCGGCAACAGCCCCCACTCCCGGCCACAGCCCTTCCTCCCGGCCACGACTCGCTGGAGGCTGGACACTTGGTGCTGTAGCCTCCACTCCAGGCCACAACTGGAAATGGACAAAAGAGTGTTGCCCTTAGAATTATAGATATTTAAAATAAAGTGCACATGTTGTACGATGGTACCTTATTTTTCTGGCAAAGATAAGTGTTCATTGTAAACTATTCTTACCCTCTTTACTCGAGGTTAGGTCGTTTCACTTTAAACAAGTCAACCCGCCTTTTCCGAGTAAATGCTTCGTGCAATTTTAATTCCCTTCGTGTGGGAGTCAAGTGTCTGTAACAACTTGACCAAATGGATTTTGTGACTCAATCAATCTGCACTGGCGAATGTAGGGAGAAAGATGCAATAAAGAGACTGGTCTAGTTTTCTTTAACCGAGTGGGAGGCACTGGAGCTTTCCGTGGAGCTTTGCTTGGAAACATTGCAAGAAGCACCATCATAAAAAATAAATAAGTAACTGTTACTAAGGCAGCATTGTGATACAATTTTATTTTCGTTTTGTTGGCAGGCAGTGTGTCGTGGTTATCGGTAGAAAATAAATCCTGCCAGATCATAATCGGAGCAGCATGAAATAATTTTATTTCCGTGAACAAGAGGCACAGAATTACTTCAGGCTAATAAAGTTGTAATCAGTCTCACGATTGCAAATCTAATATCGTGTCTTACTAGAAGCAAAAATAACCCACTATATTTCTTCCGTGTGATTAAACATTAATAAGTCAACAAACAAAATGACATAATTAAAGGCAGGAAATCCGGAGAAGAAAAACAATGCGAGCACATATTCACATGTCACAATGACGTAGCACCTGTGAAAACATTGCCACACTCCTAACAACAAAACTAATTCGAGCGTCTGATGCTCACAATAGAAAGCAGATTCCTTGAATCCATACAACTGTTCTGTTTCGTTCACTGTGATTTCCCCCTCGTATCAGTCTGCCTCCAGCCTGTATTAGATAAATTAGGGATAAAGGAAAACCTGGCTGTTTATGTTTGGAGAATAGAGCGCGCCCAAAACTTCATAAATAGTCTTCTCGGCAGGTCCGGGCTGATCCACTATGTCTCTTCAACACATCCTGCTTTTATTTCAGATTTCTCTCATTTTCAGTTTTTCCTCTTTAGTTTGCAAACGTTTCACAGAGGAACTGGGCAGGCATGGCAAAACGCCTATTTATATCAGTTATTTGTTGGCTTCCACTGAATATTTCTTACTTGAGTCTTATGTCTCATTGATGGGAGTTGTAATTTAAAATGAACTTTTGATAGAACTGCAAAAGACTGATCCTGTATAGAAACTCGAATGTGCAATGAGTTTATCAGACACAACCTTCTCTGCATTTCTTCATTCTCTCCACTTATCACTGGTTCCTGTTCATCTGCTAGTGTTCTTGGTGACTATTCCCCGCCCCTGCTTCCCTCCCCAACCCCCAAACAGTTAATTGCACCTGAAAAAAATGATGGCCGCCGGGGAGTTTTTTCTAATAAATACCACAAATACTGAAGCTACATCTACATTTCATTTTTATATTTCCGTTTGTATTTGAGTACAAAGCATTTCAGTTCCTCTTCTGAGCTTTTCCATTGCAACAGGTAGAAACATTAGAAGACAATACACAGCAGAACCTAAGTTTTGCTTTTAATTTTTTTGTGTATGTTCGAAGCTGGAAATTTTAAAATAACTTTTCCAGGTCTCAAGTAGGAATCAGTAGGAAACTAAGATCTTAAATATAGATCAAGCAGAGGACTCCTCCTGATAGTTGCTGATGAACAACACCATCATCAGAAAATACAGTAAAATGCTTGCCTAAATGCAGAGTTGGTCACGACTAGAAATCCAAAGATGCTAAGATTTTTGAAATGACCTTTTTTCAACAGAAAAACGCAACACTTGAAAGAGAAAGGAAAATGAAATCCAAATATTCACAAACTTGAAATTGCAGTTCTGGCTTTACCACTCCTTATTTTTTGAGTTGTCTCTTCCATTTACTTTTATTAGGCTTTTTGAATGAAACACTAATTATGATTTGCTTGAAAACAATTAAATGTAAAAAAGTAATTTTAACTATTACTCACTGATACCACAAAATATAATATTATACTCCACAAAAAGCAGACGATTGATTCCATTTCTTAAATTGATTTTGTCCAAGGATATAATAAAACTAATATTGACTGCAGTTTTCAGACTAGAGCTTTTTCCCCACAGGTGTTGAATTGACCTTAACTGTGTGCACTTAACAATGTACTCAGTCATTACAGTCATGTTTGTGGTCTTGGGTCAATAGGTTACAATCAGTATTGAAGAGGAGGTGAGATTTGTATTATGGAAACCAATCCAAGAGTATTGAAAATTGTAGGCCCAAGCACTCTACATGACTAACCCAAAAGGACAATCAAAATGTGTCAAGTGGTACAGAGACTGAGAAAGAGAGAGAGAAAAAGAATGAGGACAAATCAAATAAAAAGGGTGAGAGAGGCAGTTCAGGAAAAGTGACATAAATTTTGTCTATTAGCAATGTCAAGGGAAATCCATTAGTGTTTATAAATATTTGTTAAAAAAATGTTTGCGGTTTGAAACTGTTTGTAGTCCCTCTTAATCTTGATTCTTCACATCCATATTAAATAATGCATTGTAAATTTGAGTGGTGTAATAGGTCTACTGTCCAGTGAGTATTGTTTAGAACAATGAAATATCTGTGAACAGTCATTACTGTGTTCATGAATATTATTGCCATATACTGCATGCCATATTTGTTTTCACCTTAGTATGTTTACCAAATGTCCTTTTGTCCTCAAGACATTCAGGCTTCTAAATTATTAAAATAGTCAGAGGATACCTTTAATTTATGTTGAATAAGGTTGCTGGTTATTATCGTATAATTTTCCAGAAATATGTTAAATTCCATTGGATTTGAAACCCCGTTTCAGAGTCAGAATTGTGCATATTGTTACACTGGAGAAAATGTGCAATGGTATCCTGCATGTTACATTTTCCCATGAATGCTTTCAATAGAGAACAATGATATATAAATATCTGTGTTGACATTCAACACAGTCACAATATTGCAGAAATCAATGTTACATGAAACAAATCTTTTAATTATTTCTACCTTTTGAAAACGTTGAGGATTTGATGGACATATTAAGAGATAAAATCTTAACATTTTATATTGTTTCCAATGAATACGCTTACATTTTAATTCACATTTAAAACATAGTTTGGGATTCCACAAATATAGTAGCTATATTTTCTGAGATCATTGCTCTCAGGTATAAGCTGTTCATAGAACTTGAGTCTGGCAGATTGGTGATGATAACAGTTATCTGATTGATTGTTAACTTACAAACCAACATTATACCTCTTATAATAATGATTCTGGTGGGAAAATTAAAACTTAGGGTATCAGCTCAATCTTAAAGAAATACATCTAATTATGTTTGCATGGTAGTAACTTGAATGAGATGATTCCCATTGTGTGGCAGAGTGAAAAATAAAGCAGACAAAAATAGCGGAGAAGAAAAGACCATCAAATCTCTGTAATGTAAAAGCAGAATACCGTGGATGCTGGAAATCTGAAATTAAAACAGAAAATGCAATAAATATTCTATTTCACAAGGATCCCATCAGGCAGAAGGTACAGAATTCTGAAGACACGCACATCCAGACATAGGAACAGCTTCTTCCCCACAGCTACAAGACTCCTCAACGATTCGCCCTTGGACTGATTTGTTCCCTGAAAGAATACTATTCACAATGCCCTATGCTGCTCTTGCTCATGTATTTGCTTTGTTTGGCCCCTTGTTCTGCACTGTAACCAATCGCTGTTTGTCGATGTTCCATTTGTCAATGTACTCTGTTGATTATTCTTTTATGTCTACTATGTACATACTGTGTACGTTCCCTTGGCCACAGAAAAATACTTTTCTCTGTACTTCGGTACATGCGAGAATAAATAAAATCAAAATCAAACAAAGGCCAATGATAGTGTGGAAGACAGAACGAATGACCAAATGTCTTACAGGGCCAAAAGAAATAGTGATGAGGCAAGAAAAGAAACAAAAGACATACTTAGAAAACGTGTGTTCCAAAGCAAAAATAAAAGAAAAACCAAAACATACAAAGAAAGCAAAACAAAGGGGAGACACAAATCTGTCCTGTCTTCCAGCCTATCATGGATCTTCTTTTGTCTTTGTCCAACTTGGTCAAATCCTATTCCATCTCTACATTTCCCAGTTCTGATGAAAAGTCATTGACCTGAAATGTTAACAATTCATGCGGTCATATGTCTTGTGTTCCATAGTTAAGGCATTTCCTAACCACCCAGGCTCATGTAATCCCTTGAGGGGCACTGCAAACCAGGTCAAAAACCCAAAACCAATTAGGGAAAAATAAGTTATGGAAAATTCCTTCCTGACCTCCTTATCCTGCCTTTTCTCCAGCTGATCAATCCCAGTCCAAGAGATCAAATTATTATGCTACAAATTACTTGGTACCTACCCTTCGTTCAATCTGATTTCCACCCCATTTAAGATGTTTAGCTCTCTTTTGAAAGTATACTGCAAATCAGCTCTCGATGCATTGGCTTGCAATTTGTTCCATTGCTCTGCTATGTTCTGGGATCAGAAGGTATATACTTCAGTAAAATTCACTGGACAGTACAGATAATAAAATGAATATAAATATCTTGCATAATAAGGTCAGAAGTGGAGATGTCCACTGATGATTGCAAAATGTGCAGCATACCAAAGCAGTCCATGTACAAATGCAGAAAGATCTGGGGCAGGATCCTCCAGCCTCTCCGGACTTGGGCTGACAAATGCTAAGTAACGTTCACACCACACAAGTGCCAGGCAATGGCCACCTCCAAAAAGAGAGAATCTTACCAGCGGCGATATTACCATTATTGAATGCCCTACTACCAACACCCTGAGGATTACCATTGACCAGAAGCTGAACTGGATTAGCAACAGTAGGTCAGAGGCTAGGAATCCTGCAGCGGTTAACTCATCCCCTGGCTCCCCAAAGCCTGTCCACCATCTATAAGGCTCAAGTCAGAGGTGTGTTGGAATACGCTCCACTTGCTTGGATGAGTGCAGCTCCAACAACACTCAAGAAGCTTGACACCATCTAGGCCAAAGTAGCCTGCTTGATTGGCATTCCATCCACAACATGCACTCCCTCCACCACTGACATACAGTGGAAGTAGTATGTACCATCTATAAGATGCATTGCAGGAGTTCACCACGCCTCTTCAGACAACACCTTCCAAACCTCTGACCACTACCACCTAGAAGGATGAAGGCAGCAGATGCATGGGAACACCACCGCCTGAAATTCCCCTCCAGCCACAAACTTCCTGACTTGGAAATATATCACTGCTCCTTCACTGTCACTGGGTCAAAATTCCAGAACTCCCTCCCTAACAGCATTGTGGGTGTATCTACACTACGTGGACTGCAGCAGTTCAGGAAGGCAGTTCACCACCACCTTCTCAAGGGTAATTATGGATGGACAATGTTATAACCTGCCTGCTTCCCACTGGCTGGGGACTAATGGAAATCCCACAATCCTTAGGGAGTATGAGATTCCCCAATGAGGGGGTGGTGTGTGTATTAATTTTTTTTTGTAGTTTTTATTTCCTTATAATCAAAAAGTCGGGCGAAAACAATGTTATCTGTTTGTCTAATTCATTTTCATTAATGGGAATCACAGGCAGGGTTCAATGACAATATGGACTTTGCACGCTTCTCAAGCTGCTTGCTGGGATGAACTGGGATGCATTTGTACAGTTTATTAATCCTATTGTGGAGTAGGCAAAAGTAATAGCACCATCATATCTGAGAAAAGTTCACTTCATGGACTGTCCCATGGAATTTTTGTGGATTGCATAATACAGAGATGAACTGTGTTATAACAGCCCACTAATAAGCAACAAGGTCATGGACCTTGCCAATATGTCACAGAGTATTTGTATTCAGAATCAAGTACCAAGAGAAACTGCTAGGACATGTAGAAGTTTAATGACTTGATAAATGCTGCCAAGGTAAACAGCATTCAAGCAGACTTTCCTATTCTGAAAAGAAAGCATTTGAGAGATTAAGTAACATTTAAGTAACTATATGCATAAATATGAAAAAGCACAGAGCCCACACAGATAAATAAATACACTTTGAGTTGCCAAATCAAAAGTGTAAAATTAAGCCTTAATCATTAAAGATAATAATGCACAAAATGCAGGCATAATTTAATGCATTTCCAGATACCAAATCAGGTTGTCTTAATCCACACTTCTCTTATTTTTATAGGCTAAACTTATGCAAAATATAGGACATTCAGTACAACAGTTGGTGGGCTCTCTTGGGGGAAACTTTACTTCCAGCAACAGAGTATTATGGAGTTAGTTGGGAGAGAGACTCTGTGTACCATTGGGCCTGATGATACTTGGCAGGTGTGAATGTTGCTGGGTATGTATGATATTAATCAATATATTATCTCTGGTTTTCACAATATATTACATCAACATATCCAGCCATACTGATTGTAATGACAATGTAATCGCCAACATTTGTACTCAAAATATCCCATCTACTGCCTTCACTGAACAAAAAGAACCAGCTGGTATATGTTCTATGGGTTCTATTCAGTAGGTCTCACAAGTAGATTCAGAGGCTTGTAAGATGAACATTAAGTGTTTATAGGTAATGCATAACTATATAGATAGCCCAGACTAAGAGCTATCTCCATGCTAACTTTGACAGAAGTCTCTCCATACAGTTCGGTTTCCTGTCTACTGTCAAGTGACTCTCTACATAATATTCTGGACATTACTGTTCTCCAGTCCCATATTAACCCTTGCTAGGCTGAACACCCTTATACTACGCCTCCCCCCTGAAGTATTTACCCAATATGTTTACAGTACAATCTATCTTTATGTGCTACTTATGTGCTTTGGGACAGCTTTGTTGGTTTGAGTTTAAATCATAGTATTCAGTATTTCCAGCACTTGTTTGACTCCATCGGATTTGCTTTTTGTGCTCCTTTGAGTTGAACCCATCTGCTTTGTTTGGGTTTGTCCTGTTCCTTCTGAAGGGAATGTTCACAACGTTCCTTCATTGTGTCAACTCTGGTTTTCTTTTTTTCCATGGGGTCCGCCGTGACCTTCCTGAAAATTGACATTTCAAAAAATAGAATCTTCATTTCCATTTCACCCAAACATGTGCTTCCTCTCTTATTTCCAATTCATTTTCAAGATTATTCATCTATTCATTCAGCTCTGCAACTGTTATTGTGAGATCAGTTTTCTTTGTTTCAGAGTTATCCGTGCAATCCTTATACAACTTCAGCTGGACATAAAGTTCCTTTTGGAATCATTCTTCCATGGTCATTGACTGCCCTTTAGACTCTTTCAATTCATTTGTTAGATTCTCAGTCTGTTTCTTAGAATTTTCCCTATCTGCTTTGAAAGTCTGGATTTGCTGTAACGTACTGCGCATCTATTCCTAAATGTTTTTCAGATTAAATTGAAGTTCAAAATTGTCATCCGCTTTGGCGGTTAATTTTGCTTTCAGCCAATCGCCGTGATCCATCAGCAATTCCTTCTCCTGCTCGAAGCTTTTTAAAAAAAAATGTTTTTTTTTAATTGATTTACATCTTTTTAGGGTGCATAGTCTGACAATCATTGAAAGGTAAATGCTTTCATATTTACAGAGCTCCCTCGGAGAGGCGAGCAGAGACACCCACAACAGAAAGAGAAAATATATATATTCAAAAAAGGAACCTTGTGACTATTTACATGACTGCCCACCTCCCCTCCTCTCCTCTGACCATGGGTACAGATCCTATCTGGCCGTTCTGCCCTGATTAGGTCACCAATGTGGGCTCTGGCGTGTATCCCCCAGCATGCTGGTACTGTCCCTGTTTCTTCCCCTTATCCCCAGGCCTGTCTTCCGCAATCAACCATGCCTCCTGTATCCTTTGTTCCCTGTGGGTTTTTGCCCTTCGCCCCTTTCCCCCTCCCTCCCCTCCCCTTTTCTTTGCGATTTGTGGCTCGCTTGTGCTGCCTCCCCCCCGCTCTATTAGTTGCTGGCAATGGAACAAGTTGGTGAATTGTTTCCATGTCTTGTGGAAGGCCTCTTCCGATCCACGATGGTGAATTTTATTTTCTTCTATTGGAGGAATTCCAACAGGTTGGACAGCCAGTCTGCAGCGTTGGCTGGTGCTGCGATCGCCAGCCGAATAGGATTCTTGGGCGGGCGATTAGGAAGGCAAAGACTAGGGCATCAGCCCCCCTCTTCATGAAGAATTCTGTCTGCTCTGAGACCCAGAAGACTGCCACTTTTGGGCATGGCTCCACCCTCCCTTCCACAACCTTGAACATTGCCTCAAAAAACGTTGTCCAGAAACCGACACCTCTTGGGCAAGCCCAGCACATGTGGATGTGGTTGGCCGAGCCTCTCTGGCACTGTTCACATTTGTCCTCCACCTTCGGGAAGAACCCGCTCATTCGGGTTCTGGGTTAGGTGCATCCTGCACCACCTTTAGCTGCCTCAGGCTCAGCACTGCGCATGTGGAGGTGGAGTTCGCCCTGTTTAGTGCTTTGATCCAGAAAACCCCCCTCTATTTCGATGCCTAATTTTAATCCCATTTTTCTCTCCTCTCGGCCAGGAGGGAGCCCGCCTCATCCAACAGTCGTCTGTACTAGCCCCCGCAGTTCCCTTTCCCCAAGTCACCCGCATTCAATTGTTCCTCTAGCAGTCTCAGCATCCATGGATACGTCATTGTTTCCTTATGGAGGAAGTTTTTAATTTGTATGTACCTTAATTTGTTCCCTTTGGGCAGCTGGAACCTCTCCATCAGTTCCTCCAAAGCCGCTAGTCTGCCATCTATCAATCAGTAAGAATGAACACCAACAGCTCCTCCACAATAGTTCTCAATACCGGTGCCCCACAAGGCTGCGTACTTAGCCCCCTACTCTACTCCCTGTACACACCCGACTGCGTGGCAAAACTTGGTTCCAACTCCATCTACAAGTTTGCTGACGATAGGACCATAGTGGGCCGGATCTCGAATAACGACGAGTCAGAATACAGGAGGGAGATAGAGGACCTAGTGGAGTGGTGTAATGACAACAATCTCTCCCTCAATGCCGGCAAAACTAAAGAGCTGGTCATTGACTTCAGGGAACAAAGTACTGTACACACCCCTATCAGCATCAATGGGGCCGAAGTGGAGATGGTTAGGAGTTTCAAATTCCTAGGGGTGCACATCACCAAAAATCTATCCTGGTCCACTCACGTCGACGCTATCACCAAGAAAGCACAACAGCGCCTATACTCCCTCAGGAAACTAAGGAAATTCGGCATGTCCACATTAACCCTTACCAACTTTTACAGATGCACTATAGAAAGCATCCTATCGGGCTGCATCACAGCCTGGTGTGGCAACTGCTCGGCCCAGGACCGCAAGGAACTTCAGAGAGTCGTGAATGCCGTCCAGTCCATCACACAAACCTGCCTCCCATCGATGGACTCCATCTACACCTCCCGCTGCCTGGGGGAAGCGGGCAGCATAATCAAAGATCCCTCCCACCCGGCTTACTCAATCTTCCAACTTCTTCCATCGGGCAGGAGATACAGAAGTCTGAGAACACGCACGAACAGACTCAAAAACAGCTTCTTCGCCACTGTCACCAGACTCCTAAATGACCCTCTTATTGACTGACCTCATTAACACTACACCCTGTATGCTTCATCCGATGCCAATGCTTATGTAGTTACATTGTATATCTTGTGTTGCCCTACATGTATTTTCTTGAATTTTGTTTATATCCCTTTTCATCCCATGTACTGAATGATCTGTTGAGCTGCTTGCAGAAAAATACTTTTCACTGTACCTTGGTACACGTGACAATAAACAAATCCAATCCAATCCAAATCCAATCCAATCTGTATACATGTTGCCAACTGTCAGTGTCCCCTCATCCTGTCTTTTAAAGTTGACATCCATTGTTGCTGGCATGAACCAATAGTTGTTACAGAAGGTGGGCATTTCAGTCACGCCGAAGTGTTGCGTCAGCTGGTACCATGTTTGGAGCGTCAAAGCATTTTAAATTATTCTTAATAGAGACTTCTGATACTTGATGTTCATCAAGTTTTAATTGACAATCTATCTTGATTCAATTTTCTTTGAAGAGTATCATTTAGGTGTTTCAAGTCTTCTTTCAAGTACTCTACTTCCTGTGAGCGGCACTCAAGTGTATTCATCAGTTCTTGTTTTTCATTAACTAACTCATCTTTCATCTGTGAAAGTTTGGTTCTCTGCTCTGAACAGCCTTTCTGTAATTGCACTTCTGCTAATTGTTTCTGAGACTCCTTTATGAGAACTTCAACTTTCACTTGGGTACTCTGCAGAATTAGCAGAGGACTCTTTTTCTGACTGTTGAATTGGAGCTGCAAGGATTCTACTTTCTGTTGCTCCTGTACACAAGAATTCTCAGTAACTTCCTTTTCTTCCTGTTGTCTTTCACTTTGCAGTTTGACCTCTGTGTACTTCCTCATCTCTTATTCCATGCACTCATCCCTTTTACACACAGCATTACAAACTTTCTCTCCATTTTTCTTTGGAGATGTAGGCCGGGATTCTCCGACCCCGCGGCGTGTCGGAGAATTGCCAGCGTGGCGCGAGAATCGCGCCACACTGCTCCAACGCCAGCCCACCGATTCTCCGGCACCGATTCTCGGGCGCCCGCTGGATCACCGCTGCGCCGGCCGGGGGTTGTTGAAAGCAGCACCCCCACCGACGATCTTCCACTCCTCGACGGGCTGAGTGCCCGCCGAGTCCCGCCGGCATGGGTTACGTATGGGCTCCGCCATATTGCCTGTGGGCCGGCGCGGGCACGGGCACCCACGTGCATGTGCGGACTCTCGCCGGCTGTGGCGCACTGGCTTCCGAGCGCCGGAGCAGCGGACACCACTCCAGTGCCGTTATGGCCCTAGGAAGGGGTGCATACCTGGGCCTGGCGGCCCGTTGCCGCCAGCGTGAAATGAAATGAAAATCGCTTATTGTCACAAGTTGCCTTCAAATGAAGTTACTGTGAAAAGCACCTAGTCGCCACATTCTGACGCCTTTTCGGGGAGGCTGGTATGGGAATTGCACCCGCACTGCTGGCCTTGTTCTGCTTTACAAGGCAGCTGTTTAGCCCACTGTGCTAAACCAGCCCCTCGCGCCGCTTTTGATGCCGGTGTCAGAACTTGGCCGCGGGATTGGAGAATCCCGGCCATAATGTTTTCCAGGTTTTCTTGAAACATGCAACTGTTTTCTTCAGCTCTGCAGTCTCTCCCTTATGGTTCTTGGCTTCCTCTTAAAATATTGAACATTGCTGAGTCTTCTTTGCTATCTGGTTCTTTAGTTCATTCAGAGGGGCATTAAATGCATTTTGCTTCGCTTCATAATTTTCCAGATGAACTAACTTTGACCTGAGGGATCCTTGTAATCCCGTACTCATATTGAGGATCCCCTCAATCGTGTTGTGTGGCACTACCATCGTGCTAAATGGGATAGACTTCAAACAGATCTCTACCAGAAAGCCATATATGATCTAAAGAAATCCATCAAAGATGCCAAAAGACAGTACCGGACCAAGCTCGAGTCCCAGGCTAGCCACACGGAGCCCCGCCGTCTCTGGCAAGGTCTGCAAAACATAACGGGCTACAAGATGAAGGCGGGGAAAATCACCGGCTCCAATGCACCCCTCCCTGCTGAGCTCAATGCATTCTATGCCCCTTTGAGAAAGAGGTCAGCGAGAGCGAGCCCTCCACCCCAGAAGCCGCGGATGAACTTGTATCTGAGATCACCACTGCAGACGTCAGAGCTGCCTTCTCGAAGGTCAACACACGGAAAGACTCTGGCCCGGATGGGGCACCCGGACAGGCACTCTGGTCTTGCGTGGATCGGCTGGCGGGGGTATTCGCAGACATCTTCAACCTCTCTTTACAACAATCTTGAGGTCCCGATCTGCTTCAAGAAGATGACCATCATCCCTGTACCAAAAAAAAGTCAAGCAGTGTGCCTTAATGATTATCGTCCAGTGGCTCTGAAATCCATCATCATGAAGTGCTTCGAAAGGTTAGTCATGGCACGAATCAACTCCAGTCTCCCAGATTGCCTTGATTCACTACAGTTTGCCGACTGCGGCAACAGGTCCACAGCAGACGCCATCTCCATGGCCCTGCACTCTACCCTGGAACACCTAGATAACAAAGACACCTATGTCAGACTCCTATTTATCGAATACAGCTCAGCCTTCAACACCATCATTCCTACGAAACTCATCTCCAAACTCCGTGGCCTTGACCTCGGCTCCTACCTCTGCGACTGGATCCTGAACTTTCTAACCCACAGGCCATAATCAGTAAATATAGGCAACAACACTTCCTCCACGATCATCCTCAACACCGTTGCCCCACAAGGCAGTGTCCTCAGCTCCCTACTATACTCCTTATACACCTATGACTGTGTGGCCAAATTCCCCTCCAACTTGATTTTCAAATTTGCTGATGACACCACCGTAGTGGGTCAGATTTCAAACAATGATGAGACAGAGTATAGGAATGAGATAGAGAATCTGGTGAACTGGTGCGACGACAATAGTCTCTCCCTCATTGTCAACAAAACGAAGGAGATTGTCATCAACTTCAGGAAGCTTAGTGGAGAACATGACCCTGTCTACATCAATGGGAACGAAGTAGAAAGGGTCGAGAGCTTCAAGTTTTTAGGTGTACAGATCACCAACAGACTGTCCTGGTCCCCTCATGCCAACACTATAGTTAAGAAAGCCCACCAACGTTCTACTTTCTCAGAAGACTAAGGAAATTTGGCATGTCAGCTGCGACCCTCACCAACTTCTATGGATGCACCATAGAACGCATTCTTTCTGGTTGTATCACAGCTTGGTATGGAGCCTGCTCTGCCCAAGACCGCAGGAAACTATAAAAGGTTGTGAATGTAGCCCAGTCCATCACGCAAACCAGCCTCCTATCCATTGACTCTATCTATAATTCCCGCTGCCTCAGAATGGCAGCCAGCATAATTAAGGACCCCATGCACCCCGGACATACTCTCTTCCACCTTCTTCTGCCAGGAAAAAGATACCAAAGTTTGAGGTCACGTACCAACCGACTCAAGAACAGCGGGGCCGGGATGGGGTTCAGTTAAAGAAGGGCTATGGCTGATCAGCAGGGGAGGGGGCGGGTGCAAGGAACCCCCGACCATGCTGGATATTTGGAACGTGCGAGGGTTGAATGGGCCGGTTAAGCACTTGACGACTTTGTAGGCGGAGGTTGTGTTCTTGCAGGAGACGCACCTGAAGCTGAGGAAAGAACGGTTGGGGCAGGAATTCCACTCAGGGTTGGACATGAGGACGATGGGGGTGGCAGTACTGGTCAATAAGAAAGCGACTTTCAAGGTGGGTAGTATTGTAGCCAATCCAAGGGGTAGGTATGTGATTGTCAGTGGGAAGCTGGGGGGTATGCCAGTGGTCCTGGTGAATGTTTATCCCCCAAATTGGGGTGATGTGGACTTTATGAGGAGGCTGATGGGGAAGATCCCAGATCTGGACAAGCACCGGCTGATAATGAGGGATGATTTTAACATAGTTTGAGTTCCGAGGATTGACCGGTCATGTGGCGAGGGAGTTGAGGGGGTTCATGGACCATATAGTTGGGGGGGGTGGGGGGGGGGGCAGACCCTTGGGGGGATGGGGCAGACCCGTGGAGGTTTGGAAGGCTAGGGGAGAAGGAGTTCTTGTACTTCTCACATGTGCATCGGGTGTACTCCTGGATCGATTTTTTTCATGGTGGACAGAGGGCTGCTGGTGGGGTTGGCCGAGTCGCAGTATTGGCCAATCATGGGCAGGGATTCTCCGAGCCCACGCTGGGTCGGAGAATTGCCGGGGGGGTGGGGGTGGGGGGGGGGAGCGAGAATCCCGCCACGTCGCTCCGAGGCCGGGCCGCCCATTCTCCGGCGACCGGATAATCGGCGGCAATGGCGCCCGCGTGGTCACCGCGGCGCCGGTCGGGGGCTGCTGAAATAGACCCCCGTGGTGATTCTCCGCGGGCGACAGGCCGAACTCCTGCTGAGTCCCGCTGGCGTGGTTCAAACCTGGTATCACCCGGCTGGAGCCCGGACACGCGGCCGATGTGGACATCCTGGTTGGGGTGTGGGGGGGATCTGACTCTGGGGGGCGGGGGGGCCTCCACGGGGTCCAGGCCCGCAATCAGAGGCTTCCGATCGACGGGCGGCCACGATCTGGAGGGAGCCTACCTCCTTCCTTGCGGGCCTACTGTTCGGTCACCAACATGTTGCCTGTACAGGCATTACATATGTTGAACGTATATTGATATACAGAGATCACTACAAGACCCACGCAGACACAGGGAAACTGTGCAAACTCCACATGGACAGTGAACCGGGGCTGCGATTGAACCCGGGTCCTCTGTACCGTGAGGCAGCAGTGCTAACCACTGTACCACCGTGCCACCCTGGGTTCTTGGATGTCAAATCGGTGATTCTGGGGGTAGGAGTTGCCCCGAGTCTGGAGGTGGCGGTATTTGGCGTGTCGGAAGACCCCGGAGTCTAGGTGGGGACAGAGGTAGATGTATTGACCTTTGCCTTCCTGACAGCCGAGAGACAGATCTTGTTGGCGGGACTCAGAGCCGTCGAATGCAGGGTTATGGCCGATCGATCTGGCAGAGCTCCTGCATTTAGAGAAGGTCAAGTTCACCTTCCGGGGAGCAGAGCAGGGGTTCACCCAGAGGTGGAAATCGTTTATTGATTTCTTGTTAGCATCGGGGGATGTTGTGGGCCTGTTCCTCTTGATGTTTGGCTTAAGTCAGGAATACTCTCCACCTACCTGGATGAGTGCAGTTCTAACACCAACGCAAGAAGCTCTACACCATCCAGGACAAAGCAGCCTGCTTGATTGCTACCCCTTCCACAAACATTTAATTCCTCCTCCACCGACAGTGGCAGCCGTGTGTACCATCTACCAGATCATAGATCATAGATCTTAGATCATAGAATTTACAGTGCAGAAGGAGGTCATTTGGCCCATCGAGTCTGCACCGGCCCTTACAAAGAGCACCCTACTCAAGCCACATAATCTACCCTATCCCCATAACCCAGTAACCCCCACTTAACATTTTTGGGCACTAAGGGCAATTTAGCATGGCCAATCCACTGAACCCGCACATCTTTGGACTGTGGGAGGAAACCAGAGCACCCGGAGGAAACCCGCGCAGAGGGAGAACGTGCAGACTCCGCACAGACAGTTACCCAGCCGGGAATCGAACCTGGGACCCTGGAGCTGTGAAGCAATTGTGCTAACCACAATGCTACCGTGCTGCCCTCCCTGCAGATGCACTGCAGTAAGCCACCAAGCTTCCTTGGACAGCACCTTCCAAACCCAGACCACTACCATCTAGAAGGACAAGGGCAGCAGATACCTGGGAACCCCAGCACCTTGGAGGTTCCCCTCCAAATCACTCGGCACCCTGACTTGGAAATAAATCGCCGATCCTTCACTGAAATTAAATGAAATGAAAATTGCTTATTGTCACGAGTAGGCTTCAATGAAGTTACTGTGAAAAGCCCCTAGTCGCCACATTCCGGCACCTGTTCGGGAGGCTGGTACGGGAATTGAACCGTGCTGCTGGCCTGCCTTGGTCTGCTTTAAAAGATTTAGCCCAGAGTGCTAAACCAGCCCTGCCTCACTGTCGCTGAGTCAAAATCATGAAACTTCCTCCCTAGCAGCTTGGTGGGTATACCTACACCTCAGGGACTGCAGCGGCTCACTACCATGTTCTGAAGGGCAACTAGGGATGGGCAATAAATGATGACTTAGCCAGCGACACCCACATCCTGTAAATTAGTTTAAAAAAGACTCATTCTATGCTTGACTGCACTGCTCCAATGCAGCTTTTTCTTTTTTTTTAACAAACAATTTTATTGAGGTAGTTTTTGGCTTTGTAAACAGTTACAGACATCAACAGAAAGAAAGCAAAAAAGGCAAAAATGTGCAAACATCCATGTACTTTCAATACTTCAATTGTAACATACTGCACAAGCCCGTTCATCTCCCACCGGTACTACCCGTCATTTTGTCCCTCCTACTCTACTCTACTCTACCCCCCCCCCCCCCCCACCCCCCTCCACCCCCCTCCACCCCCCTCCACCCCCCTGCTGACGCTCACTCTCCCGCAAAGAAGTCAATAAATGGTTGCCACCTTCGGGCGAACCCCTGTACAGATCCCCTCAAGGCGAACTTAATTTTTTCCATACCCAAGAAACTCGACATGTCCGCAAGCCACAACTCAGTCTTCGGGGGCTTTGAGTCCCTCCACGCCAATAGTATTCGTCGCTGGGCTATCAGGGAAGCAAAGGCCAAAACATCGGCCTCTTTCTCCCCCTGGGCTCCCGGGTCTTCCGAAACCCCAAACATTGCCACCCCTGGACCCATCGCCACCCTTGTTTTTAGCACCCGCATGTGCTAAACATGCACATGACGCCCGCAAAACCCTCCCAGTACCCCCTAAGCTTAGGGCATGCCCAAAACATGTGAACGTGGTTCGCTGGTCCTCGCGCGCACCTAGCGCATTTGTCCTCTATCCCAAAGAATTTGCTCATCCGAGGCACCATCATATGGGCCCGGTGAACGACTTTAAATTGAATCAGCCCGAGCCTGGCACATGTCGCAGTCGAATTTACCCTACTCAGGGCCTCTGCCCACAGCCCGTCCTCCATTTCCCCGCCTAGCTCCTCCTCCCATTTAAGTTTCAGTTCCTCTGTCTGGGACCCTTCCTCCCTCATGAGCACCTTATAAATACCCGAGACTCTATCCTCCCTTTCTTCCCCCCTAGAGACTATTCTGTCTTGGATCCCCATTGGCGGCAGGCGTGGGAAAGATGGGACCTGTCTACGAACAAAGTCCCGCAACTGTAGGTACTTAAAATCATTTCCCCTTACCAGCCCAAATTTCTCCTCCAAGCTCCTCAAACTCCAGGAACATATCGCCCACCCTTCCCACCCCCGCCCGCCGCCATACTCGAAACCCCCCATCCATACTCCCGGGGGCAAACCGATGGTTGTCGCAGATTGGCGCCCAAACCAACCCCCCTGTCTCCCCTACATGCCTCCTCTACTGGCCCCACATCCGCAGGGTCGCCACCACTACCGGGCTGGTGGAGTACTTGGCCGGCAGCAGCGGTAGAGGAGCCGTGACCAGGGCTGCCAAGCTGGAGCCCCTGCACGAAGCCGCCTCCACCCGCTCCCAGGGCCGGCTCAAGACACCGGCAACTCGGGCAGACGCCCGGGGCGCCATGTGCTAGGGGGCGCCAGAGACTCGGGTCCCGCGCATGCGCAGTTGGGCCGGTGCCAACCAGTGCATGCGCGGTGGCCGCACTCCCCCAGGGTGGCCGCACTCCCCCAGGGCGGCCCCCCCCTCTGTCCGCCCCCCCCCCCCGGTCCGCCCCCTCGGTCCGCTCCCCCCCCCGCCTCGGGTCCGTCCCCCCCCCCCCTCGGGTCCGCCCCCCCCCCCCCCCTCGGGTCCGCCCCCCCCCCCCTCGGGTCCGCCCACCCCCCTTCTCGGACCCGCCCCCCCTCTCGGCCCCCCCCCTCTCGTCCCCCCCCCCTCTCGCCCCCCCCCCCACCTCTCGGCCCCGCCCCCCCCTCTCGGCCCCCCCCCTCTCGGCCCCGCCCCCCCCAAGGGAGCGCCGAAGTTCAGCTTGCCCGGGGCGCCAGCAACCCTAGGGCCGGCGCTGCCCGCTCCCAGATAGACCCCGTACACACCATGTACTTCCTTATCATAGCGATGTTGGCTGCCCAGTAATAATTAATCAGACTCGGCAAAGCCAGCCCTCCCTCGCTGCGGTTCCTCTCCATCATCGCCTTCTTCACCCGCGGGGATTTTCCCGCCCAGACAAAGCTCATGATCATCCTGTTAACTCTTTTGAAGAAGGACTGTGGGACAAAGATCGGGAGGGACTGAAAAAGAAACAGAAATCTAGGGAGGATTGTCATCATTACAGTCTGCACCCTCCCTGCCAGCGACAGCGGGAGTGCATCCCATCTCCGAAACTCTCCCTTCATTTGCTCCACCACCCTGGCCAAATTTAACTTGTGCAGCCTGCCCCAGTCTCGTGCCACCTGGATTGCCAAATACCGGAAATTTTCCTCAACTATCCTAAACGGTAGCCCTCTCAATCTGTACTCCTGGCCCCTTGCCTGTACCACAAACATTTCACTCTTGGCCGTATTCAATTTGTATCCTGAAAACTGGCCGAACTTCCTCAACATTCCCAGTATACTTCCCATCCCGGCCACTCAGAGCGAGCCGGGCCCGGCAGTTTGCGTTCAAATTTCAAACGGCAAACAGGCCGCAAAACGCACCCAAAACTATATGTACACACATTTACACACACACACACACATTAATAAAAACACATTGAGCAGGTCGTCTGCGTAAAGAGAGACCCTATGTTCTACCCTGCCCCTCACCATCCCCTTCCATCCCTCTGCGGCTCTCAGCGCAATCGCCAGCGGCTCTATGGCCAGCGCAAACAGCAGCGGGGAGAGCGGGCAGCCCTGTCTGGTCCCTCGGTATAGCCTAAAGTACTCCGACACTTCTCTGTTAGTCCTGACGCTGGCCCTTGGGGCCTGATATAATAATTTGATCCAATCCACCAGTCCCTCCCCGAACCCAAACCGTCCGAGCACCTCCCATAGATAGTCCCACTCCACCTGGTCAAAGGCCTTCTCGGCATCCATCGCCACCACTACCTGCACCTCCCTGCCCACCGGGGGCATCATTATCACATTAAGTAATATTCTCAGGTTGGCCGCCAGCTGCCTACCTTTCACAAACCCAGTTTGGTCCTCCTCAATCACCTCCGGTACACAGTCCTCCATTCTAACAGCCAGTACCTTTGCCAGGAGTTTGGCGTCAACATTAATCAGGGAGATTGGCCTGTAGGACCCGCACGCCTCCAGGTCTTTACCCTGCTTCAATATCAGTGATATAGTGGCTTGCGACATTGTCGGCGGCAGGGTCCCTCTGTCCCTTGCCTCATTGAAAACCCTTGCCAAGACCGGGCCCACCAGCTCAGAAAACTTCCTATAGAACTCTACTGGGTATCCATCCAGCCCCAGGGACTTCCCCGACTGCATGGCCTTTAGGCCCCCCAATACCTCCTCCACTCTAATCAGGGCCCCCAGCTCATCCACTCGCCCCCCACCTACTGTTGGGAATGTTAACCCATCCAGAAACCTTTTCATCTCCTCCGGTTCTTCCGGCGGCTCCGAAGTATACAGCTTGCGCTAGAAGTCCCGGAATACCTTATTCAATCCTGCCGGGTCCTCCACTTTGCGCCCCTCCCCATCCATCACTCTACCTACTTCCCTGGCCGCCTCCCTCCTCCTGAGTTGCTGCGCTAACAGTCTGCTAGCCTTTTCCCCATGCTCGTACACCACTCCCCTCGCCTTCCTAAGCTGTTCCACGGCCCTACTCGTGGATGGTGCCCCCAGTTCCGCCTGTAGTCTCTGCCTCTCCGAGTAAAACCTCCACCGGGGACTCCGCGTGCTCTTCATCTATCCGACCCATTTCCCTGACCAATCTATCCATCTCTGCCCGGTCTGCCTTGGCTCTGTGGGCCCCAATTGAAATCAGCTCCCCCCACACTACTGCCTTTAGCGCCTCCCACAGGGTTGCCGCTGAGACCTCCCCCGTGTCATTCACCTGCAGGTAATTTTGCATACACCTCCGAAGCCTCTCACAGATCCCCTCCTCCGACAGCAGTCCCACGTCTAGCCTCCATTGCGGGCGTTGGTAGCTCGCCCCCCCGATCTGCAGGTCCATCCAATGCGGGGCATGGTCTGAGATAGTAATTGCCGAATATTCCGTGTTCTTTACCTCCCCTATACAATCCTGCTTAGTACGAAGAAATCTATCCTAGAATATACTTTATGGACGTGCGAGTAAAACGAGTAGCCCCTTCCTGTCGGCTGTCTAGCTCTCCAGGGGTCCACTGCCCCCATTTGCTCCATAAACCCTTTCAGCTCATTTGCCATTGCTGGGAGTCTACGCGTTCTGGGACACGACCGGTCCAAAGCCAGGTCAAGGACCATGTTAAAGTCCCCTCCCATTATTAGCCTGCGAGAATCCAGGTCCGGGATCTTCCCCAGCACTCTTTTAATGAAGTCCACGTCATCCAGTTCGGGGCATATATATTCACCAGCACCACTCTTCTCCCCTCCAGTCTGCCCCGTACCATCAGGTATCTGCCCCCCTGTCTGCGGCTATGCCCTCCGCCTCAAATTGCACCCGCTTGTTGATCATAATTGCCACCCCCCTGGACTTCGAGTCCAAGTTCAAGTGGAAGACTTGGCTAATCCAGCCCTTCCTTAGCCTGGTCTGGTCAGACACTTTCAGATGTTTCTCCTGCAACATAATTACGTCCGCCCTCAGAGCCCGCAAGTGCGCGAACACCCGTGCCCTCTTAACCGGCCCATTCAGTCCCCTGACGTTCCAGGTGATCAGCCTGGGCGGGGGGCACAACACCCCCCCCCACCACGCTGGTCAGCCATAGCCTTTCTCGGGCCGGCCCGTGCGTCGCGCCATTCCTGGCCCGCCCGTTGGCTGCCTCCACCCTCGACCTCCTTTCCAGTGTCTATTTCAAGTCCCTTCCACGTCAGCAGAACAACCCCCCCCCCCCCCCCCCAACCACATCCCCCGATACCCCCACCCCTGCCATCCACTGGCTGTGATCTCCCCCCCCACCTGACTCCCTTGACTAGCCAATCTGCTAGCCCGGTGACTCAACACTCCGGCGCCTTCCTGTATCATTCCCATTGACATTGAAACAAAAAAAACAAAAAACAAAAAAAACCCCAACCCACGTCCTTGGCCCCCCTTGCTGACCGGCCCCCTTTCGTTACCGTGCCGGCTCCAGTGTCCTCCGCGAGCTGCACAAAAAGTTCAAATCCGCCCAAAAAGGAAAAAACAGAAAAAAGAGGAAAAAACAAAAACATAAGAGAAAAAAATCCCCCAAACCAATGTCCATGAACAAAGGAAAGAGTCCCAAATGTTCCGCTTGGCACCTTTGACCCAGCAAACCGTTGAACAGCAGCCCAGACCCATTCGGCGTACCTTCCCACGGTAGTCCTCGGGCCCTAATTCGCGTCAGTGGGGCCTCTTTTCGGGACCAGCCCCTGATCCCTCGCGCAATCCATCGCTTCTTCAGGTTTGGAGAAGTAGTGGTGTTGACCCTGGTGCGTGACCCATAGGCGAGCCGGGAACAGCAGACCAAACTTCACGTGCTTCTTGAACAGCACCTCCTTGACATTCTTAAAGGCTGCTCGCCGCCGAGCCACCTTCTGGCTTAGGCCCTGGTAAATGCGGAGGACACTGTTGTTCCACGTGCTGCTCCTGGCGCTCTTTGCCCACCGCAGCACCCGCTCCTTGTCCACGAACCTGTGGAACCTAATTACCATCGGGCGGGGGGGGGGGGGGTCCGCCCGGCCACCCCTGCCTCGCCTGCACTCTGTATGCCCACTCCAGCTCATGCGATCGCGGAAAGGCTTCGGCCCCCATCAGCTGCATCAATAGGTCTGCTACAAACGCTGTGGCATCAGCTCCCTCAGCCCCCTCCGGGAGGCCGACCATCCTCAGGTTGTTCCTGCGGGCTCTATTCTCCAGCTCCACCACTCTGTCCAGCAGTCTTCTCTGCCGCTCCTTCAGCCCGTCAACTTCTAGCGCCGCAACCGTCTGCGCATCCGCCTGCTCCTCCACCGCCTCTCCCAGCTCCTTAACTTTAACATCTTGTGCATCCAACCTCTGGTTCAGCTGATCCACCGCTTTCTGGATTGGGTCCAAGCTGTCCCGCTTCAGCGCTTCAAAACTGGACTTCATTACCTGGAGCATGTTATCCAGCGCCTGCTGGATTGCTGAGTCCGGGGTCCGTGTGTCCGCCATCTTATGTTCCAGGTAAGTTTCTTCAGGTCCTTGCCTCTGTCCCTTTTTCTCTCTTTTCTTCTGCCTCCTGGACTCCCGCTGTTCCATGTGCCGCAGCCCGCTCCTCAGCACTTTCGCTGCCGCCTTCCTTCAGGTCCGTGGTCCCGCTATCGCGGGGAATCAGCCCCTAAACGCCCGCCGGAGTGAGAGCCTGCCGAATGTGCGGCTCACTCAGACATCGCCGTCACCGGAAGTCCAATGCAGCTTTTTCTGAAGTCGTATTTCATATTTTTTAATTCCTCTTGTTTTTCAGAGGGAAAGTATTGATTATTCAAAGAGTCTTTCCAGGCAGCAATTTCTATGATCACATTTTCTGCTGGCTGTTGTGCCTGGCTGGATTTCTGGTCGAGTTCTTCCAACTCCCTCTTTGATTTGCCAACAATGGAATTGAGAGTTGTTATTTCCTCCCTGTGCTTTTTTGGCGATGCATACTGAGCCTGACATGATTCAGATTTTTGCTTATTGCATTCTTCTCAACATTCAACCTTTCTGATTCTTGGAAAGCCTCTTTGTACCTTCGTGACACCTCAGAAATGTGTTTGTTCAGGCCTTGAACATTTCAGTTCATTGAATATTTTAGTTTGTGTTTCAAAGGTACATACTCAGCTTGAATCTTGTGTTTCAAGTCTTCCATTTCAGCTTTGATATGAACATTTTCCAATCTGGTATCTACCTCTTTTTTCTTCACCTGTAGTAGAATTTTGTTCTTGTCCTTCATTTTGGTTTCACTGTTAGCCAAGTCTGACTCTCGCCAAGTCTTAGCTTGTGTCAGATCTATAACCCTGTTACTTGTGGCTTCAGTACCCGCTCACAGCTTGGAACGCTTTAAAACTATCCCTTCAATCAGAACTAATTGGCTTTTTCACACAACAGGTGGTTGGGGTCTGGAATGCACTGACTGGAGGTATGGTGGAGGGAGATTCGATTGAGGCATTCAAGAGGGCATTAAATTATTTTTTGAATAAAAGCAATATGTAGAGGTGCAGGTAAATAGCAGGGGAATGGCATTGTGCCATAATGCTCATTTGGAGAGCCGGTGCAGACACGATGGGCCAAATGGCCTTCTTCTGGACCGCAACAATGCTATGATTCTGCGGCTCAGCATTGTCACCTGCTGTTGCCGTTTGGGTAATATGTTGGTCTTTTCAAAACAACCTATTGGTTCAATGCAAAACACCCCCTCCCCCTTTCACACTGGGCCATCTATCGGTTATTCTGAAAGGTGCTACTTTTTGAAGGGGTAGCCAAACCCAGCAAGAAAGAAAGAGGGGCAAGAGAAAAGGGGGGGGGGGAGAGAAGGGGAGATGGGGAAGGGGAGGGGGGAGGGGGGGGGCAGGGAAGGTGGGGAGTGGGGATGGGGGGGGGGGGAACAATAGAAGGGAAGCCAGAAGGGAGAAAAGAGGAGGGAACACAAACTGTGGGGAGAGCGCAGGGGAAGATAACGGGCACAACAAGCACAACAAGCTAATAGAGAGAAAGAAAGAACGGGAAGAAGGAATGACCAATGGCGAGATCAAAAACTCACTAAGAAATGTAAATAACCCTGTGGTGGTATGATTTGCATAGCTGTCTGCCATTGGTGCAGAACACCGGCTTACCATTGGCCCTGGTCGGTCATGTGCCTCTCGACCAATTGGTTGAGACCAGTCATGTGATGGCTCTCCGATTGGTCGAGAGGCTGAGTTAACCACACCTCCATACCGAGGTATAAATAGTCAGAACGCCCGGCGGTCGTCCATTTATTGTAGTCGACCGCAGGGCTAAGTTCTAGCTTATTAAAGCCTAACATTTGTACAGCAACTCGTCTCGCGTTCAATTGATGGCTCATCAATTTAATAAGCTAGATTTTTGAAGATGGAGTTCCGGATCAAGCCCGAATGCCTCCGCATCAGCCCGCAAACTCAGAACGCTGCAGAAATTTTTCAACATTGGCTGGCATGTCTCGAAGGATACCTGGAGTCTGCAACCGGCCCCCCCACCATGGCACAGAAGCTTCACATCCTCCACTCCAGCGTGGGCACAGCAGCCGACGCGATGATCAAGGAAGAGAAAGATTACGATGCCGCCATGCTTAAGCTGAATGGACAATTTCTTAAACCAGTGAACAGAGTATTCGCCCGACATCTGCTGGCCACCAGACAACAGCTCCCCGGTGAGTCATTCGACCAATTTTACCAGGCCCTCGCTATCCTGGGGAGGAATTGCTCCTGCCTCCCAGTTTCAGCTACGGAGCACATGGAACTGCTGATCAGAGATGCTTACATGGCTGGGATGCAGTCCCCTGCTATCCGCCAGCGGATGCTGGAGAAAGACGGCCTCAGCTAAACTGAGGCACGGACTCTCTCCACCTCCCTGGAGGTCGCCGATTTAAACGCCCGCGCCTATGTCCCCAGCTGTGCTGCACCACCCTGGGCCTCCTGGATCGCTTCCCCACCGCCATCCGCCGCTCCCGACCTCCCTCAGGCCTGCGCCGCGGGACGCCCCGACAAGTCCACGGGGCCCCGCTGCTATTTTTGTGGGTTCACGAAACACCCTCGCCCACGCTGCCCAGCCCGCTCCGCCCTCTGTAAGAGCTGCGGGAAGAAGGGCCACTTCTCTGTCTGCCAGGCCAAAACGGTCGCTGCTGTTCCGTGCAGCAACCAGGGATCCCCCCTCCGGGCCCTTGCTGGCCCCTCCAGTACGTCGCGCCGATCTCTCCCCCCTGCCCCGGGCCCCTGCGCCCGGCCTGCGCGCCTCTCTCTCTCCTCCGGGCCCTTCCGGGCCCCTCCAGTACGCCGCGCCGATCTCCCCCCCCCCCCCCCCCCCCCCCCCCCCCACGCCCCCGGGGCCCTGCGCCCGGCCTGCGCTCCTCTCTCTCTCCTCCAGGCCCTCCCGGGCCCCTCCAGGATGCCGCGCCGGTCCCTCCCCCCGGCCCCCGGGCCCCTGTGCCCAGCCTGCGCACTTCTCTCTCTCCTCCGGGCCCTTCCTGGCCCCTCCAGCGCACTGCGCAACTCTCCACTCGCCGCCCCCGGGCTCCTGCGCCTGGCCTGCGCGCCTCTCTGCCCCCGCTCCCAGCCGCTCTGGTCGGCTCGCCAGCACCGCTAACTCCGGCCCCCTCAACCACAAGGGCCCCACGGGCACCGCCATCTTGGGGCGCCGACCCCACGTGCGGGTCCTGGGTGCCGTCATCTTGGGATCCCGACTCCACGTGTGGATCCTGGGCACCACCTTCCGGGACTGGCACGCAAGGTTCTTCCAGCATCTACTCGGACGACGATGACGAAAATGGATTTTCTCCACGGCTCGCGGCCATTCAGCTCGACCAGTCACGTCCACGCACGCTTGCCAAAACGACAACGCTGATCGACCTTAACGGCCACGAGACGGGCTGCCTGCTGGACTCCGGAAGCACAGAAAGCTTCGTTCACCCTGCCACGGTAAGACGCTGCGCGATCCCTGTCCATCCTGTAAAACACAAAATTGGGTTAGCCTCAGGTTCGCACTCCGTCCGCATCACCGGGTGCTGCATCGCGGACCTCATGGTCCAAGGGAAGGTTTTTAAAAATTATAAACTCCTTGTCCTCCCTGACATTTGCGCACCGGCACTCCTAGAACTGGACTTCCAGTGCAACCTGCAGAGCTAGACCTTCCAATTCGGCGGCCCTATACCCCCCCTCACTGTCTGCAGCCTCACGTCCCTCAAAGTGGACCCCCCCTCCTTGTTTGCTAATCTCACCCCCGATTGCAAACCCGTCGCGACACGGAGCAGACGGTACAGCGCCCAGGACAGGTCCTTCATCAGGTCCAAGGTCCAGAGGTTGCTGAAGGAAGGGGTCATCGAGGCCAGCAACAGTCCCTGGCGAGCCCAAGTGCTGGTGGTCCGGACTGGGGAGAAAAACCGGATGGTCATCGACTATAGCCAGACCATCAACCGGTTTACGCAACTGGACGCGTATCCTCTCCCCGTATTTCCGCCATGGTAAACGATATCGTGAAATACAAAGTCTTCTCCACTGTGGACCTTAAGTCCGCTTATCACCAGCTCCCCATCCGCGCGGGTGACCGCAAATACACCGCGTTTGAGGCAGATGGGCGCCTCTACCACTTCCTTAGGGTTCCATTCGGTGTCACAAATGGGGTCTCGGTCTTCCAACGGGAGATGGACCGAATGGTCGACAAGTACGGATTACGGGCTACCTTCCCGTATCTTGATAATGTCACCATCTGCGGCCACGACCAGCAGGACCATGACGCCAACCTCCAGAAATTCCTCCAAACCGCAAAACTCCTTAACCTCACGTACAATAAGGATAAGTGCGTGTTTAGCACCGACCATCTAGCCATCCTCGGCTACGTAGTGCGTAAAGGAGTGATAGGCCCCGACCCCGAACGCATGCGCCCCTTGATGGAACTCCTTCTCCCCAATACCCTCAAATCCCTCAAACGCTGCCTGTGTTTCTTCGCTTACTACTCCCAATGGGTTCACAACTACGCTGACAAGGCCCGTCCCCTCATTCAAACCACGACCTTCCCGCCGTCGACAGAGGCCTGCCAGGCCTTTAGCCGCATCAAAGCGGACATTGCAAAGGCCACGATGCGCGCCATCGACGAGTCCCTCCCCTTCCAGGTCGAGAGCGACGCATCAGAAGTAGCTCTGGCGGCCACCCTGAACCACCCTGAACCAAGCGGGCAGACCCGGGGGGTCCTCTTTTATGAGCGACGACCTGCGCCAATTCCTGCTCAACAGGGCCATTGCCTCTAGCAGGACAACCAGCTATAACCCCCGGGGTAACGGACAGGTCGAGCGGGAGAATGGTACCATTTGGAAGACCATACTACTGGCCCTCCGGTCCAGAGATCTCCCTATTTCCCGATGGCAAGAGGTTATCCCCGATGCCCTACATTCTATCCGCTCACTCCTCTGTACCGCAACAAATCATACACCTCATGAACGTCTTCTTGTCTTCCCCAGGAAGTTGTCCTCCGGATCCCCTCTCCCGACGTGGCTGGCCGCCCCCGGACCCATCTTGCTCCGGAAGCATGTGCGGGTGCACAAGTCCGACCCGTTGGTGGAACAAGTCCAGTTACTCCACGCTAACCCGCAGTATGCGTATGTGGAGTACCCCGACGGTCGGCAGGACACGGTCTCCCTCCGGGACCTGGCACCCGCCAGCGTGCGGCGTTCCCCCCCCTTCACCACAGACCCCCCCCTGTTTTTTCCCCCCCAGCGCCCCACCCAGGCCACCACTTCCCCATCCATGGCGTCTCCACAGCCAGATCGGGTGACGGAGACTATTCAAGGACCATCGCTCCCGGACTCCAGGACGTCAGCGGAACCACCACCATCGGCTGAACCGACGTCACCTACTCCACTGCAGCGGTCTGCCTGAACGTCACGGGCCACGAAAAGACTGATCGAATCGATTTAAATTACAACAGCTCCATGGACTTTGTTGGGACTTTGTGTATTATTGCTAATTGTCTGGGCCAGTGGGAAGCCAAAAATGTAATAAAAGAAAAGAAGAGAAAATTTTTGTTCTCCCGACTGCTACTCATACCACCAGTCCCCCCCCCCCCCCCCCCCCCCTGCCCCCGGCTCTCGTTGATACCCCCCCCCCCCCCCCGGCTTCTTTCTCCGCAAGGGGTTAATGTGATGGTATGATTTGCATAGCTGTCTGCCATTGGTGCAGAACACCGGCTGACCATTGGCCCTGGTCGGTCATGTGCCTCTCGACCAATTGGTTGAGACCAGTCATGTGACGGCTCTCCGATTGGTCGAGAGGCTGAGTTAACCACGCCTCCATACCGAGGTATAAATAGTCAGAACGCCCGGCAGTCGTCCATTTATTGTAGTCGACCGCAGGGCTAAGTTCTAGCTTATTAAAGCCTAACTTTTGTACAGCAACTCGTCTCGCGTTCAATTGATGGCTCATCAAACCCCTTCCACCCTGTTTATTTTGTAAAATAAAGAGACGAAAGGCGAGGGGAAGACCCCTTTTACTTCCTTTGTTTTTTTCTTTTTCTGTGTGTATATTTGTAATTATATCATGTACAAAACCCAATAAAAACATTTTTTAAAAAAAAGTTGCTACTTTTGTTGCAGTTTCTATCGCTCTAATACATTCTCCCTCCAGCAGTTGTGATGGAAAGTCTATAACTCAAAACGTTGGGCGGAATGTACAAAGAACTGTCCGATTCTTGCCAGACCCGATGGCTCGATCCGGACCGCAATTCTTAAGCACTTTGAAGTATTTTCTTTCCCCACATGAAAAACACCGTCCAAAGGCATGAAGCGTCTGATTCGCCCACCCTGGAAGTTATCTAAGCACTTCAATGAAGGGAGCGTTGCATTTAAGCAGTTCCACAGAACTTGGTTCTCATTCAGGCGGGGACTGTGACAGTGAGGAAACCAGCTCCTAGGTTCGCAGAGGAGGCCCTCAGCCGTTTTCAGGATGCGGTGGAGGAGGCGTGGGTTACAACATACCCGCGGACTGGAGGAGGTCCTTCAGCAAGGTTACGAATCCCGCTCGGAAAACTTTGGCAGCACTGGTCAGTGGCAGCAGCCTGACCAAGAGGATGGGGGTGCAATGCAGAAAAAAGGTGAATGACCTACTGCGAGTAGCCAGGGTACGTGCTTCCTGTCTCCTCTCTGCACCTCTCCATCACTCACTATAATGTCACCTCGGTCCCACATGCCACCATCTCGTAGGACCCCAGTACCCGACCTCCCACCCGCACCCTCAAACCTCCCCCCTCTCCCAGCATTCCTCACAAGACCCCTACCCAGCTTATGTACAGTGCCCACACATGCCAGGTATCATTGCCCACCAGGCGTCCAGCTCACGGTATTCCCATTTCTGTTCCTGCAGGAGAATCTCATCCACAACCACTGCGAGTAAGAGAAAATGTGTATTGGGGTGCCCAAGCTGAGAATGCTGACTTCGTATGGGGAGAGAGCCCTGGAGCTCACAGGTGGGGAGCAGGATCGGGCCTGCGCTGAGAGCGAGGCAGGCCTGTGAGAGAAAAGTAAGGAGCTACTACACCTTCATCCGGATGACCAGTCTCAAATGAGTTCTGTGTAGTCCAGACCCTTGGCCTGGCCATTTATTAAAGCCATGTCCATTGTCTTGCAGGAACATCAATCAAAGAGCCTAGCTCATCTACTAGCTGTGTTCCACCGTCCACCCTCGACAGTACATCAGAGGTGATCTCGGAGGAGGACGGGGATGAAACATCACAGCTTTCACCCACACAATCCACCATCGCAGACACACATCTCCAGAAGGCAGGCTTCAGGGTCACAATCTGGTGAGCGCCGCACAGCTTCTTATGCACATCTGGTGGAGCCAGGAGTGTCCCAGGGATCAGACTGATGGAGATCGGCTGGATCCCAGGGCTCAGCTATGTTGCAGCAAGGTGCCGTGCCTCTGGACATGTTCGGCTCCCAGCTGCTGGAGATCCAAAGACAGAGCTGGGAATACCAGGAGGGGTAGGCAGCAATATTCCTGTGACTGCAAGGCCAAATGGAGGACTCTCAAAACCTCTGCCAAAGGACATGGTGACGGCAATGCATGGCACCCAGCAGAAAGCCTGGGAGAAGAGGTCAGATCCATGACGGGAGAACTCTGAAGCATGGTTCAGTTCCAGAGGACCATGGCTGAAGGGTTCAACAGTATAGTGCAGACAATGGCAGGCCTCCAGGACTGGCAGCACCAGATAACACTGAGGCTTCTGGATCATTACAATGCAAAGTTAAAGAGCATGGGATTACAGGTAGTGTCTTGAGATGGATAGAGAGCTGTTAGCAGACAAGAAGCAGAAAGTTGGAATAAATAGGTATTTTTCTGATTGGCAGGCAGTGACTAGTGGGGTACCGCAGGGATCTGTGCTAGGGCCTCAACCATTGACATTATACATTAATGATTTGGACAAGGGAACTAAATGTAGTATCTTCAAATTTGCAAATGATACAAAGTTGGGTGGGAGGGTGAACTGTGAGGAAGATGCAGAGATGCTTCAGTGTGATTTGGACAAGCTGAGTGAGTAGGAATATGCATGGCAGGTGCAGTATAATGTGGATAAATGTGAGGTTATCCATTTTGGTAGCAAAAATAGGAAGGCAGATTATTAATTGAATGGGTGTAAATTGATAGAGGTGTATATTCAGCGGGATCTTGGTGTCCATGAGTATCAGTCGCTGAAAGTAAGTGCGCAGGTACAGCAGGCAGTAAAGAAGGCAAATGGTATGTTGACCTTCATAGTGAGAGGATTTGAGTACAGGAATAGGGATGTTTTACTGCAATTGCATTGATGAAGCCACACCTGGAGTATTGTGTGCAGTTTGGTGTCCTTATCTGAGGAAGGTTGTTCTTACTATGGCGGGAGTGCAGTAAAGGTTTACCAGGCTGATTCCTGGGATGGTGGGACTGTTATATGAGGAGAGACTAAGTCGGTTAGGCTTATATTCAGTGCAGTTTGGAAGAGTGAAAAAGGTTTTCATAGAAACTTATAAAATTTTATCAGTATTAAACAGGATCAGAATAAATATTCCCAATGTTGGTGGAGTCCAGAATGAGGCACATAGTTTGAGGATATGGGGTAAACCTTTTAGGACTGAGGTGAGGAGAAATTCCTTCACCCAGAAAGTGGCGTATCTGCAAAATTCACTGCCACAGAATGTAGTTGAGGCCAAAACATTGTGTGATTTCTAGAAGGAATTAGATATAGCTCTTGGGGCTAAATGGATCAAGAGATATGAGGGGGGGGGGGGGGGATCAGTATATTGATCATGATTAGCCATGATCATAACGAATGGCAGAGCAGCCTCTAAGGGCCAAATGGTCTCCTCCTGCTTCTATTTTCTAGGTATGTTTCTATGTGCCTGACGCCAGCTGCCTCTCTGTCCCATGGGGTAACACAGGGGCCTACAAGCACCCAGAGAGAGGAGGTTCCAATGAAGCACATCCCCAGGCCTTCCACCCAGGAGACCCTGGGAGTGACCAGCCAATCTGAGTCCCCCTTCCTGAGACCAGTGCAACCCAAGCACAGCAGGCAGAACATCATGATACGGCAACACCAGTGCCACCCAAAAGTAGACCGGGGCCTTCCAGGTCACAGTCCTCCAGAGTACGTCCACCAAGGCAACTCAGATAACAGTGTGGAAGGCAGTAGGCCACCTCCACCTCTGATATGCAACTTGGGAACACACCTGGATGTAGTGGGAGGGCTTGCGAGTGTAAGGAAGTGGATAGGTACAGCGTGGGCACGGATGATGTTAAGTAGCTGGGGTCATTATCACTTGTAACATCTGCACATGTCACTGAATTAAATATTATTGTTCTGACCACCTTGACATTCTTTAACCCTCCTCCCAGTGGTGAAAGGTACAGAGAGAAGACAGGGAGCAGGTTAGGTGGATTGGGCATGATAAATTACCCCTTAATGTCCAAAAGGTTAGGTGGGGGTCACACGGTTACTGGGATAGAGTGGGGCGTGGGCCTAGGTAGGGTGTTCTTTCCAAGGGTTGGTGCAGATCCGATGGGCCGAATGGCCTCCTTCTATACTGTAGGGATTCTATTAATCAAATTGATTGTCAACCTGCAAACACCTCCAATGTGCCTATCGCGGGTGGTAAGAGCAGGAGAGACTCCTGGCCAGTCATGTTTGATGCAGAGCGGCATCCCTCAAGTTATAGCCTCTAGTTAACTAGCCTCAGGCTAGTTAATTGTTCAAGGAAAAATAATCTACAGAAAACACACATATCCATGTGCTTATGTGTTTCTAAGTCTGTGCAATTCTGCCTTGTTTCCTTTGAGTTGTTTAAAAAACTCTAACAAAGTTTCAAGGACTTTATAGCGGAACATTTAGAAAGCAGTGGCAGGATCAGTCAGAGTCAGCATGGATTTAAGAAGGGAAAATCATGCTTGACAAATCTGTTCGAATTCTTTGAAGAGATAACCAGTACAGTCAACAAGGGGGAGCCAGTCGATGTGGTATATTTGGACTTTCAGAAGGCTTTTGACAAAGTCTTGCATAAGAGATCATTGTGCAAAGTTAAAGCGCATGGGATTGGGGGAAACCAGTGGGGTACCACAGGGATCGGTGCTGGGACCCCAGCTATTCACAATATATAGTAAGGATTTGGATGAGGGAACAAAATGTAACATCTCAAAGTTTGCAGATGATACCAAATTAGGTGAAAGGGTGAATTGTGACGAGGATGCAGGGATCCTACAGCATGATCTGGACAGGTTGGGCGAGTGGGCAAACCAATGGCAGATGCAATATAATTTGGATAAGTGTGAGGTTATTCATTTTGGAAGCAAAAACAGGAAGGCAGATTACTACCTGAATGGTTGTAAATTGGGAGAGGGGAGTGTGCAGCGGGACCTGGGTGTCCTTGTGCACCATTCGCTGAAGGTAAGCATGCAGGTGCAGCAGGCGGTAAAGAAGGCTAATGGTACGTTGGCCTTCATTGCAAGAGGTTTCGAGTATAGAAGCAGGGATGTGTTCCTGCAATTGTAAGTGCCTTTGTGGGGCCACACTTGGAGTATTGTGTGCAGTTTTGGTCTCCTTCTCTGAGGAAGGGTGTTCTTGCTCTCGAGGGAGTGCAGCTGAGGTTTACCAGCCTGATTCCAGGGATGGCGGGACTGTCATATGAGGAGAGATTGACTAGGTTGGGACTATTCTCGCTGGAGTTCAGAAGAATGAGGGGGGATTCTCATAGAGCCATATAAAATTCTAACAGGTCTAGACAGGGTAGATGCAAGAAAGATGTTACCAATGATAGGTGTGTCCAGACCCAGGGGTCACAGCCTGAGGATTCAGGGTAAACCATTTCGGACAGAGATAAGGAGACACTTCTTCACACAAAGAGTGGTGAGCCTGTGGAATTCATTACCACAGGAAGTTGTTGATGATAAAACTTTGAATATATTCAAGAGGCAGCTGGATATAGCACTTGGGGAGAATGGGATCAAAGGCTGTGGGGAGAAAGCAGGATTAGGCTATTGAGTTGGATGATCAGCCATGATCGTGCTGAATGGTGGAGCAGGCTCGAAGGGCCAAAAGGCCTCCTCCTGCTCCTATCTTCTATGCATGTTTCACTGAAAATTGTTTCGCTAATTTTCATGAACACATTTTATGATAGGAGCAAGTCTCAGTAGGGCAAGAATTTCAGTGCTGGCAAAATTCACCTGAGAATGGCCAGAAAAATGCAGTGGTGATTACTTATAATGGTCTGGTCAGTTATCGTAAATAATTATTCAGAACTTCATCTGCAGCTTTGGTCTTATTTAAGAGCTGGTCTAGAGGAAACGCGCTGTATAATTAGGCTTTATATTAAATTTAAAGATTGCAAGCTAAGTGACTGCTGCATGGAGGTCAAATTCTTATCGCCTTTGGAAGATCATAAAGGGTATTTCAAATATTGGCAGCTTTTGCTGAGGGTGTAGGGGATGAGAATATTAAGCAAAACAAAATGAATGGAAACGCTATGTGGGAGTGTAAAATAGAATCCCTGCAGCAAACTCTTGTTTTGTGGCTAATGAAATGGACTTTATTTTTAAAAATTTAGAATACCCAATTAATTTTTTCCAATTAAGGGGCAATTTAGCGTGGCCAATCCATCTACCCTGCACATCTTTGGATTGTGGGGGCGAAACCCACACAAACACGGGGAGAATGTGCAAACTCCACATGGACAGTGACTCAGAGTCGGGATCGAACTTGGGACCTCAGCGCCGTGAGAGCTAACCACTGTGCCACCGTGCTGCCACTGAAATGGACTTTATGATGCAAGTATGAATAATATTGTCCTGTTTGTTATTCTTTTAAAAAAAAAAAAAATTTTTGAGTACCCAATTCAGTTTTTCCAATTAAGGGGCAATTTAGCGTGACCAATCCACCTAGCCTGCCCATCTTTGGGTTGTGGGGGCGAAACCCACGCAAACACGGGGAGAATGTGCAAACTCCGCACGGACAGTGACCCAGAGCCGGGATCGAACCTGGGACCTCGGCGCCGTGAGGCACTAGAGCTAATCCACTGCGCCACCGTGCTGCCCTTGTTTGTTATTCTAACGTAATCTCCACACAGAACATCAGTACAGCATTCTTGCAACGAGTCTGAAAGCTTAAAACCTAAAGGCCTTAACTACAAAACCACTGGCAATGCCACACATTTCACAGAAGATCAGAAAATAGCTTGTGGCACAATTCCATTGCAGCTGTCTTTGGGAATCAGCAACTACATATGCAGGATTCATTGAATAAATCCAGGTAATTGCATCTTTAACCATGTTTGCGGATAGGGGATTAAGTTGCTTATGTACAGTCATCATTGTTGTGCAATTGTACTCACCAAACATCACTTTATTTCCTTCTCATTTTCTTCCAAAATACAAATGATTGTTCAAATTTCTGAGGCAGTGTCAGATCTGGTGAGACAAAGCTAAGTGGGTAAAAAGAAATGAACAGCATGTATATAACTTACAGCAGAATACACTTACAAAGCATCCTTTAAAATAAATACTTGTCTTTCCCTGCCCTGTTAAATATAACTTCCACTTCCCACAGCTGGCCTGGAATTGTGGACATTTTACACATGCATTTGGTGACTGAGCTGATATCGGGGACCCCCAGGAAATAGTGGGGTCATCTTCTCTTCAAGATAACATTGAAAGTAGGCTGTGGCAGGGAGCAGAGATGACACTAACTGGAATTAAATGCCATGCATTGTAGGGCTAAAAGATCTGACGTAACTGATCTCTGCCAATCTATGCACTCCAAAATGTCCCTGTTGTGTCTTACTCTGGGGTGTAATGATGTTCAAATTTCTGAGCAATAGAGGTAAAACCAGATAAACCAGGCTGGTTATTTATCAATGTCTGCTTTTTAGTTAAAATCAATGCATACAGAAAAAAAATTCTCCCCAAGTGAGATAATTAGAACTCATCAGCAGCTGTAGTTAAACTGTAGTTGCTCTACTTCCCATTGTAACTATGTGAGATTAAGGATGTCACCAGCACAGCAAGGCCAGTTCAACACAGTGAGAAATGCTTTCAGAAATGTCAGTACAACCTTCTGCTTATTTAAACCAAGGATATAAACATTCATTATCAGTAAACTGATAAACAAGGCTCTGCTTTTTTTGAATTTCTCTCAAGAATATTATGTTGCGAAACACCAGTTGGGAGGCAAGAGGTGACATGCGTTGCCATGGAAAGCATGTGGGAGGTGAAGAGGAGTGAGGGGTAGCGGGGCAGAGGGCCTTATTTTTTTAATAATAACTCAGACTAAGTTCCGGATTACTGAGGTAGGTATTTTGAACAGCCCGCCTTGGCACTTGACAGCCACTGGGGCTGCTTCCACACCGTTTGGGGGTGGCGGTGGGGGGGGGGGGGGGGGGGGGGGGGGGGGGGGGGGGGGGGGGGGGGGGGGGGGGGGGGGGGGGGGGGGGGGGGGGGGGGGGGTGGGGGGAGGGGGGGCGGCAGTATTCTCAACCACCCCTCCCTACCCCACCCACATTCCATTCCTTCCTGGAGCAATTATCCTGGACTCTACGCACCCAATTCAGGAACAAAAATTCAGGCCTAAATGTAACCATAAGCACATTTAGAAAATAATGATACAGTCTCACTGAAGTCTTGCCTGCCATATATCTGTGAGCATTATTTACATGGATGTAAAATAACAAAATCAAATTATGAAATATGAAAACACTGCTTGGGTCATCAGTTCCACTCCTTACAACAAACCTTGCATTGGTGTAAACTCAACACAACATACATTACCTCCCGAGTGAGATGCACAATAACAGGTAAGGAGGAATGTAAAATTTCTGAGATTTTTTTTGTGAAAATATTTTTATTGCAGTTTTTTGTTTTATACACTGTAGAGTAGATAAGGGTATGTGCATCCGCTACAATATATAAGAAATTCCCCTTGGTATCGAACCCCCCCCCAACTAAATTTCTGAGATTTCTTTCTGACAATCAAGAATCATATGGGGAGTGTCCTTTGTGCACCGGATGCACCCCTAAAGATGTTATTCCCCCCTTTGTCCCTCCCTGCTTTACCTCCAATTGCCATGCCCACTTCATCCTGGGCCTGCCTGCAGTCCCAGCAACGCCCATGACTGAATTCTGGGGCTTAGGAGATGGCTCGATGTGCCTAGCAATCTGACTAACTGGTCGGTCCTGAGTGTGAAACTTTCTCCCACTAAGAGGCAAAAGGTCGCCGGCAGGCTGTTATCACTGCGGAGCACCCTTATTTAAAGTCAGTCCATTTGGAACTGACTTTCCTTCTGAGAGTTAAGCAATACATAACTATCGTTCCCACCATCCCTTAAACAACAGCCCCCGCTCCTCCTTGTGAAATCCAGCCCCATGTTTCTGAGCCTTTTAAAATTCTTGATAATAATCTATCAGTACTTGTTACAATGAAAGTTTGTTGAATTCTATAAGCCTTTTCTCATTGCTAAACAGTCCCAAAATCATCTACGCCGCATTTTTTGAACCCTCTCCAGTGCATCAATGTTCATTTGAAGGTGGCACTTAATATTCCAAATATAGACTTACTTATGACTATGATGTGGAGATGCCGGCGTTGGACTGGGGTGAGCACAGTAAGAAGTCTTACAACACCAGGTTAAAGTCCAACAGGTTTGTTTCAAACACGAGCTTTCGGAGCACGGCTCCTTCTTCAGGTGAATTCACCTGAAGAAGGAGCCGTGCTCCGAAAGCTCGTGTTTGAAACAAACCTGTTGGACTTTAACCTGGTGTTGTAAGACTTCTTACTTATGACTGTGCAGGATTCAAAAGCTTAATTCAACTGTATTAAAAAAACAGAATGTTTGCATTCTTACAATGACTATTTGGTTAAAGGCAGTTTTGTTAAGATTATATCTGGATTCCCGTACTCACTGGGTCTGTTTGAAATAAAACTCTAAAATATTTTGGTGTAGAATATTAGAAGAGCAGCTAAATAAGCTGAATAGGAAATACATGCCATTTTCATCCAAGGCTTCAAATAGTTTCCATAAGCTGTTTTACATTCAGTTTCTTTTACTTCCTTGCCATAAAGCTTTTGCTTTCCTGTGGTGCAGACCCAGATGCAGCCTCATTAAAGCTATCAGGGGCCGGTGAGGGGCTAGCAGCGGTGCCGGGTTAAACTCCAGGCTCCTGCGCCAAAAAAGACCGGAGAATGGCCGCGCATGCAGACGGCTGACGACCTGCAGCGGTTGCGCTGCGCAACATTGCGCTGGCCATGCACGGACCTGACCCGCCATCCATGACACCACAGGTCACCCCCTGGCCACCCCCACCAGTCACCCCAGCCCTCGCGGAGGCCCCTCCAGCCAGCGGCACGGATCCCAGCCAAGTATGGCGGTGCTGGACGCAGTCCGCAGCCGCTACGCCGGGTTCCCGACCACTGTGACCACATGTGTCCCGCACCGTCGGGAATTCAGGCCATCGGGGGTGGAGCATCACGGGAGGGCCTGCCGACGACACGCCAACAGCCTGCCGCAGTTATGCCATTTCCGAAGGGGCAGAGCGTGGCTGACCAGTGTCAAAATGGCCTGGCCCCGATTTGGGCGTCGGAGTTGATTCTCCGCCCTGATCACCGATTACGATATTGGTGGCGGGCAGTGGAGAATCCCACTCCATGTATCTTCTGCCTTGTAGGAGACAACTTTGTCATTGCAAGGAGAATTGGTTATAAAAAACTATCTTGTGCAAGATGAAGGTTTCATGATTTTTTAAAAATTATATAGAAGGATTAAGTAAATCAGAGCCTCCATTTTTAAAATACAACTCTTCAGATACGCTGATAATAAAATGAAGTACCATATTACAGTAATACATTAATGAATCGGGGCAGCACGGTGGCCTAGTGGTTAGCACAACCGCCTCACGGCGCTGAGGGTCCCAGGTTCGATCCCGGCTCTGGGTCACTGTCCGTGTGGAGTTTGCACGTTCTCCCCGTGTCTGCGTGGGTTTCACCCCCACAACCCAAAAATGTGCAGAGTAGGTGGATTGGCCACGCTAAATTGCCCCTTAATTGGAAAAAATAATTGGCTAATCTAAATTTATTAAAAAAAAATGCATTAATGAATCAAACTTACACAGAAAATAAAAGCATGAGGAAGCCATTCAGCCCTTCGAGCCTGCTCTATAATTGATTATGATGATGACTGATTATCAAATTCAATAGCCTGATACCGCTTTCCCCCCTATATCCCTTGATCCCTTTAGCCCTAAGAGTTTTATCTAATTCCTTCTTGAAATTACACAGCCGTTTGGCCTCAACTACATTCTGTGGTAGTGAATTTCACAGATTCACCACTCTCTGGGTGAAGAAATTTCTCCTCACCTCTCTTCAATCTATGACCTCTAGTTCTGGACACCCCACCATTCATTCTGAATCTACCCTGTCAAATCCTGTTAGAATTTTATAAATTTTCATGAGATCCCCTCTCACTCTTCTAAACTCTAATGAATATAATCGTAACCGACTTAGTCTCTTCTCGTATGACAGTCCTGCCATCTCAGGAATCAGCCTGTTTGTTGCAGTCCCTCCATAGCAAGTACAACCTTACTCGGATAAGGACACCAAAACTGCTCACAATACTCCAGGTGTGTCTATGCTCAAATCCTCTCGCTGTGAATGTCAACATACCATTTTCCTTACTTTCAGAGACTGATGCACGAGGATGCCAAGGTCTCACTGAGTTTCCACCTCTCTCAATTTACACCCATATAAATAATAATATGCCTTCCTATTTTTGCTACAGACCTCACGTTTATCCACATTATACTGCACCTAAAGTGCATATGCCCATTCACTCAGCTTGTCCAAATCATACTGAAGTATCTCTGCATCCTCCTCACAGATCACCTCCCACCCAACATTGTATCATTTGCAGATTTGGAGATCATACATTTAATTCCCTCGTCCAAATCATTAATATATAATGTGAACAGTTGGGGTTCTAGAACAGATCCTTGCAGTAGCCCACTAGTTACTGCCTGCCATTCAGAAAAAGACCCATTTATTTAAACTCTTTGCTTCCTGTCTGCTAATCATTTTCTATCCATCTCAAGACACTACCCGCAATCCCATGTGCTTTAACTTTATATAGTAATCTGCCATCTATGCATCTATAATTTCAATATTCATTCATTGTAGCATTGTGGGAAGCGTCATAAGAATTTTGACATACCTGCCAGATGCTTTATTGATACAACTACTTCTGGAATTGTAAACATATTTTGTGGCATTATGTTGTTAAACCATTTTAACTGAGATTGATAAGCATCTGAAATTTCTTGGGTGTTCCACTGATCTCCCACTGAAGCTCTGATGTGAAACTAACTGAATCCACAGAACACCAGAAATGTTTGCAGATTTCAGGAGCTTTGCCTTTTTATCTTTATAAGTTGTGAGTTGTGATGCAAAGAACAAGGGCTTCCTGCATCAAAGGTTCCTGCTGCTTAGGGGAGGGGGAGGGAGGAGGAAGAGGAGTGGATTTCTGAAGGTGTCGATTCCTTTGTTTTGGGACTGGATTTATGGGGGATCTGGCGGCCATCTTGAGTTGTCCGGAGCTGGTGCAGGTTGAGACACTAACACTGCTGGATTACCTCATTGGGGAAATATGGCTGATTCGGGTTTGGTGAGTAGGGGGGAGGGTTGCAGTGCTGGCGGAGGCCCCGGATCCGGTTCACGTATTTGAGAAGTTCTGTTCTTTTAAAGATATCCATTTGAGAATTAAGGATCAGGCAAAGTTGCGGAAAGGATGGGTGGGGCAAGTATATCACTCGGGTTTTGATTGTATGTTGCATTGTGTTGATTAATACGAGAGTGACTTTTTCTGGAGATAATATTTTGGCAGACTCAGGTGGGAAGTAGGTAATCATAAATGCGCCATTGGTGGACACGCTAGTGGTGTTGGTCAGTTGGTTGTATGCACTAAACTGGGTGACAAGGCAATCATTAACAAGGTGCTGGCGTCTATCACAGATCTTGATTTTCATCAACTAATTATGGGGGGGGGGGGGGGGGGGGAGGGGGCGGGGGTAACTTTAATTGTATGATTGGATTGGTCGAGTCCCAAGTCTCGGAGTCCATCAGGGTTGGCGAAGGAATGATTGCCGTTCATAGAACAGATGGGGTGGGGGCGCTGATCCGAGGAGGTTTAAGTTTCCGAGAGATAATGGTCTGAATTCTCCACCATCGGGATTTTGGTGCATTAGTTGGTCAGTTGATTGTACGCACCAAACTGGGATGACACCAATAATTAACAAGTTGCTGTCGTCTCGCTGACAACACTCTGGGAGGCCCTGAAGGCGATGGTTAGGGGCCATAATCTCTTTCAAGGAGCATGGGAATAAATCTGGGAAGGTGGAGAGGCAGAGACTGGTGGATTCCATTCTCGAGGTAGACCGCCAGTACTCGATCACCTGTGCCGGAATTATTGGTGGACAGAAAGATGTTGCAAATGGATTTTGAGTTTTTGTAATGGGTTAAGTGGTGACCCAGCTGCGTCGCTCGAGGGGGATTTTCTATGAGTATGGGGTGAAGTCCAGTTGTCTGTTGGCCCACCAGCTGAGGTGGTAGGCAGCCTCCTGGGTGCAGGTTAGGGACTTGGGTGGAGGGATAGTTTGTGTTCCAGATAAGGTTATTGGGGTGTTTGAGGCCTTCTATCATGGGTTGTATGAGTCAAAGCCCCCGGCGGAGGGTTTATCAATGAGAATTCTTTGGATGGGTTGACCATTCCGGAGGTGGAGCAGGAGAGAAGGCAGAGGTCGGAGACGCTGAAAGGGCTGAAGTTCATGAATTGTATTCAGTTAACGCAGTCGGGTAAAGCACTGGGTCCAGATGGGTTCCCCATTGAATTCTACAAACAGTTTGCTGGTCAGTTAGTCCCACTTCTGCTGGATATGTTTAATGATTCCGTGTCCCGGGTGTGTTGACTGCAACGCAGGTGTAGAGATCGATTTTGTTGATCCTGAAGAAGGACAAGGATCCCATGGAATGTGGGTTGGTATTGGCCTATTTCATTGTTAAATGCTGACGCCATGTTGTTGGCTAAGGTGTTGGGAATGCAGTTGGAGCCCTGCCTATTGGGGGTAATTTTGAGGAGTAGATTAAATTTCTTAAAGGCTGGCATTTGTTGGCCAATATTAGGAGATTATTAGAAGTTGCATTGTCATCCACCTTGGAAACCGAACTAGATGTGATTATATTGAAGGACGTGGAGAAGGTGTTCGATAGGGTTGAGTGGGAGTATCTCTTTGAGATCCTGGGGAGGTTTGACTTTAGGCCAAAATTTATTTCATGGATTAGGCTTTTGTCCAGTGTCCCTACCGTGAATGTACGTACTAGTGCCCTGAGTTTGGGTTATTTCCAACTGAACAGGGGTAACAGTTGTCCCCACTTTTGTTTGCCTTAACAACTGTGCTGCTGCCCATTGCACTGAGGTTGTCTACCAGATGAAGAGAAATAGTGCGCGAGGGGAGGGAGCATCGGGTCTCCTTATGTGCGGACGATCTGTTACTATATATTACAGACCCTCTCTCCAATGTGGTGGAGATAATGGAGATGCTCAGGAAGTTTGGCTCCTTTTTTGGGATACAAGCTGAATTTGGGTAAGAATGAATTTATTCCGATGAACTGCCCGGGGAGGGTAGCTGATCTGGGGAGGCTGCTGTTTCCTCCAGCCAAGACTAGCTTCCGGTATCTGGGTATCCGGGTGGCCCATAACTGGGCCACGCTTCATAAACCTAACTTTACTGTTGTGGTGGATGGAGTGAAGACTGATTTCAAAAGATCGCATGCCCTCCCTCTGACTTTAGCAGGAAGAGTAGGGATAGTGAAGATGAATAAATGAGGTTTTTGTTTTGTTCCAGTGTCTCCTAGTCTTTCTTTCCAAGGCTTTTTCTTGCAGGGTCAACAACTTGATTTCTATTTTTGTTTGGGCTGGTAAGAGTCCTTGGAGTACGTTTCTGCAAAGGGAAAGGCACAGTTGTGTGTGGAGGTGGGGGTGGGAGGGGGGGGGGGGGGGGGGGAGGTTGGCATTACCTAATCTGTTATGCTATTACCGGGCAGCAAATATTGATAAGGTGCGAGGGTGATTCAAGGATGTGGACTCTATATGGGAGGAGGTTTCATGCATAGAGTCTGAGTGCGTTGATTAGAGCACCACTCCCTTTTTCCCCTGTCCGGTCCTCGTCATGCCTTGGTGGTGAGAGCCACTTTGAGGATTTGGAATCAGTTTAGGCAGCACTTTAAACTGGGCTTCATGTCGCTGTTGGCCCTGACTTGCCATAGGTTTGTACCATCTAGCTTAGATTAATTGTTTAGTGCATGGGAGAGGGAGGGGTTGGAGAGGTTTAAGGACATGTTTCTGAAGGGTAGGTTTGCCGGTCTAGACAAGTTGTTAGAGAAGTTCCAGGTTCTGGAAGTTGGGGGCATGGTAGCATAGTGGTTAGCACAGTTGCTTCACAGCTCCAGAGTCCCAGGTTTGATTCCCAGCTTGGGTCACTGTCTGTGTGAAGTTTTCACATTCTCCCCATGTCTGCGCGGGTTTTCTCCGGGTGCTCCGGTTTCCCCCCACAGTCCAAAGATATGCAGGTTAGGTTTATTGGCCATGCTAAATTGCCCTTAGTATCCAAAAAGGTTAGGTTAGGTGGGGTTACGGGGTGATGCACAATCAATGGACACGAAACGTAGATAAAGTCCGAATGATAGGCTTTAATACACAAGAAGTGGACCCGGCAGCAGACGTACAGAAGAATGGCAGACTGCCGGGGTACATGGGTTCTCATACCCCACCTTGTAGGCGGAGCTACTTACCTCTCGGCCAATCGGCTGAGAGGCACATGACATACCTGGGCCAATGGGCAGCGAGTCCTCTGCACCAATGGCAGCTCACACTTCCAGGTACCATAATACCCCTAGTCATACTACCACACGGGGATAGGGTGGAGGTGTGAGCTTAGGTAGGGGGCTTAGGTAGGGTGCTCTTTCCAAGGGCCAGTGCAGACTTCTTGGGCTGAATAGCCTCCTTCTGCACTGTAAATTCTATGATTCTATGATTTTGAGAGGGATTATATTGAGATACTTTCAGGTGTGCGATTTTTTTATGTTAGCAACTTCCTTCATTTCCCCTGGCACTGTTGCCTTTACCTCTGGACAGGATCCTGTCCTTGGCCGAGTTGGGGGATGGTAATATTTCAGATGTCTGTCGGCTGGTGTTAACGACAGAGTAGGCATTGTTGGAGTAAGTAAAGAGGAAGTGGGTGGGTGAGCTGGGCTTGGCCTTTGATGGGAGAGCGTGGAGTGAGGCTCTTTAACAGGGTCAACTTTATATCCTCATGGACAAGGTTAAGTCTGACCCAGTTCAAGTTGCGGGGGCAGTTTGACAGGCTGACAATGGGGAGGGCGGTTGGGCAACTGCATAGGGCAGGAGGGGTGTAATACGAGTATGGGGAGAAGGCGAGCCGCATGCTGGCGCACCAGCTGCATAAGCAGACAGTGTCCAGGGAAGTACTGAAGATGCGGACCTGGGCTTGGGATGTGGTGTCGGAGCCAGGGAGGATAAACGAGGTGTTTAGGGAGCATTACCAGGGACTGTACGAGGCGGACCCGGGGGGAGAGGAGGGGGACATGGGACGGTTTCTGGACGAGTTGGAATTTCCCCAGGTGGAGGAAGCAAAGAGGCAGGTGTTGGAGGAGCCCCTGGGGCCGAGGGAGGTGGATGGCCCCTGGGCCAGATGGGTACCGGCAGAATTTTATAAGGAATTGGCGAAGGACCTGGCACCACATCTGTTGAGGGAGTTTACTGAAGCACTGGAGAAAGGGGAGTTGCCGGAGACGATGACGCAGGCAGTAATCACACTAATCCTGTAAAAGGGGAAGGACCTTGTAGAATATGGGTCATATAGACCCATATCACTTTTTAAATAATAAATTTAGTGTACCCAATTAATATTTTCCAATTAAGGGGCAATTTAGCATGGCCAATCCAGCTAGCCTGCATATTTTTGGGTTGTGGGGGCGAAACCCACGCAAACAATGTGCAAACTCCACACAGACAGTGACCCAGAGCTGGGATCGAACCTGGGACCTCAGAGCCATGAAGCAGTGGTGTTACTACTGCACCACCGTGCTGCCCTGACCCATATCACTATTGAACATGGATGTGAAAGTATTGGCTAAGTTGTTGGTGGGCAGAATGGAGGATTGTGTCCTGGGGGTGGTTGCAGAAGATCAAACAGGCTTTGTGAAGGGTAGGTAGCTCATGAGTAATATAATATGGCTGTTAAATGTGGTGATGAATCCGTCGGGGGCTCTGGTACTGGAGGTGGTGGTGCCCATGGACGCGAAGAAGGCATTTGATCGGGTGGAGTGGCGGTACTTGTTTGAGGTTTTGGGAAGGTTTGGGTTTGGGCCGAGATTTGTGGCATGGGTGCGGTTGCTGTATGTGGCACCAAGGGTGAGGGTGAGAACGAATGATATGAGCTCATAAAGCTTTGACTGACACAGGTGTACGAGGCAGGGGTGCCCGCTGTCGCCGCTGCTGTTTGCGCTGGCCATAGAGCCGTTGCCGATGGGGGATTATGAGGGGATAGAGGGAGCATTGGATGTCGCTCTATGCCGATGACCTCTTGTTGTATGTTTCGGATCCGTTGGAGAGTATAGGAAGGATTATGGGCCCGCTTAGGAGGTTTGGAGGGTTCACGCGGTACAAACTGAATGTAGGGAAAAGCAAGGTATTCCCTGTGAATGAGCTGGGACATTTTAGGGGGATGCCATTTACGGTAGCGAGGGATAGGTTTAGGTACTTGGAGATTCAGGCTGTGTTATGCAGCTTCGGATAACACAGGCTGCTACTTGATGCAGTCTTAACTAAAGGATGCTCCAGATTCTGACATGAGTTCAATGTGTTTATTGAACTATTAACATAGTTCTCAAATGAGTTTCACTCTCTGCTAATCTAACAGTAGTAAATCAGTCTAACTGTACCAGCTTGCTCTAAGCCATGTGCTGGGGTGTGATGCTGCTGATCAACCCTGTCTAACTCTCTAGATGTGAGTGCCTCATCCCATTTATAGTGTTTATGTCATGCCCCCTTGTGGTGATGCCACCTCTGAGTGTCCTGACTGCCCATTGGTTGTGTCCTATCTGAGTGTTCATTGATTGCATGTTTGCATATCATGTCACAGGTGACGCGGGAATGGACGGGGCTCCATAAGTGGAATTTAATGAAGCTGGTGGATGAGGCCAGGGAGGATCTTAGGAGGTGGGATACACTGCACTTAACATTGGCAGGGAGGGTCCAAATGGTGAAAATGAATATTCTGCCGAGGTTCTTGCTTATCTTTCAGGCTCTCCTGATCTTTACCAAAGACCTTTTTCAGAAAGTGGACACGATCATTTCAGACTTTGTATGGGCGGGGAAGGTGCCGAGGGTGGGGAGGACCCTGCTACAGAGGCAGAGGCAGAAGGAGGGCTTGGCGTTGCTGAACTTGCATATTATTTGGCAGTGAATGTGGACAAGGTGCGGTGGTGGTGGGAAGGAGAAGGAGTAGAGTGTGTTAGGATGGAGGAGGAATCTTGTAGGGGTCTAGTTTGAGGGCTATGGTGACAGCAGCATTGCCAAAAGCTCCGAGTAGGTTTTCAGGAGCCTGGTCGTGCTATCCGTGGTGAAGATATGGGGCTGGATTCTCCGTTTTCGGGACTATATCCCCACAGAGTTGTGAAAACAGTGGTGAAAACTGTGGTCTTTTACGCTAGAAAAACTGGCGTCAAAAGGCCACAGATTCACACCCTTGCAGGGGCTCGCAGGCAGCTGTCGTGGAGCTCACAGCTCCAGCTGCCGATACAGCCCCCCGCACTTCTGGGACAGAGGCCGCGCATGCGCATAGCGGCGGCCTCCAGCGGCAGCACCGTTGCTCCATGGTGGTCTAAGACCACGGACCTGGACCGCGGAAATAGTGCCCCCGATGTATTGAGATGACATTTGTGAAAACTTACCACTTAACTAGCCATACATGCCCTGACATTTACAAGGTGTGGAGATGCCGGTGTTGGACTGGGGTGAGCACAGTAAGAAGTCTTACAACACCAGGTTAAAGTCCAACATGTTTGTTTCAAATACTAGCTTATTTTCACCTTATGAAAGATCATCGCCCTGACATGTTGGGTGAAATTTAATGCTTGTAGTTCCCCTGGCTGGAGAACATACAGACGTACGAACAAGGAGCAGGTGTAGGCCATTCAGCCAAATGGGCCTGCTCTGCCATTAAATAAGATCATGGCTGATCTGATAATAGCTTCAAATCTGCATTCCACCTCCCTCCGGTAACATCTCATCTCCTTGCTCACTGATAGAAATTGACTTTTCTAGTCAGCTATAACCATGAGAGTAAGGAAAGATGATTGAGGTAAAAGGGTTAAATGAGAACTCATTAAGAATAATTAGCTGTCATCATATTAAGCATTACTTGAGTGCAACAATAGCTGGGAATCCACTAAGGGTTAATCCAGATCATACACTTTAATTTCTTTCTTAAACTTAGGTTTCACATCTGCAAGGTCAGTGACATCAACTAGCTAAAAGGTCCCATTGTATCGTAAGAACTGGTGCTGCAGTCCAGTATGGGTATTCCCGTTTCTATGGTAACAGCCAGTCTAGGGTGATAATGCCTTAATGAAAACTCTGTTTTTCTAATTAATGTTAGATGCAGGTGTGGATAATTTGGAAAATTGGCAAGCGATGGAATGGGAAATTTGCACCAATACATTTAAATACATATATCTCTTAAAATTGATGGACAGACATTTTGGCCGAATTGAGTAAATTATAAATTAGTTAAAGCCAATCAGATGTAAAAAGAAGGCTAGACATTAAGATAATAATCTCCTTGAGAATCACTTACCGGGATGGAAAAACTCATCCCGGGATCACCCCATCTATATTTCTGAAACCTATTTCCTTTGCTGCTTGCTTTTGCCATCTTTCTTTTGTTACTTAGTTATCTAATCTTACTTAGTTATTTTATCCTGTGTATTATGATTTGAAGAATTACTACGATCTGTAATTGAATGAAAACTCAACTACTGTATTCACTAAAGATAATCAATCTGACTATCTTGCTGCAGGGCTAGTTGGAAACTTTCTAAATTTTGTATTGAAAATAAGTTTACCAGTGGCACAGCTGACAAATACAAATATTTGTCAAAAAGCACAGACTTGACCTCTGTTATTTGGGAACTGAGAAGGGATAACGGATACCCAGAGTTCCGAATAGATACAGAGATCCATCACTCACCAAGAATTGATATAGCTCTGCCTTAAAAATATTCAAAGATTCTGCTTCCACCAATTTTGGAAAAGAGTTCCAAAGTCTCACGACCCTCAGAGAAAAAGAATTTCACCGCATCTCAGTTTTAGATGGAAGACGGCTTATTTTTAAACACTGACCTCCAGTTCTAGATCTCCCACAACTGGAAATATCCTCTCCACAGCCACCCTGTCAAGACCCCTCAGGATCTTATATGTTTCAATCAGGTCACCTCTTACTCTTCTAAAGGCCAGCGGACACAAACCCAGCCTGTCTAACCTTTCCTCATAAGGTGGCTCTCCCATTCCAGGTGTTGTTCTATTAAACCTTCTCTGAACTGTTTCCAATGCATTTACATCCTTCCTTAAATAAGATGACCCATATTGTATATAGTAATCCTAATGTGGCCTCGCTTGTGCTCTCTACAACTTAAGTATAACCTCCCTACTTTTGTTTTCAAATTCCCTCACGATAAATGATAACATTCCATTCGCTTTCGTAATGGCTTGCTGTACCTGCATACTAATCTTTTGTGATTTCCCAAGTTCTCCCCTAAAATCCTCAGGTAGATCACCGAGATGAGCCCCCTCCAGCCCCATCACCGACAACACCCCTCCAGTAACGAGGAGGGCAGTGCCAATGGAAAAGTCGTAAAAAGCTTTTTTGCGATATCCCCCACTTGTATGTACCTGTAAACCTCCCCTCACGGAATCCCAAACGTCTCCCCCAGCTCCTCCAAACTTGTAAATCGCCCTTCTAAAAGTAAGTCCTTCATTTCCATCACCCCTCGCTCCTCCCATCCCTGAAACCTTGCATCCATCCCCCATGGCTCAGACCCAAGGCTCCCTCTAATCAGCATCAACTTCAACTCCTCGCCCCCACCCGAAAGTGCTGCGGAAATTGCCTCCATATTTTCAGCGTGGCCACCACCCCTGAATACTTCCTTGGGGCAAACAGGAGCGGTGCCATTGGCAGCGGCCGCAACCCCCACCACTTACAAGAGCCAGCCTCTATCCTCACCTGCTCCAATCCTGCACCTTCTCAGAGCCCGCCGCCCAATAATAGTACAACAGGTTCGAAAGGGCCAGGCCCCCCAATTGTTGCCCTCTCTGAAGCACCAACCTCCTAATCGTTGCCATCTTCCCTGTCCACAAAAACGACAAATCCAACTTACCCACCACTATAAAAAACGGTTTTGTATAAAAACCAGTAAGCACTTAAATAAAAATGGCAAAATATTCATCTTAACTGCCTGCACCCGGCCTCCCAACGATATGGGAAGGCTATCCCATCTCAATAAATCTGCCTTGTCCCTGCCCGAATCGAGTTAGTAAAAAGAAAACCGAGCAATTATATTTACAATGTACATCAGATCCCAGCCAGGTTTGCTCTGTTGTTTCCATACCTTGCCGACTATATACAGATCTTTATCCTGACTCATCACCCCCTTAGCGGTCGAGCTCGTATTGGGCAAGAATCATGGGGAGGCTGATAGCTCCAATTCTATAGGCCCAGTGCAGGTTATAACATCCTTCTCACAATAAGTCCAAAGATTTTTTTTTTAAATTTAGAGTACCCAATCATTTATTTTTTCCAATTAAGGGGCAATTTAGTGTGGCCAATCCACCTAACCTGCAGATCTTTGGGTTGTGGGGGTGAGACCCACGCAAACGCAGGGAGAATGAGTACGAAGATTATTCTGATGACTCCAGACTCTCTTCACATTTGGCTGTGCTTCCTGCACTCGCGGTGCTAGATCTGGCGGCGTATATCTGGACGGAGAGCACCTCTTGCGATCAGAACATTGTGGTGGATGCACTGTCTGAGGCTGCTGCATTGCCTGCACCCCATCGGAGACCCCCGACACCTGGGCTTCCATGTCAGAATCTGTATCTATGACCTCTTTCATTTTGATATCTTGATCCCCTTGGAGTAATGCTCTAGTCTTTCCTGGCATCAGATTTGGTTTGTCTGCAACTTTCGTCTCTGGGGAATTTTGCGCAAAACCCATTCCAGGTTCTTTTTCAAAAGAAGATATAGGGGGACTAACATGATCTCCAGGCCAGGGATAAACTTGCCATCATAGTTCACCAATCCCCAAAATGACTGCAGCTCCGTGGTGTTGTCAGGTGTAGGAGCCTGCTGAATATCCCATACATTCTCCATGAGTGTAACCCCCACGGTCCACTCGGTAACTCAGGTACACCACTTGCCTCGCCCGGAAAACGCATTTTTCTCCCCACAGGCGAACACCCATCTCCAAGAAGTGACGGAACACACATCATCCAGAAATACTGCACTTGTGGCAAACCTCACAATATATTTTCCTTACCCTCGGAAATACGGCACAGGCCGACAACACTCCAAAGGGTAGTCTCATACAGGCCTCTATGGGTGTTTTTGGTGATGTACTTACGGAAGGTAAGGTCCAATTCGAACTGCAAATATGCAGGCTCATAGTGAGCTTGGTAAATGAGTGTCCACTTTCCACCTCTTGCGTGAGGTTAGGGCTGATCCAATTCGTGCGCGAGGTTGGGGCTGATACAGCTGAAGGTGGTATATAGAACACACCTTACCAGGATGAGCCGGATCTTTTTTTTAAAATATTTTTTATTCTCCTCCCTTTTCACATTTTCTCACAAATTTACACCACCAACAATAAACAATAATAAGTAACAAATATGTCAATCCCCATATCAATAACAATGATCCCATCCTCCCTCCAAACCCCAAACATTAGCTTGCATGTTCACACAGACAAATGACAAAAAGGAATTAGGGATCAGCCATTGTTGCCATTAACACACACAGCCCCCCAACCCCCAACCCTTCCACCCACATGCCCCAACTAATGTTCGATGTTATCCAGTTCTTGAAAGTGCATTATGAATAATGCCCATGAATTGTAGAACCCTTCTATCCTTCCCCTCAGTTCAAACTTAACCCTATCAAGAGTCAAGAATTCCAACAGGTCCCCCCGCCACGCCAAGGCACAGGATGGAGAGGTTGCTCTCCAATCTATCAGGATCCACCTTTGGGCGATCAACGAGGCAAAGGCTAGAATATCTGCCTCCACACCCATTTCCAACCCTGGCTGGTCCGACACCCCGAATATGGCCTCCGGGGGGCCCAGGTTCAGTTTCATGGGCACCACTTTAGAAATTCCGCTAAAAACCTCCTTCCAGTAATCCTCTAGCTTTGGACAGGACCAAAACATTTGAACGCGATTAGCCCCCCCCCCCCCCCCCCCCCCCCCCCCGCCCCCCGGCAAAGTTCACACACATCTTCTACTCCTTCAAAGAATCGGCTCATCCTCGCCCTCGTGAGGTGTGTATACCACCTTCAGCTGTATCAGCCCCAACCGTGCGCACGAGGTGGAGGCATTCACTCTCCGGTGCACCTCACACCAGAACCCCTCCTCCATATTCTCTCTCAACTCTTCCTCCCAGTTTGCTTTGATCCCTTCCAGTGGTGCCTTCTCTTCTTCCAAAATAGCTCTGTAAACCGCTGACACTATCCCCTTCTCCAGTCCCCCTGTCGTTAGCACCTCCTCCAGCAATGTGGAGGCCGGCTCCACCAGGAAGCTCTTTATCTCCTTTCTGCAAAAGTCTCGTATCTGCATGTATCTGAACATTTCTCCCCGCTCCAGCCAAACTTCGCTTCCAACTCCTTCAATCCTGCAAACTGACCCCTAAGAAACAAATCTTTTAGTGACTTAATCCCTTTCTCCTCCCGTTTCCCAAAATTTCCATCCCACCTCCCTGGCTCAAATCTGTGGTTCCCCTGAATCGGCATTTCCCTTGACCCTGCCCCGAACCCAAAGTGTTGGCGAAACTGCCTCCAAATTCTCAATGAAGTTATTATTACCGGACTCTCTGAGTATTTCCCCGGGGCTATCGGGAGCGGCACTGTTGCTAGTGCTTTCAATCCCGACCCCCTGCACAAACTCTCCTCCATTCTGACCCACTGGGAATCAACCCGTCTGACCCAGCTCCGCACCTTCTCCACATTCGCCGCCCAGTAGTAATACATCAAGTTCGGGAGACCCAAACCACCTGCCTGCCTTCCCCTCTGTAGCAGCACCTTCCTCGCTCTGGCCACCTTCCCTCCCCATATGAAGGACATAATCCTTCCCTCAATCTCTCTGAAAAAAGCCTTTGGCAGGAAAATCGGCAGGCATTGAAAAATAAACAGAAATCGTAGCAACACGTTCATTTTAACCGCCTGTACCCGACCCGCCAGTGACAGAGGGAGACAATCCCACTTTTCCAGATCAGCTTTCACTCTCCCCACTAAACTAGAAATGTTGTACCTGTGGAGGCCCCCCCACTCCCGGGAGTGAGTTCTTGCCCTACGGAATGGCAGCCCCCCCCCCCCCATGCCTGTACCCCCGGCTGAGACACCACAAAATACTCGATCTTGTCTAGATTTAGTTTGTACCCCGAGAAAGACCCAAACACCCGAAGCAGCTCCAATATTCCCCCTATCGACACACTCGGTCCCGACACGTATAACAGCAAGTCATCGGCATATAAGGACACCCTATGTTCTTTTCCACCCCCGCACTATTCCTTTCCATACCCCCAAACTTCTTAATGCGATGGCCAACGGCTCAATCACGAGCGCAAACAGCAGGGGGGGACATAGGACATCCCCCTGCCTAGTCCCACGGTGGAGAGAAAAGTATCTCGCCCTGATGTTGTTTGTGCGGACACTCGCCCTCAGCTCCTTATATAATAGCTTTACCCAGTTCACAAATCTTGGTCCAATCCCAAACCGCTCCAGAACTGCCATCAAGTACCCCCATTCTACCCGGTCAAAGCCTACTCAGCGTCCAATGTCACAACCATCTCTGTTTCCTTCCCCTCTGCCAGTCCCCACCTTCTGCATAACTCCTATTTACCTCCAACATCTCACCTATTACCCTCTGCCGCTCCAACCTCTCCTCTTTGTCCACCCTGGCAATAAACAAAATTACCTCACCCCTCACCACCGCCTTTAGAGCCTCCCAGACAATTGCCTTCAACACCTCACCCGTACAGTTGAAACCTACCTATTCCTCAATTACCTTTTCAATCTTGTTACAGAACCCTTGGCCCCCAAAAGGCCCACATCTAATTTTCACTCCGGCCTCTGTGCTATCCCCTTCTCCAGTACCATATCCACCCAATGCAGAGCATGATCTGATACTGCAATTGCCGAGTATTCCGACCTCTTGACCCCAGCCAGCAAAGTCTTCCCCACCATGAAAAAGTCGATCCACGAGTCTACCTTATGGACTGCTGAGAAAAACGAGTACTCCCGTTCCCTCAGGTGCAGAAACCTCCAAGGGTCCACCCCTCCCATTTCCACCATTAACCCAGCCAATGCCTTCGCCCCTCCCCCCCCTCCGATGGGACCAGCGAGCGCGGCCGTGACCTGTCCAACCTTGGCTCCTGCACCAAGTTCCAGTCCCCCCTCACTATCAGTTTGTGTGTGTCCAAGTTGGGGATGGCCCCAAACACCTTCTTTGCGAATCCCACATCATCCCAATTGGGACTGTATAGCCGGATCTTTGAGGGGGTAGAAGATGTGTGTGAACGTTGGGGGGATTGGTGGGAGGTGGCCCGCAAACCATGTTCATATGTTTTGGTCCTGTCCAAAGCTGGAGGATTACTGGAAGGAGGTTTTTAGGGTAATCTCTAAAGTGGCGCACGTGAAACTGGACCCGGGCACTCGGGAGGCCATATTCGGGGTGTCAAAACCAGCCGGGGTTGGAAAGGGGGTGCCGAGGCAGATGTTGTAGTCTTCGCCTCGTTGATCGCCCGAAGGCAGATCCTGTTGGGATGGAGATCAACCTGTCCATCTTATGTTCTGGCATGGCGGGGGAACCTGCTGGAATTCTTGACTCTTGAGAAGGTCAAATTTGAACTGAGGGGAACCAGTAATTCATGGGCATTATTCATTATGCACTTTCGAGAACTGGATTACATCGAACATTGGAGGGGGGGATTGGGATGGTTGGGGGGAGCGGGACTGTATGTGTTAATGGTGACTATGGGTGATACCTGATTCCTTTTTGTTAATTGTTTATGTTAACATGCGGTCTAATGTTTGGGAGTTTGGTGGGAGGATAGGATTGCTGTTATTGATATGGGGATTGACATTGCATTTGTTACTGATTGTTGTTTATTGTTGGGTGTAAATTTGGGAAAAAATATCAAAGGAGGAGAATAAAAATATTTTTAAAAAAATGAGTGTCCACCGGACAGTTTTGCATAAATGTCTTTGATGCGGGGCATCGCGTAATGACCCATCAGCCTCATCTTTTGCTAACAAATTGTAAGGGACCAGGTGAACTCTGGAATACCTTAGCTGTGTGCCCGAGTCAACCTGAATTTTTGTCATATCCACTCTTATTTTTCCCAGCCCAGGTTGGAAAACCTCAGGGTATTTTCCAAGCACTTTGTATAGGACTGCGAATCCCATTTGGAAAATTTGCTGCCAGTCCAAGTCCAGGCGCTTTAGCCAATCATGGCCTAGCAGGCTGGTGTCGGGTCCCTTGACTATTTCACCTTTTCCAAGTACAAGAATTCCATTAAAACCCTCATGCCACTAGGGTTACCAATTGCTCAAACGTTTTAGTGTCCAGTGCTGTAGGATATGTAAGGCCTTTTATCACTCCATAAGTATGAGCTGCACATGCAGTCAGCAATATCATTGTCTGTTGATCAACATCTGTGATAGCGCTTGCCTGGAAAAAGTAACGCATGCACTCTGTACACTCTATCCAATTCTCTAAGCTTGCAACAAACACGTCTAATCTTCCGAACAAAGGCATTTTTATTTTTAAAAATTCTCCAACTTTGTTCCTACAGAATAAAGGAGGTGTAGCAGCATCGACTGTAATCCAGGGGCGCAATCTAACAGCCACGGGATCTTGCCAGATGTCATGATCTGGATCGCACCCATAACGGGTGCGATCCATATTTGGCAAATTTGCACAGTAAAGTGAGCAGTTAGTCTCATTTTAATAAGCACTCACCGGATCTACCCAAGGCATTGGGATCTAATCCCTCGAAGACCCCAGGCAAGTGCTGTTTTGCACTGGTCTCCACAAATGGGGAGCAGGCAGAATGGCACTTGGGGAGCTTTCCCAGGGAATTGGGGGCCCCTGCATGGCCGGGCTCTGGGCAGTGTCATACCCTGGTACCCCTGATGCCACCTGGGCAGACTTGCAGTGCCTCCTGGATGCCAGTGGCAGAGTGCCTGGGTGGCTTTTGCCCACACTGGGGATCGGGCCTGGGGGTGCCCTGTCCTTATTAGGTGGGGTGTGTGGGGGAGGGGGGACACAATGACCCCCTTTATAGGTGAGTTGGGGCATTGGTGGATCGGGAGTCCAATTGGGGAGGTCCCAAGACCGGGGTGCCATATTTAAAAATAGCGAGCGGAGCTCCTCAATGCAGGAAATGAAAATAAGTGCGGCCTCGACGGGACGTTCCCCGCTGAAGCCCCAAAATAAAACAGATTCCCATTAGATAGCGGAGTCTTTCTCCTCACTGTGATCATCGGGAAACACCCAGGTAAATGCACCCGACACGGGACTCTGTTTCATATCTGTTTGATCGCACCCCAGTTGTATTCTCATTGCCAGTTTTGCAGGCCACAAACGAGTCCGAACCGAGTTAGTAAAAAGTTTATTGCAAAGCAATTATATTTACAATATACATCAGCGGGCTCAGCTCTGTCGGTTCCATACCTGGCTGACTTTATACCGGTCTTAATCATGAATGATCTATGGCTCCCCACACCCTTAGCGGGGGAGCTCGTAGTCGGCAAGACTCACAGGGAGATTGATTACTCCGATCCCATGGGTCTCCCATGGGGCTGGTTTAGCTCACTGGGCTAAATAGCTGACTTTTAAAGCAGACCAAGCAGGCCAGCAGCACGGTTCGATTCCCGTACCAGCCTCCCCGAACAGGCGCCGGAATGTGGCGACTAGGGGCTTTTCACAGTAACTTCATTGAAGCCTACTTGTGACAATAAGCGATTTTCATTTCATTTCCTGCGGGTTATAACATCAGCCCGCCTATTTATTGCGGTTTAAATTACATCCCTCTATTTCTGTGACTTTTGGCGTTATGTTCTTTAAAATTCTCTCTCAGAAAAGGATCTTGACACAGCTATTTAATGGACAATCATGTAATGCATCCTAGCAGCATCATTTACATGGTGAGCATTTGTAAACACCGATTGCTGCTTTTTCATTAACTGTGCTAATTCAGAAATTTTATTTCCCTGTAACTTTCTTGTATACTTAACATTAGTTCTCACCAGGGTTTACTTCATAGTGGGCGCGATTCTCCCAAAACATTTAATTTGTGGTGGGTTTTTCTGGGAATTTCATGCCTGCTCTGCTGGCAAGTTCCCCACCGCTATTCAATAACACATTTTTGGGTCACTTTTTAGGGTCACTTTTTTGGGCCATGGGTACTTTCTCACCAGTTTAGCCTACATTTAGAATTTCTTTTAGGACTGGAGGCTGAACTCAGAGATCGGGCCACCATTTTGAAAGGGTGCCCCAATCGCTAAGTGAGCTTGTGGGTCTACCCCCACCTATGGGCAATGTCACCCACCACAAACATGGACACTGCTCCACACCCTCTCAAGTGAGAACACCTCACTATGGGGTCCCTGGAGGTACACCCTCTTCAGGGTTCCCAAACCCCTGACAGCACCCCTCCCTTCTAGGACCTCCACCCATCACCCTGCTAACCTCCTGGAGGCTCTTACGTCTTTAAAAAAAAAAAATTGAGAGTACCCAATTCATTTTTTCCAATTAAGGGGCAATTTAGCGTGGCCAATCCACCTAACCTGCATATCTTTGGGTCGTGGGCATGAAACCCACGCAAACACGGGGAGAGTGTGCAAACTCCACATGGACAGTGACCCAGAGTTGGGATCGAACCTGGGACCTTGGTGCCGTGAGGCAGCCGTGCTAACCACTGCACCACTGTGCTGCCCTGTGGAGGCCCTTACTTACCTGCACTACACTCTCCCACCCTTCAACCCCCCCATCCTCATTTCATGGGCATGGCCCCCTTGCACCCTCACCCTTGGCAGTGCCACCCTGGCACTTGGGCTCCCTTGCTCTGCGACCCTGGCATCCAGGTAGTGATCCTGCTGGACTGGCAGTGCCACCCGGGCACATTGGCAGTGCCAGGATGGCAGTGCCAAGGTGCCAGCTGGATAATGCCAATGTGTCCATGTTCCAGGGGGAGGGCCAGGGGGCCACCCTGCACTTACCCTGACCACCCAGCTGTCTCTGATGGCCCGGGAGACCCCCGGGTGCCTTTTCCACCTGGTCGACATTTGTGTGGACCAGTACTGATCTGCACCCGGCTGCAGCCTCCATGGGGAGGCTGAAGAACCGAGGGAGGCTGGTGGATCCCGCCCATGTTGGTGGTAAGTAGGTTTATGACCTACCTACGCGAGCGTCATTCAGCCCCACCCATTGGGGCAGGGTTTCGACTTCGACGTCTCGCGGGACTTGGAGAATCTCATGAGGCACGTAGCCTGTCGGGAAGCTCACTGGAAGCCTCTCCCGGCATTCTCCGGTCGCGTTGTGCTCTATCTTGAGCGCACGCAACCGGAGAATCGTGCCAGAGAATACTGTATTGTTTCACCAAAGCTACATGTTGCTTACAAATCAAGTACATGGGCATTCTGTCCATATCCACAAAGTAATACAAATTCATTAATATCACTTGAAGTTCATTCATCTCCTGATCTAACTTAGTCTACTTGGTTGGTAAAGTTATGTGGGGTACTTGTCAGCAGAGATCAATGTTATGAAAAACTGTCAGACAAATAGTCATTTGTCTGGATCAGCCAAATGGTTGTCATCACTTGGCAGTGACAGCTAATATATGCGGTGAAGGGATGGGATGGAGTGAGGGTAGTTATATAAATGATTCCACGCTATATAAAACTCATTAGTCGGCTTGGCCTGGGTACTACCCCAACAAACTAAATAAACAAATATCGGCTTATGGGATGTCTGCGGGTCAGATGAGCCTTTTCATGGACTGGATTGGGCCTGAAGGTACCAAAACGTTTTTATTTTTTGGTGTGTTTATTATATTGTATGTATCCATTATTCCTTCAGTTGGTTAATTGGCCAATGACGGAATAGTTTAGAACACTTTAACTACTGCGAAGTGATATTTGTTGGCCTGAAAATAAAGAATCTATTGACTTCCCTCTATTCCGTGAAATCAGAAAAGATTCATTGCTACAATGTCTCCTCTATCTGCCCATGTATGTATGTGTCTTTGTAACTATGACTGATAACAACTGCAATGTACTATTTGGATGAATAGAATAACATAAATTGTTTGACTGTCACAGAAATTAGCTTCGCCTTGCATTTGACATAAATTAGGGCCGGAATTCTCCGGCCACTGTCATTCACTTTTCTCACCAGCTGCACGCCCCCACCCATTGGCTTCCCGGCAACGTGGGGTGTCCTCAATGGGAAATCCTATTCACAAGTGGCAGGAAGACAGAATCCCGTCGCCAGCGAACGGCATGCCGCCAAGAAACACGCATCTGGGGAATCGAAGAATCCAGGCCAGAGATCAAAAAGCTGCAACCATTTTCTTTTTCACCTTAAGCTATTAGTAAATACCTTAACAATATTGTAGGTGGTGCTGAAAGAGGGGAATAATACTTTGAAGAAAGTATTTTCCACTTAAAAAGTACACCCTCAAATAAGACTGGGAGGGAAGTTGGTAAAATAAATATTTTCCTGCATTGAAGAATTATGCTATTTTGCAACTGGAAAACCTATATTGTAACATTTGGAAACTTGTCATGCCATGTCTTCTGACTGGAAATAGTCTACCTCGTGTGACATTGATGTAATTTATGCCAGAATGGCTTTTGCAAGTTTTAAGACTCGAAGAATTCTGAAAGACTTGAGTGCCTCAAAAGGTACTTGAACCAAAGATTGAAGGGATAATGGACTAAGTAGACAGTCAAAAATGTAGGGAAATGCATTTCATGAAACACATGGAAGAATAGCATAGAATATCAACGGGAGGCAGTGGCGTAGTGGTATTGCCAATGGGCTAATAATCCAGAGATCTAGGATAATGCTCAGCAGTCATTGGAATTTGAATTCAATATGGGTGTACCTACACCACATGGACAGCAATGGTTCACAAAGGCAGCTCGCCACCACCTTTCTCCAGGGCAAATAGGGATGGGCAATAAATTCTGGCTTCGCCCAACGACGCCCACATCATGAATAAAAAAAAGAAAACTCACTACTGCATTGCAATCTATGTACCAAACCAACATTGCATTGTTCCATCACAAACATGAATTTGATCTGAAAAAATCCACACTCAATCAATGTAAGCTATAATATCTTGTGCCAAAAAGTGATTATTTCAGACTTCTGACAACCAACAAGACGTAACATGCTGACAGCAGGTGTTTGTGAGTAAAACCCAAACATTATAAACAAAATAAGTGCTGAATTAGTTTGAAAACAAATCTGCCCGAATTAACGTCAAGGAGAGAGAAATAAACTGTACTAAACTTTATGGACCATCTACCAGTGGGAAAATAGGCAGTTAGACCTGCAAATTAGGGTACTGTGCACTTGGAGGCATGCCCATCTGCCCCACCATGCTTTTATAGGTGGTGGGGAGGTGTCAGGGGAGCCACCTACCCATAGCCCAATTGAGGCCCGTAAGTGAACAATTAATGCCAATTAAAAGCCTCATCCTGCCACCACTCCGATTTAACGGGCACCTCAACAGATCCACGCCCAACTTTTAGCTTTAATCCTGCAGACTGTTGATCAGCGAAAAAGAGCGGTTGCCTCCTTTCCAGGTTCTCTGTGCCAATTGCAGACCCCCCACATTTTGTCACCTCAAGTCCACACAGCCCATTGCCTTTACAAAATGCATCCCCCACCCTCGCCAGGGCCAGAAGCCACCAATCCCAATGTGGTGCAGAGCTGCTGGCCTCTGATTTGCTGGAAACTCTATGAGATGGGACTTTCTTCTGAAGACAGATGGAAGATCAGGCTCACACTAATGAAAGAACTATTTCCTGAATAATGAATGTGGTGTGAGCTGGCCATGGGCTTGCCCCTGAAATTTAAGCTGGAGTGAGTGGGCCCTGCCCTCAAGTTATAATCCAGCCTACAGAATGAATCATGTGAAAACGAGATGGGCACCACTGCAAAGAACCAGCTGATAATGGATTTGGAGGCCAATGGCGTGGTGGAAGCACTTGAGCTGTTTAAACAAAAGTACCCATGGACATTTAATAGTTTCCTAAGAGGCACGTGATGAGGAAAGTGCCAGGTGCATAATTTTGTGGACAGGAGAGAAAGGATGAGATTTTTTCAATCGCTGGACAATGAGTGAGAAGGACAGTAAAGCGCAGGTCATTTTTTTGAGGAATTCAGTATATTTCTCCAGCCAAAGCCAAACCATTGGACCAACCAATAGGAATTTTAGAGCCAGGGGTTCATTACAAGAGGCCTACAGCGAACCCAATGAGACAACTAATTAACAGCAGACCGAGAGATCTGTGGTGCAGCAACCGAAGAGGAAAGAGTCGAATTGAACCCCTCTGGAAGGCCGCTGCCCTCGACTCGATATGCATGCTCAAGCCGTCAGGAGTCGTGTCAATGCCAGATTCATCAGTCGCATTCACAAGACAGCCCCGAACGTCATCCAAGCACAACGCAATGCCATTCGCAGTCTCAAGACCAACCATAACATCATCATCAAACCAGCAGAAAAAGAGAGGCCACCGTCATACTGAACAGAATGGACCTTCTAACTGAAACAGAACAGCAGCATGCAGAAGGCAGATGGTGGAATTGAGATTCAAGAGTTAGGAATAACCCAAATCAGAGGCATACACATGTAAATCATGCTAATAATAACAGTAGGAATGGCAACTGGGATGGCAAACATAAAGGCAGCTGTTTGAAATAGGCATCCAGGTTAGATATAATGCAGTAGAGATTATGAAAAGAACACATATTAAAAATAAGTATATTTTAGCTACCTTTACACTGGGCTGGATTATCCGCCACCTGACGCCGCTAGCTGAGTTCTCGTTGAGGCGGAGAATCCGCATCAGGGAGTAAATGGGATCGGCGCCATTTCCAATGTACCGGTCCCCGCTGGCTTTGGGATCAAGGCTTCCGCCCTCTGCCAGCAGGAGGATGCAAATGGGTCTTAATGGGTGTGACTGTCCTGTCCTCTGGGCCGGCAGTCACGTGGGCAGGAATTGGTGAAAGGTCTTGACAGCTGGACCCCTCCAAGGGCGGCACGGTGGCATAGTGGTTAGAATGCTACCTCACAGTTCCAGGTTCAATTCCAGCCTCGGGTGACTGTCTGTGTGAAGTTTGCACTTTCTCCCCGTGTCTGCGTGGGTTTCCTCTGAGTGCTCCAGTTTCCTCCCACAGTCCAAAGATGTGCAAGTTAGTTGGTTTGGCCATGCTAAATTGCCCCTTAGTGTCCAAAATGTTCGGTAGGGTTATGGGGATAGGGTGGAGGTGTGGGTTTAAGTCGGATGCTCTTTCCAAGGGCTGGTGCATACCCAATGGGCCGAATGGCCTCCTTCTGCACTGTAAATTCTATGATTCAAACAAAAATCCAGGGGGGGGGGGAATTCTGCTGCATGGGGGGGGGGGGGGGGGGGAAGCGGGGGCTGAAGTGCGTTGCAGGTGGGGAGCGCCCAATCATAGGATCTCGCTCTCAGACCACCTGCTCAAAATAGCGGGCTAATTGCAGGATTCCCTAGGGAATCCCTTGTAACTCGCCATGCATAAATTTGCATGGCTAAGGATTGGGAGTTGTTTCCTGATTTGTGCTCCCAGCATGAGCTGAAATTCATCTCACGTAACTCTGACCACCAGCATTCAGCATCTTCTCTCAGCTGTGCCCTCTGACATGAGAGGAACGAAAGAACTCATGTACTGGATCAAGTCACTCACGTCAGGTGTCTCACCACATGCAGATCCCAATACACTAGGGCTCTAAGTTATGCATAGTGTCGATATTTGCGCTAGTGACAACCGACGCGTGAGTGAGTGACGGTGTTTCTTCATCACTGTCTTCCCGCTCCTCCACCTCCTGCTCTTTCACACCACCTGTCCAAGTGGCAGATCTTGGATATCAGAAAGGAGAAAGGCATCACACTAGACTTGTGATGATGGAAATGGATGCATGTTTAAATCTGCAGCGTGTAATTAAGAAAGGATTGTAGGGTAAGAGGGAAGTGGGATGTGATGAGGAGGATTATGTGTGAGCATACTGACATTTCAATGCTTTGAAACACACTGCTGAACACAACCACAGTCATGGTCACTTCACTGAGTGAAGAACATGTCCACTGTAGGTTAGCTGCCTCCAGATATGAGTCACCTGGTCCTGCAAAAGGGCAGTGAGTATGGCACAATTTCTTTGGGTGGTGTTGCTGGCATGGTTGAAAAGCTGGCAGTGCATGAAAGCTGTGACATGTAGGTGCACTGCATGCAGCATTTTTGAGTGTATGTAAGTGAAGTTTGAGAGACAGTGCAGCAGTGTTGAGTGTATGTGGGTGAAGTGTGTGAGGCAGGGCAGCAGTGTTGAGTGTATGTGGGTGAAGTGTGTGAGGCAGGGCAGCAGTGTTGAGTGTATGTAAGTGAAGTTTGAGAGACAGTGCAGCAGTGTTGAGTGTATGTGGGTGAAGTGTGTGAGGCAGTGCAGCAGTGTTGAGTGTATGTAGGTGAAGTGTGTGAGGCAGAGCAGCAGTGTTGAGTGTATGTGGGTGAAGTCTGTGAGGCAGTGCAGCAGTGTTGAGTGTATGTGGGTGAAGTGTGTGAGGCAGTGCAGCAGTGGTGAGTGCATGTGGGTGAAGTCTGTGAGGCAGTGTAGTAGTGTTCAGTGTATGTAGGTGAAGTGTGTGAGGCAGGGCAGCAGTGTTGAGTGTATGTGGGTGAAGTCTGTGAGGCAGTGTAGCAGAGTTGAGTGTATGTGGGTGAAGTGTGTGAGGCAGGGCAGCAGTGTTGAGTGTATGTAGGTGAAGTCTGTGAGGCAGTGTAGCAGAGTTGAGTGTATGTGGGTGAAGTGTGTGAGGCAGGGCAGCAGTGTTGAGTGTATGTGGGTGAAGTGTGTGAGGCAGTGCAGCAGTGTTGAGTGTATGTAGATGAAGTGTGTGAGGCAGTGTAGCAGAGTTGAGTGTATGTGGGTGAAGTGTGTGAGGCAGGGCAGCAGTGTTGAGTGTATGTAGGTGAAGTCTGTGAGGCAGTGTAGCAGTGTTAAGTGTGATGTGTTGGGTATGCTGGGTCTGTGAGGACTGCGTTTACCATAGCAGTGATTGAGACAGGCTACCAACACTTGTAGAAGTACAACTCTATTTTATTTAACTATGAGCTGTTCAACATACTTGGACTGTTAGGTTAACTGGAGACCTGAGGCTAACCTGACCAGACTATCCTGCTAGCACATGGTAGCTGTTCGTGTTGCTGATCACGGGCTCTGGCTGTCTCAGAGGCTGCATCCCGAGAGAGCGGGAAAACTAGCGCCCTCTGGCTTTATAGATGCCGTGTCCTGTCTGGTGATTGGCTGCTGTATTCTGTGTGTTGATTGGTCATTTAGTGTGTCAGTCAGTATCTGTCTAGGCACCATCATATACTTGTGACAAAGTGTATATAAATGAAGTGTATGAGACAGTGCAACAGTGTTGAGTGTATGTGGGTGATGCATTATCAATTACCACAAAGACGAGAGTAGTGGAATAATCGAGGCTTTATTGAGCAAATATGTTGTCCCTCCTGTAGCTGCCACTAGAATGGCTGCAGCAACGGCGAGAACATACATTTATACGCCGCCTACTGGGCGGAGTCAGCAGGCAGGGATTTACCCATGTACCTCTATCATACGTGACTTACCATAATACATATAATACTGCTAGTGGTGACTACCACAGTGGGTGAAGAGTGTGAGGCACTGCTGAGTGTTGAGAGTATGTAAATGAAGTGTGTGAGGCAGTGTAGCAGTGTTAAGCGTATAGGTGAAGTGTGTGAGGCAGAGCAGCACTGTTGAGTGTATGTGGGTGAAGTGTGTGAGGCAGTGCAGCAGTGTTGAATGTATGTAGGTGAAGTGTGTGAGGCAGTGCAGCAGTGTTCAGTGTATGTAGGTGAAGTGTGTGAGGCAGAGCAGCAGTGTTAAGCGTATGTAGGTGAAGTGTGTGAGGCAGTGCAGCAGTGTTGAGTGTATGTAGGTGAAGTGTGTGAGGCAGTGCAGCAGTGTTGAGAGTATGTGGGTGAAGTGTGTGAGGCAGTGCAGCAGTGTTGAGTGTATGTAGGTTAAGTGTGTGAGGCAGAGCAGCAGTGTTGAGAGTATGTGGGTGAAGTGTGTGAGGCAGAGCAGCAGTGTTGAATGTATGTGGGTGAAGTGTGTGATGCAGTGTTGAGTGTATGTGGGTGAAGTGTGTGAGGCAGGGCAGCAGTGTTGAGTGTATGTGGGGGAAGTGTGTGAGGCAGGGCAGCAGTGTTGAGTGTATGTGGGTGAAGTGTGTGAGGCAGAGCAGCAGTGTTGAGTGTATGTGGGTGAAGTGTGTGATGCAGTGTAGCAGGGTTGAATGTATGTGGGTGAAATGTGTGAGGCAGGGCAGCAGTGTTGAATGTATGTGGATGAAGTGTGTGAGGCAGTGTAGCAGGGTGAATGTATGCAGGTGAAGTGTGTGAGGCAGAGCTGCAGTGTTGAGTGTATGTGGGTGAAGTGTGTGATGCAGTGCAGCAGTGTTGAGAGTATGTAGGTGAAGTGTGTGAGGCAGAGCAGCAGTGTTGAGTGTATGTGGGTGAAGTGTGTGAGGCAGGGCAGCAGTGTTGAATGTATGTAGATGAAGTGTGTGAGGCAGTGTAGCAGGGTGAATGTATGCAGGTGAAGTGTGTGAGGCAGGGCAGCAGTGTTGAGCGTATGTAGGTGAAGTGTTTGAGGCAGTGCAGCAGTGTTGAGTGTATGTAGGTGAAGTGTTTGAGGCAGTGCAGCAGTGGTGAGTGAATGTAAATGAAGTGTATGAGAGAGCAGCACGGTGGTGCAGTGGTAGCATTGCAGTCTCACGGCGCCATGGTCCCAGGTTTGATCCCAGCTCTGGGTCACTGTCTGTGTGGAGTTTGCACATTCTCCCCATGTTTGCGTGGATTTCGCCCCCACAACCCAAAGATGTGCAAGGTAGGTGGATTGAACACGCTAAATTGCCCCTTCATTGGAAAAAATAAATTGGGTACTCTCAATTTTTTTTTAAAAAATGAAGTGTGTGAGGCAGAGCAGCAGTGTTGAGTGTATGTGGGTGAAGTGTGTGATGCAGTGCAGCAGTGTTGAGTGTATGTGGGTGAAGTGTGTGATGCAGTGCAGCAGTGTTGAGTGTATGTGGGTGAAGTGTGTGAGGCAGAGCAGCAGTGTTGAGAGTATGTGGGTGAAGTGTGTGATGCAGTGTAGCAGTGTTGAGAGTATGTGGGTGAAGTGTGTGATGCAGTGTAGCAGTGTTGAGAGTATGTGGTGAAGTGTGTGATGCAGTGTAGCAGTGTTAAGCGTATGTAGGTGAAGTGTGTGTGGCAGAGCAGCAGTGTTGAGTGTATGTGAGTGAAGTGTGTGTGGCAGAGCAGCAGTGTTAAGCGTATGTAGGTGAAGTGTGTGTGGCAGAGCAGCAATGTTGAGTGTATGTGGGTGAAGTGTGTGAGGCAGAGCAGCAGTGTTGAGAGTGTAGCGGAGTTGAGTGTATGTGGGCGAAATGTGTGAGGCAGTACAGCAATGTGTATGTAGATGAAGTGTGTGAGGCAGTGCAGTAGTGTTGAGTGTATGTAAATGAAGTGTGCGTGTGAGGCAGTGTAGCAGTGTTGAGTGTATGTGGGTGAAGTGTGTGAGGCAGGGCAGCAGTGTTGAGTGTATGTGGGTGAAGTATGTGATGCAGTGCAGCAGTGTTGAGTGTATGTAGGTGAAGTCTGTGAGGCAGTGTAGCAGAGTTGAGTGTATGTGGGTGAAGTGTGTGAGGCAGGGCAGCAGTGTTGAGTGTATGTAGGTGAAGTCTGTGAGGCAGTGTAGCAGTGTTAAGTGTGATGTGTTGGGTATGCTGGGTCTGTGAGGACTGCGTTTACCATAGCAGTGATTGAGACAGGCTACCAACACTTGTAGAAGTACAACTCTATTTTATTTAACTATGAGCTGTTCAACATACTTGGACTGTTAGGTTAACTGGAGACCTGAGGCTAACCTGACCAGACTATCCTGCTAGCACATGGTAGCTGTTCGTGTTGCTGATCACGGGCTCTGGCTGTCTCAGAGGCTGCATCCCGAGAGAGCGGGAAAACTAGCGCCCTCTGGCTTTATAGATGCCGTGTCCTGTCTGGTGATTGGCTGCTGTATTCTGTGTGTTGATTGGTCATTTAGTGTGTCAGTCAGTATCTGTCTAGGCACCATCATATACTTGTGACAAAGTGTATATAAATGAAGTGTATGAGACAGTGCAACAGTGTTGAGTGTATGTGGGTGATGCATTATCAATTACCACAAAGACGAGAGTAGTGGAATAATCGAGGCTTTATTGAGCAAATATGTTGTCCCTCCTGTAGCTGCCACTAGAATGGCTGCAGCAACGGCGAGAACATACATTTATACGCCGCCTACTGGGCGGAGTCAGCAGGCAGGGATTTACCCATGTACCTCTATCATACGTGACTTACCATAATACATATAATACTGCTAGTGGTGACTACCACAGTGGGTGAAGAGTGTGAGGCACTGCTGAGTGTTGAGAGTATGTAAATGAAGTGTGTGAGGCAGTGTAGCAGTGTTAAGCGTATAGGCGAAGTGTGTGAGGCAGAGCAGCACTGTTGAGTGTATGTGGGTGAAGTGTGTGAGGCAGTGCAGCAGTGTTGAGTGTATGTAGGTGAAGTGTGTGAGGCAGTGCAGCAGTGTTCAGTGTATGTAGGTGAAGTGTGTGAGGCAGAGCAGCAGTGTTAAGCGTATGTAGGTGAAGTGTGTGAGGCAGTGCAGCAGTGTTGAGTGTATGTAGGTGAAGTGTGTGAGGCAGTGCAGCAGTGTTGAGAGTATGTGGGTGAAGTGTGTGAGGCAGTGCAGCAGTGTTGAGTGTATGTAGGTTAAGTGTGTGAGGCAGAGCAGCAGTGTTGAGAGTATGTAGGTGAAGTGTGTGAGGCAGAGCAGCAGTGTTGAATGTATGTGGGTGAAGTGTGTGATGCAGTGTAGCAGTGTTGAGTGTATGTGGGTGAAGTGTGTGATGCAGTGCAGCAGTGTTGAGTGTATGTGGGTGAAGTGTGTGAGGCAGGGCAGCAGTGTTGAGTGTATGTGGGTGAAGTCTGTGAGGCAGTGTAGCAGTGTTGAATGTATGTGGGGGAAGTGTGTGAGGCAGGGCAGCAGTGTTGAGTGTATGTGGGTGAAGTGTGTGAGGCAGAGCAGCAGTGTTGAGTGTATGTGGGTGAAGTGTGTGAGGCAGGGCAGCAGTGTTGAATGTATGTAGATGAAGTGTGTGAGGCAGTGTAGCAGGGTGAATGTATGCAGGTGAAGTGTGTGAGGCAGGGCAGCAGTGTTGAGCGTATGTAGGTGAAGTGTTTGAGGCAGTGCAGCAGTGTTGAGTGTATGTAGGTGAAGTGTTTGAGGCAGTGCAGCAGTGGTGAGTGAATGTAAATGAAGTGTATGAGAGAGCAGCACGGTGGTGCAGTGGTAGCATTGCAGTCTCACGGCGCCATGGTCCCAGGTTTGATCCCAGCTCTGGGTCACTGTCTGTGTGGAGTTTGCACATTCTCCCCATGTTTGCGTGGATTTCGCCCCCACAACCCAAAGATGTGCAAGGTAGGTGGATTGAACACGCTAAATTGCCCCTTCATTGGAAAAAATAAATTGGGTACTCTCAATTTTTTTTTAAAAAATGAAGTGTGTGAGGCAGAGCAGCAGTGTTGAGTGTATGTGGGTGAAGTGTGTGATGCAGTGCAGCAGTGTTGAGTGTATGTGGGTGAAGTGTGTGATGCAGTGCAGCAGTGTTGAGTGTATGTGGGTGAAGTGTGTGAGGCAGAGCAGCAGTGTTGAGAGTATGTGGGTGAAGTGTGTGATGCAGTGTAGCAGTGTTGAGAGTATGTGGGTGAAGTGTGTGATGCAGTGTAGCATTGTTGAGAGTATGTGGTGAAGTGTGTGATGCAGTGTAGCAGTGTTAAGCGTATGTAGGTGAAGTGTGTGTGGCAGAGCAGCAGTGTTGAGTGTATGTGGGTGAAGTGTGTGTGGCAGAGCAGCAGTGTTAAGCGTATGTAGGTGAAGTGTGTGTGGCAGAGCAGCAATGTTGAGTGTATGTGGGTGAAGTGTGTGAGGCAGAGCAGCAGTGTTGAGAGTGTAGCGGAGTTGAGTGTATGTGGGCGAAATGTGTGAGGCAGTACAGCAATGTGTATGTAGATGAAGTGTGTGAGGCAGTGCAGTAGTGTTGAGTGTATGTAAATGAAGTGTGCGTGTGAGGCAGTGTAGCAGTGTTGAGTGTATGTGGGTGAAGTATGTGAGGCAGTGCAGCAGTGTTGAGTGTATGTAAATGACGTATGTGAGGCAGTGCGGTAGTTGGTAGGTTATGGCTTTTAAAGTTACATACACTGACCTTGACCACTCACGAGAGGTCATTGAATTTATTGCGGTTTTGCATCAGGTCCTTGGGACATAATTCCTTTCACTGACCACCAGAGTTATCTGGAGCCATGGAGAGTTTGGCTGGGGGTGCCTCCTGGGCTGTTGCGAATCTTTCCTACTTTGTACTTGATGTACCATTAATTCACTGCAAGGCGATGAGAGTGAGTGAACTTAGGCTTTATTAACCTAGAACTTGCCTGCCTGTGTCTGCTATACAAATGAGCACCGCCCCCAGGGGGCCGGTCTATATACCGTCCGAGGGGGGCGAAGCTAGAGGCGGGGCCCACCAGGTTCCAATACAATACTTGTAAGGAGATCACATTACCATTGGGCCACAGTGCTACACAGACAGCTTATACTATGGTGAATACATTCACCCCCTGTTAAAAAATGAAGTCCAGCGGGGGTGAAGTGGGATCATCATATGTTCAGTCTGTCTGGAGGCCGGACTGTTCTTTTGGACCTCCTCAGCTCTGGTGGTGTGGCGGGTGCGGGCGTTGCAGTTGTTGACTCCGAGAGCGTGTTGTCTGGAGCTTCGGTCCGGTGTGTCAGCGACAGTTGAGGGGTGGGGTAGGCAGGAGGGTGGTGGATGGTGGCAGTGTAGGCTTGTGACAGTACAGGAGCCCCGGGGGGGCGTAAGGGATTCGGGGGGTGGCGATAGGTGGTGGTGGTGGGGGGGGGGGGGGGGCGCGCGTTGGCCTGTGAACCAGCGGGTGCCAGGTCCCGGAGGGAGACCGTATCTTGCCGTCTGTCTTGGTGCACGACGTAGGCATATTGGGGGTTGGCGCGCAGCAGCTGGACCCTCTCGACCAGGGGGTCGGTCTTATGGCTCCTCGTATGCTTCCAGAGAAGGACAGGTCCCGGAGTCGTCAGCCAGGATGGAAGCGAGACCTATGAGGGGTCTCGTTCGTGGCAGTGCAGAGGAGCGATCTAATGGAGTGGAGCGCATCGGGGAGGACCTCCTGCCAGTGGGGAAGCTGGAGACTTCTAGACCGAAGGGCAAGAAGAAAGGCCTTCCATACCGTTGCGTTCTCCCTCTCCACCTGCCCGTTTCCCTATGGGTTGTAGCTCGTAGTCCTGCTCGAGGCGATGCCCTTACTGAGCAGGTACTGACACAGCTCATCGCTCATGAAAGAGCTGCCCCGGTCACTGTGGACGTACGCAGGGAAACCGAACAGGGTGAAAATGCTGTGCAGTGCCTTTATAACGGTGGCCGAAGTCATGTCGGGACATGGGATAGCGAAGGGGAAGCGGGAGTACTCGTCAATGACGGTCAGGAAGTATACGTCACGGTTGGTTGAAGGGAGGGGCCCTTTGAAGTCGATACTGAGGCGCTCAAAGGGCCGGGAGTCCTTTACCAGGTGGGCCTTGTCTGGCCGGTAGAAGTGTGGTTTGCACTCTGCACAGACTTGGCAGTCCCTGGTCATGGCCCTGACCTCTTCGGTGGAGTAGGGCAGGTTGCGGGCCTTAATAAAGTGGATGAGCCGGGTGACTCCGGGTGACAGAGGTCATTGTGGATGGCCCGAAGTCGGTCATCTTGTGCGCTGGTGCAAGTACCGCGGGACAGGGCATCTGAGGGCTCAGTGAGCATCCCAGGATGATACTTGATATCGTAAGTGTAGGTGGAGAGCTCGACCCTCCACCTCAAGATTTTGTCATTTTTAATTTTGCCCTGTTGTGCGTGGTCGGACATAAAGGCTACCGACTGTTGGTCAGTGACGAGGGTGAACCTCCTACCGGCTAGGTAGTGCCTCCAATGCCGCACAGCTTCCACAATGGCTTGTGCTTCCTTCTCGACAGCGGAGTGTCGAATCTCGGAGGCGTGGAGGGTTCTAGAAAAGAAGGCTACTGGCCTGCCCGCCTGGTTGAGGGTGGCGGCCAGGGCGACGTCTGACGCATCGCTCTCTAGCTGAAAAGGGATGGACTCGTCCACCGCGTGCATCGCGGCTTTGGCAATATCTGCCTTGATGCGGCTGAAAGCCAAGCGGGCCTCAGCCAGCAGGGGAAATATCCTGGCTTTGATAAGTGGGCGGGCTTTGTCCGCATAGTTGGGGACCCACTGGGCGTAATAGGAGAATAGCCACAGTCAGCGTTTGAGGGCCTTCGGTCTGTGGGGAAATGGAGGTTTGATGAGGGAGCGCATGCGCTCGGGGTCCGGCCTCAGGACTCCATTTTCGACGACATAGCCGAGGATGGCGAGCCGGGTAGTGCGGAAAACGCATTTCTCCATGTTATATGTGAGGTTGAGGGATTGGGCTGCCTGGAGGAACCTCTGAAGGTTGGCGTCATGGTCCTGCTGATCATTGTCCATTGTCCAAGCTCGCAACCCGTACTGGTCCACCGTACATTCACCACAGTACTCCTCCAGCTCAGCATCAGGATATCTTGGAACACGTACTTTCCTAAGTTGTTCCATATTTCACTGTTCTTCTTTATGACATTTGCTTCTCGAACCAATTCTAGTACCTGTTCATCCAGAGGGCAACTCCATTGTAGGAGATTAAATCTGACTTTAAGTAGTGGAGGTTAGTTTTAAGTAGTACTGACCTCTCATTATTTTATGCCCCCTGCTGGGGTATGCAGCCACTCAGCAACATATTTAGTGCTTGGCTGCACGCTCCCACCATTTAAATGAGCAGGCTGCATGAAGTTTGCATGCTGCCTGCATTGAAAGCAACAGGCGCAGGAGAATTGCAACCCCTGGATCCATTTTTGGGTCTTATTGATTCTCACAGCCATCATTTCCAAGACAAAATTGTGTTAAAATTCTTTACTTGCCATCTTGTCGGTCTGAACTGACACACCACAATAGTCTTTTGAGGATTAATTGATTTTTAGAATGAGATTTGTGACATGTAATAGAGAACATGTTTCCTGCTTTACTTTTAAAGTAAGGTCCTGTACCAGGAGAACATATTAATATATTTTAATATTTAAAAAATCCACTTGTAAACATTGTAATAATCCATATTCACATTTGACCATCTTTTTCTTCCTTTCTTTTGATTTTCATGCTGTGTTGAAGCTCTAAGGAAACTTGTCAGCTTCAATCAATCTCAAGGCACTGCTCCACCAGTTTTACACACTTTCTGCAGTTAAACCTAATATCATTGATCAATCCCTTTTAAATCCTTTAACTTGCATTTTTTGTCAGCACACAGACATTGCAAGCAATCAAAAATATGAGTATTGGATCAACGATCAAAGGTAGTGGACCATTATCTACTCCTTTTTTGTTGTAAGTCAGAGTTATTTAACTGGCAGCCTTTTCAGCTTTTGGCAATATTAATGATAGATATAATGCAATTTATTTTTCAAAGGTAGCTCTGGCTCAGGCAGAAGTAAATTGATGTAACCTTTATGGAGGCAATAGAACTTCACGCATGTCAGTCTTAATATGTATCAAATCTCAATATAAGAAAAATTGACAGTGAAGTACAATCTTCAAATATTTTCGACACATTAATTGTTAGTTATTTAAAGATGTTATTTAATATGACACTTACAATAGTCTTTATACAACTGAACAGGAAACAATGCATTAATGGTTTTATTTTGCAAGGTATAATTATGTTTTTGTGAGCGAATGCATTCAAACTGATATACGTATTCATTTAGAAAAATGGCATATTGAATTTTCATTGAAATTCAGATTACAATTATGATGCGAGTCTGGAGTGAAACTTCTACTTCTCCACATTTTGATCAGTCGTAGTTATAAGGAAAACTGTTTTGATTTTACAGCTGAATAAGCAAAAAAGATAATTTGTTTTCAATAATGTTCTCTGGTGTAAAATGACACCTTTTCCAAATTTTGCTTCCTATCAAATGGTCATTTCAGTCGGCTCATATTTTTCAGTGAAATATGACACAAAAATCATTCACATTAAGCCACTGGGTCGATTTCTTTTGGTGCATCTCCAATTATATATGCTGAAAAATGAGCTGAGTATTATTACCCAATTCAGTAGCAGAGTCAGAATTATCTTCCCAAATAATGCAAGTTCGTATTTGACTAGACACCCTAAGAAGATTCCTCATTCACAATATATTTATGGTATCTATATAATGCTAAATATTTTAAAACATGTAATAATTTTATATATATATCAGGTATCATCTGGATGTTTAAAATCAGCTTTAAAATCATTTTATATTCATCAGATTTTTAAAAAAAGCTGAAATGTTTGTTTCTCAGGCATCATTGATTCAATTGTAATCATAATTAGTTTTTTCTTTCACTCGCATAATGGATAGAATTTTCCTGTATTTTTTCAGTGTGGGGCTCTGACTAAACCCCAACGTGTAGCTCTCCAGCTGCACAGTCAAGTATTTAGTCCAGATTTTGAGCCTCTTTGAAAAACAATTTCAGCGAGCATGGTTTGCACTGTCACTGTGGCAGGGTGGGGCCTGATAGAGCTAGCGAGGCTCTTCAAAAAGGGTGCCCCAATCACCAACCTGTGCTTAGGGGCAGTGCCAAGGCACGGCCTGTTAATGTCCCTCTCCCCCGGGGACTCTACTTACCTTTGCGCCCCCAGGAGGATCCCCTCGACTGATTCTCATTTTCCAGAACCTTGGTGTAAACTTGCCCATGTGGTATGAATATTCTGTGAGGGGGTTCATGTGGTGGAGGGGCTTGGTAAGTAAGTAAAAATATATTTGAATGGGTTCCTGCCCTTTATGGGCATGAACCTCGTTACGTCATCAGCGAGGATCGTGGTAAATTGGAAAATACAACCTCGCAGGTGAGAATCGTGTTTTCTGCTTTTCCTGGGACTTTCTGCCACGTTACCGTTCTCGCTGATGGTTAACACAGGTTGAAAATTGTCCCCAACGAGTGAGATTTTACCACACTAAAAGCCCATTCACTTACACAGAGTTAAAATTGGGCCCAAAGCCTCACATAAAGCTCACAAAATAAAAAAAACAAGGCACAGTAGGACATACGTCTACCCCCCAAAATAATTGTCACTGGTGTTGCCCCATTTTGCAAACCTTCTTGCTCAGCACTGTTAAACGTTTCCAGATGTGAAAGCAAGAAAATACTACAAAGTCTTCCACAGATTCTGATTGAGCTCCTGGCAGCAATACCCAACGCATTGCACTGTGTTTAATTGTTTTTATCATGTTGAATAATGTTCAAAATAATCCAGTCTTAATGTATGGGGTCAATTGTTCAATGTTTCTTCTGTTGGTTCAATGTTAATCACTTGGGGCTGCACTTCCAAATGCCAGTAGTGTTGAGAACAGGCTTGGGTGCAAATTGAAAATTGTGTTCTTGGACGCAGGCACTGGATCCGAACGCCTCCAGAACATGATGTGACTTTCAAAGGGAGGCTGGGAGCCAGGAACCCACTCGCCTCCAAGTAACTGCTTGTGGAGCTCATTGATGACTCAGTAACAGACCTCAGAGACGCAGTATTACATTTTCGATTGGGAGGCACATGGATCACGCAGTGTCAGGGACATGTCAGGATGCACCCTTATCGCGAACAAAGTGGGGGCCATGAGCGTTCATAGAAGGAGGCCATTTGGCCCATCGAGTCTGCACCGGCCCTTGGAAAGGGCACCCATCTGAAACCCGTGCCTCCACCCTATCCCCGTAACCCAGTAACCCCACTTAACCTTTTTTTGGACACTGAGGGATAATTTAGCATGGCCAATCCACCTTACCTGCACATCTTTGGACTGTGGGAGGAAACCGGAGCACCCGGAGGAAACCCACACAGACACGGGGAGAACGTGCAGACTCTGCACAGATAGTGACCCAGCGGGGAATCGAACTTGGGACCCTGGAGCATGTGACGCAACTGTGCTAACCACTGTGCTACCGTGCTGCCCCTAATGGATACACCTGTCAACAAACTTGAGAAACAATGAATAACGGTCAGCTGCTCAACCAATGGCACACAGTTTCCATCTCTGGTGCTGAGAGGCTTGCACTTGTGACCATCGAGTGGTGAGATTGCTGAGAGGAATGTAAGGCAGCTGGCATCACTTGGGCAGCAGAAGTTGGCAGAGAAAGCCTGCTGTATAAACGAACGACAGCTGAGGGAGTTGAGATGGGAGCAAGGTACTCTAACATTGGATAGAGTACTAAGAAGGAGCTTCAGCAGAGGCATCCTCCTGGTTGGGACCAATCAAAGGAGGTCAGCGAGGGATTGCAAGGGGAAGTAGGCACTACAGGTATAACACAGACAATATTTAACCGGCATTTCATCTTTGACATCAAGCACAATAGTCTGACTGATTTCATAATCCACTTCTATGGAGTGCTCCCCTTGAGATGGATGCAGCCAGCTCCATTGTATCTGCATCAAGCTGAAATGCTTCCGTCCTCATTGTAGAGGTGACTGCGGAGGCTCCTCCACAGGCTGAAGCATCTGTGTCATTGCAGGAACAGCCTATGTCACAGAGCCTTGTGGCATGGGTGGACCCCGGGTCAGAGACCGAAGAGGTGAGGTAGGATGTTGGTGCCCCCTGAGTGATGGCCCCCCTTATAATGGAGCCTCTTCAATTACCTCAGCCCTTTTCATAGAATCATGGAATCCCTACAGTGCAGAAGGAAGCCATTTGGCCCATCGACTCTGCACCGACCTCCAAAAGAGAATCCCATCCAGGCCCAGTCCCCTATCCCCGTAATCCCACCTAAGGAGCAATTTAGCATGGCCAATCCGCCTAACCTGCACATCTTTGAATCGTGGGAGGAAACCCACGCAGACACGGGGAGAAAGTGCAAAATCCACACAGTCACCCAAAGCAGATATCAAAACTGGAATCCTGGTACTGTGATGCAGCAGTGCTAACCACTGTGCCACCATGCTGCCATGGCTCTCATTCATGTTGGACAAGCCCACTAGCTGCAATGCAGCTGACATCTACTCCAAGCATCCCTGTGCCTTCAGCAACACTCAGCAATCGATGCTGCAGAGAGTCTCACTGTTTCTGAGCAAGTCAGGACGCTGCCCCTACATCCATTCAGAATTATGTTGCATATGGCTCACCAAGAGGTTGGAGGAGTTGGGAGGGTGCAGAGGAGATTCACTAGGATGTTGCCTGGGCTGGAGCATTTCAACTATCAAGAGAGACTGGATAGGCTGTGGTTGTTTTCCTTGGCACAGTAAAGGCTGAGGGGGTCCCTGATTGTGGTGTACAAAATTATGAGGGGCATGGATGATTATGAGGGTGGATAGGAAGGAACTTTTTCCCCTTAACAGAGTGGTCAATAACCGGGGGGGGGGGGGGGGGGGGGGGGGGGGCGTGCGTAGACTTAAGATCAGGGGGCAGGAGATTTAGAGATGTGCGGAATCTATAACTCACTGTCTGAAAGGGTTGTAGAGACAGAAACCCTTACAACATTTATAAAATATTTAGAAGAGCACTTGAAATGTCACAGCATACAAGGCTACGGACTAAGTGCTGAAAATGTTATTAGAGTAGATCGGTGCTTTATGGTGGGCAGGGACACGATGGGCCAAAGGGCCTCTTTCCATGCTGTAAAAACTCTATCACCCTTTGAGCTCACGAACTCAAATCCCTGAGACATCACAATGCACATAAACTGCATGGACTCCTCGATTAACCGTGGTGACTCCACAATGCCTCAGTGATGTCTGGAATTTGGGAACCCATCCACCTCTGATGTTCCAGAAAGATCCGCCTTGTTTGTGACACCCGAGACAAAGCATCTCCATCCAGTGAAGCATGGCTGTGTTTGTCCTCTGTCCTCCGAGGGCGACTGCCCACGGCTCACTCTGCCTCACTCTCCTCCTCCTGCTTACTTGTGATGTGCTGCTCACCAGTGCTCCCCGTTAAGGTGGGAACAGAACAAATGGGAACAGTTTCTCTCTATCTACTCTGTCCAGACCCCTCATGATTTTGAACACCTCTATTAGATCTCCTCTCAGCCTGCTCTTCTCCAGCCCCAACTTCTCCAATGAATCTTCATAACTGAAGCTCCTCAGCTCTGGAACCATTCCAATGAAGCTTTTCTGCACTCTCTCCAATGCCTTAACATCCTTCCTGAAGTGCGGTACTCCAGCGGAGGCCAAACTATCGTGTCTTACACAAGTTTGGCATAATTTCATTTTCTTTGTACTTTATGTCCTTATTAATAAAGCCTAGGATACTGAATTTTTTTTAACCCTCTCCCAACTTGCCCTGCCACCTTCATTGACTTGCCTGAAGGCTTTCCTTAATGAATTGTCATTTGTCCATGTGACTATTAATCTTGTCCTGAATTATTGTTTCTAGAAGTTTCCCAATTGCCAAAGTTAAACTGACTGACCTGTAGTTACTGGATTAAACTGACTGACCTGTAGTTACTGGATTAAACTGACTGACCTGTAGCTGCTGGTACTGTAATGTCTGCACTAATAGATGGTGCAGAGGTTTGATATGACAATGCAGGCTCTGTAGAATCTCCCAGCAACTGAGGAGATCAATGATGACTGTGCAGAAACACTCAGTGCCCCCTCTGCTAAAGGCCCTCTGGGAAACACAAGAAGGTGATGATGAGTACTTGGGCTGCTCAACAGGTGTCTCAATACACAGCAATCCCAGACATGACAGTAGTTGCATAGCGATAGCATGTGTTGGAGCGATCTCCATGCTCTTCACCTGAACATTAAGATATTGAATGGCCCTGCTCTTTACAGCCTCCAGCCTCACTATTGTCTTCATTTGGCTGCAATGGCACCATCACTCTGTCCAGTGTCACCTCCTCCATAGGTATCAGGTTTTGCAGGTCTGTCACATCACATTGGAGACATGTTGCACTGTTGTGAGCTCTCTTTTTCTGCAGGATGGGGAGGGGGCAGCTCCCCTCCATGACCTCGGGAAACAAAGTTGACATGGAGCTGTGGAGCTGACCCCCTCCACGCAGGCCTGCGCCGCAGCCATAAAGCACTGTGGATTAATACAACAAAGCTAGTGTGCCACTTCCTCATTGGGGAGGACATCCCATCCTCTGGAACTGCGGCCAATTTGGAACGACTGACAGCTTGATCAGTCTCGACAGTGCCAAGAAAACATTAGTGGACCCAGCCAGGACTGCAAAAAGAGGAGGAAGAAGGCCCTTAGATCCGCAAAGCCGGTAAGTCTGGGCTATTGGGCAGGGAGGGCTTCGGCAGGTCAGGGAGGAGTGTGTGAGGTGGGACGTTGGATTTAAGACTGTAGGGGATTATTGATAAAGCTGGTTTTATGAGTAATTTACAAAAACTGTTTAGTAGAATATGAAAATGTGATGGTGTAAATGCAACTCTATGAAATGTGATCCATAACTAAAAAAAGCAAAATGTTGTTCTCCTGTAGGGAAATATCAATTTATTTTCAAAGTAGGACTAGCCCAACTTGGACCCATGGAGAAGCTTGTCAAATTGAGCCTATTATACTTGTTGGTTAATGTTACATCCTGATGCAATTCTAACTGGTAACTTCAGCAAGTTCCAACTGTTACAGGTAACATATTGCTGGGGCAATTAGTACAGCATTATAAGGTGGAGGAAAACTATGGAACTGGAAAACAGAACAATGGAACCATTCGTAAAATTGTTTGGTAGCTCACTAATGTTCTGCAAGTGCACAGACAGCCTTGACCATAGAGATACAAGCTTGTCCACGTAACATGGAGATTAAATCACAAATAGAAATGATACACTGGAGGAAACATCTGGGTAGAGTTGAGAGCCTTTCTCAAATGAGAGGGGGGCAAGGGAAAATCAATACAATCTTCATTTTTTTTTAACAAAGGCGAAGGGAATCAGATGAGTAACACAAAGAAGATGGGTATTCATAATACGTACTCACCGGGTCCTCTCTCTTTGTCGGCCGATTTCTACCTGGCCGACCTTATATACAACATGGTATCAGCCCCGGAGTTAGTCAGGGAGCTCATACTTCTTGAGCCACACGGAGAAAACAATCACGCAGTCCCAAGTATTCCATGCAGGTTATTGCAGTTTTCATTTACCTCTTGGTACCATTTACATAGTGGCACTGTAAGATATCTGGCAACAGGCCACCTCCTTAACCTTTCAGTTAGGGAACAGAGGGATCATGTAAAGAGGCAGGGGGGTTATAATAGGTGGTCAGCAGCAAAGAAGGTGGGCTCATTGCTGACCTTGAGGAAAGCCTCGCAAAGAAATTTTGCAATCTCTGTGGCAAGAATTTTGATTTTGAAGTTGACTGTAGCATTCGGACAATCACATTAACAAATTCTCAGAGACAGCTAACGGGAAATTAGAATCAAATCACATTTTAAAAATTTTATATTGAGAAAAATAAAAACTGGGACTGCTAGATGAAAGAAGGAGAAATAGTCTGAAAATGAAATGGGTGGGCTGTTGGAGAGGGGAAGTAAGGGGTGCATGCTTACACCATCTGCAGTTTGTAAATCAGAAGAGATTGTGAGATAAAAAGGAAGTGGGTTGTGAGAAGGAGGATTAGATATGGGAATACTGTCATTTTCAATGGCTGTAGCCCTGTTGCTGGTCAAGACTTCAGTCATGGCCACTCCAATGGTGGAGAGACTACCTCCTTCATGGGAGTTAGGACTTTCAGCTGTGCTTGTCCGCTGCCATTAGATGCTGCCACCTCTGGTTATGCACCACCTTGTCCTTCAAATTAGAGGGAACTCTGTCAATGAGTGCCGTGCAATATTTTTGGATGATGGGTGGTTATACTTGAATAGCTAGCAGTGTGTACAAGCCGTGAGTGGGGGTGCCGTGTGTGAGAATTTGGTGAGGCCTCGTGGTACCCGGAAGATTGATCTGTGCTTTTCTGTATCACTTGCAACAAGGTTCTCAGTGCAGCATCAGGAAATCTTGCAGCCTGCATTCTGCCATGTTGTGACATTCTGTGTCTTTCCCAGATTAAACTAATCTTTGCAATGACTTCTAGCACCTGGTCTGACCAAAATGAAACTTCCTTTTAAGAGGTGCAGGCTGGCTTTAACCGCACCAGCCTCTCATTTTTTTGTATCATGCTAAGGTATGCAGTGAACCAACAGTGTGCTTCACAATGGCAGCGTTCACAAAAATCACGTTCTGCTGCATCAGAAGCAACAGTGTGGATTAATTGTGCATCATGATCCCTGCACCTACTTTTGGACCTTTTTGTATTTCACATTTTCATTTTAAATATAGACATAGGAATTTACAGCAAAGGTGCCATGAAGTATGTGAAAATGTGTATGTTTAATCGCACACTTATATTTAGTGTCGTAGGCCCAACCATCTTCAACTGCTTCATCAATGACCTCCCTTCCATCATAAGGGAAGAGTGGGTATGTTCACTGATAATTGCAGAATATTCAGCGCCATTCATGATCCTCAGTCCTGTCCATATGCAGTTAGATCTGGACAACATTCAGACGCGGGTTGCAAAGTGGCACGTACTATTCACAGCACACACATGCCAGATAATGGCCATCTCCAACAAGAGAGAATCTAACCATCTCCCCTTATCATGCAATGGCACTCCATCACTGAATCCACCACTATCAATATCCTGGGGTTATCATTGACAAGAAACTGAACTGGGCCGGCCATATAAATACTGTGGCTACAAGAGCAGAATAGAGGCGAGGAATCCTGTGGAGATTAACTCAGCCCCTGACTCCAAAGCCTATCCACAAATCTCCACTTGCCTGGATGAGTGCAGCTCCAACAACATTCAAGAAGCTCAACACCATCCAGAACAAAGCAGTAGCAGTCAGAATTGACCCACCACTTTCCCACTATTCCCCAAAGGGGGAAAAAGCATGTGAAGATATGCCAAAAGAAAGCGTTCTCAAGGGCAGTTAGCGATGGCAATAAATGCTGGTCTGCTTGATGACACCCCCATACCGAGAAAGAATAAATTAAAGATAAATGCTGATTCCATTTGAATCTCAGTAGGATAGGTACTGAATGTGCTTTCATAACCATTCTTTATCAAAAAAGCTTGTGTCCTACCACTGTATGCTATAGTAATACTGAAGATAATTTGAATGATTTGTTAATTAATTCACACTTTACCAATTCTAACTTTATTAACTATGTATTCCATTTGCACTAATACGATTATTAACAAAGCTGACAAGGTTTCTTATTTTCAACTATATTCAGCTCGGTCATTATTAAAATAGTGATAAGATAATTATCCTTGATAATGGAAGTAGGTGCTTCCTACATATATTTTATCTCCTTTAGAAACAGATCGCTGTTAGTTGGTTAAGGAAAAGCTCAAAAATATTTATTTTCCAGTAAGGCATAGTTCTTTTACACTGTTCGTAACTAGCATGATGTACTGCAATAACTTTATTAGCCCCTCATTGAACCGTTAGCACATAAGTAAAATGGAGTCTGTTTTCAGACAATTAAATATGGAAACAGTGTGCTGTTTAAAGGAACAAAACTGTCACAGGGCTAGCTTTACGTGCTCGCAGAAACAATTTTTAGGCAGACACTCATTTATTTAAAGACGAAAAGCATTACCTTTAACATTGCATTGTTGCTCCTGACATCTGGACATATTTAATCATAAAATCTATCTCTGCCACTGTCAATTGTGAAACAAATGTTTTTACAGCTAATAGGTACTTTCACATGTCAAGTTACAAATCTAGCGGTTTAGAAAGTAAGTTCAGTGTGTCAGCAAAGCTGTAGATCACTAATGACTTGAATTCAGTTTGACTGTTCTCTTTTTTGCACTCTGTGGGATGTCAGAATATTTAATTCATGATGTTAAAAAGATCCTTAAATGTCAGAATAATTATGTCACAGCAGGCATTTAAAACACTGGAAAATGTCATCTGACTGAGTGCATTCCATGCTCTTTGTTATTTTAGAAAACTAATGAGTGACTGACATATATAGGGGTCATGCTGCAAATTACAGCTGTGACTAAAGATGTATCATTTGCATGTTCCAAACTTCATAACACCCATCTTGCTTTTACTAGATCAGTTGCCCATGCGCTGCATTGCATGTCACACCTGAAAAAAATTCTCATTACTCTAAAACAAGGCAGCATTCATCAATATTTTTATAATGTTAAAAATGTTTCTACTTCTGTGAATCCTCTGTTACTGCAATAGGTCATTATTTAACAGCGCTGTAGAATTTTTGACCTTCCAGCTTCTTTCATACGATGAAATATATGTTGTTTTTGAATTTCAAACTAATTATGCAGAGGATTTTGAGGTGATGTAGAATGCTGGTAGTCAAGGAAACAAGGTCAGAGAGATCATCCTTTTGGATTCACAATACAACACGGTCCATTCTGTAGCATATTCCAGGCAGTCAGTAATAAAATTTCTCCTCCAGGTTTAATTTCTAAATCTGAATTTTAAAACTGTATGAATTCAAGTTAACATGGACAGTGCAATGAATTGGTAGGACATAGGTGGGTAGCGTGATTGCTTACATGGTGACTTTGCATCTCATATGTATCTTTTGAGGAATGTCTTAAGTGTAATTAAGGTGCAGCTCCAGATGGTGGATAATCAAATATGATGGCAGGACACCCAGACGGCTCTTTTGTTTATGTTCAGGATTTGGGCATCATTGACAAGAATACAGAAATATTTCAGAGACGGTTTACTAGACTAATACCAGGAACGGGCAGATTATCTTATGTTTTCTTGTGTTTTTTTATGTTTGTATTTCTTGGCATTTGAATATTATTTGCCACCTGCCCACCCATTCCATCAAGTTGTCTGTGTCCTTTTGAATTTCTACACTATTCTCCTCATAGTTCACAATGTTTCCAAGTGTTGTATCATCCTCATCAACCCTCTCTGTTACCTCTTCAAAAAAATCCTGCAAGTTAGTTAAACATTATTTTCCCTTATCAAATCTATGCTGGCTTTCCTTAATTAATCCACATTTGTCCTTGTGACTATTAGCTTTGTCCCAAATTATTGTCTGTAGAAGTTATCCCACCACTGAAGTTAAACTAACTGGCTTGTAGTTACAGGGTTTATCCTCACACTTTTTTTTAACAAGGGTGTAATGTTTACAATTCTCCAGTCCTCTGGCACCAACACTGAGTCTAATGAAGACTGAAAAATTATGGCTAGCAATTTCCACTCTCACTTCCTGTAGTGTCCTTGGATGCATCACAACTGGTCCCAGTGCCTTATCACCCTTAAATACAGAAAACCTATGCAATACCTCCTCCTTTTCAATTTCAACCCTTCCAGTGTCTGAATTAGTGTGGTCTCACTAATAGCTTTTACAACTGCAGCAAAACATCTCTACTTTTATATTCCAATCCTCTTGCATAGGTACAGCAAGTGATTAGGAAGGCAAATGGAACATTGTTGTTAGAACAAATAACAAAGAAAGGTCCTGTGCTGTACTTTTCTTTGTTAGTTGTTCTAACAACAATGTTACATTTGCCTTCCTAATCACTTGCTGTACCTACACACTAACCTTTTGTGATTCATGTGCCAGGAACCTAGATCTCTCTCACCTCAGGGTTCTGTAATCTTCTTCCTGCAAAAGTGGACAAGTTCATATTTTCTCACACTCTATTTGCCAAATTTCTGCCCACTCACTTAACCTATCTATATCACTTTGCAGACGCCTTGAGTGGAATTCTGCGAAAATGGGACTATGTCCCCACGCCAGCGGGAAAACCAGCGCCAACCACTCCGGCGTCAACAGACTCCGAAAGCGAGGAATACTCCATGTTTTCGGGGGTTAGTTTGACGCCTGAGTGGTTGGCGCCGCTCCAGCCAGCGCTGAAGGGCCGACGCGAGTTCGCACATGCGCGGAACGGCCAGCATGATGTCGCACATGCGCGGACCGGCTGGCATATTTCTGCGCATGCGCAGACCGATGAAGTGAAACATTTTTCTCTCACAGGGTCATGCGACTTTGGAACTCTCTGCCTCAGATTGTGATGGAAGCAAGGTAACCGAATATTTTAAATCAATTCTTCGGCAAGGGAATTTTTGGGGTATATAGGAATGTGGAACTCAACACAGATAGATCAGCCATCATCTTATTGAATGGCAGAGCAGGCTCGAGGCCCAAATTACCTACTTCTGCTCCTACTTTGTATGTTCCTATGTTCATAAAAGCATGTTGACTCTGCCTGATCACATTGAGATTTTCTTTTTTTTTAATAAATGTTTTTTATTGGGTTTTTGAACAAAGTATGTACACAGAATGAAATTTATATGCAGAGAAGAGAAGAACACTAAAGAAAAAAAAAACTGGTACGATATTGTGCACTAGCTCAACAACAGCAACACTGTACAGTTATAAATATTATTTTTAACACATAAGTAGGCACCTGTTTGTGGGGGAGGGAGGAAATGGGGAGGTACATATACATTTGGGTACCGGAGAAACAATTTCATTGATTATGTCCAATACAGAGAGGGCAATACGAGAATGGATCTGGTGTTGGTGTTGTTACTTGCTTCTCCCGGACAGTTTTCGCTGCTGTTGTCGTCTCGCGTTCACCTCCACTTCGGCCGTTCGGCCCGTCTATCGCCCGTATTTTCCTTGCTCTCTGTTCCTGTGTTGCCACATTTGTTATCATTTCCCGTGCCCTCCTTCCGGCTATCATTCCAATGCCTCCCCCCCTCTTTGGTTTCCCTCTATTGTTCCCTGTCTCCTCCCTCTTCCCTCCTCCCGCTCCTTCTACCCCCTTCCCCCCTCCCCTCTCCTGTGGTTCACCTTTCTTTTCTCTTATGTTTAGCTGTTCCCCCCCATGGTCTATCCCGCCCTCTCACGCCTTGGCTACTCTCTCCTGGTTCTTGACTACCTGGCTATTCTTCTGCTTGTTCGTTGGCCACAAACAGGTCCCGGAACAGTTGCATGAATGGCTCCCACATTCTGTGGAAGCCGTCGTCTGACCCTCGGATGGCGAATTTGATTTTCTCCATTTGGAGAGATTCTGAGAGGTCGGACAGCCAGTCTGCAGCTTTGTGTGGTGCTGCTGACCGCCAGCCGAACAGGATTCTATGATTAGGGAGGCAAAGGCAAGGGCGCCCGCCCTCCTCCGCAGGAATAGATCTGGCTGGTCTGATACCCCGAAGACCGCCACTTTCGGGCATGGCTCCACCCTCACCCCCACCACTTTGGACATTGTTCGAAGAAGGCTGTCCCGTACCCAGCAAGTCTGGGGCAAGACCAGAACATGTGGGCGTGGTTGGCCAGGCCTACTTGGCACCATTCACATCTATCCTCCACCTCCGGAAATAACCTACTCATTCGGGTTCTTGTTAAGTGGGCTCTATGTACCACTTTTAGTTGTGCCAGGTTGAGCCTTGCACACGTGGAGGTGGAGTTGACCCTATGCAGTGTGTCGTTCCAGAGTCCCCACCCTATTTCAATCCCCAGGTCTTCCTCCCATTTCTTTCTTGTTGCATCCAGTACAGTGTCGCCCTTTCTACTAGTCGCTCATACATGTCGCTACAGTTCCCTTTATCTAGGATGCTTACGTCCAGTAACTCTTCCAGTAATGTCCGTCATGGTGGTTGTGGGTACGTCCTTGTCTCCTTTCGTAGGAAGTTTTTGAGTTGCAGGTACCTTAGCTCGTTCCCCCTGGCTAGCTGGAATTTCTCCATCAGCTCGTCCAGTGTTGCGATCCTGTCGTCCGTGTATAGGTCCCTAACTGTCAGTGTCCCTCCGTCCTGCCTCCACCTTTTGAAGGTGCCGTCAGTTAGCGCTGGTGTGAACCTATGGTTGTTGCAGATGGGAGCTTTGTCCGACATTTTGGTCAGGCCAAATTGCTGCCGTAGTTGGTTTCAGGACTGGAGGGTGGCTATCACCATTGGGCTGCGGGAGTGTTGTTTGGGTGGGGTTGGGAGTGCCGCCATGGCGAGGGCCCGGAGGGAGGTCCCCTTGCAGGAGGCCTCCTCCACGCGTACCCACTCGGCTTCTGGCTCCTTGATCCATCCCTTTCTTCACTCGGCTGTCGCCGCCCAGTGGTAGAATTGTAGGTTTTGGAGGGCTAGCCCCCCTGGATTTTGTTTTTTGTAGGACCTTCTTTGGGATCCTAGCATTCCTCCCCCCCCTCCCTACCCCCATATGACCACCATGATTAGTTTGTCAGGGCAGCACGGTGGCACAGTGGGTTAGCCCTGCTGCCTCATGGCGCCGAGGTCCCGGGTTCGATCCCGGCTCTGGGTCACTGTCCGTGTGGAGTTTCTCCCCGTGTTTGCATGGGTTTCACCCCCACAACCCAAAGTTGTGCAGGGTAGGTGGATTGGCCACACTAAATTGCCCCTTAATTGGAAAAAATGAATTGGATACTCTAAATTTTTTTTTAAATGATTAGTTTGTCTAGTGCTTTGAAAAAGGCCTTGTGGATGTAGATTGGGATAGATCTAAGTAGGAAGAGGTATCTGGGCAGTACGTTCATTTTGATCGTCTGGACTCTCCCCGCGAGGGAGAGTGGGAGTGTGTTCCAATTTGCAGGTCCTTTTTTACTTCCTCCGTCAGACTGGTGAGGTTCCCAGGATTCCTGTGGATTCCCAGGCAGCGGAATTTGTGTCTGGCTTGTTTAAACAGCAGTCCCATTAGTGCTGCCCCCCCCCCCCCCCCCCCGACTTGCGGGTGTACCGGGAGGATCTCCCTTTTGCTCATGTTGAGTTTGTAGCCCGAGAAGCCACCAAACTATTTCAGGAGTACAATGGTTCCGTTCATGCTGCTTTGTGGATCTGAAATGTAGAGGAGCAGGTCATCTGCATAGAGTGAGACTCTGTGCTCTCTGCCGCCTCTTTGGATCCCCCTCCAGCTTTTTGCTGCTCTGAGAGAAATTGCTAATGGCTCGATCACTAGAGTGAACAGCAGCGGGGACAGTGGGCATCCTTGTCTGGTGCCCCTGTGCAGCTGCAAGTATCGGGAGTTGGTGTTGTTGGTCCGTACGCTCACCATGGGAGTGTTGTATAGGAGCTTTACCTAGGAGGTGAACCCTGTTCCAAGTCCGAACCGCTCCTCATGAGGTACTTCCTCTATGAGGTACTTCCATTCGACCCTGTCGAAGGCCTTTTCTGCGTCCAGGGAGATAATCACCTCTGGTATTCTCTCCCTGGATGGATTCATTATCACGTTCAGCAGGCGCCTGATGTTCGAGATTAGCTGTCTACCTTTCACAAAGCCCGCCTGGTCCTCTGCGACCACCTCTGGCACGCAGTCTTCTAGCCTTTTGGCTAGGATTTTGGCCAATATTTTGGCATCTGTGTTCAGCAGTGAGATGGGTCTGGATGACCCACATTCCGTTGGGTCTTTATCTTTCTTAGGTATCAGCGAGATTGAGGTCTGTGATAGCGTAGGTGGCAGTGTGCCCCTCGCTAGTGAGTCTGTGAACATCTCCCACAGGTGGGGGGCCAGTGATGTCGCAAATATTTTGTAGAAGTCCACCGGGAACCAGCCTGGTCCCGGCGCCTTCCCTGCCTGCATGGAGCTAATGCTGTCCATGATCTCTCCCAGCGCTAGTTGTGCTTCCAGGCCCTGTTTTCTGCCCTCCCCCACGACTGGTATGTCCAGTCCATCAAGGAACCGTTTCATCCCGGACTCACTCATTGGGGGCTCTGAGGAGTACAGCCCTTGGTAGAATGCCTTGAAGGTTTTGTAGATTTTTTCTGGTTCTGTTTCTAATGTGCCTCTGGTATCCCTGATTTGTGCAATTTCCCTTGTAGCTGCCTGCTTTCTCAGCTGGTGTGCCAACAGGCGGCTGGCTTTGTCTCCGCGTTCGTTTAGGGCCCCACGTGCCTGGCAGAGTTGGTGCACTGCTTTCCTGGTGGAGAGCAGATCAAAGTTCCTTTGTGGCTCTTTCCTCTCCGCCAGGAGCTCATGGTTGGGGCCTCGGAGTATTTACGGTCTACCTCCAGTATGGAGTCGACCAGCTGCTGCCTAGCCGCCCTTTCCTCCCTATCTTTTCGTGCTTTGAATGTGATAATTTCCCCTCTTACTATGGCCTTTAGCGCTTCCCAGAACGTGAAGGGTGAGACCTCCCTGTTCTGGTTGTTCTCCGTGTACTCTGCTATGGCCTGCGATATATTTTCATTGAAGGCTTTGTCAGCTGGTAGGGCAATGTCCAACCTCCATGTGGGGTGTTGGGCCTTGCCCATCTCCAGCCTCACGTCGATGTAGAGTGGAGCATGGTCGGATATCACAATTGCGGAGTATTCCACTTTGTCTATAGAATTACCATAGAATTTACAGTGCAGAAGGAGGCCATTCGGCCCATCGAATCTGCACCGGTTCTTGGAAAGAGCACCCTACCCAAGGCCAACACCTCCACCCTATCCCCAAACCCAGTAACCCCACCCAACACTAAGGGCAATTTTGGACACTAAGGGCAATTTATCATGGCCAATCCACCTAACCTGCACATCTTTGGACTGTGGGAGGAAACCGGTGCACCCGGAGGAAACCCACGCACACACGGGGAGAATGTGCAGACTCCGCACAGACAGTGACCCAAGCCAGAATCGAACCTGGGACCCTGGAGCTGTGAAGCAATTGTGCTATCCACAATGCTACTGTGTTTTCACCACCACAAAGAAGTCAATTCTGGTATATATGTTGTGTACTGGGGATAACATCCCCTAGGTGGGTGAACCTCCAGGGGTCCACCGCTCCCATCTGTTCCATAAAGTGACCAAGTTCCTTTGCCATGTTTAAGGTTTTCCCCGTTTTGGAGCTTGATCTGTCAGTCGTTGGATCCTGTACACTCATGATCCCCCCCCCACTCATGATTAGTTGGTGCATCGCTATTTCGGGGATTTCTGCCATAGTCTTTTTGATGAAGCTTGTGTTGTCCCAGTTGGGCGCGTACACGTTAACTAGTACTATGGGTGCCCCATCCAGGGTCCCGCAAAGCATGACGTACCGTCCCCCTGGGTCCGTAACCGTCTTTGTCACCCTAGACATCGTCCTCTTGCTGATCAGTATTGCCACCCCCCTGGCTCTAGTCCCGTAGCAGGAATGGTAGGTCTGCCCCACCCAGTCCTTTCATACCCGCAGTCGGTCCTGTTCTCTCAGGTGTGGCTCTTGAGGAAGACTATGTCGGCTTTCATGTTGCATTGAGATTTTCTAAGTGCCCCTCCATAACCTCCTTCATAATAGATTGCAGCATTTTCCCTTTGACAGATATTACGCTAACTGGCCTATAATTTCTTACGTTCTGTATCCCTCGTTTATTGAACAGAGGAATTATATTTGTCATTTTCCAATCTGATGGAACCTTTCCAGAATCTAGGGAATTTTGGAAAACCAAAACCAATGCATCTGCTTCCTTGGCAGCCACTTCTTGTAAGACCCTCGGATGAAGTTCATCAGGACCTGGAGACTTGTCATCTTTTAGTTCTAATAGCTTCTTTCCTGGTGATTGTAATCGTTTTAAGTTCCTTTCCCACTTTCACCCCTTTACTCACAATTTCTGGTATGTTATTTGTAATAATAATAATCTATTATAATAATAATCTTTATTGTCACAAGCAGGCTTACATTAACACTGCAATTAAGTTACTATGAAAACCCCCTTGTTGCCACTCTCCAGTGCCTGTTTGGGTACACGGCGGGAGACTTGTGGGAGGAAACTGGAGACCCTGGAGGAAACCCGGAGGAAACCCACGCAGACACGGGGAGAACGTGCAGACTCCGCACAGACAATGACCCAAACCAAGAATCGAACTTGGGACCCTGGAGCTGTGAAGCAATAGTGCTAACCATTGTGCCACATGCCGCCCTTGCATCGTCTCTACTGTGTAGTACTACACTCCGTATGCTTTACCCAATGTCTGTGTCTATGTATTTACTTTGCGTATTTATATGTCCTATGCTTTTCATGAATGGAATGATCTGTATGGATTGTATACAGAATAACTTTTCACTGTACCTCAGTATACACAACAATAAATCCAAATCCAAATCCAAAAAAGCAGTCTAAATAAGGAGGACATGAATGCTACAAAATAGAGAATTTATAAAAATACCAAACTGAACTTAAGTCTGCTCCCTATTTAATCCAATCATGGTTGAACAGTGCCTCAACTTTATTTATTCACCTTGATGCCTATCTCTGTGACCATTACCCAACAAAAGCCTACCAATCTCAGAACATTTCATTTAACCCAGCATCCATAGCTTTATGAGGGATAAATTCCCCATTTCCATTACCCTTGTTTTTATGCAACTAATAATACAAAGGATAAAATGTTTTGGATGTACATCCCAAAGTCTGATGGATCATATCAAACAGCATGTCCCAGCCACTGTTTCTCAATGGGCAAGGTACAGACTGTAGCCCATGCTTACAAAATTCAAAACTCAGTCAAACATTATATGCGATGGGACAACATTTGCTGAATAATCCTCAGTATGATAAGAATTATGCTGATAATCAATTGAAGATTTTCAGTCAGGCTCGCTGTGTGGCACATGTGCATGTATTGGAAGCTACATATATTAATACACAGGGCCCTATTCTTTACAGACAGAAAGAATATGTATACACATTGAACCTGTTTCAGCAAAACAAAATAAGTGACAGCCATTCATTGGTTCATTTCCCAGGGCAATACCTTGACCACTTAGTGCCTGGCTGCCTGGTTTAAATTTCAAACAATGCTTGGCAGTTATCTGTCAGTCACCATCAACTGGTGCATTCTCCATTGCAACGCCTCCATCAATCAGAGTGCACTTGCCAACCAATCAGCATCCTCTTGTCATACAACATAAATTGTTGTTTTCCCCTTATACTGGCATTCTTCCAAAGTGTCCTGATAAGCGCAAAATAAAATGTTTTGATAGGCTAGTTTTTGTCTATCTACATATCATGAGGAGTATTGTGAAGTTGGAACTCATATTAAGATTTGCCTGGTTCGTTCAAAGATTTTATAAAAATTAAAAGAGTTTCTTCAATTCTAAAGATTTATACTGGTGAAAAACATTTGATTACAAAAGCAGTTACGTACTGGGAGTGAAGACGTAATCCCCAGGAGCGGGGCAGAGCAAAAGTGTTGAAGTAGTTGCTAAGCTAGTGAATAAGCTACTCTTTGTTGAAATTCCTTGCTGTCAGTGATTCAGGAACTCATTACATTTACAATAAGGATACATGGTTCACTGGTAGCACTGAATCTGAGGTAATTATAATAGATTTTAGGGGTTGTGTCATTCTAGGCTTTCCACTGCACATTACATGTGAGTGGATGCAGAAAAAAACCTCCTATTATTTTTAGTGAGCATTAGTTCTATAGCAGCTTAATACAATTCTGGTGCACTGATGCAAAGATGGGTATATTTTTTTTGATTGTGAGTTGAGAATGGTTTTAATGCATTGTAAAATTTTCTCATTACAGGAAAAACAAGTTTGAAGTAATTTTGCCACTATAGATACATCAATATCCCTTTAACATTTGACTACGATTAAGCAAACTATTTTGATGGATTTGTATTCCTCGATGTTTTATTCCTATTCTGTGAGAACAAACCTTTTACTGTAAATTACTTAATAGGCATCAACAAACTACCTATCAAAAAAAAGCGAGAAGTAACTAATACACTTACTACACTTAATTCAACTAGGTTTTCAGAAAGAAAGTGAGTCTTTTAATATAAAACCAGTCAATAATTTAAAACAGATAGAAAGAATTTACGATACTTGTTTTAAGATACAGGCAATGGAAACAGCTAACAGAATGCAACTTCAGTGCCTGGATAGAGGAATCATGCCAGCACGACAGCTGTCAGTCATTCGCCTCATGTCTTGATAGCCACTGCCTTGAGAACCAGGTCCAGCATTCCAACTGTTCCGTGGTCCTCCTGATTCATGGCCATGACGTTCCACCACTACGTGCCTATCATGGTGACGAGATGGCTGAGTATTACCATCTCTGTCTCCTATTGCAGGTCTTCCTCCATCTCGGCTATTATATCCAGCCACACTGCTTGGTGGCCCACTTTGCAGATTCTGTCCCGATCTCTCTGGGCAGATCCGATCTCTCTCCCTCAAATCATGTTTAGTGGAGCCCATGCCACCACTAGGCTTCCAATCATCTGGTCTCGAAGAGTTCTGACTTGGCCGACAGTGATGGACTGCATGGTCATCCATCTTACTTCTGTCAGGAACGTTTCTTGATGGGTATTTCTTTTGTAAATGTTCATGCCCTTGCTACCAGCTGAGCGATCCCGAATTGCTACAGTTCGCCAGACCCTTCTCTCCCTAATTTCTCTCCGCCCATTATTTGCATTAAGTTCACTTCTTTGTTGGGACGTTGGTCTTCTGGAATCACCATATGGCTTTGGAGATCGGTTTTCCCTAGTGTTCTCTCTGCAACTACCAGAACAATTCTTTTTTCCATCTCCTTGATGGTTGTAACGACCCCCTCGTCTATCAAATGATGATGGTACCCTGTGGTCAAAGCCATTGTAACGGTTTGGTTCTTGACGGCTATAATCAGAACCATGACTGAAACGGGCATCACTGTCCATGGCCCTCCTATTGTGTTCACTTCAATAGGGTTCATTGAGCCGGTTATCTACATCATGTGGACATTTTTAAATAATTTCTTCTTTCCTGTTCAAAGGTGGGTATATAACATATCACTATTTTATTTCCTGGCATTAAAAGCAAATGGTGATTGGTGTGATCAGGTGTCATAATGTAAAAGAAAATATAATAAGATTTGACTTTGTGAGCACTCTGCTGTTCATCTTGTCCTGGAAATGACGTTCCCTCTTTCAATTAGAAACAACACAATGGCCATGAATTAGGGAGGGAAATTGCTAAAACACTTGACTCTAATTTATGGGTTGTAGTTTATCCTCCCTCGTTGACAGATTTGAAGTTGGGTTGGGGAGCGGCACGTAAAATCCAGTAAACACTCTTCCTGTATTCCTTTGTCTAAAAATTTGCAGTTAAGTGACATTTGGTGAACAGACAAGACTAGTGATTTGCTACTTTGTGCATCTATTTGGATCTTGTAATTCTACCCACCAGGCAGAATTTTCCACACTGGACACAGAGTGATGACTGAGGTGAGAAAACCGTGTAGCTCTCCAGCTGTATAGATGAGCTTTCTCTCCCAATTCTCTGGCAGTCTGTCCTCAAACAATCTGGAGACGTGGGGCGGAATTCTGTGTCCAGCGATACTGGTATCGTGAGGCACAATCGGGTGGAGAATCGCACGTCAGCTGAAAATCGAGGCCTTGCCTCGCGCCCGTCGGAATGCCATGCTGTGGTGCCTCAACAATGACGTGGATGTATTTTACACTACACGTAATTCCCGGTGGCATATCGGTAATGGCCCATCCCCATTGCTGCCTCACAGCGCCGAGGTCCCAGGTTCGATCCCGGCTCTGGGTCACTGTCTGTGTGGAGTTTGCACATTCTCCCCGTGTTTGCGTGGGTTTCGCCCCCACACCCCAAAGATGTGCAGTGTAGGTGGATTGGCCATGCTAAATTGCCCCTTAATTGAAAAAAAAATGAATTGGTTACTCTAAATTTATTCCAAAAAAAATTAATGGCCCATTCCGGGATTCTCTGGGGCTCCTGTGATCCTCTACCTCAGCCAGGATTAATTGCCGATGGCAGGTTCACATGTGGTTTGAAACATTGGGACACAGGTGCTGAGTGACAGAGAGGAGGTAGGTCATGTTCCCAGAAGCATGACCATGAGCTGCTGGTCCTGCTGCTGGCATGGCTGGCTGGGGGTGAAGAGGGGGGGGGGGGAGGGAGCAGGTGGTTGGGTGGGCGGGTGGGTGATGGGGCATCTACCACGGCCGGGGGAAGTAGCATGGCGTAACCATGTGATGGGCCATGAGGTTGGGGTGTCCCACTGGGGTATCCAGGCACGGACCACCATTTCCGCAGACTGCAAGGCAGCCTGCTGTGCACCCCACTGGTTGCCCAATGTGGTTCTTGGTTGCATCCACCTCACCTCTGCCTCACCATCCTCCTCCCTTCACCCACAACCGGCCGCCACCCGAAGGGAACGTCTACTGTAGCTGCAACAGGAGGGTGTCAGACGGGGCCGTGGAGCGTGCCGCTAGCATGAGTAGCGCCACCATTGGTACCTACTGGGGGCAGAGGCCCTCACTGTGTGATGCACGATCAATTGCACAAAAGACTCAGATTGGTCCAACTGTGGCATTATTGCAGTCAGATGCGTGGCCTCCTACTGCAGCTGGCGAAATGGCAGATCAGTGGAGGACACGCATATGTATACGGCTCCTTGTGGGCGGAGCCAGCTGGCAGGAGCTACCGGTAAACCTGTAGTACAGGTCCTACCTTACATCCCCTAATACAGGTATACACAGTGGTTCACCACATTCACCCCCTGTTAAAAATGAGTCCGACGGGGGTGGTGTGGAACTATATACAATGTTGCAAATTATCTACAGTGGGGAGAGAAAAGAATGTCCATTTTGACGGTCCAGTGGCCGTCAGAGGTTCAGTCGATCCGGTGCTATGACGATTCGCTGGGAGCGACGTAACAGTGGCGGCGATGTCGGTGCTGGCGGTGCTGGTGTCACTGATGTCGGTGCTGGCGGTGTTGGTGCTGGTGATGACCCTGGAAGCGTGCCAAAATCTTCTTTGTCCTCTTGTGTGGGCAGGGGAAGGGGGGATGGACCTGGTGGGGTTAATGTTGGTAGCGCCGGGGTGGGGAAGTGTGCTGGAGTGGAACCTGTGATTCCAGGTCCCTGAGGGAGACAGTATCTTGGAGGCCGTCGGGGAACTCCACGTAGGCATACTGGGGGTTGGCGCAGAGCAAGTGTACCCTGTCCACCAACGGGTCCGCCTTGTGGAGTCGGACGTGCCTACGGAGCAGGACCGGTCCTGGAGCTGCGAGCCAAGTCGGGAGCAACACCCTGGATGTGGACTTCCGTATCCTGGTGTATGAAGCTTTCGGTGCTCCCGGAGTCCAGCAGGCAAGAGGTCACGTGGCCGTTGATTTTCGCCGTCGTCGAAGCGGTGGCCAGGTTGTGTGGACGAGACTAGTCCAGTGTCATCAAGGCGAGATGCGGGTGGTCGTCATAGGTCTCGGATGGAGAGCATCGGTGGCCCAGATCGTCATGTGTAGTTACCGTTCCAGCCCCGTGGGGAAGACAAGATGACGGCGTCCAGAGGTCGTGTGGGGAACAAAATGGCGGCGCCCATGGGGTGCACATTGCGGGGGTGGGACAAGATGGCGGCACCCATGGGGCGCACGTTGGTGGCGCTGGGCAAGATGGCGGCGCCCATGGGCCGCACATGGACTGAGAGGGTGGAGATGGCGGTGCCCACCATCCGCACGTGGCCCCGGGAGGAGAAGATGGTGGCGCCCATTGTGCGTTTGTCGGGGGGGGGGGCGACAGCGGGCGTGATAGCGGCGACTGCGCAGGCCTGGCACACTGCTGCGAAGTGGCCCTTTTTACCGCAGGACTTGCAAGTGGCGGTGCGGGCCGGGCAGGGTTGGCGGGGGTGCTTCTGCTGACCGCAGAAGTAGCAGCGGAGACCCCCGGGGTGCGCGGATTGGCGTGCGGCGCAGGCATATTGATTAGGCAGGGCCCCGCCGGGGGGGGGGGGGTCGTTTGCGGGGTCTAGGAGGGGTAGGATGGGTGGGTCGCGCGGCGAGCGGGGTATGCCTGGACATTACGAAATGCGACCGTCATGGACAGCGCTAAGGTTTTTGTCTCCGCTAGGTCGAGCGTGGCCCCCTCCAGCAGTTGTTGTCGGATGGGGTCTGACGCAATCCCCGTTACGAACACGTCACGCATATGGAGATTAGAATGTTCGGTGGCCATAACGGCCTGACAGTCACAGTCCCGTACGAGTGGGATTAGGACCCACCAGAAGTCTTTGATGGACTCACCAGGGAGTTGAGAGCGAGTGGCGAGTATGTGCCTGGCGAAGATTGTGTTTGCCTTCTGCGTATAGTTTTCTTTTAGGAGTGCCAACGCTTCCGCGTAATTCTGTGCATCCTGGATCAACGGGAACATACTGGATCTCAACCTGGAGTACAAGACCTGTATCTTCTGAGCCTCCGTCGGCGTGGGGGTCGCAACGTTGATGTAAGCCTCAAAACAAGCTAGCCAGTGATTAAAGTACTTTCTGGCGTTGGGCGAGTGCGGATCCAGCTGCAGGCGATCTGGTTTGATTTTGATATCCATTTCGTTGAAAATCTGACTGTAATAAATTGATGCACGATCAATTTCACAAAAGACTCAGATTGGTACAACTGTGGCTTTATTGCAGTCAGATGCGTGGCCTCCTACTGCAGCTGGTGAAATGACAGATGAATGGAGGACACGCATATTTATACTCCTCCTACGGGGCGGATCCATCCGGCAGGGGCTACCGGCGAACCTGTAGTACAGGTCCTACCTTACATCCCCTAATACAGGTGTACACAGTGGTTCACCACACTGTGCCGGGTACTGATAGGGCCAGGGGGGTGTGGTGCAGAGGGCAGAGTGCCAGGCGGAATGGCCGGGAGTGGCTGTGAGGATGGGGGAGGAGGGAGAGGGGTGGAGGGGGATATGTTGGGGCAGTGGATGCTGTGCAAGTCGGGGCCATCCTGTAGCCTGTTGGACCTGGGGTATGCGCCATGCTATCATGTCTGCCTTTCACTCCCTCCAGACAATGGATTTTGGAATCCAACCAGGATTAGTTGCCATCTGCCTTGCCGCCGCAGACCTGGGGGACGCATTGAGGCTGTTCGAGCAGGAGCTGCTCGGAGAGGACCCTGTAGCAGCGGAGCTTGCTCCAGAGGAACAGGAGCCAGCCGGTGAGGATTGAGAGCCGGCTGTGATGCACGATCAATTGTACAAAGGCTAAGGTTGGATACAACTGTGGCTTTATTGCAGTAAGATGTGTGACCTCCCACAGCAGCTGGCGAAATGGCTGCTGAATAGAGGACACGCTCCTCCTACTGGGCAGAGCCAGCAGGTAGCGGCTACCGGCGAACCTGTAGTACAGGTCCTACCTTACATCACCTAATACAGGTGTAACAGTGGTTTACCACAGGCTGCCAAACAGACCGAGGAGGGGGTGGGAAGGAGGTGCCGCATCAGGCCTCATGTGTACCAGCAGCGCCTGTCATTCGAGGACATACCGGACCGGGCATGCTGTCGAGGACTTTGGATGAGCAAGGGGACCATACGGTACACCTGACGGATCATGGTGTACCTGACACTGCGTGGGTATGGGGAAGACACCCGCTCCCGGTGTCCGTCATGTTAACGGTCGCCCTGAATGTTTTCACCACGGGGTCCTTCCAGGTGCTGAGTGGGGACCTGTCTGGGATTTGGCAGACTTCGGAGCACAAGTGCATCTGCGGTGTAACGAAGGCCCGATATGTGCGGTCGACACAATATATCAGCTTCAATGTGGAGCAAGCCCACCAAAATGCCCGGGTGGCGGGGTTTGCCACAATCACCGATGGCCCAGGTTCAGGGGTTCATCGACGGGATACATGTTCTCCTATGAACACCGGCGCATGAGGGAGTGGTCTTCATGAATTAAAAGGTGTTCCAATTGATGAACGTGCAGCTGGTATGTGACCATGTGATACACAGCAGGCACGTCTGTACCCGAAACCCAGGCAGTGTGCACAATGCCTTCATCCTGGCACACTCAACAGTTCCCGACACCTTAGAGGTGTACCCCTGGGTGAGGGGTTGGTTCCTGGAGACCGGCGTTATCCGCTCCAGTCATAGCTGATGATGCCAATTCAGAAGCCACAGACCAATGCGGAGACCCGCGACAACGACGCCCATGCCGCGATTAGGGCAGTGATTGAGCTGAGTATCGGCCTCCTGAAGATGCTGTTCAGATGCCTGGACCATGCTGGAGGAGCCCTCCAGTATAGCCCCAGGAGGGTCTCCTGCATCGTGGTGGCCTGCTGCATCCTCCACAACATCGTGCAGCAGAGGGACGACGTGCTGGAGTAGGGGGATGAACACCAGACCTCATCCGACGGGTAGGATGCGGAGGAGGGCCAGGCTGCGCAGGACATGAGGCCTGGGCAGGCACAGGAGGCCGCACAACATGTGCACCAAGGCCAGCGCCCAGTGAATGCTCTAACCGCCTGTTTGCTGACAAGAGGGTCTGGCCGATGGCGGCACAAACCTCCGTTCACACACCCCCTTCCCCCAGACGGTCATCTCTCCCATGTCCACCCTCCCTGCACCAACCCCCCCCCCCCCCCATCTTCAAACCCTTACGTGGTTCCTACCTGCCTCACTACAGGGTGTGGGTCCTGGGTTGGCAGTAACAGCGGATCTGGTCCATGGGATGGAGGATGACGAAGGCCCGCTCTGCTATGAGCTCAGGTGCACTGCACCATTTGACAACATCTGACTCCTGCTCATGGTCGCACTATCCACCGACTATCTGGGTGATTCCTGCCTGCAAGCTGGCCATTCCATCACACAATCCCACCAAACCCTTGGGGTGGTGGAGGTGGGGATGAGGTGCGGGGGGGGTGAAGGCGGGACTGGGTTGGGATGGAGAGGGATAGACATGGGGCTGGTGAGCAGTGGCTGATGAGGAGGTACTGGCCCATGCCCACGTCCACTCACCCCCACTGCCCCCCCCCCACCCCCCCTCCCCCCCTAGCACCCCCACTGCCCCCCCCCCCCCCCCCCCACCCCCCCTCCCCCCCTAGCACCCCCTCTGCAGCTAGCCCAGCCCTCACACTCTCTAACAGAGCACCAAGGCAGGCTGGAATATCTGTGAGCGCGTGTTATTGTGAACAGGTGAATATGTTTCTACAGCTTGTGCCTTGGCCCCTAACGCTATCCTGTGTGATGCACCCATGCCAACCTAACCGGTGTCTAACATTCTGGCTTTACAGGCCCGAATGCTACATCTAGGTGGATCCCCAGGCTATGCATCAGGAATGGAGGTGGACAGTGCGATTCCCGTCCTGTCACCTGGGTCCCCTTTGGTACCCCCCTGGAGTAACCGGGCCTGGACTGGCCCAGCAGATTCTCGGGTGTTCCAAGTGGTGTGGTGCCACCCTCTTCTGTCCTCTGCCCATTGGAGGAACCAGAGACAGGAGGGGGGAGTCTGAGTTGCTGTGGTGTTCCAGCACCTCCCCTGCAGGGATCACCAGCATGGGCCCCAATGCTCGCAGCCATGGAGCACTGGGACTGGGCCCCCTCCCTCTGTGACTGCGCCATGTTTCCCTGTGACGGGCTCAGGTCAGCCAGCCCCCAGACAATGTGGTTGACGCCCGTAGCCATGAATCATTGTGAATGGGCCAAGCTCTGGAGCGCCACTACAATGTCCAGGTGTCTCTGGTACATGGCTGCCTGTGACGGGGCCACCCTGACATGTGCCTCGGGCACTGCCCGCAAAGAGTGCGCCAGGCCTTGGACATCCTGACACATGGCCGCTACCTTCGCCCTCAAGGCCTCCAACGTGGATGCCACCTGTGTGTTGTGGCCTCGGTGGCACGCATGGTTGACGTCGCCTCCTGCCTTTGCAAGTGATTGGACTCCTCCAACTGCACCTGAAGGCGTGGGACGGTTGCTAACAGCCCGTCATATAATCCCTGACTCTGTGTCTGCATCTCCAGCATCGATGGGATCACCCTTTCGAGAAGCTCGAAACCCATCTGGACAGCAGTTAGACCCTGGGGTCAAGCTGCCCTCCACCTGATGTACCACTGCATGTGTGTGGTGCGCACCAGATATTTCTCCAGGAGCCTCTTCACTAACGTGTCCAACCGAGGTGAGTGTCTCTGGGATGGTGAAGGGTGTTGGAGACAGTTGAGATGGAAAGTCGGTCTTGTCCCCAGACTGGTGCACTTGGGGGCTCGCTTCGCTATCCAGTACAGCCTCGTCACTTGACCTATCCTGGGGTTGTGGCTGGGAGACACCAGGAAAGCTCGCCTTGTCATCAGGTGATCCAGCAAGACATAAGAAATGACACATGGTTCGATCGCGGGTTGGAGTGATGTAGGGCTGGTGTGGTGGTGTGGGGGAGGTAGGGTGGTGTGGGGATGCCGGGGTCGTGTAGGGGTTGTGCCAGACATACCATAGGGACACCTCAACTCAGCGGGGGTCATTTGGTTCCACGGTGCCAACTTCTGCCTCAGCGACTGCCCTCTGCCCGGGCCCAACGACCAGGTCCAGTGTCCGCCACTCTGTGATGGTGAGGGGCTGCAGGTCTGGCAGCCCCCTCCAGTCTTCTCTCTCTCCCTGTGGTTGTGCGTCAACGTCTCCTGGGAGGGTGGGGGAGGAGAGGTAGAAAATGCACAGTTTTAGGCAGTCACTTGGGGTGGGCAGCTGGTGGCCTTTACCAACAGGGCACCCGGCCATGGCGGGCGGTATGGGTGCTGGCATGTGGTGCAAGGTAGGGTGCGAGCGGACAGCTGGAGTATGGGTTTTGGTCGCCGTCCGGGTGGCGGGGAGGGTGGGAGGTACAGGTGTGTGGAACGGGGGTTGGCAACACAATGCTGTCTACTCACTCTGGCCGCCTTGAGGAGGCTGTGCAGCTTTTTCTGGCACTGCTGGCCAGTCCTGGCAGCGGGGCCCACGGTGCTCACAGCCTCTGCCGCCTGTGCCCAAGCCCGGTGTACGCGGCGCGTGGCAGCCTCCTTCCCACCCTGGGAAACAGGGTGCCCCACCTCTCCTTCATGACGTACAGCAGGGTCTTGAGTTCCACATCTGCATTAATGGATCCTGAATTGCTCCGGGACCAGCACCGCTTCCGTGGTTGTAGAGCATCACCAATTCAGTCCCGGCGTCAGCACTTAGTCTCTGAAACGGAGAATCCCGCCCGTGATCTTTGCTGTCACAATGGAGGAGCAGGGCCTGATAGAGCCAGCAATGCTGGCTGCAGAAAGATTGGGGCGCCCTGTGCGCTCAAAAAATCCTTCCTCCCTCTCCCCCCACAGATAAAGGGACATCCTCCCCCACCACAAGCACCAGCGAAACATCCCCCCCACCCCATCCCCGCCACCATCCAAGAACTGGGTATCCCCTCTCCCCAGTGGATCTCTCCAGAGGGCCCGCCCCAGTACTGCCATGGTGCCATATCCTTCTCCTCCCGGGCTATACTTACCTGTGTGCACCCGGCCAGTTTCCCTCGACTGCTTCACCTTTTTAACTGAAGAGCTGTAAACCTCGTTGATGTTCTGTCACATTGGCGAGGGGGTATCTAAGTGTGGGGGGAACATATGGCAGGGAAGCCTGCTAATTATTTATAAATGTATTTAAATGAGTGCCACTGACAAGGAACGGGGAAATTCAGAAAACAAGATCTCACTGGCGAGAAATTCACACTAAATTTTACACCCATGTCACCGTTAACGTGGGCGCAAAATCATACCATCATGTCTGTTCCTTTAATTGAACAGTTAACATAGGTTTTCAACATATTTGCAGCAACAATGTACAGTTTCTATAATTACATGCCATGAATACAATAGAAACAGAAAGGACCTTGAGCAAGGTTTGTGGCTTTGCAGGATGTTTGTGAATAAAGCTCTTTGTGCCTTCATTCAGTTGCTAATCTGAGTGCCAATGTAACATTCGACTTTCATTCCCCCAGGATAGGAATGATAAACTTGGTAAACTGAAACAAGTACATATTTCTTCATTTTAAAATTTTGTATCCAAATAACATTATTTTTTCAAAGGTTCTTGTTTCAAGAACTTAATAGTGAGTTCCCCTTCAAATAAGAGGAAAGACACATGATTTGTTGAGAAATATTGCTAAGTTGTTCGAGCTAATTCCAAAGTTTGAGTAATACCTAATCCCCTAATGTGATTTGGAGTGTATATAAATTGAAACTATCAATAAAAAGAAAACAACAATTCCAAGGTGTATATAATTCAGTATTTTTTCAAAGATTGAAATAGAAGATAACATTTTTAATAGCAGATGTCCACTGTTCCTTCATTCAGTACAGTATTTTAATAGGATACTTTAAACTTGCTTAGGCCCTCTGTGTGCCTGCTTGAAATATTTAAGCAGGACCACATTTCCATAACGAGAGTGCCCTGCTCACGTGTTCAGAGCATCAGGTTAATACGGAGATGCAGTGGGAAAGAGTAAGGTGGGAAGGGTTAATTGATTCCTGTTACCTCAACTCACTCTACATGGTTTCCGCCAGATGGGAGAAGTTAAAGTCAATGGCCATACGGCCCCCATCACTCAGAGTGGATGTGTGAACCTGATTTGTCCACGAAACGCAACGGGCGTCTGAAAAAAGTTTATTTCTCTCTTTTTCTCTGTAGTGAACCACTCAGCACCCCAACCGCCAGGTTCTTCAGTGGCCATGTAAATGATATCAGTGCACAAATGTCACCTTTGTGCTGGTGAATAAAGGGAGGAGCTGAATTGGATAGCTCCATTAATGGTCATGGGGATTGCAATGTGCGATTGATTAGAATCTAGTCAAAATCATGCAGGCAGCATGCAAGCTTCACCCTGTCTGCTGATTGTAATGATTGTGGCATGCGGCCAGTGCTAATTGGGCTGTGGATTGGCTGCATGCCTCAGCACGGGTCCAAGTTCATACAAGGCTAGCACCACTTGCAGTGGACCTGCACTACTTTAACCAGACTGCACCTCCTCAAGGCAAGGTGCATTCTGGCTGCAGACGGGGCTAAAACTGATTGGAGAAGATTTGAAGACCCGGAGGTAAGAACAGAAATTAGCCAAAAACATGCTCCAGAGAAGTTCACCCTGGGGGCAAGTACTGGGAAGACAGCGAGAGGAGGCAACTGTAGCAGTTAATGATAGTTCAAAGGTAACGCATTCAATACAGAAAGAAGGTTAAAGACTGCACATGAATGGACAGGGTAAATAATGCATCTTCATGTGTTACAGATCCTACCAACTGCACCACTAACCTTATACACCGGTCTATTTACCACCACGCCCACCTTATTCACCCACACCAATTACAATCAACCAGGAGTCAAACCTCATCTTCATATGCTTCACCTCAGCCTCATCTAATGTAGCACTGCTGGAAGCCACATGTTCCCATCTCACAGCTCTCACATATTGCCAGGTATTCATCTGTAGCTGGCACATCATCCAAACACATTGCAGCACACTTCCCTCATTTTTGCAGGACAAGGTGACCACAATAGGTGATAACAGCAGCTAATCAGCAGGGGGAGGAATGGCCGCTAACCCTATTGATGAAATGGGACAAGGGTTTGAATGGAAGCCACTGAAGCAGAAATCAGAATCATGGCTGAAACCATTGAGAATAGTGGAGCGTTCCTGACTAAGATGCCTTTTAAAATCCCACTTCACCCTCATAAGAACAAAGAACAAAAGAACAAAGGAAAGTACAGCACAGGAACAGGCCGTTCGGCCCTCCAAGTCCGTGCCGACCATGCTGCCCGTCTAAATTAAAATCTTCTAAACTTCCTGGGTCCGTATCCCTCTCTTCCCATCCTATTCATGTATTTGTCAAGATGCCCCTTAAATGTCACTCTAGTCCCTGCTTCCACCACCTCCTCCGGCAGTGTGTTTCAGGCACCCACTACCCTCTGTGTAAAAAACCTGCCTCGTACATCTCCTCTAAACCTTGCCCCTTGCACCTTCAACCTATGCCCCCTAGTAATTGGCCCCTCTACCCTGGGGAAAAGCCTCTGACTATCCACTCTGTCTATGTCCCTCATAATTTTGTAGACCTCTATCAGGTCGCCCCTCAACCTCTGTCATTCCAGTGAGAACAAACCGAGTTTATTCAACAGCTCCTCACAGCTAATGCCCTCCATACCAGGCAACATCCTGGTAAATCTCTCCTGCACCCTCTTTAAAGCCTCCACATCCTTCTGGTAGTATGGCGACCAGAATTGAACACTATACTGCAAGTGAGGCCTAACTAAGGTTCTATACAGCTGCAACATGACTTACCAATTCTTATACTCAATGCCCCGGCCAATGAAGGCAAGCCTTCTTGACTACCTTCTCCACCTGTGTTGCCCCTTTCAGTGACCTGTGGACCTGTACACCTAGATCTCTCTGACTTTCAATACTCTTGAGGGTTCTACCATTCCCTGTTTATTCCCTACCTGCATTAGACCTTCCAAAATGCATTACCTCACATTTGTCCGTATTAAACTCCATCTGCTATCTCTCCGCCCAAGTCTCCAAACAATCTAAATCCTGCTATATCCTCTGATAGTCCTCATTGCTATCCGCAATTCCACCTACCTTTGTGTCATCTGCAAACTTACTAATCAGACCAGTTTCATTTTCCTCCAAATCATTTATATATACTACAAACAGCAAAGGTCCCAGCACTGATCCCTGTGGAACACCACTAGTCACAGCCCTCCAATCAGAAAAGCACCCTTCCATTGCTACTCTCTGCCTTCTATGACCTAGCCAGTTCTGTAACCACCTTGCCAGCTCACCCCTGATCCCGTGTGACTTCGCCTTTTGTACCAGTCTGCCATGAGGGACCTTGTCAAAGGCCTTACTGAAGTCCATATAGACAACATCCACTGCCCTACCTGCATCAATCATCTTTGTAACCTCTTCGAAAAACTCTATCAAGTTAGTGAGACACGGCCTCCCCTTCACAAAACCATGCTGCCGCTCACTATAATACGTCCATTTGCTTCCAAATGGGAGTAGATCCTGTCTCGAAGAATTCTCTCCAGTAATGTCCCTACCACTGATGCAAGGCTCAATGGCCTGTAGTTCCCTGGATTATCCTTGCTACCCTTCTTAAACAAAGGAGCAACATTGGCTATTCTCCAGTCCTCCGGGACATCACCTGAAGACAGTGAGGATCCAAAGATTTCTGTCAAGGCCTCAGCAATTTCCTCTCTAGCCTCCTTCAATATTCTGTGGTAGATCCCATCCGGCCCTGGGGACTTATCTACCTTAATATTTTTCAAGACGCACAACACCTCGTCTTTTTAGATCTCAATGTGACCCAGGCTATCTACACATGCTTCTCCAGACTCAACATCGACCAATTAATTCTCTTTGGTGAATACTAATGCAAAGTATTAATTTAGTACCTCCCCCATTTCCTCTGGCTCCACACATCGATTCCCTTGCCTATCCTTCAGTGGGCCAACCCTTTCCCTGGCTATCCTCTTTCTTTTTATGTACATGTAAAAGCCTTGGGATTTTCCTTAACCCCATTTGCCAATGACTTTTCGTGACCTCTTCTAGCCCTCCTGATTCCTTGCTTAAGTTCCTTCCTACTTTCCTTATATTCCACACTGGCTTAGTCTGTTCCCAGCCTTCTAGCCCTGACAAATGCTTCCTTTTTCTTTTTGACGAGGCCTACAATATCTCTCGTTATCCAAGGTTCCCGAAATTTGCCGTATTTATCCTTCTTCCTCACAGGAACATGCCGGTCCTGAATTCCTTTCAACTGACATTTGAAAGCCTCCCACATGTCAGATGTTGATTTACCCTCAAACATCCTCCCCCAATCTAGGTTCTTCAGTTCCCGCCTAATATTGTTATAATTAGCCTTCCCCCAATTTAGCACATTCACCCTAGGATCACTCGTATCCTTGTCCACCAGCACTTTAAAACTTACTGAATTGAGGTCACTGTTCCCAAAATGCTCCCCTACTGAAACTTCTACCACCTGGCCAGGCTCATTTCCCAATACCAGGTCCAGTACAGCCCCTTCCCTCGTTGGGCTGTCTACATATTGTTTTAAGAAACCCTCCTGGATGCTCCTTACAAATTCTGCCCCGTCCAGGCCCCTAGCACTAAGTGAGTCCCAGTCAATATTGAGGAAGTTGAAGTCTCCCATCACAACAACCCTGTTATTTTTACTCGTTTCCAAAATCTGTCTACCTATCTGCTCCTCTATCTCCCGCTGACTGTTGGAAGGCCTGTAGTAAACCCCTAACATTGTGACTGCACCCTTCTTCTTCCTGATCTCTCCCCATATAGCCTCGCTGCCCTCTGAGGTGTCCTCCCGTAGTACAGCTGTGATATTCTCCCTAACCAGTCGCGCAACTCCGCCACCCCTTTTACATCCCCCTCTATCCCGCCTGAAACATCTAAATCCTGGAACGTTTAGCTGCCAGTCCTGTCCTTCCCTCAACCAGGTCTATGTAATAGCAACAACATCATAGTTCCAAGTACTAAACCAAGCTCTAAGTTCTTCTGCCTTACCCGTAATACTTCTTGCATTAAAACATATGCACTTCAGGCCACCAGACCCGCTGTTTTCAGCAACATCTCCCTGTCTGCTCTTCCTCAGACCCATACTGGCCCCATTCCCTAGTTCTCCCTCAGTGCTTTCATCTTCTGACCTATTGGTCCGGTACTCACCCCCTGCCAAACTAATTTAACCCCTCCCTTGTGACACTAGCAATCCTCACAGCCAGGATATTTATGCCTCTCCAGTTTAGATGCAACCCGTCCTTCTTATACAGGTCACACCTGCCCCAGAAGAGCTCCCAGTGGTCCAGATAGTGGAAATCATCTCAAAAGTTGTTCTGTACAGACATCAGATAGTGTAACCAGGTGCCTTTTGCTTTCCCTTCCTTCCTGCACCCCATCCTTGTTCTTCTGCACTTACATTTTCAAACACCCTGGAACTGCTGCCTGACCAGCCTGTGGCGCAGGAGGCTGAGGGCCTTGAGAAAACAAGGATCACCATCACTTAATCTGACACTTGCAGTCATCAGCCCAGAGACTGGCAGTGCACATGTTTTTGACAGTAGCATAGCAGTAGCATAGAGACCAGATCTGCACTCGGTGGAGTGGATTTTACCTGCCCTAGAGGAATGAGCTAGAAGGTTGGAAGGCTCTTTAAAATAGTGAGTGAAGGAGAGGGTATAGGTGGTGGCCCTCTCTAGGAGAATACTTGTGGACTCAACAATGGGCAATGTCTGATCGCCTGCAGCACAAGGAGAAGCCATCCAGTGTCTGAATGTTGCAATAAAAGCTCAGACTTGATAGAGCCATAGTCACAGAAAGAAGCCCTTTGGCCAATCGCTGACCATCAAGCACCTAACTATTGTAATCCCACTTTCCTGCACTCGGTACATAGCCTTGCATACAATGGCATTTCAAGTGCTTTTCTAAATACTTCTTAAAAGTTGTGAGGATTCCCGCCTCTACCACTCTTTCAGGTAGCTAGGTCCAGATTCCAACACCCTCTGGATGAAAAAGGTTTCCCTCACATCTCCTCTAAACCTCCTGCCTCTTCTTTCCCTTCCTGTTGTGGTGCTCCCCACATCCACAGTGGTAATTGCTGTGCCCTCATGATGGTCAGGATGTGCAGGATGCAGCAGAACACCATGAATTGGACACGGACTGCCGATTCTGGGGCAGCTCCTCCAGAATGGTTGAGGTGGTAGAATCGTTTTGTCAGGACCCAGTGCTTACCTTCATGCCACTATCGGCACCTTCTATAGCACTATTATTAACACTTCCTTTGCCTCATGCCCTACACAGATTTGTTGCAATCTCTCCTGGCTCCCACTGATCACTGACCTACTCTGCCTCAATTGCTCCTCCCCTTTTATGAAGTATATAATCTACCACAGAATTCACTCTTTTTAGCTCTGAAGAAGTCATACAGATTTGAAATGTTAGCTCTGCTTCTCTCTCCACGGATGCTGCCAGACCTGTTGAGTTTTTCCAGCATTTTCTGATTTTGCTAAAGGCTCCAATTTTTTCGACTTGATGACCTTGTGGCAGCCTGACTCCCTTTATTTGAATGCTAACCATGTACAATTGGGTTCTAGAGGGGATTATAATCAAGGTATAGAGAGGGTTATCAAGCAGTATAGAGAGGATTATCTACCAAGTACAGAGAGGATTATCAACAAGTATAAGCAGAATTACCAGCCAGGAATTGACATCAGTCAGGTATAGAGAGGATTAACAACTGGTTTAGAGAGGATTACCAGCCAGGTGGGACAGCGGATGAGCAGTGGCACTTGTAAAAGGAGATATTCAATTTCTCACAACTAAAATATATCCCAGTGAGGAAGAAATGTGGGAAGAAGGGTAAAAAACATCCATGGCTAAACAAGGAGGCCAAGGACATTATTAAGACAAAAACAAAGTTATATCATATTGTAAAGGTCAGTGGCAGGTTGGAATATTGGGAAACTTTCAAACATAAAAAAGGAATTAAAAAAACTAAGGTAATTTGCGAAAAAAACTAGCACAGAATATCAAAAAGGATATCAAAAACCTCGGCAGGTACATAAAAGGGAAGAGAGTTACTAGGGTGAATGTTGGCCCCTTGGAAGATGAAACTGGTGAGTTAATGGTGGGGAACACAGAAATGGCAGAGATGCTAAATCAATAATTTGCCTCAGTTTTCACGGTGGAGGACACAAGCCTATTCCTATAGTAACGGGCAATTCAGAGGTAATAGAAAGGGTGGAACTTGGAACAATCAGCATCAATAGGGAAACGGTATTCAGCAAGCTCTTGGGATTGAGGGCAGACAAGTCCCCAGGGTCTGATGGCCTACATCCTAGGGTATTAAAGGAAGTGGCAGCAGAGATAATGGATCCATTGGTTATAATATTCCAAAATTCCAATCCAGTGGATTGGAAAAATGGTAACGTAAGGCCCTTATTCAAAAAGGGAAGGAGGCAGAATGTGGGAAATTACAGACCAGTTAGTTTAACATCTGTTGTTGGAAAATTGTTAGAATCAATTATCAAGGACGTAATATCAGGACATTTTGAAAGCCAAAGCGCTGTCCATCAGATTCAGCATGGTTTTATGTAGGGCAAATCATGCTTGATTAATTTGCTAGAGTTCTTCGAAGATGTAGCAAGCAAAGTGGATAAAGGGAATCCTGTAGATGTAGTACATCTGGACTTCCGGAAGGCATTTGATAACGTGCCGCACGGCAGGTTAATTCACAAGGCGAGATCACATGGGATTAGGGGTAATTTATTAGCTTGGATAGAAGACTGGCTGATGGACAGGAGACAGAGAGCTGGCATAAATGGATATTTTTCTGGATGGCAAGATGTAACTAGTTGGGTTCCACCTTGGGCCGCACCATTTTACAATCTATATTAACGACTTAGATACAGAGATAGAAGTTTATATAGCCAAATTCACAGATGACACAAAAATAGGTGAGACAGTACATTGCAATTGTGAATTGCGCTTTCACGTATCTGATCGTCAGTCCAGAAGTAAAACACTCGAACACGTCAGTAACGAATATTCGTTTATTCACGGCCGGGACAAATCTCTAAGCAGTCGGGTAACCACCTTCGAGAAGTGCCAAAATCCCAGAATAAGGACTGTATTTTTATACATTTTACAGCTTAGGGGTGGTCCCCTTAAATTCCTAGATACACCTATGATTTGGCAAGGATCCAGAACATGTACATATATGGAATTATTCTTCGAGGTCGGGAGGTTATTTTTGACATAATCATTAGCACAAGTCACTATTAATATTATTACAAAGGTTTTTGTATCCCATGGCCATCTGGCTTAACTCATTCCAAAGCCCATTCCTTTTACATTTCAATGTTTATTTGTCTCAACTGGTCAAACGAGCTTAATTGCGCTATCTCTGCAATAAAGTAACGCTTCCCATTCATTCCATTCTTTGACTTTTTGACATCTCTGCTTTCACAGATGCCGGTCAGAACATTAAATAGTACTAAAGCCACACTCCCCTTTTTCCATCCCATAACCTTCTGACATCTCTGCTTTCACAGATGCCGGTCAGAACACGCTCCCTTTATTTCATCCCTTGACCTGTTGACATCTCTTTCACAGAGCTTTTCAGAACTGTTATATTAACCTTATCAGCGAAGTTCCAAATGAAATCCACTTCTACATTCCCCCCTTTGATCATTCCTTGATCACATAACACTCAGGATACTTTAGATGGAAATGAGAGCGAGGCGGAGGTACTCCTCCTCTACTAGGCTCCGGCAGGATGCCACTTCCTCATATAGGTCAGGGGTAGGTGGAACCAGTTTTTCTTTTTCGTCTAGGGCGGATCTCTGAAGCATCTGTGGTAATGCAGTGGCACCCAAACGGTTGCATAGGTATTTCACACCAGTAGCTATGATACAGAGCAACAAACAGATGGTAACGAAGATAATGAGCCCATGGAATAGGTAAGTGGCCCAAGAATTGGACCACATCCAGCTCCACCAGTCAGCCTGACCGGCGAGTCGCAAGCGCTGTACTCCATCTCTGATATGGGTTACCAGACGCGTGATATTCTCTGAACTGTCTGGAATGTAAGTGCAACATTCGGTCCCTATGATAGCACAGGTCCCCCCTTCTTTGGCTAGTAAATAATCCAGGGCCATGCGATTCTGTAGGGCTACCGTTCGTACGGCTACCAACTCTGCACTGAGTTCACTGAATCCCTCCGTGGTGTCATTTGCAACCTGTTCCAATAGGTCGCGGAGGAGCGCGTACTTCTTGAGGGACCAGATGGCTCCTATTTGGGGCCATAAGAGGGAAGTCACCACCTCCCACGGTGGTACTGACCTCTGGGCTCGAAAGTGGGGATGATGTTCGAGCTGGGCATAGTGTGTAGTACCCGGAACAACGAAACCCAAGTAGCACGACCCTGCCCAGTCAGTGGGGAGCCAGGGGTAAGCCTTATGGCCACAAATGAAGTAGGTGCCATTATAGGAGGTGAGGCTAGTTACCATCGAGGAGGTCCATATTTGGGTCCAATCAGGGCCCCCTGTGTGGTTAATAATGTTATTGATGATGGCGTGGCCTTTCCAGTCAGTAAGACCAAAAGTGTACTTACATGAACTGGTTCCTAACACATATGTTCCAGGAGTTCGTACTTCCCGGAGTAAGCAGACCGTTCCGGTCTGGGGGTTCTGGATATTGAAGAACGGGGGTGTGCGATCTGCTGAGTAAGATGGCTGTCGCCAACCAAAAAAATCCCGCAAAGGGTAGCCGGCACTCAGCCATTCTTGGGCTGCTTCCCTGTGGTTTACAGAGGAGGACCTGGAGGCCCTGGTTGGTAAGGCAGAGTGACTAGTTACTGTCCTGTTCTGGAATATAACCCATTCAGCCGTCTGTTCGATCGAGAAAGGAACAGATATCAAGGGAACGCCTCCATGGGCATGGGTCGGGACCTGTGTACATACCCAGCAAGAGGAGACACCCACTTTCTTAGCATAGACATAGGACATAAACAGAAATGAATTTGCCGTTACATGGTGCGTTGCCCGCTTCCTTCTGGAAGGCGAGTAGGGGTGAGTAGTCCTTGGTGGTAAAAATTTGTACCCTGTCCTTATCAATGCACCGGTGGTTCCACCTGCATGTGCGGCGATCGTACATTAGAACCATGTACGTAATCAGGAATCGGCGCTTCTGGTCGTCGGGAGGAACGGTGGTCGGGCAGTTTCTGATAGCGGTGGTGATCCATCGGAGATCTGTCGTTGTTCCACATCGTGGGATTCCTTCCCGGCACATGGGTGGGTGTCGGCTTCCATACAGGCATCTCCTTCTTTCGGATGCAGCGAGAGAGAGCAGGGTGGCGAGTATTGTGACGGCGAAGAGGGGCCTCATCCTGGTACTCGTGTTCCTAGGACTTAAAGGAAAAGTTTAGAACATCATGGATACTTAATTAACTTACAATGGTGCATATGTACCCATGCGTTTCGTCCCTCCACTTTTACTGCAGTGGGGGTAGTGAGTAGAACCTGTAGGGGACCATCCCATCGAGGTTCCAAACCTTTACGTGTCCAATTTCGAATTAGGACATAATCCCCAGGGTTGATGGAGACGTCATGAGTAATGGATGGGACCTCTTCCTGGGTGGCACGACTCGGGAGTGTAATCCTTTCAAAATTCTAGTTAGTGTTAATATATAATTAGCCATCTCGGTAGTCATGTAATGGAATTGAACATTCCGTGGAACACTGCTGTCCCAAGGCGTTCGAAAGGGTCTGCCATATAGTATTTCCGCTGGGCTTAGGCGAGTTTTTCCTGCGGGGGTGGCACGTAGCTGGAAGAGTGCTAAAGGCAGGAGTTTGAGCCAAGTGGCCCCAGTGTCTGCTTGTAGTTTAGCGAGTTTAGTCTTTAGAGTCTGATTAGCCCTTTCCACCACTCCAGCGGCTTGTGGTCTGTAGGCACAATGAAACTGTTGCTTTATTCCAAGCAGAGCACAGAATTCCTTATTGATTTGACCTATGAAGTGGGGACCATTGTCAGAGCTCAGCCGGGCTGGAATTCCAAATCGCGGAACAATTTCTCGCATTAACACCTTAACTACTGTCGAGGCCTTGTTATCCGTAGTCGGGTAGGCCTCGATCCATTTGCTAAAAGTGTCCACAATGACTAACACATATTTATAGCATTGACATCTTTCCAACTCAATGTAATCCATTTGTAGGGTCTCAAATGGACCCTCAGGTAAGGGGGTTGTGCCAGGATCACAGGGGACGGCCTTACCGGGGTTGTGCTGTTGACAGATTAGGCACCGACTGCTAATTTGTTGGGCCATTTCTTGCAGTCGTGGGTGCCACCAGCTTTTTAACAATATGTCCCCTGTGGCACGAGCTCCACAGTGAGTTGCAAAGTGTACACATTCGGTCACCCAGGCTGCTAATGCATCGGTCATACATGTTTGTCCTACCGGGGTGACCCACAGCTTATTTTCGATATAATATATACATCCTAAGTTTTTCCACATATTTACAGCAGTTGCAGGAGCGTCCTCCTGCATTTGAATTATGTCAGCAATGGTTGGCATAGGTTTTTCAGAGGGAGACTTTTCCGGGGGGGTTTTAGTCTGCCTCATCATTCTAGGCACCATTAGTTTGCCAGATTTAGAAATTTCTTTTGCCTTCTCGTCCGCTCTCCTGTTGCCCGTTTCCACCAGTCCCGTGCCTTTTGTATGCGCTGCGCATTTTATCACTGCTATCTTGTCTGGGAGCATAAGGGCCTGCAATAACTGTGTTACTAACTGCTGGTGTGAGATGGGTGTACCAGCGGAGGTTAGAAATCCTCTGTTTTTCCATAATTGCCCGAAATCATGTACTACCCCGAAGGCGTATCGGGAATCTGTATAAATATTAACCTTCCTCCCCTGTGCCAATATGCATGCTCGTATTAACGCAAACAATTCTGCCTGTTGGGCAGAAAAGGGAACTTCAAATGCTGCTGCTTCTACTACGTCACCGTCTTGATCGATGATTGCATAGCCAGATTGTCTATCCCCCCTTACGCCGACGGAAGAACTTCCATCGGTGAAAAAGGAACAATCTGCACTTGGGAGGGGTATATCGGAGAGGTCGTCTCGAACCGAGGAGACTTCCTGCAACAGTTGCAGACAGTCATGAGTTGGGTCGAGCATGTCTGTGGGAGGATGCGTCAAAAAGTCAGCAGGGTTGATAGTGGTGCAGTGGGCAAACTGGACTTTCGGGTTATTAAGGAGAGCAATCTTATATTTGTTCTGACGAGCCATCGTGAGATGCTGAGTCTGTAGCTATCCCAAAAGGGCCGTAACAGAATGGGAACTATAGACAGTGATATCTTGTTGGAGGGTAATATTAGCAGCCGATTGCAGGCTGTTGTAGATAGCTGCAAGAATTTGGGTACAGATAGGATAGCCAAGGGCTACCGGATCGAGTTTAGAGGAGTAGTATGCAACCGGGCGACAGCGGTCGCCGTGGCGTTGGGTCAGGACAGCTGTGGCGCAGTCGGCAAGGACTGTGCAATAGAGCTGAAAAGGGCGATCATATAAGGGTCGACCAAGGGCAGGGGCCTGGAGGAGTGCCTCCTTGAGGCGGTTAAAGGCCAGTGCGGCTTCCGGGGACAAGGAAAAAGTACCGGGTTCATTGGTGTAGGGGGTAAGGAGGCGGGAATCCAGAGTAATATTCGGGATCCACTGACGGCAATAATTGACCATGCCGAGCCACTGACGGAGCTGCTTGGCCGTCGTTGGGGGTGGGAAATCGCAGATAGGGCGGATCCGGTCTGGATCTAAGGAACGAGAGGTGGCAGATATCCTAACACCTAGGAACTTAACAGTAGGCTGAGCAATCGTAACCTTCAAGGGAGAGACAATGTAACCAAGGGAAGCCAGAAAATTGAGTAAAAGTTGAGTATCGGCCCGACATCCCTCCTCAGTCGGGTTAGCGATCAAGAGATCGTCGACGTACTGAACAAGAGTGGAGCCCTGGGAGAAGGAGAGGGATTGTAGTTGGCGTTGGAGACAGCGGGAGAAAAGAGTGGGAGAGTGAATAAAACCTTGAGGCAACCGTGTCCAAGTATATTGTTGGCCATTATAAGTGAATGCAAAGAGATACTGGCATGATGGATCGAGTGGCAGAGCGAAAAAGGCATGCTGGAGGTCTACAAGGGAAAAAAATAGTGCATCTGCAGGGACCTGGGCGAGAATATGAGCAGGGTTAGGAACAAGGGCGTGGAGAGGTTGAACAATAGAATTGATAGCACGTAAGTCCTGTACGAGGCGGTACTGATCTGGTTTCCCAGGTTTGGGCACCGCTAGGATGGGGGTATTGCACGGAGACTGACAAGGAACTAGGATGCCCTGGTCGAGAAGTTTAGCTATGAGTGCATCGATGGAGTGGCGAGCTTGTGCCTTAATGGGATATTGGCGGATCGAAGGGAGCTGAACATCGGGGAGGAGAGGAATAGTGATAGGCTGGGTAGGGACGAGACCAACATCAAACTTATCCGCAGCCCATACGTGGGGAGAAACAGTCGCATCGGTCCGGGCGCGATGGTGTAAAAGAATGGACTGGGATGTAGCTGGTTGTGACATGTATGTAATGGTGAGACCGCCAGGGAGGAGTTGGGGTTCCAGAAGAGAGGGGTCAGACTGGTCCAACGCCTGTCGGACCATTGGCCCTAGATCCTTGGCATGGTGGGGGTAGTGGACATGGCGGGTGACATGCGGGGCGGTGTACCCGTCTTGGCGCCATAGCCAGGTAGGCACTTGCGCCGCATCCGCAGTCCCTTGGGGCCCGCTCACAGAAGCAAAAAGGGTGACTGAGAATTCTTGTTCAAGATGAGGGCTGTAAGAATCGACCAGGCCTTCATCGGCTCCGGTCGAGTCGTAAGCCAGCGTGACATGGAACAACCGCTCAGGCATCAAATGAAGTGCCCACCATTGCGGGTGCACATGGGTGAGCAACTGGCGTGGTATGCTGGGTGAATGGGCAGAGATCCCGTTATCCCCACATTCAAGATGTATTCCAAAGGCACAGAGAAGGTCTCGGGCCAGTAGATTACAATCTAGTCCGGTTGTAACAATAAATCGGTGCTGGAGGGTGTAGCCCTGGTAGGAAACGGGCACAGGGAAAGAAATGGGGTAACTAGCTACCTGTCCCTGGAAACCAGATAGTTGCTGGGTCTCTGATGAGAGGGGAAGGTTGAGGTGAGCCTGTACAGAAGACATGGTAGCGCCCGTGTCTATGAGAAACGGGTAAGAGTGACCGTAAATGGTTAAAGAAAGAACAGGTTCAGAATCAGGGGAGGTTAAACGAGAAGGCAACATCGACTGTCAGTTTTGTTGGAAGGGGTTATTCTGAGTGAACGGAGTAGTGACTGGAGCAGCCACTGCGGGCGCTCCCCTGCCCCGTCCTCCCCCTCTACGACCCCCTCCACCGTGGTTAGGGTGCGTGGGACAGCTACGAGCATAATGCCCTGGCTGACCACAACTATAACAGAGCCTTGCCTGTTGTGGTGGTTGTGCGGGGGTAGGTGCTACCTGGGTCGGCGCTGGTGAATAATAGGGAGATGGGGGAAGGGGGGGCTACTGGTAGGGTGTGGCATAGGGATAAAAGGGGGGTAGCGCGTAGGCCGCCGCTGCTCCCGGGGGGGCATACGGAGGCCCATAGAGCGGTGCTTGGGGCCCGTTTGGATGGGGGGTATATCCCCCACCTTGTGGGGTCACCCAACCAGGGGCGCGGCACTGAGGTTCCACCTGGCAGCCCGTGTTATCAGGCTCCCGGGAGGGTGTTGGTACCTCCTGGGCGTCTTTTCTAAGGACATACTCAGTCTTAATTTTAGGGGTTACTTTAGACGGACCCTCAGGTGAGCTGTTTTTCCAGTAGTACCTCACAGCTCGTGCCATTTGGGTGGGACTATTATCGGACCAATCCATATTGTTAGTCTTAATTGCATCTGATAAGGAGATGGGCAGGCAGCTCAAGAGCATGGCACAATACTGTGGGCTGTTGTTGCCAGCACGGTAATTAGCGTCTCCGGCTTGATTACGGTAGGCCTCATTAAAACTCTCTAAAAAGGAGTCGGCTTCCTCATCCTTGCGGGGTTTGGTCTCAAGTATTCTAGTAATATCTACAGGCTTTTGAAGAGTAGTGTCTAAGGCAGCAAAAATAGCATCTTGGCGTAGCTGGTCCGCCTGGTGGAGCACGTTAAGGGACGCTAAAGACACAGGGAGGGTAATAGTAGGATTCTGCTGTTGTAAGACATTGCAGAAGCGAACGTGTTCCTCTGGGCGCAAGACCCGCTGGACCAAGGCCCATAAGTCTCGTGCTTCGGCCTCATATACACGAATTGTGCATTGGAGTTGGTCAACAAAGGCACTAGGGGACACTTTCCTATCTGGTATTCCAGCCAGTAGGGACATGATCTCATTGGGTTTCCACGGAAAATAAATATTCATGGTACGTTCAGCATTAGGGTTGCCCGCGTTTGCATTAGGGTCATAGGCAGGATTTGGCACCTGGCGCATTGGCATCTGTCGTGGTGGGGGTGAGGGATGGTCGAGGGCTGGTGGAGGAGGAGGAGGAGGAGGAGGTACCTCCTCGTCCTCATCCTGATCTTGGAAAAGACTATCTAATTGTTTTCCCAATTCCTCCTTTAACTGGACTAATTGCATGAATGGTCTCCCTTTTCCCCTTGTTCTCGACCTTGTACTCATGGCCGGGGGTTGATATGCTGGTTGGGGCGGTGGTGCATAAGGTGGTGGATTCTGAATGGGCGCGTTAGGTGGAGACTGGGGAGGCTTCTGACGTCCCCCGCAATTGAACAGATGTTCCTCATCCCCATCGTCCCCTTCCTCCCAACCTTGCTTCGCATTGCTGACCGGCGCCGGGGGAGGAATAGCAGTCTTACGTTCTTTATATTCTTTACATTCCCTCTTTAAGACCTCTACTGTTTTAACAATTCCCCCTTTGGTGAGGCCAATACCCAATTTTGAGGCATTTGCCTGCCAGCTAGCCAGTATAGAGGCATCTTTCACTGACTGACAGTATTCCCTCCACAAGGCAATTAATTTCTTTGCGGTGGAACCGCGATTGGTTTTCCAGATTACTTGTTGGGCCTCCAGGACAGGACCCAAATCTTTAGGTCCCCCCAGAGGCCATTTATCTTCGCCTAGGCTCTTATGGAGGGCCCCCGACAATTGTCGGAGTTGCTTAGAATGTTCAGGGTATTGTTCACACAGAGTTTGGAGCGCACTGCCCGAGTCATTACAAGTGTCTACCGTATTACCCATGGTGGAAATCTAATTCGGTAGACAATTGGAAAATTAAACGATTTGTAATCACAGAAATAAAAGTTAACTATTAAAACGAAAGCAATTTTTTAAATCAAATCTGAGAGGAGACGATATGCCTGAAATGAATAATTAGTTGTAGTAAGATGTTTACATCAAAGATACGGAGCCCACAGCCCGGAATCGTCCCCTAGCAGTCCTGAGAACTCCGCCCGTAACTCCAGCGAACGCTGCCTGGAATCACGGCGGCAGTCTCAGGCTGCCCCTAGCAGTCCTGGCAACCCCGCCCGTAACTCCAGCGAACGCTGCCTGGAATCACGGCGGCAGTCCCAGGCTGCCCCTAGCAGTCCTGATAACCCCGCCCGTAACTCCAGAGAACGCTGCCTGGAATCACGGCGGCAGTCTCAGGCTGCCCCTAGCAGTCCTGGCCACCCCGCCCGTAACTCCAGCGAACGCTGCCTGGAATCACGGCGGCAGTCCCAGGCTGCCCCTAGAGACGATAACCGCAGGGTTCACTCACTTACCCTCTTTAAAACGGGTTCGCTGGACTGACCTGGATCTCGCAGAGGCTTCTCGACAAACCAACGGCAAGGCTGAGCAACGATCAAACTAGTAGTAGGCGAATACCAAGGTGGAAAAGAAATTTTTACTCACGTTGGGGGCCAAATTCGTCCTCTACTTTGAACGAGCTCAGTCGATTACACCGGTTAGTTGCGCAGACCCCTCTGGAGATCCCCGTACGGGCCACCAAATGTGAATTGCGCTTTCACGTATCTGATCGTCAGTCCAGAAGTAAAACACTCGAACACGTCAGTAACGAATATTCGTTTATTCACGGCCGGGACAAATCTCTAAGCAGTCGGGTAACCACCTTCGAGAAGTGCCAAAATCCCAGAATAAGGACTGTATTTTTATACATTTTACAGCTTAGGGGTGGTCCCCTTAAATTCCTAGATACACCTATGATTTGGCAAGGATCCAGAACATGTACATATATGGAATTATTCTTCGAGGTCGGTAGGTTATTTTTGACATAATCATTAGCACAAGTCACTATTAATATTATTACAAAGGTTTTTGTATCCCATGGCCATCTGGCTTAATTCATTCCAAAGCCCATTCCTTTTACATTTCAATGTTTATTTGTCTCAACTGGTCAAACAAGCTTAATTGCGCTATCTCTGCAATAAAGTAACGCTTCCCATTCATTCCATTCTTTGACTTTTTGACATCTCTGCTTTCACAGATGCCGGTCAGAACATTAAATAGTACTAAAGCCACACTCCCCTTTTTCCATCCCATAACCTTCTGACATCTCTGCTTTCACAGATGCCGGTCAGAACACGCTCCCTTTATTTCATCCCTTGACCTGTTGACATCTCTTTCACAGAGCTTTTCAGAACTGTTATATTAACCCTATCAGCAAAGTTCCAAATGAAATCCACTTCTACACAATGAGGAAACAAGAACTTTACAAATGGATTTTGATGGTTAGGAGAGTAAGCCAAAATGTGCCAGAGGAGTTTAACATGGATAAGTGTGAAGTTATGCATTTTGGTCGACAAAATGGAAAGGCAACTTATTATTTAAATGGGGACAGACTTTGGGGTGCTCCGATGCAGAGGGATCTGGGTGTCCTCGTGCATGAGTCACAGAAAACGAGCATGCAGGTGCAGCAGATAATAAGGAAAGCAAATGGAATGTTGGCATTTATAACAAAAAGCATAGAGTATAAAGGTAAGGAAGTGTTCTTGCAGCTATACAAGGCAATGGTAAGACTGCACCTGGAGTATTGTGCACAGTTTGGTCCCCTTATTTAAGGAAAGATGTGGTGGCATTAGAAGCAGTTCAGAGGAGGTTCACTAGGTTGATTCCAGAGATGAGGAATTTGTCGTATGATGAGAGATCGAACAGTTTAGGCCTATACTCCCAAGAGTTTAGAAGAATGAGGGGAGATCTAATTGAGGAATACAAGGTGCCAAAAGGTATGGATAAAGTAGACATGGAGCTGATGCTTCCTATTGCGGGCATTCTAAAATGAGAAGTCATAATCTTAGAATAAGAGGTAACAAATTTAAAACAGATTTGAGGAGAAACTACTTCTCCCTAAGGGTTGTGAATCTGTGGGATTCACTACCCCAGAGTGCGGTGGATGCTGGGACAGTGAGCAAATTTAAGGAGCAGTTAGACAGATTTTTAATTGGTAATGGGTCGAAGGGTTATGGATTGTCAGCCAGGTATAGAGAGGGTTATCAACCGGTACAGAGAGGATTTTCGGATGGTATGGAGAGGATTATCAACTGGTACAGAAAGGATTAACAACTGTCATAGAGAGGATTAACAAGCGGCAGAGAGAGAGGATTAACAAGCGGCAGAGAGAGAGGATTATCAACCGATATAGAGAGAATTATCAACTGGTATAGAGAGGATTATGAACCGGTACAGAGAGGATTATCAGATGGTATAGAGAGGATTACCACATGGGATAGAGAGGATAATCAGATGGTATAGAGAGGATTATCAGATGGTATAGAGGGGATTATCAGATGGTTATAGAGAGGATTATCAGATAGTATAAAAAGGATTATCAGATGGCATAGAGAGGACAGATGTTGTCACTGAGCAGCCACCCTCAAGCGTCACTCAGTGAATGAAACAGTGGAGTGGGGCAGGATGAACACATTGTGACTGCTGCTAAAAAAGTAACAATTTACTAGAAGGATTTGATGGGCACAGTTGAACGTCAACTGCACATTGAATGATTGGTAACCTTTTTTGTTTTGGTATTGTGATGTGTCAGAGAACAAATCCCTGCTGATGGAACATCACATGATCTGTAATGCGTCAGCAGAGAGTGTATTGTGGGGTTTTCAGTTCTGCATTTTAGATTGTATGAGCAACATCTCCTTATCCTCTCATCTTGTTTGTAAGAAACCCAAGTGTGTGGCATCTCCATACCTTTTCTCTTTGTGGCACGTTGGGAATATAGCAAAAAAGAAAACTAGTAGAATAGTATAAAAGTATAACAGGTACAAATCACAATTAAAATCCGGCACCTGTAAAACTGTGTGCGCAGTCGATGCAGCCAGTACCATCCAGGAACCCAGTATCCCAGCAAAGCCACATGCATGCTTCTTTCTGTTCAGACCCAACACAATGGATCCCGTCTCCTGGCATAAAGAGCCTTTGCCACCTACCAGGTGCAGTGATGGATAGTGAACGGCGAGATGGTTATTACCATGCCTATTCCAGTCTGGAAAGATGGTAGCCTTCATGGCCACCGACAGTACTATCGTCACCCTCCTCTAAGGCTGCAGGTCTAGTCCCATGAGGTGGCACAGTTCACAATTCACTTGGCGAATGACAGCCACTGAACACACTGCTCCTGGCATATGTGGAAGTATAAGTGCCCCTGGAAGACCCAGGATGGATAAAGGCCTCCTGATCTCGATCTAATCGCTGCAGCTCAAGGGGTGACTGGGAGCAAGTGTGTGGTCCTTGTAGTAGCAGCCAATGCCTTCCTCATGTGCAGAAGTACTTCCTACAGACGTTAGCAACTGTAACCATCTCCTCAAGACAACCAGCATCTTCACAAACTCAGCAAGAGTCAGTAGAAACAGCACTACTGGTTGGGGGAGGTGACCCCTGTGTTGCTGAACATGTTCAGCTGTGTGAGTTTATGGGAGGGCATTAACCAGAGTCAGAAATGGCAGGTAGGGAATCACAACAGTGTTAGAATCTGACTCATGTTGTGATTTACCGACTCTGCAATACTGCCAGCACATGCATGTAACGTTCATGCTAATATCCTCACCAAGATGGTGTATGGAATTGACGCAAGTACCATTTTCTTTTAAACTGGCACCCACAGCGTCAAATCTACTGAGTCAAATTTAGCAACTTACGTGCCTGGATAAAAAAAATGGCAGGTTTGTAAAAATAAACTGTGACAGGTGTTAGTTTTACCTCACTTGTTCTTTCCATGTCTGTTATAAATACCTTTCCCCAGCCATGTCCTTCTGATTCAGTCAGAAATTCCATCCATATAAGAACTTGTAAACTGGGACATGGCATACCTGGGTCTCTGTCTCTTTCAGTCTTTCCAGGAATAAGGGCTATGGACTTTCAGCTGCACCTTCACTCACTCTCAAATACCAGAAAGTGAGCATGGAAATGTTCCTGTTGGGGGGGGGGGGGGGGGGGGGGGAGGTTGTCAGCGAGAGCTTCCAGTAATCCCAGTGCAGTAAAATAAAAAATCTGTGTGCTCCCAGCCCAAGGTAGATGCAAGAACAGCAGCAGTTAAGAACCCTCAGATCGCTTCTCCTAATTCAACAGACCAGAGCCCAATTCCAGTCACATTGTCTATTATATGTACACATGTATACATAAAACATCATAAATGATTTTACAGGGTGATCTAGAATATTGTTCAATAGTGAAGGGGAAAAAAGGAAACTCATTGAGCAGTGTGAGAATTATTTTAAAGAAAAAGTGCACACCATTGTTAAAGGACTCACATTATTCTGCTACGAGGCATTCAATTGATCTTTCTTCTTCATTTTAAGAGTGTTCCAGCTACGTCCTGCATTATTTTCACCTGATTTCTCTTGACAACATCTTTGGCTGAAACTCAATGTGTTTTAATCCTGAATGCAATTCAGAGGTTTCTTTGTGGACAGGTACTTCAATAGTTGGTCTGCAGTCCTATGTCCTTGAACATTGCCAAGCTAAAATCTCTTAATGTGATTTTTAAATGAAGAAAATTTTTAAATGAAACTAATTGTTTAAATCGGAGTAACATTTATATTTTAGAGCTCTGCACTGCAGCTACAGTTGAACAGGTCGTGTTGGCTTCTGCTCCAAACAATATTTAAGATCAGAGCATAATTTTCTTTATTCTTTCATGGGTTTTGTAAGGGGCACGAAGAGTCCACACTGAGTAGGACGGAACCAAAACTTACTTTATTTTACAATTAGTATTATATACAACTCCAGTAGTTCCCTACTGGGTCTTCTCTAGTCGGTGCCTTACTGCCTTACAAAGTGAACATTGTAAAAGGCCACACTCGCCTCCTTATCGGGGGAGCTCGTATTCTGCAAGATCCACGGGGTAATTAATCATCCCTACCACGTAAGACCCGTGCGGGTTATAACAATGGGATATGAACAATGCTGCCAAGGCCAGCATTTATTGCCCACCGTTAATTGCCATTGAACTGAGTGGATTGCTGGACCATTGCACAGGGCAGTTAAGAGTCAACTACATTGCTGTGGGTCTGGAGTCAGGCCCAGGCCAGGCAAGGATTACAGATTTTCTTGTCTCAAGACACATGAGTAAATTAGATGGTTTTTAGAGCAATCAATGGTAGTGACCATCATTACAGAGACTAGCTTTCAATTCCAGGTTTAATTAATGGAATTAAATTCCACCAGCTGCCATTAATTCCATCATGACCCAGGGTATTAACCTGGGCTTCTGGATTACTTGCCCAAAACGCCAGTGTCTCCCCCTAAACGTTTGATCTCTTTAATACCAGGCCCCAGCATCATTGTTGAGGCATAATAAAATAAAAGCAAAATACTGCAGATACTGGGGATCTCTCCATCACATCCTGGAGGTGTTAGGGCTCCCTTGGGGGCCATGGACTATGCTCCATCAGATTCTCCAAATTTACCTCTGAGTATGAACTCCTCTGGTAATAGGGCAAGGTTTCCCTTAACAAGGGGGAACTTCACAGTATATAAACCCGACCTGGGTGCAGGTCGAGGACGCTGGCCTTTCGAAGACAGGAATTGTTAGTTTAGTAATTTTGTGTATACCTAAATAAATCTTTGTTCATTTCTATCCTACCTTGCATTCCTGTGTCTCTTCTGTTGGATTCTGTACTGGCGATGAGGGTGACGTGAAGCTGTTGCAGCCATCGTGCATTATACCACTTTATCCAGGCCCAGAGAAGCATCTGCTCCTACTGGAGAGATGGCGCACATCGGGAAGTTTGAACAGTTTGATGCAGGCACCGATAACTGGATCCCGTATATGTCGACTGGGTACAGTATTTTTTTCCGTCCAATGACACTGTGGGGGATGAGCGACAAACTGTTATACTACTGACCGCAGTCAGAGGACTGACCTATGCGCTAGTAAAAAGCCTCACCTGCCCGGACAGTCCAGGCTCCAAGTCCTTTGCTGCATTGGTGTCCCTGGTCGAGGTGCATGTGCAGCCCCCGATAATGGTCCACCAGTTCCATTTCCATGCAGCCCCGCAGGCTCAAGCGGAATCAAATGATGACTTTTGGCGAGCTTGAGAACGCTCGCTGCCTCTTGTGAGTTTGGGGCCACGCTGACCAAATCGCTGAGGGGCTGTTTCATTTGTGGGCTCCGCGATGCCGACACCCAACGTTAACTGCTACCAGAGGCTCACTTAACCCTCCAACAGGCAATGGACATCGCCATTTCTCCGGAAAAGCACAGAGCGCGGGGTCCAAGAGCTTCAGGGCCTGGCGGTCCTATGCCTTGGCTCTCAGAGCGGCCACCTGCCGGCCACGACTGGACCCGAGAGACGCGAACCTCCACAAGGTGGGACCCACCGTAGGAACTGAGGACATTACCATGATGCACCTGGGAGCATCAAGGGCAACTCCGCCGAGCCGGAACATTAAGATGGCAGCCGCAGGCAGCAGGCCATGTGCCACGACATGGGTCAGGGACGCAAGCGGGAACCTGAGGGCGCCGTTCCTGGCCAACCCCCAGGCATTACTACCCTAGAGACCAGGCATATTATGTCGAAGACCAGGAAGATGCATACCAGCAGTTTGATTGCATTACAGCTCCCAGGGTCGCACCGAATAGCACTGAAGATCAATGAGAATCCCATTGCCATGGAACTTAACACCAGAGCGGCGGTCTCTGTCATCAGCCACCAGATGTTTGTCATGATCCAGTCTGGTCTCCAGACCTTGGCCCTTCGAGACATGGATGGAAGATTGACTAGGTATATGGGGGAGCGAGCCCTTGGCCATTGAAGACACCACCAGGTAATCATGATATATGGAGACCAGTCAACATGCTTACCCTTGGTGGTAGTCTGCGGTGAAGGACTCAATTTATTGGGCTTTGACTGGTTATACCATTTAAAGTTGGACTGGCAGCATGTTTGCGAATGTACCCCACAACGCAGAAGGAGTGCTGGCAAAGTTTCCAGGGGTTTTCGCCGAAAGCTTCAGCACCACAAAAGGCACAATGGCAAAAATCAGTGTGGATGAGCACACACAACCCTGCTACTTTCACGCCCAGGCAGTACCATACGCACAACGCCCCAAAGTCGATGTGGAGTTGGATTGCTTGGAACGCCTGGGCATCATCCACCCCGTCCATGTCGCAAACTGGCTGTGCCAGTGGTCATGGTATTAAAACCCGAAGGATCCATGCGTCTGTGTGGAGACAACAAGATGACGGTGAACTGGTTTCTCGTCTAGTCCGTTACCAGGTAGCACACATCGAGGACCTGTACGCCAAGCTCAGTGGTGGCTTGACGTTCACAAAACACTACATGAGCCACGCTGATTTGCAGCTGGTCCTATATCCAGGCTCCCGAAGGTTCATCACCATCAACACCAACAGACAGTTATACGAATACACCCAGTTACCGTTTGGAGTTTCATCTGCCTGCGCGACTTTCCTGTGAGTGATGGAAAGGACACCGTGGGGCCTGCTCAGGGTAGCCGTAAATCTGGACGATGTCCTCACCATCGGGGCCTCAGACAAGGAGCACATGAACAACCTAGCGGAAGTCCTCCAACAGATTGAACAGGCCATCGTACGCCTCCGGAGGACGAAGTGCCCTGTGGTCGCCTATTTTGGTATCGGGTAGACAGGCATGGCATTCACCCGGTGGAAGACAAGGTGCGGGGCATCCAACAGGCTTCCATCCCTCCAGGTCAGACCGAGCTCTGCTCTTTTTTTGTTATGGGATGGGGGTGGCTGCGGTGCCAACCACCAGCCTGTCAGGGCAGGAGGTGGCATGCATGACTGGTGCCAGGGGGCCGATGCCAACTCACCCATGCGGCCCGGTGGAGATTGGTGAGAATCTTACGGCACTTGGTGGCGGTCCTCCTGGTAAGACTCCCCGCGCTGACAGCTGCTTCCACCTGTTGCTGACCCTCCAATCCCTTTGGGGGAACAAGATGTCCAGTTGTGTCTTCACCATGTTCAGCAGCCTGGGCAAAACGTGGTGCAGGTCTCCTTGGTGGCATGGCTGCGTGCACCTGCTGTTTGAAGCTTAAGAGCTGCTCCCCCTTGCTAACGGGGAGCTGCCGGGTATGGTCCAGGCGAACCAACTGGTGGGACAGCCATTTCCGCCGTGAAGCCCGTGGGGCATCATTACTGGCCCTAATTAGCATGAGATACCGGTCGCGGTCTTGCCGTGTCGATCGTCGGGATGCACCCTGCAATTCTCGTTTGCTAGCTCACTTACTGCTTCTCCCGTTAGATCATGGCCTCGTCTCCAGGAAATTCAATTTTCAGGGTTTTCTGAGGGCAACATTTTGGAGGATACAGCAAACAATCACAATTTGAAAAAAATGTGGATCACACCGGAGAGAGTTCCTGAATTTATTTAGATAAGTGAATCTTCGCTTCAGCATTCCAAAGGCCTGTTCAATTTTAGTTTGTGTGAGCATTGCTGGAGTATTCTTTTACTTTGCTTCACTGAGGATTCTTTTCATTACTGTTAGCATCAGTATTGGTTAGTATTGGATATCCCATGTAACACCACCCCTGTCATTATGAAAGAAGTGCAGGAACACTGGACTACCGAAAGCTGAATGATTTATTGCTGGCTCCCTGCATACTGGGCACTGACATGCAAAAGTCCTATGTCTGTAGCCAAACTCTAATTAGGCATTGATGGTTTAAAATCCAATTTGGTTATTATAAAGATGTGGTTGGCAGTAGGGACATGAGTGCAATCCATTTATCTGAGCACTTATGGATACCCAAGTGGATAGGATGAAAATAAATGACTTGTTTCTGTATCAGACATAATGATCCAGTCTACTCTGGTGAACTGGGCATTAGCAACGTGTGCAAGAATGACAACAAACTGACTTGCCTAGATTAGGTAACTTTTTGCTCTTGGAATGTGCGAGTGACGGAGAAATTAAGCACAATGGCAATTTTCTGAGCCTCTGTCTTATTGCTTCTGAACGTTTGTAGATCATCCTGCAAAATAGTATAAGAGCACTTTGAGGTGAACTACTGGCACACGATCTTCCCAAAAGGGGACACAGTCCCCGAGCGAGCGCGTTTAGCCACATTTCCCGGCACTCGCAGTGCCGAGGATGGCTATTCAATGTGACTCGCATTGGATGAGGGGTCTGAACAGGGAACGCGCAGCCAAGGCCGCACATAGTCCCATTTTGTACAGTGGGGAGCTCCACTTGCCAGAGCTCCCCGTTGTAGCGAGAGATCAGGCCATCAAAAAGAATCCTTGATGGCCCCCCTGCACAAACACAATATGGGAGGGTCCCTCGGCCCCCCCCCCCCCTTCCCCCAATACCCACGCTGGGCAATCCCAGCCCGATTGTGTGAACGCAAAAAAAAAAGCTTGGCACCTTGGCAGTGCTGACCTGACACCAAGGAAGTGCCCCTGACAGCTGGCAGTGCCACCAGGGCACCTTAGCAGTGTCAGGCTGGCACCCAGGTGGCATTGCCATGGTGCCAGACTGGCACTGCCAGGGTACCCAGATGGCACTAGCAGTGCCAGGGCATCAACCTCCCCAAGGGGCATGCAGCTGGGGGCCACCGATCCCCTTGGAAACCGCCATGAGTGCCATTCCATTTGGCCCTCGTTTGTGGGGACCAAAAAACGCTCGCCAAGGTCCCCCAGGCAAAGGGATTGAATCCCAAAGCCTCAGGTACGGCAGGAATCTGCCTTGCTCTAATTTGCAGATATGCCAAAAAGTGATCCTGCTCATTGTGGGGGGGATTCACCTTACAATCTCGCGGAATTGCGTTGAATCTTGCGAAACATTGCGACGTGGGTAGATCCTGTGAGTGGGGCTTCCCAGCTTTCAATGGCCACGCTGCGCTGTGGAAAGCTGCTTTTCCGGAGCAGTGTGGCTGGAGGTTCGCACCCCTGGACTTCAGAGAGATAAACAAAAAAGATCTTCTGGGCCTAATCCTTGAGAAAAGTCATAAATTCGCAAGCTGAAAAAAAATCTAATAGAGTACAGCAAATGATACAAATGTTTCGGCTTTGTAGTTTTCTTTTTGAAACAAATGTAACAAATAGTTTGTGCTCAATATTCCAGTCCTAACTCACATTGTTGACCGTGTACCATACACTACACTTTCAAACTGGGATTCACAGATTTTGGGATGCCTGGCAGTTCCCAGGGGATTGTGAGATCAGCCGAGTTGAACATAAAAATGTTTTTTTCTTTGTCTTCAGGATATCCCTTTTTAAAAAAATAATTTTTATTGAAACATTTTGTATTTATACAACAACAATGAACCGTAATAAAATACCAACAATAACAATAATGATAACAATCATAAACATTCGCCCATCCTCATTGAACACCAAAACATATTAACAACAACTTAAATTAACACAATATTAAGTTACATAACCATAGAAAAAATAGAAACAATAATAAGGAACACCCCCCCCCCCCCCCCAACCCCCCCCCCCCCCCCCCCCATCCCACCGGGGTTGCTGCTGCTATTGACCAAGATACTATCTTTGAGCTAGGAAGTCCAGAAAAGGCTGCCACCGTTTATCCTAATCACGTCACAGCCAATAAAATATTTTTGAACTGTTGTCACAATAGTTAAGCAGGCAAATGTGGCCGTCATTATAGCACCATGGGCGTGGGGGGAGAATAGCGGGAGGGCGTGAAAAATGTCGGGAGGCCCTCCCGCTATTCTCCCACCCAGCGTGGGGGTGGAGAATCGCGCCCCTAGTGTGGGAGTTAAATCTATGAATTTTTTGATTCAAAGATGGGACTGTTACCATTAATCCAGTCCCTTAAGGATTCTCTATTTCTGCTGTATTTTGTTGACTTGTTAGCCTACTATTTTTATTATTTTGAGTGTGAAATAAACAACATAGGAAAATGAGACCATTCTGATAGTTCATTTTGTTAGATAGCTAAAATTGTCCAATCGAATTTAGACCAGGATATACTGTTAGTGTGCCACTATTTTCAGATGACTTGTGAGTTTGTCATTGATCTCAGAGGATCTCCACATAGAAATATCTGAAAAGCATGGAGAGGCGGACCAGGAGTTCTCGCAAAGGAAGAAATAGGCGAACAGAGAAGGTTTGGGCTGAAGCTGCAGCGGGAGAAAGCATGGTGGACGACCGGGGTCCTGGCTCGACGATCCAGTGGTCGATGGAGCAGCTGATGCAGTTCATACAGGAGAGCTTCACCAAGCAGAAACAGGAATGCTTGGACCCGATTAAGAAATCGATTGTGCGTGGCGGCGACCCTAAGAATCTGGGGACAGTGGAGACGGCATCGGGGGGAAACAGGGGGCTCGATGGAGGCTCCACTGGGTGGCAACCATCGGTTCATCCCGGGGAACACGGATGGGGGATTCAGGGGATGGCAAAGGGCGGGCATCAGCAAATTGAGGGACCTGTTTATTGGCGGGAGGTTTGCGGGCCTGGGGGAACTGGAAGATAAATTTGGCCTTCCCCAGGGGAACATGTTCAGATACCTGCAGGTAAAGGCGTTTGCTAGGCGGCAGGTAGAGGGATTCCCTTTGCTGCCCTCGCAGGGGACGATGGACAGAGTGCTTTCGGGGGTGTGGGTAGGAGAGGGGAAGGTGTCTGACATCTATAAGGTAATGCAGGAGGTGGAGGAGTCGTCAGTGGAGGAGCTGAAGGCTAAATGGGAGGAGGAACTCGGGGAGCAGATAGAGGATGGGACTTGGGCGGAGGCCTTGGAGAGAGTCAACTCCTCCTCCTCATGTGCGAGGCTTAGTCTCATCCAATTTAAGGTGCTGCACCGGGCCCATATGTCCGGGACTAGGATGAGTAGGTTCTTCGGGGGTGAGGACAGGTGCACCAGATGTTCGGGGAGTCCTGCGAACCACGCCCATATGTTCTGGGCATGCCCAGCACTGGAAGAATTCTGGAAGGGGGTGGCGGGGACGGTGTTGAGGGTGGTTGGATCCAGGGTCAAACCAGGGTGGGGACTCGCGATTTTTGGGGTTGGGGTGGAGCCGGGAGTGCAGGAGGCGAAAGAGGCCGGTGTCCTGGCCTTTGCGTCCCTAGTAGCCCGTCGAAGGATTCTGTTACAATGGAAGGATGCAAGGCCCCCAAGCGTGGAGACCTGGATCAGTGACATGGCGGGATTTATAAAATTGGAAAAGGTCAAATTTGCCCTGAGAGGATCAATACAAGGGTTCTATAAACGATGGCAGCCTTTTCTGGACTTCCTGGCTCAGAGATAGGTAACTGAGTCAATAGCAGCAGCAACCCGGGGGGGGGGGGGGTGGGGGGGGGGGGGTGCATTATTGTAGTGTTTATTCTGTAACTTTATAGTGTGTTAATTTGCGTTGTTGTTAAAATGCTGGGTTGTTCATGGGGATGGGGCGAATGTATATGATTATTAATATTATTGTTATTTTCGGTATTTTACTAAGGTGCGTTATTGTTGTATAAAATCAAAATTTCTCAATAAAAATTATTTAAAAAAAAAAGAAATCGATTGTGCAGCTGGAACTCAGACCGGATGCTCAGGGTCGGGCGATTCAGAAAGTGAAGAAGGCACTGACTGAGCAGGAGTCCAAACAGCAATGGAGTTGGAGGTGGGGATGCTGAGAGACCAGCAGGAGAAGCTCCTGGAGAAGGTGGAGGACGGAGAGAATAGGTTCCTCCGGCAGAACTTGAGAATCGCTGGTCTCCCAGAGGGGTCCGAAGGAACGGACGCAGGGGCATATATAGCGGGCATGTTCGAGAAGTTACTGGGGGAGGGGACATTCTCCCGACCCTTGGAGGTGGACAGGGCGCAAAGGGCACTCACGAGGAAGTCGCGTGTGGCGGACGCCCTGAGGGCAATGGTGGTGAGATTCCTGGACAAGGAGTGTATTTTACAGTGGGCCAGGCAGACACGGAGCTGTAAATGGGAGAACAGCATCCTGCGTATATACCAGGATCTGAGCGTGGATGTGGCCAGGAGAAAAGCAGGGTTCAACCAGATAAAGATAACCCTTTTCAAGAAGAAGGTTAAGTTTGGACTGCTGTATCCGGCCCGTCTTTGGGTCACGTATGAGGAGCAACATTTTTACTTTGAGTCGCCCGAGGAAGCGATGGACTTCGCTGGAAGGAAAGGGCTGGTGGCGGACTGAGGTCTTTGAACTTTGCTGCAGCGTTCATGTTAAAAAAGTTTCTTGTTTTTTGGACGTTATTTGTAATGCCTTCTGTATTGATTTGGGGCCTGCTGCAGAGCTGCGTGATTTAAAGTTTGCATTTGCACTGATGTGGAATGGAGGTGTGAATGTTAGATGTTGGATCTTCTATTTGATATTTTTTGTGTTTCTTTAGGGCAATTGTGTTGGGATTGTTTTTCTTTTGCATATGTGTGTCCGAGCCGGGGTGGGGGGGGGGGGGGGGGGGGGGGGGGGGGGGGGGGGGGGGGGGGAACAATAGATGTGAAAATGTCTGGCACCATGGGCGGGGTTCACCAAGCTGGCTGGGCAGGCTAGCTCACGGAAGCGCAGTGGGGGGGTGAGCAGATGTTATGCTTGTTGAAGGGGGTGGTTTGCATAGTGCTGTTACTGGGGGAGGAGGGGGGGAAATGTTCTGCTGATGGGGGAGGGACTTTTGCTGGGGACAGAAAGAAGGTCAGGGGTGGAGGCTGCCTGTGGTGCGGGCTGGAGAATGGCCCGAGAAATGTGATGGCTGATCGGCGGGGGGGAGGAGGGGGCGAGAAGCCACCCACCAGGCTGATCACATGGAACGTAAGGGCTAAATGGGCTAGTGAAGAGGGCATGCGTGTTCGTCCATTTGAGGGGACTGAATGTGGACGTGGCAATGTTACTGTTCTCGAGTGACAGCTTTACCCGAAACACTACTTACGTAGTGTCTCCCACCCATCCTCCTCCTCTAACCAAACAAAAAGTTCTGTCCGCTGGATTGCTAAACTAACAAGTTTTTTATTTTTATTTTTCAGTAGTTGGGAAGTTAGTTCAGTGGGAATGGAGGCTAGGGCAGTTGAATGTTCCTCCTGCAGAATATGGGAGGAAAGGGTCACCTCTAGTGTCCCTTCTGACTACATCTGCGGGAAGTGCACCCAACTCCAGCTCCTCGAGAGCCGCGTTAGGGACCTGGAGCTGGATGAACTTCGGATCATTCGGGAGGCGGAGGAGGTTATTGAGAGGAGTTATAGGGAGGTAGTCACACCTCAGGTAAAAGAAGAAGGTAGATGGGTTACCGTCAGGGGAGGGAGAGGGAACCGGCAGGCAGTGCAGGGATCCCCTGTGGTCGTTCCCCTCTATAACAAGTATACCGTTTTGGATACTGTTGCGGGGGACGACTTACCTGGGGTAAGCAATAGGGCCCAGGTCTCTGGCACAGAGTCTGTCCCTGTTGCTCAGAAGGGAAGGGAGAAGAGGAACAGAGCACTTGTCATTGGGGACTCCATAGTTAGAGGAACAGACAGGAGGTTCTGTGGGAACGAAAGAGACTCATGGTTGGTGTGTTGCCTCCCAGGTGCCAGGGTTCGTGATGTCTCTGATCGTGTTTTTGGGATCCTTAAGGGGGAGGGGGAGCAGCCCCAAGTCGTGGTCCACATAGGTACCAACGACATAGGTAGGAAGAGAGATGGGGATTTGAGACAGAAATTCAGGGAGCTAGGGTGGAAGCTGAGAGCTAGAACAAACAGAGTTGTTACCTCTGGGTTGTTACCCGTGCCACGTGCTAGCGAAGTGAGAAATAAGGAGAGAGAGGAGTTGAACACTTGGCTACAGGGATGGTGCAGGAGGGAGGGTTTTGGTTTCCTGGATAATTGGGGCTCATTCTGGGGTAGGTGGGACCTCTACAAACAGGATGGTCTTCACCTGAACCAGAGGGGTACCAATATCCTGGGGGGGAGATTTGCTAGTGCTCTTCGGGGGGGGGGGGTTTAAACTAATTCAGCAGGGGGATGGGAACCTAAATTGTAGTCCCAGTGTACAGGTTGTTGAGAGTAGTGAGGTCAGGGATAGGGTTAAAAGTTCGAAAGAGGGCACCGGCAAGCAGGACGCTGGTTTGAAGTGTGTCTACTTCAACGCCAGGAGCATCCGGAATAAGGTGGGTGAGCTTGCAGCATGGGTTGGTACCTGGGATCTCGATGTTGTGGCAATTTCGGAGACATGGGTAGAGCAGGGACAGGAATGGTTGTTGCAGGTTCCAGGATTTAGATGTTTCTGTAAGAACAGAGAAGATGGTAAAAGAGGGGGGGGGGGGGGGGGGGGTGTGGCATTGTTAATCAAGGAAAGTATTACGGCGGTAGAAAGGACGCTTGAGGACTCGTCTACTGAGGTAGTATGGGCCGAGGTTAGGAACAGTAGAGGAGAGGTCACCCTGTTGGGAGTTGTCTATAGACCTCCGAATAGTTCCAGAGATGTAGAGGAAAGGATTGCAAAGATGATTCTCGACAGGAGCGAGAGTAACAGGGTAGTTGTTATGGGGGACTTTAACTTTCCAAATATTGACTGGAAATACTATAGTTCGAGTACTATAGATGGGTCAGTTTTTGTGCAGTGTGTGCAGGAGGGTTTTCTGACACAGTATGTAGACAGGCCAACAAGGGGCGAGACCACATTGGATTTGGTACTGGGTAATGAACCCGGCCAGGTGTTAGATTTAGATGTAGGTGAGCACTTTGGTGATAGTGATCACAACTCGGTTATGTTTACTTTAGCAATGGGCAGGGATAGGTATATACCGCAAGGCAAGAATTATAGCTGGGGGAAAGGCAATTATGATGCTATTCGGCAAGATTTAGGATGTATAGGATGGGGAAGGAAACTGCAGGGGATGGGTACAATCGAAATGTGGAGCTTTTTCAAGGAACAGTTACTGCGTGTTCTTGATAAGTATGTCCCTGTCAGGCAGGGAGGAAGTTGTCGAGCAAGGGAACCATGGTTTACTAAGGAAGTTGAAGCACTTGTCAAGAGGAAGAAGAAGGCTTATGTTAGGATGAGACATGAAGGCTCAGTTAGGGCACTTGAGAGTTACAAGTTAGCCAGGAAGGACCTAAAGGGAGAGTTAAGAAGAGCGAGGAGAGGACACGAAAAGTCATTGGCGGATAGGATCAAGGAAAACCCTAAGGCTTTCTATAGGTATATCAGGAACAAAAGAATGACTAGAGTAAGATTAGGGCCAATCAAGGATAGTAGTGGAAAGTTGTGTGTGGAATCAGAGGAGATAGGGGAAGCGTTAAATGGATATTTTTCGTCAGTGTTTACACTGGAGAAAGACAATGTTGTCGAGGAGAACACTCAGGTTCAGTCGACCAGGCTAGATGGAATTGAGGTTCAAAAGGAGGAGGTGTTAGCAATTTTGGAAAATGTAAAAATAGATAAGTCCCCTGGGCCAGATGGGATTTATCCTAGGATTCTCTGGGAAGCCAGGGAGGAGATTGCAGAGCCTTTGTCCTTGATCTTTATGTCGTCTTTGTCGACAGGAATAGTGCCGGAAGACTGGAGGATAGCAAATGTTGTCCCCTTGTTCAAGAAGGGGAGTAGAGACAACCCTGGTAATTATAGACCTGTGAGCCTTACTTCGGTTGTGGGTAAAATGTTGGAAAAGGTTATAAGAAATAGGTTTTATAATCATCTTGAAAACAACAAGTTGATTAGCGATAGTCAACACGGTTTTGTGAAGGGTAGGTCATGCCTCACAAACCTTATTGAGTTTTTTGAGAAGGTGACCAAACAGGTGGATCAGGGTAAAGCTGTTGATGTGGTGTATATGGATTTCAGTAAGGCATTTGATAAGGTTCCCCACGGTAGGCTATTGCAGAAAATAAGGAAGTATGGAATTGAAGGTGATTTAGCGGTTTGGATCAGTAATTGGCTAGCTGAAAGAAGACAGAGGGTGGTGGTTGATGGCAAATGTTCATCCTGGAGTTCAGTTACTAGTGGTGTACCGCAAGGATCTGTTTTGGGGCCACTGCTGTTTGTCATTTTTATAAATGACCTGGAAGAGGGTGTAGAAGGATGGGTTAGTAAATTTGCAGATGACACGAAGGTCGGTGGAGTTGTGGACAGTTCTGAAGGATGTTATAGGATACAGAGGGACATAGATAAGCTGCAGAGCTGGGCTGAGAGGTGGCAGATGGAGTTTAATGCGGAAAAGTGTGAGGTGGTTCACTTTGGAAGGAGTAACAGGAATGCAGAGTACTGGGCTAATGGCAAGATTCTTGGTAGTGTAGATGAACAGAGAGATCTCGGCATCCAGGTACATAAATCCCTGAAAGTTGCCACCTAGGTTAATAGGGCTGTTAAGAAGGCATATGGTGTGCTAGCCTTTATAAGCAGGGGGATTGAGTTTCGGAACCACAAGGTCATGCTGCAGCTGTACATAACTCTGGTGCGGCCGCACCTGGAGTACTGCGTGCAGTTCTGGTCACCACATTATAGGAAGGATGTGGAAGCTTTGGAAAGGGTTCAGAGGAGATTTACTAGGATGTTGCCTGGTATGGAGGGAAGGTCTTACGAGGAAAGGCTCAGGGAATTGAGGTTGTTTTCGTTAGAGAGGAGAAGGCTGAGAGGTGACTTAATAGAGACATATAAGATAGTCAGAGGGTTAGATAGGGTGGACAGTGCGAGTCTTTTTCCTCGGATGGTGATGACCAACACGAGGGGACATAGCTTTAAATTGAGGAGTGATAGATATAGGACAGATGTCAGAGGCGGTTTCTTTACTCGGAGAGTAGTAGGGGTGTGGAACGCCTTGCCTGCAACAGTAGTATACTCGCCAACTTTAGGGGCATTTAAGTGGTCATTGGATAGACATATGGATGAAAATGGAATAGTGTAGGTCAGATAGGCTTCAGATGGTTTCACAGGTCGGCGCAACATCGAGGGCCGAAGGGCCCATACTGCGCTGTAGTGTTCTATGTTCTATGTTACAGAAGACGCACCTTAGAGTAACTGATCAGATTAGATTAAGGAAGGGATGGGTCGGACAAGTTTTTCACTCAGGGCTGGATTCTAAGACTCGAGGGGTCGCGATCCTGATTAACAAGCAGGTGTCATTCGAGGTGGGATGAATAGTTGCAGATCTGGGAGGAAGTTACATTATGGTTAGTGGGAAGCTGGAGGGCTGCTGGTGGTACTCGTGAATGTGTACGTGCCAAATTGGGATGATGTGGCGTTCATAAAGAGAATGCTGGGTAAGATCCCAGACCTGGATTCGCACAAGTTGGTCATGGGAGGGGACTTTAACGCAGTCATTGACCCAGCGCTAGACCGGTCAAGCTCAAGGACAGGCAGGATGCCAGCAATGGCAAAGGAGCTAAAGGGGTTTATGAAGCAGATGGGGGGGTGGACCCATTGAGATTTGGGCTGCCGAGAGTGAAGGAGTTCTCCTTCTACTCACATGTGCATAAAGTATATTCCCGGATTTACTTTTTTACCCTGAACAGGTCTTTACTGATGGGGGTAATGGACACTGGGTATTCAGTGCTCACGATCTCGGATCATGCCCTGCACTGGGTTGACCTACAGGTGAGCAAGGAGGGCAGCCAGCGCCCGCACTGGAGGCTGGACATGGGGCTTTTAGCTGATGAGGTGTGTGGGTGGCTGAGGAAATGTATCCAGAACTACCTGGAAGTTAATGACACGGGGAAAGTCTCGGCTGCAATGGTCTGGGAAGTGCTGAAGGCGGTAGTTAGAGGAGAGTTGATCTCGATACGGGCGCACAGGGAGAAGGTAGACAGAGCAGAAATGGGCCGATTGATAAGGGAAATACTACAGTTCGACAGGAGTTATGCGGAGGCCCCAGAGGCAGGGCTTTTAAGGGAATGACAGAGGGTACAGGCGGAGTTTGGCTTGTTAGCTACAGGGAAGGCGGTGGAGCAGCTGAGGAAGGCGAGGAGGATGATTTATGAATATGGAGAGAAGGCCAGCAGAATGCTTGTGCAGTAGCTCAGAAAGAGGGAGGCAGCCAAGGAGATCGGGGAATGCAGTTGGGTAAAGCCCCGGGGTCGGACGGGTACCCCGTGGAGTTTATAAAAAGTTCTCTGAGATACTGGGGTCACTGCTGATGAGGGCATTTAATGAGGCAAGGGAGAGAGGGGTGCTTCCCCCGACAATGTCACAGGCCACTATCTCATTGATCCTGAAGCGGGACAAGGACCCGGAGCTATGCGTGTCCTACAGACCGATCTCCCTACTAAATGTAGACACCAAACTGTTGGCCAAAACCTTGTCCTCTAGGATTGAAGACTACGTTCAGGACGTGATTGGGGAGGACCAGACGGGATTTGTTAAGGGGAGGCAGTTGGCGGCAGTTGGAGGCTGCTGAATGTGATTATGATTCCCCCAGAGGGTAGGGAAGTGGAGGTAGTGGTCGCAATGGACGCAGAGAAGGCATTTGATCGGGTGGACTGGACTGGAAATATCTGTGAAAGGTACTGGAGTGGTTTGGGTTTGGACGGGGCTTCATTGACTGGCTTAGGCTGCTGTATCAGGCTCCTATGGCGAGCTTACGGACGAACAGGTTAACATCGGACTATTTTATGCTACACCGAGAGACGAGGCAGAGATGCCCCCTCACCCCACTGCTGTTTGCGCTGGCCATAGAGCCGCTGGCAATTGCATTGAGAGCCTCAAGGGGCTGGAAGGGGCTGGTCCGGGGTGGGGGAGGGGGGGTGGTGGTGGAACACGGAGTCTCGCTATACGCAGATGACCTTGGCCTATATGTTTCAGACCCACGAGAAGGGTTGGAAGAAATTATGAGGATTCTGTTGTGTTATTCATCCTGGGGTAACACGGACTGCAACACAATGCAGGTGAACTATAAAGCATACACCAAATGTAGGCGTTGGTTCAATACGATTTATTGAACTTCTATGACTGCACACAGCTGGCTGTGGGTTGACACTCTACTACTCTAAGTAAACTAACTCTAACTAACTGGACCAGACTATCTCTGATCCACGTGTAGAAGGCGCTGACTGGTATATACACCCTGACTGTCACTATAGTTGTCACCAGTGGAAAGAGGCGGAGTGCTGCTGCCTCGTGTGTTTTATAGTTGGAAGCCCCCCTCTGGTGTTCTAGAACATAGAACATAGAACAGTACAGCACAGAACAGGCCCTTCGGCCCTCGATGTTGTGCCGAGCAATGATCACCCTACTTAAACCCACGTAACCCGTATACCCGGTAACCCAACAATCCCCCCATTAACCTTACACTACGGGCAATTTATCATGGCCAATCCACCTAACCCGCACATCTTTGGACTGTGGGAGGAAACCGGAGCACCCGGAGGAAACCCACGCACAAACGGGGAGGACGTGCAGACTCCACACAGACAGTGACCCAGCCGGGAATCGAACCTGGGACCACTGGAGCTGTGAAGCATTGATGCTAACCACCATGCTACCGTGAGGTTCTGTCTGGTGATTGGTTGTGTTCTGTCCTGTATGTTGATTGGCTCACCTGGGTGTCTGTCACTGTCTGCTTTTACCTCATGATGTGCATGGGTGCATATTATGATGGATTCTGGGGCAATTTGGCCGTTTTCGGGTTATAAATTGAACATAGGGAAAAGTGAGATGTTCACGATCCATTTAAGGGGGCAGGAGAGGCGGTTGGGGGAGCTGCCGTTTAGAGTGGGAGGGGGAAGCTTTCGGTACCTCGGCATCCAGATGGAGCGGAAATGAGAATGGCTACACAAGTTAAATCTGGCCCGACTAGTAAACCAAATGAAGGAAAATTTCCGCAGCTGGGACACGCTCCCGTTGTCACTGGCTCGGAGGGTACAGGAAGTGAAAACGACGGGCCTCCCGAGATTCCTGTTTGTGTTTCAGTGTCTCCCTTTCTTTATTCCACGGCCCTTCTTTAACCCAATAAGGTGATCACTAGCTTTGTATGGGCGGGTAAGACCCCGTGAGTAAAAAAGGGGATGCTGGAGAGGAGCCAGGGGGTGGGCGTGCTGGCGCTGCCGAACTTTAGTAATTATTATTGGGCGGCGAATATAGCCATGATTAATGCCATCATGCAAGGGCACTAGTTTGGGGCATTGGTAATGATGCCTCTGCCGTTCCCGCAGCACGGTACTCCACCAGCCCCGTGCTGGTAGTGCCCTGAGAGTCTGGGGGCAATGGAGGAGACATGTGGGAGCGGAGGGAGCATCGGTCTGGTCTCAAATCTGCAATAATCACCGGTTTGCCCCAGGGAGGTTAGATGGAGGGTTACGGAGATGGCAGAGAGCAGGGATCGAGAGGATGGGAGATCTGTTTATTGAGGGGAGCTTCACCAGCCTGAGGGAGTTGGAGGAGAAATTTGAACTGACGGTTGGGAATGAGTTTAGGTACCTACAGGCGCTGGGCTTCCTACGCAGGCAGGTCTCAACCTTCCCGCTCCTACCACCAAGGGGGATACAGGATAGTTTCCAGAGGGTGGGTGGGAGAAGGGAGGGTCTCTGACATTTACAAGGAACTCATGGGGTCAGAGGAAACACAGACTGAGGAGCTGAAATGCAAATGGGAAGAGTAGTTAGGAGAGATAGAGGATGGTCTCTGGGCAGACGCTTTGAGTAGAGTCAACGCATCCACAACATGTGCCAGGCTCAGCCTGATACAGTTTAAGGTCGTACACCGGGCCCACATGACAGTGGCCTGGATGAGCAGGTTCTTTGGGATAGAAGATAGGTGTGCAAGGTGTGCGGGAGGGCCAGCGAATCATGTCCATATGTTCTGGGAATGCCTGAAGCTTAGGGGATTCTGGCAGGGGTTTGCGGATGTCATGTCCAAGGTGTTAAAAACAAGGGTGGCACCGAGTCCAGAGGTGGCGATTTGCGGGGTGTCGGAAGACCCAGGAATCCAGGAGGAGAAAGAGGCAGACATTCTGGCCTTCGCTTCCCTGGTAGCCGGAGATGGATATTATTACCTTGGAGGGACTCAAAGCCCCCGAAGTCGGAGACCTGGCTAACTGACATGGCTAACTTTCTCTGTTTGGAGAAAATCAAGTTCTCCCTGAAAGGGTCAATGTTAGGGTTCGTCCGGAGATAGCAGCCGTTCGTCGACTTCTTTGGGTAAAATTAACCGTCAGTGGAAAGGGGGGGGGGGGGGGGGGTCTGGGGTTTAGTTTTGCCTAGAGTGTTAGAACTGGTGGAACCTGTGAGGGAGGAAGACAACTTTTGCATTATGTTTATATTTGTATGTACATTGTTTCTTCTATTGTCGTTATATAACCATAAATACCTCAATAAAATGTTTATTCAAAAAAGAAATATCTGAAAAGCATTGCTTTGAATATTAATAGACCAAAGTGACATATTGTTACTGTGTGGGATAGGTTTCCTCTTATTTTTCTTGAGTACAATGAATACAGGAAAATTGAGTGGGAGGAGTGCACCTGTAAAGGAGTCCTCTGGCGTTATTATCCATGTAAATTTTGAACTGGAAAATGGGATTGGTTCAACTGAGGTGCGCGCTCCCCAACTCCTAACTTCCCAGTCACTGCCACACCCAGATGACCTAATAATCCCAGATTCACTTAAACCAGCAAATAGAAGGAAAGAGATGAACCAATTGAACCACTCAAAAAAAGGCCTTCTTTCCATGTTAACCAAAATTTCTCATGTTACATATAACGCAATATCTATTAAAAATCCACATAATTGTCTTTATGTCTTTTCAATTCCTCACTAAAATGTTTATCTTAGGGCTTCAGATGCAATATTTCCCATAACTTCCACATTCCCTGCAATTTCCTGGTTACTGTTGTCTGCACATACACAGCGATATAATTCCTCACACTGAGATGAATTTCCTGATATGCATCATGCTGCAAGATTTCTGAGTTGCTTTTTCCATTTTTTTTTGAAAACCAAAGTGACAATTGATCTTAACAGTATTATTCAGGTCATGGTTCACACTCAAACTATTATCAATTTTGTTCTTTGGAGAGACAACCTTTGCACTGGCACCTGCCATTTTGTGAAAAAAATGAGAAGATTGATTTTTTTTCTATGAAAATCTGATAACAAGGTAAGTTATTCATTCTAATACTTCTATTTTTTTTAAGCAAATTTCTGAAAACAATGTAGAATTTGACCAGTCAGAGGAGGCCACAAATGAAAAGGAAAATTAATTTTAGAATCTGTTTTCAACAAGGAGAAAGGGACTGATCACACTCACTGTGCTTTCTGTTTATAATTAGAAATTACTGTTTACAAAAATGGGATTAGAATTCTCAGTACAAATGTCTAACTGTGTCTTTGCTCAGAGTGTAAATATTTCACCTTGCTTTTTTTTTTCAAACTCTGTGGTTTTAAGATTGCAAATTGAAGGGAACAAACTTAACTCCTGAGCGGAAAGCTATGTGTGAGTCGGGCCACCTGGCAGCGGCTACAAGCAACACACTCCATTTTAATGCAGGGCCTTGAAGTGTTGGGCAGTGTAGACTTGCAAAGCTAACATATGCCACCAACACTGATGAAGGTTCAACTCTATTTTATTAACTACTTGTAAAATAATAGACGTACGAGAACTGTGGGTTTAAACAATGCTAGTTTAACTAGAGACCTGTGCCTGTCCGAACCAGTTGAATCACTCAGCACGTGGTGTGAGTCTGTACTAAACTTGATGAGCTCTTGTGCTTCTGAGAGGTAGCATCCAGAATGAGCGGGAAAAGTGATGCCCTCTGTCTTTATAGTGCGTGTGTTCTAACTGGTGGTTGGCTGCGGTGTTTGTGCATGTTGATTGGTCCTAGTGTATGTCCATCAGTATGTGTCTGCACCATGATATACTGGTGTATATTATGACAGGCCTTATCAATATGGATGCCATGAACATCCCACCTGAAACATCCAGTGACAACTCATTGGGTTTGGCAACCAAATATTGGATGGCCCAGAGGCAGCCCTGGCTGGCACTCGGGAGTGGGAGGATTTAAGGATTTAGGACAGTGATATGTTCATGAAGGGGCGAGAAGTGACTGAGTTGTTAAAGGCTGAAACATTCTTTGTTGGTCTGGTAGGAGATAATTTGTAATTATCATGGCAGAAGTTTCCCTCAGTAAGTCTTAAAATGGATTTGATGTCCTACTGAAATGATTAGACTCCAATTTGCATATATATATTTACGAGGTGATCTCTATTGCTCAGAATAACACCGTCATTGGAAAGGCCAAAATAAAAGGAGTCTATCTTTTTTTCTCTTTTTCTTTAAAAATTTAAAAATTTTATTCTAAACATGTATCAAAACAAGTTACAGCGAACAAACACTTCGGGAAACATGCTTGCCAACAATCAGCTATACAGTCTGGACAGATATTTCCCCTTTTTCACCCCAGAATCTTCCCAATTTTTCGCAACCCCAAACATGTGCGCATGATTCGTGGTAATGTTTATTGCCCAGAATAAAAGGAGTCTATCACCTGAAACCTAGGGGAGGCGGTGGCGCAGTGGTATTGTTGCTGGTCTAGTAATCCAGAGATCTTAGGGTAGTCCTCTAGGGACCTGGGTTGGAATCCTACCATGGCAGATGATGGAATTTAAATGTGGTAAAAATAAACATTTGGAATTAAAAGTCTGCTCTAGATTGACGTAAAAACCCAGCTGGTTTACGAATAGCCCTTTAGGGAAGGGAATCTGCCGTTCTTACCTGGTCTGACCTACATGCAACTCACGGCCTACATCAAGATGCCCTTTGAATGACCTTCCACAAAGAAAACACAAAGGAATGAAACTAGAAAAACCGTCCATCATTGACCTGGGCACCAGAAACGACACTGGCAAACCTAGTTGACCCTGCAAAGCCCTCCTTACAACCATCTGGGGGCTTGTGCCAAAATTGGGAGAGCTATGTCACAGACTAGTCAAGCAACAGCCTGATATAGTCATACTCACGGAATTATGCCGTGCAGATAATGTCCCAGACATCACCATCACAATTCCGGAGTATGTCCTGTCTACTAGCAGGACAGACCCAGCAGATGTGGTAGGCAGCACTGAGGGAGAGAGTTTCCCTGGGAGTCCAGAACATCAAATCTGGACTCTATGAAGTCTCTTGGCACCAGGTCAAACTTGAGCAAGTAAACCTCCTGCTGATTACCAAGTACCCTCCCTCCTCAGCTGATCAATCAGTACTCCTTCATGTTGAACATCACTTGGAGGAAGCACTGGGGGTGGCTAGGGCGCAGAATCAACTCTGGGTGGGGACTTCAATGACCATCACCAAGAGTGGCTCGGTAGTACCACTCCAGACCGAGCTGGCCGGGTCCTAAAGGACATAGCTGCTAGACTGGAACTGCAGCAGGTGGCGAGGGAACCAACAAGAGGGAAAAACATACTTAACCTCAGCCCCACCAATCTGCCGGCCGCAGATGCATCTGCACATGACAATAACAGTAGGATTGACCATCGCACAGTCCTTATGGAGACGATGTTCTGTCTTCACATTGAGGATGTCCTCCATAGCGGTGTGTGGCACTACCACCGTGCTAAATGGGATAAACTTCGAACAGATCTAGCAATTCTAGACTGAGCATCCATGAGGCGCTGTGGGTCATCAATAGCAGCAGAATTGTATTCAACCACAATCTGCAATCTCATGGCTGGCATATCCCCCACTCTACCATTACTACCATCAAGCCAGGGGATCAACCCTGGTTCAAAGAAGAGTGCAGGAGAGCATGCCAGGAGCAACACCAGGCATACTAAAAAATGAGGTGTCAACTTGTGTGCCAAATGGTATAAGCAGCAAGTAATAGACAAAGCTAATCGATTCCAAAACCAACAGATCACATCTAAGCTCTGTAGTCCGGTCACATCCAGCTGTGACTTGTGGTAGACAATTAAACAACTTACTGGAGAAGGAGACTCCACAAATATCCCATCCTCAAAGATGGAGGAGCTCAGTACATCTGTGCAAAAGATAAGGCTGAAGCATTCACAACAATCTTCAGCCAGAAGAGGTAAAATTCAAATTCAATAAAAATCTGGAATTAAAAGTCTAGTGATGACCATTAAACCATTGCTGTAAAAATTCATCTGGTTCACTAATGTCCTTCAGGGAAGGAATTCTGTCATCTGGCCTACATGTGACTCCAGATCCACAGCAATATGGTTGACTCTTAGCTCCATTCTGAAATGGCCCAGCAGTTCAAAGGCCATGAGGGATGGACAATAAATGCTGGGCCAGCCAGCGATACCTACATCCCAGGAAGAATAACAAAAACATTTAAAAATCAATGAGTACTCCAAAACACTAAACGGAAACTCATTGACTTTTCCTCCAAGCACCAAGACACTAACTGATAAGCCACTGTGATAAGTGAATATTCTTGACCCTGTTGATATCACTATAGGGAGGAAGGAGACTTTGGGTAAAATCGAATTATCTCTTGCCTTATATGGAAAGTGACTCGGCCTTCTTGTATATGTCACCTGATTGTTGTATCTTTAGACTAACAGTACAAAAGAAATAGATTGCTGATGCACGTGGGTTGTAAGCAACTCCAGACCTACAGAGGTATATTGAATAAGTCTTCACTGTACTAAGACTGGTACTAGACTAAGGGCAAAAGCCTGCGTGGTAGCCAATGACATCATGCATGTCACTTGACTTGGTTCTTAAAGGGACATTGCACTCGACTACAATAACCCACAGATATAACATCCCTCCCCTTTCCTTCTAAGGTCCAACACAACTAATAACTAGCATTTTAACATAGTCATTTACATATATACACAAGTTCAGGCATCAAATAATTACAATGTAATAAACAGTCAATAAGATAGATGATCAGGTGGGCATCTATTTCTCTCTGGTTGCATGTGCACATAAGACTTTGTTATTCACGACCTTAGATGTATTTTCAGGTTCTCCAGTAGATGTCTCTACCCTGTAGGGAAGACTGGCAGTAGCAGGTACTTCTGGTTCAATCTCTGCATGTGTAGCTGGATGAGAAGTTACACTGTCAGATGGGATACAGACCATTACCTCTTGAGGTAGTTCTGTATAGGCACACTAATGCGTATTGACAATAATTGATCCCCTAGTGCTAAGGCTGTCCCAGTTATTTGGGGACCTATAGTACAGTCCTATCAAAGTGATCTCACCCTTCTTATTTTTCAGTTCAACCCATATCAACTCAGTGGGCGAACCCTCGGATATATCCTCTCTCTGTATGCCGTGATGTGTCCGTAATCAGAAACGCAACTCCCCCTCCTCTTTTACCTCCTGGTTTATCTTTCCAACAGCATCTGTACCCTGGAACATTGAGCTGCCAGTCCTGCGCCTCCTTTAGCCATGTTTCAGTAATAGGTATAATATCCCAGTCCCATGTACCTACCCATGCCCTGAGTTCATATGCCTTGCCCGTTAGGCCTCTTGCAATGAAATAAATGCAGTTCAATCTGCTTCTCTGCCTTCCCCTTTTCTCCTTACTGACTTTTGTTTCTATCCCCTCTTTACTACCCTCCGACTTCCTGCATTGGTTCCCATCCACTTGCCACATTAGTTTAAACCCTCCCAACATCGCTAGCAAACACCTCCCCTAGGACATCGGTTCCAGTCCTGCCCAGGTGCAGACCGTCCAATTTGTACTGGTCCCACCTCTCCCAGAACTGGTTCCAATGTCCCAATAATCTGAATCCCTCCCTCCTACACCATCTCTCAAGCCACGCATTCATCCTGTCTATCCTGTCATTCCTACGCTGACTAGAACATGGCACTGGTAGCAACCCAGAGATTACTACCTTTGAGGTTCTATGTTTTAGTTTAGCTCCTAATTCCTTCAATTTAGCATGTAGGACCTCATCCCGTTTTGTACCTATCTCATTGGTGCCTATATGCACCACGGCAGCTGGCTGTTCACCCTCCCCATTTAGAATGTCCTGCAGCCACTCTGAGACATCCAGGACCCTTGCACCTAGGAGGCAACATACCTTCCCAGAGTCTCTTTTGCGTCCACAGAAATGCCTGTCTACTCCCCTTACAATCGAATCCCCTATCACTAAAGCTCTACCAATATTTTCCTGTCCTCCTGTGCAGTAGAGCCAGCCACGGTGCCATGAACTTGGCTGCTCCCGCCTTCCCCTGATGAGCCATCTTCCCCAACAGTATCCAAAATGGTATACCTGACTGCAGGGGACCCCTGCACTGCCGTCCGACTCTTCCTCTGCCTGTTGGTCACCCATTCCCTATCTCCCTCAGTACTCTTTATCTGCGGCGTGACCAACTCGCTAAACGTGCTATCCACGACTTCCTTACATCGTGGATGCTCCAAAGTGAGTCTATCTGCAGCTCCAGAGCTGTCAAGCGGCCTAACAGAATGTTTCCTCTGTTCCCTCCCCTCTTATCCTTTCCCGCACCCCCCACTCCTCCCTTGGTCATTTATCTTGCCTTCTTCCCTCATCTGTGCTTGTGCCCTGCTCCTGTTATGTTGATGTAATACTGCTTCTATGCTTCTTTTATTGGGCATGGTTGGGTTCCATGTCTCCATTCCCCTTATCCCACTCCCCCTTTCTCCCCCTTCCTTGCTGTGTCGTGGCTACCCTCTCCTGTTTTTTTGACTTCTTAGTTGTTGGCTACAAACAGGTCTTGGAACAACCGAGTGAATGGCTTCCATGTTTTGTGGAAGCCCTCTTCCGACCCTCAGATGGTGGATTTAATTTTCTCCATTTGGAGAAATTCCGATAGGTCGGATAGCCAGTCTGCAGCTTTGGGTGGTGCTGCTGACAGCCAGCCGAGCAGGATTCTCTGACGGGCAGTTAGGGAGGCAACGGCTAGGGCGTTGGTCCTCCTCCCCATGATGAGATCTGGCTATTCTGATAATCTGCAGACTGCCATTCTTGGGCAATGCTCCACCCTCACCCCCACCATCTTGGACCACCATGAGCGGGAACTGCCAAATGTGCGACCTTTCTCTCCATGGCAGCCACCGGAAGTCATGTACCCTCATTCTTGAGTGTGTAGGCCAAAACTGTTCAATCTCTTGTCGTACGACAAGCCTTTCATCTCTGGAATCAAACTTGCGAACCTCCTCTGAATTGCCTGCTATGCCGGAGTGGTTAGCACAGTTGCTTCACAGCTCCAGGATCCCAGGTTCGATTCCCAGCTTGTGTCACTGTCTGTATGGAGTTTGCATGTTCTCCCCGTGTCTGCGTGGGTTTCCTCCGGGTGCTCCGGTTTCCTCCCACAGCCCAAAGACGTGCAGGTTAGGTGGATTGGCCATGCTAAATTGCCCTTAGTGTCCAAAAAGGTTAGGAGGGGTTATTGGGTTACGGGGATAGTGTGGAAGTGAGGGCTTAATGTGGGTCGGTGCAGACTCGATGGGCCTCCTTCTGCACTGTATGTTCTATGTTCTCACACTGCCTAGGCTCATTGAAACCTGTTCTACAAGTTCTGATGGCTGCAGCACCCCCCCCCCCCCCCCCACCCCCCTCCCCCCCTCACTCCCATTCACTGGCCACCCTAAACCAGCCACTGTGGAGGCCCCTGCTCAGGCCTCAATCCCCTCCCATCCCCTCCCCCTGCCCGGTCCCAGGAAAACAAGTAAATCCCTTTAACACACAACTCCAGTTTAAAACACACAAACCCCAAAAAACCATCATTGCAAAAAAAAATCCCAACTCTTGCCTTGTCCAAATAGACAACAGCGACTCATTTCGCACATATACCAACATACAGTGAAAAAAATAAAGCTACATACACTCCATCAAACCCCCTACCCTCAGTACAAGACCAATCTTCAGTCCCATTTCTCAATTCTACCCCAGTCCTTCTGCCTTCACAAACACCTCTGCCGCTTTGACCGTCTCAAAATAAAAGTCTTTGGAATGGTAGGTCACGCTCAACTTAGCTGGGTACACTAGCCGCACCGCACCCTGCTGTTATACAGTGCTGTCTTCGCTCGGCTGAAGGCCGCCTGCCTCCTTGCCAACTCCACAGTAAAGTCCTGGTATATACATATACCAGCTCCAGCCCCCTGCACTTCCCGCTTCTGCTCTGCCCAACACAGGACCGTCTCCTTCATGAGGTACCTACGGAAACAAATAGTCACTGCTCTTGGCGGCTCATTCGCCTTTGGTATAGGTCTCCATGCCCCATGAGCCTGATCCAGTTCGTACCGATAGGGATCTACCCCCTCCCCTAACAGCTCTGCAAACATCTTGGCAAAATACTCTGTCTGCCTCAGGCCCACCACCCCTTTGGGCTGACCCACGATCCTCAGATTTTGCTACCTCAACCTGTTTTCCAATTCCTCCATTTTGGCTTGCAGACCCTTGTTGGCCTCCTCCACTTTCTGCAGCTCCTTACCCATTGAAATTAGTTGATCACTGTGTTGCGACAATGCCTTTTCCACTTCATTCAGTGTCTCACCCTGCTCCCACACCTTGGCTGATACTCTCGATACCGCTGCCCTCTTGATACCGCTGCCCTCACTGGGGAAATCGCCTCCTCCACCAGCACCTTCGATACCGCCACCATCTCGTTCCTCATCACCTCCATGTGCTTTGTGAATTGTTTTTCAAGTTCCACGACCATCACCTTGGTCATCGTTTCTGCCGTGAGCAGTGCGGTCTCACCCAGCAACCCAGCCTCCGCCTTCCTTCCAGTTCCTGAGTGATGCGCGATCAATAACTACTGAAACGAGGATGTAGTCTGAATTGAAAGCTTTAATCTACAAGATGTTTCCCCAGCAGCTCGAGTACAGAAAGAAGGCCGGCTGCTGGGAATCACGGGTTCTTATACCCCGCCTCACTGGACGGAGCTACCTTACGTTCCGACCAATGAAATGCAAACACTTTGGCCAATGAGCAGCGAACCTTCTCCACCAATGGTAGCTCACACTCCCAGGTACCCTTAATACCTCTAGTTATACTACCACACTGAGCCGACCCTTCCACTCGACAGCGAACCTTCATTAACCTCCTTCTTCACGGCCGTTTTCCTTTGGGTTTTGGACATCTTTCGTCCTCATGTCGCCCTGCTCTACTTTAACCAAAAATTGCCCCTGGCACCGGGTATTAAATTCTAAAAAATCAAGCCTCGAGCAGAAGCCCTCCAATGGGCGACCTCCTCCTACATGCCGCCACCGGACGTCCTTATGAACCACTTTTAGCTACATTAGGCTTAGCCTTGCACATGTGGAGGTGGAGTTGACCCTTTGCTCCAGAGTCCCCACCCTATTTCAAACCCCAGGTCCGCCTCCCACTTCTCCCTTGTCTCGTCCAGTTATGTGTTGGCCCCCCTTAGCAATCATCCATACATGTCACCACAGTTCCCTTTCCCTGGGATGTCTGTGTCCAGTAGGTCCTCTAGCAGTGATTGTTATGGTGGCCGTGTGTACATCCTCGATTCCCTTCGTAGAAAGGTTTTGATCTGTATGTACCTTAGTTTACTGCCCCCCCCCCCCCCCCCCCCCCCCCCCACCACCCCAACAGCTGGAATATTTCTGTCAGTTCCTCGAGCTGTTGGTATAAAAGTCCCCAACTGTCAGCGACCCCCTGCCTGTCTCCACCTTTTGAAGTGGCTCCATAGTCACCGGTTAACCCGGAATGCTGTCGCAGTTGGTTCCACGACCGGAGTGTTGCTACCACCACTGGGCTCATTGAATATTTATTCGATGAGGATGGGAGTGCCACTGTGCTAAGGCCTGGAGGGAAGTCCCTCTGCAGGAGCCCTCCTCCATAAGCACCTACTTGGCTTCTGGCTCCTTTATCCATCCCTTTACCCTCTCTGCATTTGTTGCCCAATGATGATTTTGCAGGTTTGGGAGGTTTAGGCTCCCCATGAATCTCATTCTCTGCAGTACTCTCTTTGGGATCCTTGCATTCTTCCTTCCCCACACAAACGCCCTAATCAGTTTGTCTAGTGAATTGAAAAAGGCCTTGGGGATGTAGATGGGGATGGATTTAAACAGGAAGAGGAACCTGGGCAGTACGTTTATCTTGATCATCTGCAATCTTCCTGCCAGGGAGAGTGGGAGTGTGTTCCATCTCTGCAGGGCTTTTTTTACTTCCTCCGTCAGGCTGGTTAGATTCCACTTGTGGATTCCTGTCCAGTCATGACGATTTGGATCCCCAGGTAGCGGAACTTTTGTCGGGCCTGTTTACAAGGCAACTCCTCCAGCTCTGCCCCTCCCCCTTGTGGGTTCACCAGAAAGATCTTGCTTTTGATCAGGTTAAGTTTGTAGCCCGAGGCGGCACCAAACTCTTTCAAGAGCGCCATGATACCTTCCATGCTGCTTTGCGGGTCTGCGATGTAGAGGAGCAGGTCATCCGCAGAGTGAAACTCTGTCTCCTCTCCGGATCCCTTTCCAGTTCTTTACCTACCTAAGTGCGATAACAGTGGTTTGATCGCTTGGGCGAAGAGCAGCGGGGATAATGGCATCTCTGCCTTGTGTCTTTGTGCCGCTGGATGTACTTAGAGCTGGTGGTGTTTGTCCATATGCTCACTGCGGGAGCATTGTACAGGAGTCTCACCCAGGCAATGAACCCCGCTCCGAGCGCGGACCGCTCCAATACCTCTCTGACGTACTTCCATTCGACTCTGTCGGTCTTTTCTGCGTCCAGGGAGACGATCATCTCAGGTGTTCTCTCCCTGGATGGGGTCACAATTACGTTCAGCAAACGCCTGATTTTCAATGTGAGCTGTCTACCCTTGACAAAGTCCCTCTGGTCTTCTGCTACCACTTCTGGTCCACAGTCCTCCAGCCTTTGGGCTAGGATCTTGGCCAGTAATTTCGCATCTGCGTCTAGCTGTGAAATGGATCTGTAGGAACTGCATTCTGTTGGGTCTTTGTCTTTCTTAGGTATCAGCGAGATTAAGGCTTGAATTTGAAATCCTTAAGAGCATCAATAGGTTGAATGCTGCAAAATGATTTACTATGATCCTGAGAATGACAATGTAGCTCGCAAAGTGAATGGGTAATCCATACTAGAAAGCACTGAATGTTTGGAATGGACTGCTGGGGAGGCAGGTGAGGAGGAAACCATTTTAAGAGGGCTTTGGACAGATTTTTGGTGAAGAAAAGTCAATCGAGGGCTTTAGGTAGTGAATTATGCTCTGGGGCTGGCCAAATGGATAAAGGTGGACTAGCCCAGTCCTCTCAATTCTACACCAAACCTACATAAGCAGGATTTCCAACAAGTGTCTTGAGCGATTAACAGCTCTGATTTTCCTTCTTTCCCCTCAGTGTTTCCATGTAATGGCACGACTGCTCCAACACCATTATCCCCACTCTCAATCACCATCCTCCATCCCATTGGCCTCCTCACTTCCTGGAACTACCTGAGGCCAGCAGCCCACAATCCAATATCTATTCACTGGCAAGTTGCTTGGGGATATGCGTCTGCAAATCACTGGGCTCATTTAAGTGAGGCCTGAGGCCCAATAGTGAGTGTACCGAGGCCCAACCTATCTCTGCACAGGGATCACTCCCCCTTTGGACCAGCCTGCTGATGTGAACCAGTTGGTGACCTCTAATCTTTGTAAGGATTTGGAGCATTCAACACAATATTGGTTACATCTGTCTATCCCTGTTATCAGCTGTGGCTGGAAGAATGTCAAAAATCTTGAGAAATGTTGAAAATAAACAAATCTTCAGTGTCTGCAAAATAATCCACTTTGAACACCATAGTGCTAATGACACGCTAAATTACAAATGACTACTTAACGCAGAAATATCATAAATTCATGAGTCATAAGGCCACGAGTCAGGTCATTTGGTCAATCGTCCCTTTTCTAATTAGAAAAGAAAGGATTTTTTTTAGCCCAAATAATGGTTTGACCAGTTTATGCAACATTTGTGCTCTGCATGTAATATATGGGAACTGCATTTCAAAATGAATGAATTGTAACACTGTGGAACTGTGATTCCTTGATTTTCTCATGTGTCGTGAGAAAAGCAAGAATAAAACTGGTCATGTGAACCAGGTTGTGGAGACCAGTGTTTAAATAGACAGGAGCTGTACGATTTTTAATTTACATATCCCAGTTGGTTTGGATTAATACGAACACTGATCTTGCTGAACTTATTTTTGGCCACTATTTTGCAGATGTACAAAATACTGCTTATGCGTCGGCCAACTGCGGCATTCAAATTAAGATTTCCTTTATGAGATGCTGTCACATGACTCATTTCAACTTGGGTAGTTTGTACTGGGCAGGGTGTGAGATAGTTGGGAATCCCTGTGGAGAATTGAACATTACCACTGGCCATGTCAACTCTCAGGGCTCATTAGTATTTGGAAGAATTGTCTCGTGCCTGAAAGTAATGAGAGTAATGCCGGGCTGGAGCAGGAATTAGGGTGGGAGGGGACTGTTACCCTAATAAAGTTAGTGCTATGGGAGTGATTTGTTAAGATGCCAACACTTGGAGGAAGAGGTGAGGCCGGGGCCTGTGTGGTTAAGGATCCCTTGTGAGGCCCGGGGAGCATTTATGCATCTCCTGGTCCACAAGGAATCGTCAGAAACTTCAAATAAAAAGTTCAATCAAAGCACTTACCTTGGCCTCATCTCAGCACTGCTGACTCTTGCCAGGTCTGGTTGTCGGGTTTGATGCTGTGTTGGCCTGCTAGATTTCTCAGATTGCACCAATAATGTCATCGGGCTCAGCCCCTCACCCGGGGAAGGAGGCACATCAATGAAATGAATAAAAATGGTGGCCGGAAATGCACTAGGAATACGGGGCGGGATTCTCCCCTACCCGACAGGGCGGGGGATCCCGGTGCCGAGGAGTCGCGTGAAACACTCCGGCGTTGGGCCGCCCCAAAGGGGCGGAATCCTCCGCACCTTCAGGGGCTAGGCCGGCCCTGGAATGGTTTGTGCCGAGCCGGCCAGCGGGGAAGGGGCTTGGCGCCATGCCAACCGGCGTCGAAGGGCCTCCACCGGCCGGCGCGAGTTGGAGCATGTGCGGGAGCGTCAGCGGTGCTGGCGTCATCCCAGCACCTGCGCGGGGGGGTGTTCATCTCCGCGTCGGCCATCGCAGAGGACCACAGCGGCCGACGCGGAAGAATGGAGTGCCCCCACGGCTCAGGCCCGCCTGCAGATCGGTGGGCCCCGATCGCGGGCCAAGTCATCGTGGGGGCACCTCCCGGGGCCAGATCCCCCAAGGACCCCAGAGGCCACCCGCGCTGCCAGGTCCCGCCTGTAAGGACCTACTCTAATTTACGCCGGCGGAAAGGGTACGCATCAAGGTGCGTGCACCGATTTATGGTTTGGCTATAATCTACAACCATCCGATTTTTCCCCCCAGTCCTGACAATCACCACCTGAGCTCTCCAGTGGCTATTGCTGGCCTTGATGATCCCCTCCCGCAAGAGTCACTGGACCTCGGACCTGATAAAAGTCCTGTCCTGGATGCTGTACCGCCTGCTTCTGGTGGCGACTGGCTTACAGTCGGCGGTGAGATTTGCGAAGAGCAGGGGAGGGTCGACGTTTAGTGTCGCAAGGCTACATGCGCGGGCTGGAGAATCACCGGGGGGGCGCTGCCATCGGCTGCCATCGGCTGCGATCGCCGTGCCGTGATTCCCGCCCCCGCCAAATCCCCGGCACTCCAGATTTTGGCAGCCGGCGGGGGCGGGATTCATGCCACCCCCCGACGATTCTCCGACCCGGCGGGGATCAGAGAATCCCGCCCACGATGTGAATCCCCAAACCACCAATGTAACAGTCTGTCCGATTAATTCACGCTAGATGGACCAGGTTAAAATCCAGGCTCCTGTCTCAAGGGATTTTTTTACTGATCTTTATTTTAAGTCACTCTCAGGATGTAAACTTTGAGTGAAAGACTGACGTTTATTGTCCGTTTTGAGAATAATTGAGTGTCTCGCTGGGCCTATTCAGAGGCCAGATAAAAATGATCCACATTGGTGTGGGACTGGAGTCACAAAGGATAGACTAGGTAAGGACAGTGGGATTATTTTCCGAAGGATATTAGTGATCTAGCTGGGATATAATCCACAGGTTGATAGTTTCCTGTTCTTTCTCTTCTCTGCCTGTATTCTGAGCCTTCCCCAGATGAGATACTGTGTTGCATGCAGCAGATTACAATAACCTTGCTGCCCTTGGTGAGGCTGCATTGCAAGGTACTGCTGAAATATCCATGTCCCTAAAATGCCGTTGTAAAACATATTTGATATATTTAATGATGGTTCGTTTGGTTGCTTGGGCCTCAATCGATCTTTGCCCCACTACTATGTTAATGGAGCGAAGTCTCGTTAGAGTCTCCTGGATTTGGAATTGTTTATTGTCATGTATACCGAGGTACAGTGAAAAGTATTTTTCATCGAGCATCTCAAACACATCATTGAGTACATGAAAATAAAATAAAAAGAAAATACACAATAGGGCAACACAAGGTACACAATATAAATACATAGACACCGGCATCGGGTGAAGCATACAGGAGTTTAATATTAATCAGGTCAGACCACAAGAGGGTTGTTTTGGAGTCTTATAACAGCGGGGAAATAGCTGTTGATGAATCTGTTCGTGAGTGCTTTCAGACTTTTGTATCTCCTACCTGATGGAAGTGTGAGTAAGCCGGGTGGGAGGGGTCTTTTATTATGCTGCCCGCTTTCCCCAGGCGGCGGGATGTGTAGATAGAATCAATGGATGGGAGGCAGGTTCGCGTGATGGACTGGGCTGTGTTCACGACTCTCTGATGTTCCTTACGGTCTTGGACCGAGCAGTTGCCATACCAGGCTGTGATGCAGCCAGATAGGATGCTTTCTATGGTGCATCAGTAAAAGTTGGTAAGAGTCAATGTGGACATGCCGAATTTTCTTGGTTTCCTGAGGAAGTAGAGACGCTGTTGTGCTTTTTTGGTGGTCGCGTCGACGAAGGTGGGCCAGGACAGATTTTTGGTGATGTGCACATCTAGGAATTTGAAGCTGTCAACCATCTCCATCTCGGCCCCTTTGATGCAGACAGGGATGTGTACAATACTTTGCTTCCTGTAGTCAATGACCAGCTCTTTAGCTTCGCTAGTTTTAGAAATCACGAATGCTGTTTATCTTCTCCCTGGAATAATGCACGAACTGAAATAATGTTATGCGACAAAGGCATTTTGATTGTAACTTGGGAAGTAGTTACTAACCTGTGTAGAATAGGAACATAGGACTTCTGGTGGCGGCCATGGGGTGAGGGGTTGCACATTTGGTGGCTCCTGCTTGAGGCAGAATTGTTTGGTCCTTGTTACCGGTTCACGGGGGTGTTTGCTGGCACAAAGTACAAGAACAGATAGAGCTAAGGATTCTCCTTCGGGTGGGCATGTCTGAGCCCTATCAAACAAGAAGTGCAACTGTAAAGGGGCAACAGTCAGACCAGGAGCTTTCGAGGACTGAGATAGAAGGAAAGATGGCGGACAGCTCTGTGGTGTTGTTGCCGCTCAGTGGTCCACGGAACAGGTGGTGGAGTTTTTGACGGTCAAGTTCCAGCAGCAAATGCAGGAGGCCTCATAAGACCTGGCTAAGGTGGCTGACCCGATTTTGGTAGCCATTGAGAGAGTGGAGCAGAGGTTGGAGTCACACATTGCGTCACTTCAAAAAGTGGATGGGTTGGTGCAGACTATGAGGCCCGGCTGGTCTTGTTGGAGGTAGAGATTAGGCTGGTGGTGAAGAGTCAAGGGAAGCTGAGGGAGATAGTGAACGATTTGGAGAATTGGTTGAGGAGGCAGAATCTCTGGATTGTGGGTTTGACCAAAGGCATTGGGGGAACGCAGGCCACAAAGTATGCAGCAAACATGTTTGGGAAGCTGGTGGGGGAGGGGCTCTTCGATTGCCCCCTCCCCCCCGATGTGGATCGAGCGCACAGGTTGCTGAGGAGGAGGCCGAAGGCGGGTGAGCGACTGAGGACAATGGTGGCATGACTGATATCTGGACAAGGAGAAGACTCTGTGCTGGGCGAGGGAAATGAGGAGCTGCACCTGGGAAGGGAATGTGATTCGGATCTATCAGGATTTGGGTGCAGAGCTGGCAAACGCCGGGCTGGGATTAACAGGGCCAATTCGGCCCTGTTCAAGGAAGAATGAGGTTTGGGGTACTGTACCCAGCCCGGTTGTGGGTCACTTACCAGGGCCAGGAGTTCTATAGACATGCCAGAGGAGGTGAGCAGGCAGCGAGACGGTAGACTTGGGAACTTGAAAGGACTTTGGACAATGGAGACACCAGTGGGGGGAGGGGAGAGTGTTGGCATTCTTTTGTTGGGTTGAATGTTGTATCATGTTTTATATTATGTGGGTTATTGGAGTTGTGGGTATAAGTGGGAAGTTGGAGGAGCAGGTGAGAGGGATGGGGGGGTTGGTGGGAAGGCAGTTACCTCGATTGGGGACCACCATGCTAGCTGATAGACTAATTAATGGGAGTGAAGTGGGGTATAGATCTGTTGCGGGGGGAAGGGTGATTTTTGTTTCCTTGTTCTTTGTTGGGGATGGGGGAGGGGTGGGTTTCTGACATGGATGGAGTTGATGTGGTACAGTTGCTCAAGGGGTGCTGGCGGCGGACATCGTTGGGAGGTCCTAGGGGGCAGGGCATGGACCTGAGGGAGCTGGTTAAACTGGAGATATGGCTGCCCAGAGGGGAGCGGGAAGGCGGGACCCCGTGACCCAGCTGATTTCATGGAATGTTCAGGGATTAAATGGACTGGTTAAGGGCTCATGCGTGTTTGTGTATTTGAGGAGTCTGAAGACAGACGTGTTTTTGCAAGAGACTCAGTTGAAGGTGGTTGATCAGACTAGGCTGTGGAAGGGATGGGGTGACAGCTGTTTCATTCGGGGCAAGATATGAAGAGGAGGGGTTGGCAGTGTTGGTTCATAAGAAGGTGTCCTTCGCGATGTGGAGCATAGTCGCCGAACCTGGGGGTAGATTTGTGATGGTTAATGGGAGGTTGGAGTTTGTGCTGGTGAACCTTTATGCTCCAAATTGGGATGATGTGGAGTTTATGAGGCGAGTCCTGCCAAAGATCCCGGGCCTGGACAGGCACCGGCTGATCATGGGGCGGGGGGGGGGGGGGGGGGGGGGGGGGGATTTATTATGGTGTTAGATTCAAAACTGGACAGGTCATGCCCCTGGCATATGAAGGTGTCGTCAATGGCAAAGGATGTTCTGGGATTTATGGAGCGAATGGGAGCGGTGGACCCTTGGCGGTTTGAGAGGCCAAGGATGAAGGAATTTTCGTTCTTTTCACATGTCCACAGGGGGTACTCCCGGATTGATTTTTTTTGTTCTAGGCAAGGCACTGCTAGCAGGTTTTGGGACTTGGTATTCGGCGATCGTGATGTCTGACCACACGCCACACGGGGTGAATTTGTGGGTAGAGGGGGCAAGCTCCCAAAGGCTGCAATGGAGATTGAATGTGAGGTTATTGGCCAAAAGGGGATCTATGAGAAGATTGGGGTGGCTATCCGGAACTATGTGGAGCATAATAAAATGGGGGAGGTCTCAGTGGCTACATTGTGGGAGGTATTGAAGGCAGTGGTTAGAGGGGAGTTGATTAAGGCGCATTAGGTGATGGCGGAGCTGATGGAGGGGCTGAGGCTGGTGGAGGCCATTCCGCCCATGGACCAACTGGAGATACTCGTTGGCACCGGAGGAAGTGCTGCTGAAGGAGAGACAGAAGCTCCAAATGGAGTTTGGGCTAATGTTGATGGGGGAGGCGGTGGGACAGCTGGTCAGGGGCAGCATACGAGTATGAGGAGAAGGCAAGCAGGATACTTGCACATCAGTTGAGGAGGCAGGTGGTGGCAAGGGAGATTGGGTGGATGAGGGACAGTGGGGAGGGATGGGGAACTGGTAATGGGTCTGGAGGAGGTAAATGGGGTGTTTGAGGAATTTTAGCGGAAGTTGTACAGTTCGGAGTCTCCGCGGGGGATGAGCGCATGAGGCAGTTTTGGATGGGCTGGAGTTTCCTATGGTGGATGAGGCGAGGATGCGGGGCTGGCTGCCCCGATTGGTCTGGGGGACATCGGGGGAGTTCTTGCAGCCGATACGGCCTGGAGAATTGCCGGGCACGAGGCCCCGCATGTGCACGGCTGCGGCTGCGCCATGCAACATAGCGGTGGGCGCTCGCGGACCTTGCCTGCAAAATAGTGCCTCCCCCTTGGGCCGGCTTGCGTGCCCCAGACCACCAAGCTCCTGACAAAGCCTCCACCCCCCCCCCCCCCCCCCCCCCCCCTCCACGGATCGGCCCTCCCCTGACTGTGGCGACGCTGGACTGAATCTGCAGCCACCAGGCTAAGTTCCCGATGGGAAGAGACAATAAGAGACCCACGCTGTCGGGAACACGGGCGGTCAGGGATGGAGCATCGGAGGGCAGGCCTCAGGCAGCGTCCTGAGGCCATCGATACGCCTCTTTGGAGGGGGCGGAGCATCGCAAAAGCACCCCCAAGCCCCCCCAATTTGGTCGGGAACTTTGATTCTCCGGCCGATTGCTGAACGCGATTTCAGCATCGGCGACCGGAGAATCCAGCCCCTTATTTCTGTGCTCTTTTAATAACAATCTTAAATTAATGACCTATGCTGCTGGTGATTCTTTGGATTCTTTTTTAAAAGTTCATTTATGGGATGTGGGCATCACTGGCTAGGCCAGGATTTATTGCCCTCGGGGAGGTGGTGGTGAGCTGCCTTCTTGAACGGCTGCAGTCTCTGACGTGTAGGTACACCCACAGTGCTGTTAGGGAGGGAGTTCCAGGATTTTGCCCAGTGACAGTGAGGGAACGCAATATATTTCCAAGTCAGGGTGGTGAGTGACTTGGAGGGGAACCTCCAGGTGGTGGTGTTCCCAGGTATCTGCTACTCTTGTCCTTCTAGATGGTCATTGGTTTGGAAGGTGTTGCCTGAGGAACGTTGATGAGTTCCTGCAGTGCATCTTGCAGATGGCACACATGGCTGTCATTGTTAGCCAGTGATGGAGGGCCTGAATGTTTGCGGAAGGGGGAGCAATCAAGCGGGCTGCTTTGACCTGGATGGTGTCGAGCTTCTTGAGTGTAGTTGGAGCAGCACTCATCCAGGCAAGTGGGGAGTATTATAAGTGGGGTTCTAATAGCTGCACATTTGCAATCACTGGAAAATCAGACGTGTTAAAAAGCTGTCTTTATTTTGCTGTGGTAGGTCTGGGGGGAAGCTGACGGAGGTAGCTGAGTGACAGAATCAGGTGTCAGTAACTTTTAATATTGTGGGCTTTTACTTTCAGGGGAGATTGAAGAAAAATTAAGGACAGTGGTGACCTTAGCTGCTGCTGCCAGGGCCACGGGGATGCTAAAGCACTCCTGCAGATTGCATATGTACGTCACTGCACCCCTAAGTAGCTGTAGCCTTTACAAGAACTGTCCCTCTGACACATTGAGGTAGGGTTGATGTTAGTGATACTCCTGAGAGAGAGAGATAATGCTGATTGTGGGCAGCTCATGCTCAATGGGACAGCTTCCATACTATGCTGCATGATGAAGAAAGACAGCGGCACATAGCAGAGTGCTTAATATCAAATGAATACTCTCACTCTATTAAAGGTCAAGTAATGGAAATTTTGGTTGCAAAATACTGACCATTTTGCTGAACTCGATATGTTACATATCAAGGGCAAGATACAGTATATCAAATTACAGGACAAATGCTCCAGAAATTTAAACCGCTAATGCTTGTCTAGTTCCAGCTCGTTTTGAAGGAAGAATCTGTGTGAAAGAAGGGCCTGTGCCCAGTGGAATGTGCACGATAAGATGAAAAACGATGTGGGTGGTGCAGTCACATCCATGCTAATACAAGGTAAAGATAAACAAAGTCATTAATAGTTACTTGAAATATAAAAAAAACATAACAGTTGCAATTTAAAGCCAATGAATCCCACATTGCATCTTGCAGTATTATTGTGAGATTTTAGTTATTAGTTGCAGTAATTTGTTAAGTGCCTTGTTCACACTGGCAAGCAGCAAGCAACAAGGAATCTCAGTTGCTACTGCACACACGGTCTGCATCTTCCTCATACTCAGTGACTCTCTTTCAGGCAGGATTTCATAACTAGAGGCCGAAATGGGCAAAGGTGGGATCAGATTGAATATAAGCTCACTGTGATAATCTACATTTAGGCATTTGCTTACTTTAGGATTTTATCCCGATGTGAAATCCTGTCTGCCAAGGAACATTCTAGAAATTTGGGTACAGAGGAAAATAGGCCTGGCAAAATTTACTGAGAGCTGATACTAACTGTCTACTGTTGGGTAAAGCTGTGTATTTCTATATGTGCATTTATAAAATTGTCTCATATATGTAACCGTGTCGCTTGGAATGATGGACTGCATCACTCAAAGTTGCAATGAATTGGTAGTGATGTGAAAAGTAGAACAGGTTAGGCCACCAGCTGGACGAAGGGACTTTACACAGGAACTGCAGCAGGCACCAGAAACCGTTCCCTTTTCAATGCTTCAGTTAGGTTAAAAAGGGACTTCAATAATAATAATAATAATCTTTATTGTCACAAGTAGGCTTACATAACACTGCAATGAAGTTACTGTGAAAAGCTCCTAGTCGCCACATTCCTGCGTCTGTTCTGGTACACAGCGAGAGAATTCAGAATGTGCAAATTACCTAACAGCCCTTAGTTGGCCTGTGTGTGTGTGTGTGCGTGAGACTGTGATGTGGTGTTATGCCCCTCAAGCTATAAGCCTCTGATGACAGACTGGTCAGACTGGAATAATTAGCTACAGAAACAGATGAAAGTCTGACCTATGAACCATCAGGGTGCGGAATGGTTGAGAGAGAGAGAATACAAAAGCAACAAGGTAATAGTGAACTTGTATAAAACACTGGTTTAATTTCAAATGGCACAGTGTTAGGACTGCTCCCTCACAGCACCAGGGACCCATGTTCGATCTTGACATTGGGTGACTGTGTGGAGTTTACATGTTCTACCCATGTCTGCGTGGATTTCTTCCGGGTGCTCCGGTTTCCTCCCACAGTCCAAAGATGTGCAGGTTAGGAGAGGTTACTGGGATAGGGCGGGAGAGTGGGCCTCGGTAGAGTGCTCTTTCAGAGGGTCAGTGAGACTCAATGGGCTGAATGGCCTCCTTCTGCATAGTATTCTATGGTTCCATGGCTGTAATTGGAGTAATTGCATCTAGTTCTGCACACCACACTTTTGGACGGATGTAAAATCATTAGAGAGGATGCAGAAAAGATTCACAAGAATAGTTCCAGGGATGAGGAACTCCACTTATATAGTAAGATTGGGGAAGTTAGGATTGTTCTCCTTGGAGAAGGAAAGGTTGAGAGGTGATTCAATAAAAGTATTCAAAATCATGAGGGATCTGGACAGAGTAGACATGCAATAACTATTCTCACTTGTGGAGCAAGAACAAGGGGGCACAGATTTGGAGTAAGTGGCAAAAGAAGCAATGGTGACATGAGGAAAATCTTTTTTCAGGCGGCAAATGGTAAGGATCTGGAATTAATGATTGACGTCACGGTGGCACAGTGGTTGGCACTACTGCCTCACAGTACCAGGGAGCTTGGTTTGATTCCGGGCTTGGGTGACTGTGTGGAGTTTTAGAGTTTGCGCGTTCTTCCTGTGTCTGCGTGGGTTTCCTCCAGGTGCTCCGGTTTCCTCCCACAGTCTAAAGATGTGCAGGTTAGGTCGATTGACCATGCTAAATTGCCTCTTAGTGTGCAAAGATGTGCAGGTTAGGAGCGCTTACAGGGATAGGGAGGGAAATGGTGTTCTTTCTGTCAGTGCAGACTTGATGGGCCGAGTGGCTTCCTTCTGCGCTGTATAGATTCTATGGACTGTGTGAGAGTGTAGTGCAGGCAGGTTCAATTGAGGCATTCAAGACAGAATTGATTATTATCTGGGAGGCCTAGTGGTTCAGTAGGTAGTATCACTGCCTCTGGGATAGAAGGTCTGGTTTGAGACCCATTCCAGGACTTGATGGCCAAGGAAGGTGCCTTCACAATGCCACTAAAGCGATTGATTCTCAACTTGCAAATCATTTCAATAAGCCTAAGGCAGGTGATAAGAGCGGGAGTGTCTCCTGATCAGTGAGAACCAGTGGTACCTTCAGCGTAACGGCCCCCTCACGTTAAAGGGTTCCACACGCAGGTTCTTGTCACAGGATGTACTCCATGATAAGGGTCCTCTTTGTTTCAAGAAGTTAGCAAAGTGAGAGAGCGGATTATTATCTCAAAAGGAAGAATGTGGAGAAGGCAGGGGAATGAATCTCGGTAAATTGCTGCTTTGGAGAGCCGGCACAACACAATGAGCTGAATGGCCAACTACTGTGCTGGAACCATGCTGTAGGTTATTTCTGCATTAAAGTTCCTACCATTTTACGGCAGTGTAACTATAATGGGATCATTTTAGGAAAATGCACTGTGGGCAAGGAGCTGGAAGCAAAGACTAGGAATTTAGCATATTCCTGTTTAGAAAATGAGGCCACTTTCATTTTTGAGCAAAAGTATGAATGGATGGTATAACTATTGTTTTATTGTAATGTTAATTCTTCTACCGATGTACAATTCTGCAAACACCTAAATCTCATTAATGCATCATTCAGAGGCTCTGAGGAAAGGTTTTATTCAATATGTCAATTTGCTCTCATTTCTGATTGCTATCTGGTGACCCCTGCAGGAAAATATGTTTGTGTGGACTGTGGTTGGAAACAGGATTGAATTGGCTGGATGAGGCTTAACAGAGTTGAATAGTCCACTTGCACTCGCATTAAATAATGAGCAGCCACATGAGTGAGATGAGAGTGAGTTCTTGGTACATGAGGAACTGTATTACAGAAGAACAGAGGCAGGGAGAAAATGTAAATTAATATAAGACATTATAGAGCATCCATTAACGCAACTGACTATCATTGTTCATTTTAAAAGCAATCACTTCAGTTGTATGAATTATTAAAAGTTATTATTTAAAGCAATTTGCATAGTGGGATAAGGGCATTGAAAGGCTGTTAAATTAAGGTTACAGTCCTGTCGAAGATATTGTGGATATTTTGCAAATAGTTTCCAGAATCTTCCATTCTGGAGTGTACAGCCAGGGTTTTACAGCCCCTGCCAGCCGGGATATTACAGTCGTGCCCAACCGAATGGAGATTTAAATGGCTCGCCGCATTCACCGATGGGGAGACTTGCCATGGTGCGCTCATGCAACCCTGGCCTAGGTTCAGTGATAGGCGCGGAGGTGGGAGTGATGTGAGCTGTGGTGGGGGGGAAGCACATCTGGTCACTCACAACCATGCACTTTTCAGTTCATTAAAAATGGAGTCACGAGGACCTCACCAAATCTCACAGCGGGGGTGGACAGAAAGGCGCCGTCTGTTACCTCATGGGGTTGAAGATCTGGGTGCCATATTTAAAGGGCTCCCAGACAGCCATTCACTGAGTGCAAGTCAGGAGCACCAGATTCTGCCAAGACCAGAGTGTCACAGGTTCACCTCCAGGCAATCCAGGAAAAGGAGGAGGTGCTGTTTCCCAGGGATGGCAGCAGTCGGCCCCCCCAGTGGAGGTTAGTGCCCGTGGAGCCCACCAAAGAACCGATCAGCAGTGCAGGAAGAGGAGGAACAATCTCAGGGCAAATGATGCTGTCCACTCACTACAAGCTGACACTCATAAGGGCATCAGGCAATGTAAGTGTGCATGTGCACAGAGATGTCAGAAAGGTGTTTGAGTTATAGGACTGCGCAGCACATGGGACATGTGCGCTCAATATGTGTCAGCCACGTCATGCTCTCAATCTATCAGTTGCAGTACATCCTACTTGTTAATCACTTTTTAGGGTTGGATCTGTTTGAGGAGGAAGCTGCTCAGCTAGCCAGGAAGGCCCAAGGCCATACCTGTGCTGATGGAGAGAGAGGATACCTCAGGAAGCCGATGAGGATGCCTACAGTCTGTAGCTGTTAGATGCCCCCACAGAGTAACACATTGCTTCAAATAATGAGTCTGCTAAGGCACTCATTAAGGTGCGATTTTCCGGCCTCGTTACACTCTCGCTCAAGGAAAACGAGGCCAGTGAATAGCGGGAGAGACTAAAAATGAGAATTATGTTAGGTGGCAAAGAGTTTGCGATGCAACCAGCCCACTCCCCTTGGCGAAATTGGGATCTCGCTGTAGCGTGGCAAGAAACCAATTATCACCACTTAAGTGCCATTTGCATACAATTAGCTGGAGCCATCCCATATCCAACAGCCTCTCGTCATTCATCAGCCT